>NC_086326.1:94747789-95373016 GCF_036172605.1 Pelobates fuscus
CGTGGCAGAAATGTTGCCGTGACTCGAGGTCTACCCTAAACGGCGCAGTGTTGGAGGAAGGGTTTTCAGTTAGGTTTTGGATCCTCTTTGTTTTTTTCACCGGAGCTGCTTTTGGTAGATAATTTATGGTCGGTTTGGGGTAAGAGGATATATTGGGCGACAGGTTGTCTAAGGAGACATCGCTCGGAAATTTCTCCCCTTTCCTAACTGGCAGGTATTGCCCTTGGGGTTGGTGCCAAAAAAGGAACCTGGTTCCTTTTGTATGATTCAGCACCTGTCCTTCCTGGCTGGGAGTTCGGTGAATGATGACATTGACAAGGAGTTCAGCAGGGTGCGCTATTCCTCGTTTGATTGAGTGTTGTCGCTGGTTAGGAGAGCAAAAATCAGCGTTTCGGTTGTTGCCGGTTCACCCAGAATGTTTTCACCTTCTGGGATGTCAATTTCAGGGGTCGTATTTCTATGACATGTGCTGCTCCATTTTGTGTTCATATTTTGAAACGTTTGCCTCGTTTTTGGAGTGGGTAGTTGTTCAGGTTTCGGGTATCGATTCAGTAACTTATTAGCTTGATGACTTCCTGTTTGTGGGTCCTCGGGAGGTGACTACTTGGTTTGAATGCCAGTGGCGGAGCAGAAGACAGAAGGGCCATCCACTAGGCTGTTTTTCCTGGGAATAGAAATTGACACGGTGGACATGGTTTTTTGTTTGCCAGACGAAAAGCTCATTGTGCTGCTGAGGCAGGTTGATCTGGTGAAGTCGGCACGAAAGGTTCAGTTACGTACTATGCAGGTGTTGCTGGGTCATCTGGCTTTTGCTTGCAGGGTTCTGCCGATGGGTTGGGCTTTTTGTCATTGTTTGTCCATGTCGACGTTTGAGCTCACCACTTTAGTCGGGTGATGGCCAAGTGGAGTGCCTTCCTGGTAAGTACAATGGGCGGTAATGTTGGTTGTGTGAAGTAGTGTCCAATTCAGAGTTGGACCTCTTCACGGATGCATCAGGATCTGTAGGTTTTGGGGCAAGTGGTGTGCAGCAGCATGGCCTTTGGAATGGAGTGGGTTGGATGTGATACGTAACCTAACATTTTTGGAACTTTTTCCCATAGGGGATGGCTCTGGCATTATGGGGGGATCGGGTGGTGGTTTCTCACACGGACAATATGAGTGTTGTCCATGTGATTAATCGATCATCATCTCCATCTTCTCCATTTCTGGCTCTCTTGTGACAACTGATGCTGTTAAGCTTAAGGTTTAATGTGTGGATGCAGGCACGGCATGTCCCCGGAGAGTTGAACGTAGTGGCTGACTCTCTTTCTCGGTTTCAGTGGGACAGTTTTCGGGATTCGGCTCCAGGAGTGTATCGAGAGGGTCTTCTCTGGCCTTCGTACTTATGGGACCTAGTTTTGGAGGCTTGATGTCCTTGGTGTCTGACTCGTTGTCTGCCTCTACGTGGAAGGCATACAGGTCGGTATGGGCAGGTTGGTTGTCATTCGTGTATAGGTCGGTGCGTCTGTCGTCTGAGACAGACCGGTTTGAAGTTTCATTGAAATATTTGAATAGGTTACTCGAGCAGGGTCACGCTTGCGCAGCGGCGGAACGAGTGTTGTCTGCTCTATCGTTCCTGTTTTGCTTTTTGGGATTGCAAGACATTACAAAATAATTTTGCTTGCAGTGGGTCTTGCGTGGATTTGCTGTGGCGGTTGATGGCGGCGTTGCCTAGCGTTTGTGGTTCGGATAGCGAGAGTCTGTTATTCCAGGTGGCATTTTTTTTAAGCTTTGCTGGTGTGGGAGCTCGTAGCCCCCAATCACCGTTCGATTGCCCAGTTATTGTTATCGGATGTGCGTTGGTCGATAGTTTTGTGGACTTACATATTCGCAGGTCGAAGACGGGTCAGACCGGTAGAGGCATGTGGCTCCGGGTGGGTTATACTGGGGGTGAGTTTTGTCCTGTTTGGATGTTTCATCGTTATATGGCGGTTAGGCCATCATCAGTCTCGCTATTGATACACGCAGTTGGGTCCCCGCTTACTCGTTTTCAGTTTGCGTCGGTGCTTGGGAAAGCGTTGATGTCTTGTGGGCGAGATCCTATGGGTTTCTCTCCTTATTCCTTTAGAATTGGGGCTGTGACGCAAGCTAATGTCTTGGGTTTTGCGGGTTCGGCTGTGCAGCGTTTAGGTAGATGGTCATCCAGGAGATATCAGCTGTACGGCCGGCCTCATTTGTTGTAATTCGTTTCAGGGTGTGTTCCCCGTTATGTGTGGATATTAGGACATTCGTTTATCTATTGGGCACTCAACGGGTCACACACCTATGGACGGAACCTGGGGATTCCAGCAGATTTAGCGAGGGTTAGCTGGAGGGGCATTCAGGGGTTGTCCTGAAAGCAAGTTTACCCGGATTTCGTTGCCCTTAGCAGGTTCATGTCAGGGGCTGTCACCATTCTTATCTATGCGGGGGGAAATGATTAAGGTAGGGTTAGGACCGTGGATTTAGTGCACTCTGTCACGTATGACCTGGCACGGTGTCTGGCGTTGTTTTCTGAGTGTACTTTGATATGGTCCGAGATTGTTGCCCATCCATGCTGGCAAGCCTTGCCATATGCCAAGGGTTTGGAATGGAGCAGACCCAAGTTCAACGTCACCATTTCTAGGTTTGTGCGTCGACTTGTGGTGGTGTGTCGCTCCAACATGTGGAGCTGGAGGGGGACAATCGCAACTTAAAGGGACACTCCAGGCACCCAGACCACTTCTGCCCATTGGAGTGGTCTGGGTGCCAACTCCCACTACTCCTAACCCTGCAAGTGTAATTATTGCAGTTTTCTATAAACTGCAATAATTACCTTGCAGGGTTAACTCCACCTCTAGTGGCTGTCTACTAGACACTTCCTCCTTCATAGCACAGGAGAGTCACTGGACGTCCTCACGCTGTGTGAGGACCTCCAGCGTCGCTCATTTCCCCATAGGAAAGCATTGAAATTATTTTTCAATGCTTTCCTATGGGGAGCGCAAATGGGCGGGATCAGTCTCGCCCACCGGCCGACGCAAGTCAGAGGAGGAGCGGCGCGGAGGAGGAGACAGCGTTGATGGACATCGTCGCTGCTTCAGGTAAGTGACTAAAGGGGATTTCACCCCTTCAGCAACTGGGGATTGGGGGGTGGGAGGGAGAGGGAACCTACAGTGCCAGGAAAACGGATTGTTTTCCTGGCACTGGAGATTCCCTTTAATGAGGGTGGACGGAGGGCACCTTAATCAAATTGGTTTAGATATTTGGGTCTACAAGCAGGATTAGAACAGGCGCTGTCTGCGGGGGGGCGATCCCGGAAAATGGGAATTAGGGCCGGCATCGCGATGGCGGAGTTCCTGGCCAGCGCAAGTAATTCACAAGACGAGGCTTTGGGGAGTCGCAGCCTGCTGGGGCTGATGGCAGAAGGCAGGCTGTACGAACTCTGAAATACACGGTTTTATCTGTCTGTTGTGTAGTCACCCCAACAGCTGACTGGTGGTGATAATGCTGGCGGTGTTTAAAAGTTCGATCAATAAAGCTGTGGCCGTTGTCCTTATCCAATACTCAGGCGTCATGTCATTATTGGGGGTAACGGGTAGGTTATCTGGTCAGCAGTCATGCTTTCTGTGCATGATATATAAGGCTGTGTATTGTGTTTATAGCTGTCAGTGGCTGCGTGTGGGTAGCTGTGAGCGGTATGTGCAGCAGTGTGAATAGCTGTGAGTGATACGTTTGGGCCGCTATGAGTGTTATGTGTGGAAATATGTGATGTGTGGAAAATTTATGTTTTGAAGTACCGAGTATAAGACGAATTTTTCAGCACATTTTTTGTGCTGAAAAACCCCAACTCGTCTTATACTCGAGTCACTGTCTGTATTATGGCAATTTATATTGCCATAATACAGACAGGGGGCTGGCAGCGAGCGCTTACCTCTCCTGCAGCTCCTGTCAGCTCCCTTCTACTCTGCGCCGGTCCGTTCAGCACCTCTGTCAGCTCCCAGTGTAAGTCTCGCGAGAGCCGCACAGATTTACACTGTGAGCTGACAGGGGAGCTGACCGGACTGGCGCGGAGGAGAAGGGAGCTGACAGGAGCTGCAGGAGAGGTAAGTGCTCCCTTCCAGCCCCCCTCTTCCCCCCCACTGAACTACCAATGCCACTGGACCACCAGGGAGTGAGAGCCCCCCTCCCTGGCCAGCTAGGAAGCAGGGAGGGGGGACGAAAAACTTAATATGTATAAATAATAATAATAAAATGATAAAAAAATAATATAATAAAAAAAAAAAATTAAACAAAAAAACAATATTAAAATAATAATAAAAAAATAACCCACCACCAAGGCTCTGCATCACACTCTGCATCACACACACACACACTGCATTCATACACACCACACACACTGCACTCATACACACACACTGCATTGTCATACACACACACTGCATTGTCATACACACACACTGCATTGTCATACACACACTGCATTCATTATATACACACACTGTAAATAAATATTCAATTAATATAATTTTTTTAGGATAGAATTTTATTTAGAAATTTACCAGTAGCTGCTGCATTTCCCACCCTAGTCTTATACTCGAGTCAATACGTTTTCCTAGTTTTTTGGGGTAAAATTAGGGGCCTCGGCTTATATTCGGGTCGGCTTATACTCGAGTATATACGGTAGTAATATTTCCATTTCCTACAAGATGGGAAGGGAGATTCAAGTTAGCTCCTCCTCAGCCCAATATAGCTAGAGGTTGGGGAAGTAAGGCACTGCAGTAAGGGTTTAAAGGCAACAGTCAGGGATAGGGGCTGTAGTGGGGGGACAGGGGCATAAGTGGTTAGTTAGGGGCAGTATTGTGGTGGTTAGGACCTGTAGTGGGGGAACGGGGGATGTATAAGGTGGGACAGAGGCTGTAGGGGGGGTTAGGACCTGCAGTGGGGGGGACAGGGGCTGTATTAGGGGTGACAGGGGAGGTACATATATTTAAACAAAAACATTTAATACAGTATTTTTCCTCCGTCTGAGGCTTACCTTGGCAGGGAAGGGGGAATCCGTCTTCCTGGTGGTCCGGTGGAAAAGGCAGCCCCTTCCAGCCGGCGTCGGGAATTGCATCATAGCGTTGCCGCGGTAACCCACGGCAACGCTCTAATACAGTTTCGGCGGGCGGGATGACTCAGCACCGGGCAGCTCAATCGCTCTTTTTAGAGCAGCAGCGCCTCTGTCCTCAGTGCCGCGCGGTGTAGATGTAGAAGCGCCCCTACCAAATGTGCGACCTAGGCCGACGCCTACTTCGCCTATAGGTGGCATCGGCCTTGTGTGTAATGTAACATGTTTCGGTTATAAAGGTGATAATATATTGTGTAATGTGTTCGGGTTATATAGGTGATGTGTAGTGTAACATGTTTCGGGTAATAGAGGTGATCATGTATAGTGTAATGTGTTCGGGTAATAGAGGTGATCTTGTATGCTGTAGTGTGTCAGTGTGTGGGAGTAAAGTAAAAGTGAGGTCTTTACTGTAAGGGAAGCACTAGCATATATACACTGCTCAAAAAAATTAAGGGAACACAAAAATAACACATCCTAAATCTGAATGAATTAAATATTCATCTGAAATACTTTGTTCTTTACATAGTTGAATGTGCTGACAACAAAATCACACAAAAATTCAAAAATGGAAATCAAATTTTTCAACCCATGGAGGTCTGGATTTGGAGTCATACTCAAAATTAAAGTGGAAAAACACACTACAGGCTGTCCAACTTTGATGTAATGTCCTTAAAACAAGTCAAAATGCCTACAACGCCTGTGCATGCTCCTGATGAGGTGGTGGATGGTCTCCTGAGGGATCTCCTCCCAGACCTGGACTAAAGCATCTGCCAACTACTGGGCAGTCTGTGGTGCAATGTGACGTTGGTGGATGGAGCGAGACATGATGTCCCAGATGTGCTCAATTGGATTCAGGTCTGGGGAACGGGCGGGCCAGTCCATAGCATCAATGTCTTTGTATGCAGGAACTGCTGACACACTCCAGCCATGAGGTCTAGCATTGTCTTGCATTAGGAGGAATCCAGGGCCAACCGCACCAGCACAAGGTGTCTGAGGATTTCATCTTGGTACCTAATGGCATTCAGGCTACCTCTGGCGAGCACATGGAGGGCTGTGCAGCCCCCCAAAGAAATGCCACCCCACACCATTACTGACCCACTGCCAAACCGGTCATGCTGGAGGATGTTGCAGGCAGCAGAACATTCTCCACGGCGTCTCCAGACTCTGTAACGTCTGTCACATGTGCTCAGTGTGAACCTGCTTTCATCTGTGAAGAGCACAGTGGCAAATTTGGCAGTCTTGGTGTTCTCTGGCAAATGCCAAACGTCCTGCATGGTGTTGGGCTGTAAGCACAACCCCCACCTGTGGACGTCGGGCCCTCATACCACCCTCATGGAGTCTGTTGCTGACCTTTTGAGCAGACACATGCACATTTGTGGCCTGCTGGAGGTCATTTTGCAGGGCTCTGGCAGTGCTCCTCCTGTTCCTCCTTGCACAAAGGCGGAGGTAGCGGTCCTGCTGCTGGGTTGTACGGTCTCCTCCACGTCTCCTGATGTACTGGCCTATCTCCTGGCAGCGCCTCCATGCTCTGGACACTACGCTGACAGACACAGCAAACCTTCTTACCACAGCTCGCATTGATGTGCCATCCTGGATGAGCTACACTACCTGAGCCACTTGTGTGTGTTGTAGACTCTGTCTCATGCTACCACTAGAGTGAAAGCACCGCCAGCATTCAAAAGTGACCAAAATATGAGCCAGGAAGCATAGGAACTGAGAAGTGGTCTGTGGTCACCACCTGCAGAACCACTCCTTTATTGGAAGTGTGATTGACTTGGAGTTACATTGTGTTGTTTAAGTGTTCCCTTTATTTTTTTGAGCAGTGTATGTTCTAGTGCAGTCTGAGATTAGTGGGAGCCATACGGCAGCTGCATGTGTGTCAGTGTTTGTGGATCTGTGTGTGCTCTCTGTGGTAGTGTTTGTGTGCTTTGTATGTTATAATGCTCATCTGTATGTGTGCGCAGCAGTGTATGCGTAAATGTGAATACATGCCTTCATGGAAATACCAACTGTGACAGAACCATACGTCTGTCTATTTTTGGTGGATTCGTCTATTTTATTCCGTCCGTCCAAATGACTGTTTCTAGTATCATAACCATACGAATGACTGTTTTCCACGAATAAAGCTACCGAACGGATGGCCACCCAGAAGAGAAGTGTGCTGCTGGTTAACCTTTTGATCCCAATTAGAACGTTGGTTAACCGCAGACACTTCTCAATTAAACCGACTTCAGGGTGGCCATCGTTCGTATGTCGACCACGAGGCAGCGGCCATTTTAAACCGTACGAAAGCCCAGCGGTGTTCGGCTCTGATTCCATGGAACTAAAAACGGACACTCCTTCTGCCGAACACCGCTGAAACCATGGGTCACCTGGCTGTCTCAACAAACTCGTACGAACAGTACAGTTACCAAGGTCCCTGCCAGAGTGGAATACCGACCAGCAGCAACTCCAACTCCAACAGCCTACCAACCCCCAGTGCATCGCACCCCAGCGGTACCACCGACCAATAATTATGTGCAGCCGTCCAAGTTTAATGCCCGGGATTATTCACAACCCATCAGGTGTTTTCTGTGCAAACAGTTGGGGCACAAACGTCCGGAGTGTCCACTAAACAGCGCCAATCAAGCTCAGTCCTGGAGGAGACCAGCCAACGGGAATCAGCGTCCACCACAGCCCGCTGCTCACTGTGTAGAGCAGGAGGAATTCTGGGGCATCTTGCCCGCTGATGTTCTTCTTGGGAATGATTTGCCCCCTTTGGTTTTGGCCTATGCCCCGATGGGCCCCCTGGACGTTAACCCAGTGACTACTCGTGCTCAGACCCGTGCCTCCCGTGCCACCTGCTGCCACCCGTGCCACCTACTGAGGAGACCCAGGTAAGACCCTTGTCCCCGACTGGTACCTTAGATCAGGCCCCCTTACGCTGGGATTCCCCAGAGGAGTTTGGGAGGGAAACCCGGACAGATCCGACCCTCCAAAAGTACAGGGATAAAGCAGATGCTGGAGAGGAAGGAATAGATGGGGAACGGTATAAGTGGGTGGGGGACAGGTTATACAGAATCCCGAAACCTTCCCAAAAGAGTATAGCCCCTCCGCCGAATCGACAGCTGGTGGTACCCGCAAAATACCGGCAGGAGATTCTGCGGATAGGGCACGATGTCCCGTTAGCAGGACATCTAGGGTCCCGCCGCACAGCCTATAGGATCTCACAGAATTTATTTTGGCCCAACTTTAACCAGGCTGTGCGGATGTATTGCAGTTCTTGTGACACATGTCAACGGGTAGGAAAGCGGGGGGACCACCCTAAGGCTAAGCTATCATCAATGCCTATTATAGGGGAGCCTTTTTCCCACATAGCTGTTGACATTGTAGGTCCACTGGCCAGGGCTAGTCCATCAGGTAAGAAATATATTCTTACTGTGGTGGACTATGCCACTCGCTATCCAGAGGCAGTAGCGCTGTCTAATATAGAGGCAGAGACGGTTGCTGATGCCCTGGTTAGGGTTTTTACTAGGGTCAGGTTCCCTAAGGAGATCCTCTCCGACCAGGGAACCCAATTTACCGCTGTGCTCACCCAGCAGCTGTGGAAAGTGTGGGAGGGGGAGACAGGGGGAGACAGAGCAGGAGGGGACCCCCATAGTGCCATATGTTCTGGAACTCCGGGACCGCATGGAGAAACTGTCCCTGATGGTAAGGGAGAATCTCCGGGCGGCCCAGGGGAGACAGAAAAGATGGTACGATCAGGGTGCCCGACAGCGAGCCTTCCAGGTTGGGCAAAAGGTATTGGTGCTCAAACCTGTGAAGGCCAACAAGATGCAAGCATCTTGGCAAGGCCCGTACAAGATAGTAGCGCAGATCTGCGATACTACCTATGTGATAGCCAGCTGTTCAGACGAAAGGGTCCAGAGGTCCTTTCATGTGAACATGCTGAAAGAATACCAAGAACGACCTGAGAATATTGCAGCAGTATGTGCCCCAGCTACAGATGACCCTGAGAACTTGCCTCTTCCCGATCTGTTAGAAAGGGACCCCCAGACTGACCTCACCTCCCTCGTACAGCTAGGAGACAGGTTAAACCCCACAGAAAGGGTACAAGCGAAACAATTGTTGTGGGAGAAGCAGGCGACCTTCTCTCAGGAGCCAGGTTACACCCATCTAGCTATACACAAGGTAGAGACCCCTGGACAGACCCCCTTACGACAACCGCCCTACCGTATCCCTGAAGCAGTCCGAGACGGAATGCAGAAGGAGATACAGGAGATGACCCAACTCGGGGTCATCGAACCCTCCGACAGCCCTTGGGCTTCGCCTGTAGTCCTGGTACCCAAGAAGGATGGGACCACCCAGTTCTGTGTGGACTACAGGCGACTCAACGAGCAGACCACCACTGACGCCTACCCGATGCCCCTGGTAGACGAATTACTAGATCGTATTGCCAGGGGACGTTACCTGACCACCATAGACCTATGTAAGGGCTACTGGCAGATCCCCCTGGCCGAGGATGCTATCCCCAAGTCGGCATTCGTCACCCCATTTGGCCTGTACCAATTTAAGGTCATGCCTTTTGGGATGAAGAATGCCCCGGCTACCTTCCAACGGATGGTGGATAGACTCCTGGATGGCTTCCAAGAATTTGCCTGTGCATACTTGGACGACATAGCGATCTACAGTGGGTCCTGGGAGGAACACCTGGTACACATAGGGGTGGTACTGGATAAGATTCGGGCCGCTGGCCTGACATTGAAGCCATCTAGGTATGGCAGAAGTACAGTACCTGGGTCACCGAGTGGGATGTGGAAGCCAGAGACCAGAACCAGCCAAAGTGGAAGCAGTGGCTAGCTGGCCCACACCCACTACTAAGACCCAGGTATTGGCCTTCTTGGGGACAGCAGGGTACTACCAACGTTTTGTTCCTGACTATAGCTCTATTGCTAAGCCCCTGACGGACCTGACGAAGAAGAACTTGCCTAAGCAGGTCCTGTGGTCCCCGGCTTGTGAAGCTGCGTTCCAGGCACTGAAACAGGCACTCGTGAATGCCCCTGTCTTGGCTGCCCCAGTCCCTAACAAACGTTTTCTCGTTCACACAGATGCTTCCATGTATGGACTGGGGGCTGTGTTGAGCCAAGTTGGGGAGGATGGAGGAGAGCATCCTGTCGCATACCTCAGTCGAAAATTACTACCCAGAGAAGTGAGCTATGCGGCAGTTGAGAAAGAATGTTTGGCCTTGGTCTGGGCATTGAAAAAGTTAAGTCCCTACTTATATGGGCAAGAGTTTTCCCTGGTGACTGATCATAACCCCCTCATTTGGCTTAACCGGGTCTCAGGAGACAACGGGAGACTGCTAAGATGGAGCTTGGCCTTGCAGCCTTACAACTTTACTATTAGTTACAGACCCGGTAAGCTGAACGGAATGCGGACGGATTATCTCGGCAAACGGACCACTTCTTAGTCCGGGCATCCCCAAGTTGACCCGCCACAGGGTCAAGCCGGGTCTGCCGGAGTGTCCCACAAGGGGGGAACCGTGTGACAGAACCATCCGTCTGTCTATTTTTGGTGGATTCGTCTATTTTATTCCGTCCGTCCAAATGACTGTTTCCAGTATCATAGCCATACGAATGACTGTTTTCCACGAATAAAGCTACCGAACGGATGGCCACCCAGAAGAGAAGTGTGCTGCTGGTTAACCTTTTGATCCCAATTAGAACGTTGTGGTTAACCGCAGACACTTCTCAATTAAACCGACTTCAGGGTGGCCGTCGTTCGTATGTCGACCACGAGGCAGCGGCCATTTTAAACTGTACGAAAGCCCAGCGGTGTTCGGCTCTGATTCCATGGAACTAAAAACGGACACTCCTTCTGCCGAACACCGCTTAAACCATGGGTCACCTGGCTGTCTCGACAAACTCGTACGAACACCGGCTGTTCGGGAGTTTTACCGTCGACGAAAAGTACTTAACCCAGATAGCCTTCCCATGGAGTCGATCGCCTGCCGAAAGACTGTAAGAACTTTGACTCCATGGCGATTGAACTATACGTATGGGATCTGAGCGGTATTCGTCAATAATATGCCCTCAGATCCCGGCTATCTGGGGATATGTGATGTGGATGTGAAATGTACAGTTATTATAAAGTTATGTATTTTTTTTTTTTTATTCTTTATTTTTGTTGTGCAAGTGGGTAAACAACATTTCAAACGCCACATCAGCGTACGTATGTAGTTACATAAATTGAGCCGTGGCAAGGGTACGTGCACATTATTTTTTTTTTTTTGAGAGACAAACAGTATAACAAACTTGGACATTTACGAATATTAATGAACATTAACTGCCATGTAGTGAAGTATGTTGACTAGTCAGGTTGACTTAGCTGTACGCTATCGCTGTATAATGAATGCTGGCACATACAAGTCTGCATGGAAAACAAGGCAGGCAATTAAAGCGTGGGATATTGCAGACGACACGAGAATTTCTTGCTAACTGTGTTAGGTAGGCAGAGAAGTACGTGCACAACGTTTTGATCGAGCTTATCTATGCATTGAACAGTACGATCAGGGTAACTATACATATTGTAGTACAATTTTGGGTTGCGATCTATTGCCGAGCTATGAGCAAGTGTAGTAGGTAGTAAAGGCGGTAAGCCACTCTCTCGTGTCGGCTGTCGCCTAGTGTATGGATGTGGCCTCAGGCATTGGACTGCTAGGTAGAAAAGTGGTAGCACGTCTAAATAAACATAATATAACCAATTATAAACAATTTATAAACAATGTGAGATTTTCTTTGGGACTGGAATGTCCGCTAATGTTACCCTGACGGTAGTACCAGTTCCAGTCCTGGATCAGCCAGGCCCTCACATGGGCCATTTTGGGTAGACAGTCCCGAAAAGTGTGGTTAGTAGGGCAGTCAGTCTACGCTATGTGTCTCATGCTGCCTAAGCGGTTAAGATGAAGAGGCCATATAAAAACTATAAAGAGAGGTACGATCGGTTTGTGTGGCCTTTATGCTGCAAAGCTCTGATAGCGTAGTCTACGCATTAGTCAGGTTACGTCTGGGATAGTCTCCCGTGAATCTATCAAGAACTATGCTTAGTAGTCGTTCCTATTGGTCGTGTCGGTTAGGTCGAGTTTAATTCAGAAAGTGACTAAGGTTTGAACTTACATCCTAAGTTGCATTCGTTAGGCATTGTGAGTATAGTCTAAAATAACAGATAATAAAAGAATAAGCGAACAAACTACCCTTGTACGAGGGTAGAGCTAGGGGATCTAGTGTCTGTGTCACGTTATATCCTATGTGCTCTTTCCCCCCTCGCTCCGTCTCTCCCGTACCTGTCGTGTGATATCTTTTCCTTTCCCTTAAGTTTTGCACTTCAGGTGTGCAATATATGGTGTGTCCGTGTCGTGAACCTTATCAGGACAGAGTTGGGCCGTGTGCAACATAGCAAGTTGGCAGGATGCTGCCTTTTTGTGTCAGGGGGTGAGTAAGTACGTCTAGCGCCAAAGGGCGATGCAAGCCGGTCCCAGTGACAAGCTCAGCGGAAGTACTCGGTTATGACAAGATGATATCATCACCACCTAAGACTCTGGTGACATAAGCATATCGGTGAGGTGCAAACAATTAGGTAGGTCGGCTGGGTAAAGCGGGGTAATGTGAGGCAGTCTTTTTTTTTTTTTTTTTTAAATGCAGTCCTTTATGATGGGGCAATGTCCCAGGAACTCATACAGTCCCGAAATGTCCTTCAGGTTGTGGCAGTGGCGGAGGTTCCGGCCTGTCCTCTGGGCACAAAGTCGACGGTGCTAGCTGTTTCCCAACTTGGGGGGTTCGGACGTCTGTCCCTGGGTGCTGGCTGGATTGGTATGACCGGAGGGAGGCCGAGCAACCTCAGGATCGCCGGCACCTGCAAGAGTAGTCTGTGTAGTCTGTGCGTTTCATCGCCCTTTGTTACCAGCAGAGTGTGAGCTGGGCCCCAGCGGTATTTGATATGTTGCTCCCGTAGGAGTGATGTGAGCTGGTGCAGGGATCTCCTCCAGGTCAACGTTGCCCCTGAGAGGTCTGCATAAAACGTTAACGTCATGCCCTCGAAAGGGTAGGTCGGTTGGGCCCTGGCTGTTGTCAAGACTTCGGATCTGTCTTTTTGGGTCTGAAACTGCAGGATTACATCCCGGGTGGCCGATTCTGGGGCCTTAGCAGGTTTTGGGATGCGGAACATTTCATCCAGCGCCACCGCTTTGGCTTGCCTTGGGTGTAGTAGTACCGTGAGGAGCCTTCGTACAAAATGGGGCAGTTCAGAGTCCGTGATAGTGTCTGCTATGCCTCTGATCTTGAGGTGCTTCAGCCGACGCTTATCCTCCATCTCGGCGTATCGTAGGTCATTCTGCATAGCCAGGTTCCGCAGCTCTCTAACCTCCTGCTGTAGTTCCCCGATTTGTGTGTCATGGGTTTGCGTGGTGTGCTCCACAGCTCCGAGTCGTCCGCTGAGGCCCGTCAGAGTGTCTCGAATGGAGGCCACTTCCGCCGATATTTTTTTATGGTGGTCTGCCATTAAGTCTCTGATGGCCTCCATACTCACTGGGGTAGGGGCAGCGGCAGGTGGAGGGGGCTGTTGTCGGGTCGGAGGCGATTTGAGTGCAGCCTGTGTAAGCTCCTCTTCTGCCTCATCTGAGGAATCACTATAGAAGTCTGAGCATCCCCCATGGAGGGACGCCATGTTATGGGTAGAGGCTTCTTGGGCCTTCCGCCACAGCTCACCAATATGTGTGCCCGGTTTGATTTTTTCGGGCTTCAATTTTTTCGCTTTCCGCCCCATCTCGCTAGGTGAAGCAGCTGGGGCTGTTCGGGTCGTGATTGGTTCGATTATGAGGGATTTTAGTGGATTTCTCCCGTTGTTAGGCCTGGAGCTCGGCAGACCTGCGACCGTCCGCTTCTGTAGTTAGGCCACGCCCCCAAAAGTTATGTATTTTTATGTATTTTCTGGTTCTATAGTTAAAATGGCGATGGGTCTCTGTCCTGGAGATAATTGCATTTCTTCCCAATTATCTCCAGGGCAGGAAGGAGGAAACCATATTGCATTGTGGGAAAAGTCTGTGACTGTATGTCTGGAATGTCCTCCTGTACTTCTGTAATTTCAGTCTTCCATTTGGTCCCCTAGGGGAGTGTCCACCAAGTGGGAGACCCGCATAAATACGGGCGGGTAGCCCACAGTAAATCCAGATCCTGTTTGACCCTCAATACGGAGCTTCTGTCTCGTTATTGGGGGGATTTATTATTCACGCTTAGAGACTGTCAGGATCGGGTCAGGGATCCAACACGCAAAGTACAAACAGGTACAGGGTACGTAAACCGGACCTTAGAATGGCCGGACTAACGTACAGAGAGTATAGAGAATGGTCAGAGACAAGCAGAGGTCGAGGGAACGAGAGGACAGGTAAGCGAGTAACAAGCCGGGTCAAGGATAACAGAGGTAAACAGAGTAAGTCAAACAAGCCGGGTCGTAACCAAAAGGATAACTGAAAAACACCAGAGCACTGTGTGACTAGACAGGCTAGAACCACGACAGGGCAATGAGCAACAGGGCGAAGTGTGTTTAAATACCCTGGCTAGAGAGGATAGACACGCCTCCGACGAGTCCTGATTGGTCTCCAACGGATTGAGTGACAGGTTGTTCCGGATTGGCGTCATGACGTCGGTCTCCGGGCACCATGCTACATAAGGAAGTAACTCCCTCGCGGCCGGCGTTTATGTGAACGGGTCGACCGCGAGGATCAGGAGAAACATGGCGTCCGGACGGATAAACGTCTAAGTCTCTACCTCTCTCGGAGGTAGAGACCTCAGGTACCCTGACAGTACCCCCCCTCTCAGATACGCCCACCGGGCGGAAGGAACCGGGACGAGATGGGAAGCGGGAGTGATACGCCCTGCGGAGACGAGGAGCATGAACATCCTCTTGAGGTACCCAACTCCTCTCTTCAGGACCATAACCCTTCCAATCGACCAGATATTGAACCTTCCCCCGTGAGATTCGAAAATCAATTATAGAGTTAACCTCATACTCCTCCTGACCCTCCACCTGAACAGAGCGAGGAGGGGCTGTTGTGGAGGAAAATCTGTTGCATATAAGTGGTTTCAGCAATGAAACATGAAACGAGTTAGGGATGCGTAAGGTAGTAGGAAGAGCTAGACGGTACGCAACTGGATTGATTCGAGTCAGTACCCTGTAAGGACCAATATAACGGGGAGCGAGCTTCATGGAGGGCACTTTTAAACGGATGTTCCTTGTGCTCAGCCATACCCTATCACCTGGAACAAAGACCGGAGCCGCCCTTCTACGTTTATCAGCGTGTTTCTTAACCAGCATAGAGTTGTGCATAAGGATTTGTCGAGTTTGGTCCCACAACTTCCTCAAATTGGCCACATGAACATCAACCGACGGCACCCCCTGGGAAGGAGAAGCCGAAGGAAGAATAGACGGATGAAAGCCATAATTCATGAAGAAGGGGCTTGAATGAGTAGAATCGCAGACGAGATTGTTGTGTGCAAACTCCGCCCAAGGAATCAAACTGACCCAATCGTCCTGGTGTTCGGAAACAAAACATCGTAAATATTGTTCAATTTTCTGGTTGGTACGTTCAGCAGCTCCGTTAGACTGAGGATGATAGGCAGAAGAAAAGTTCAACTTGATACCTAGTTGTGAACAGAAGGCCCTCCAAAATCGGGAAATAAATTGAGAGCCTCTGTCAGATACAATTTGGGAGGGTATCCCATGTAGACGAAAAATCTCCCTAGCGAATATCTCTGCCAATTCGGGAGAAGACGGTAGTTTAGGCAGAGGAATGAAGTGAGCCATCTTAGTGAATCTGTCAACCACGGTGAGAATAACAGTCCGTTTTTTAGAGATAGGTAGATCGACGATAAAGTCCATGGCCAAACAGGACCATGGTTTCTCTGGAACCTCTAAGGGATGCAGGAATCCACAAGGGAGTGTATGGGGTTGTTTGGTTTTAGTACAAACCTCACAAGCAGCGATGAAATCTTTAGTATCTTTACGTAAAGCAGGCCACCAGAAGTCTTTGGAGATCAAAGCAAATGTTTTGCGAATACCAGGATGTCCCGCCATCTTGCTGTTATGGAGACACTGCAACAGTTCCAGTTGAAGAGCAGGAGGAACGAAATGTCGACCCGCAGGAGTCTGTTTAGGTGCTAGATGTTGTAGCTTAATGATCTTGGCCAGTAACGGGGAGTGAATCCTGAGATTCGTATTAGCAACAATATTGCATTTCGGAACTATAGAAGAAAGAACCGGTTCCGGTATAGTAGAAGGTTCATATTGGCGAGATAAAGCATCGGCTTTAGAGTTCTTAGAACCAGGTCTGTAAGTCAGCACATAATTGAAGTGAGTCAGGAATAAGGACCAACGCGCTTGCCTAGAAGACAGACGCTTGGCCTCCCCAATATAGGACAAGTTTTTGTGGTCCGTCAAAATAGTAATAGGGTGTAAGGTCCCCTCCAATAAATGTCTCCACTCCTTTAAGGCTTTAATGACCGCTAACAGTTCCCTGTCTCCGATGTCATATCTGCTCTCAGGCCCAGAAAGTTTCTTGGAAAAAAAACCACACGGGTGTAGTGGTTTATCCACCCCTAACCTTTGTGACAGAACCGCACCTACTCCTGTCTCAGAGGCATCGACCTCGAGTAGAAACGGCAAAGTCGTATCAGGATGGACTAAAATTGGAGCAGAGGCAAAAAGTTCTTTGAGATTCTTGAAAGCAACGAGAGCTTCAGTAGACCACGTCTTAGTATCCGCCCCCTGTTTGGTCATATTGGTAATGGGCGCAATAATAGATGAGTAACCCTTAATGAAACGCCTATAATAATTGGAGAACCCAATAAACCTCTGAATAGCCTTGAGTCCCTTAGGCAATGGCCAATCTAGAATAGACTGGAGTTTGTCAGGATCCATCTTAAAGCCTTCCCCAGAAATCACGTATCCCAGAAAGTCTATCTGGGTCTGGTCAAAACTGCATTTCTCCAACTTACAGTATAAACCGTGTTGCAGGAGTTTGTGTAACACCTTTCTGACTTGTCTATGGTGAGTCTCAATCTCTCTAGAGTGTATGAGTATGTCATCCAGGTAGACAATAACACAATCATGTTGGAATTCCCTAAGAACTTCGTTAATCAAATCTTGAAAAACTGCAGGTGCGTTGCAAAGACCAAAGGGCATGACCGTGTACTCATAATGACCATAGCGGGAATTAAACGCTGTCTTCCACTCGTGGCCTTGCTGAATTCTCACCAAGTTATATGCCCCTCTGAGATCCAACTTGGTGAAAATTTTAGAATCCTTTAACCGGTCAAAGAGCTCGGTAATCAGGGGAATAGGATAGGCATTTCTGATGGTTATTTTATTCAAACCTCGGTAATCGATGCAAGGTCTGAGTGAACCATCCTTCTTTTTAACAAAAAAAAATCCAGCCCCGGCAGGAGAGGAAGATCTCCTAATGAATCCCTTGTCTAAATTCTCCTGAATATACTCCTCTAAAACAGCATTCTCTTTAGTGGATAGAGGGTATACATGACCCCTGGGCGGCATGGTACCAGGCAATAGATTCATTTTACAATCAAATGTCCTGTGTGGGGGTAGCGTATCAGCGTTCTTCTTGTCGAACACTGCTTTTAAATCCAGGTATAGAGGAGGTATCTGTATCCCCTTAGACTGGGTAGAACTGTCTGGTGTGTTAATTACAGCCAATGGGGATACCCTGCGTAAACACCTCTCCTGACAACCCTGACCCCATGAGAGTATCTCCCCTAACTCCCAATCGATAATAGGATTATGTCTCCTTAACCATGGGTACCCCAGAACTATGGGAACAGAAGGAGACGAAATGAGCATAAGTGATAAGTTCTCCTCGTGTAAGATACCAACAGTTAATAGGTATAGTCTCACGCGAGATAACAGGCTCGAGTAGCGGTCTACCATCTATGGCCTCAACGGCCAAAGGTATCTTTCTTAACTGGGATGGGATAGTGTGTTTAGTAGCAAAGGCTTGGTCGATAAAATTCTCAGCAGCACCGGAATCTATCAAGGCCATGGTCTTTAGCACTCCCTTCTCCCACGTTAAAGAAACTGGTAACAGCAACCTGTGATTTTTATAATCATGAGTAGAGGACAAAATAGAAACACCCAAGGCCTGTCCTCTAGAGAAACTTAGGTGCGGCGTTTCCCGAGCGAATAGGACAATTCAGGCGCAAGTGACCTCTGACTCCACAATACATACATAATCCCTCCCTTCTCCTGTACTGTTTCTCCTCCTCTGAAAGGCGAGTATTGCCTATCTGCATAGGTTCAGGAAACAGTGAGGTATTGGAATCAGGACTTTGAAATGCGGGTGCTAACTTAAAGGTAGGTCTAAGATTCCTCTCTCGAGTGTTCTGTCTCTCTCTTAAACGCTCATCAATGCGAGAAATGAACGAAATTAAGTCCTCTAAATTCTCAGGCAGCTCCCTAGTAGCAACTTCGTCAAGGATAACATCTGATAACCCGTTCAAAAATACATCTATATAAGCCTGCTCATTCCACTTGACTTCTGCCGCCAGAGACCTGAACTCTAGTAGTGCATAATCCACAAGTGTTCGGTTCTCCTGTCTCAGGCGCAACAGTAATCTGGCTGCATTGACCTTCCTACCAGGCGGGTCAAAAGTTCTTCTAAAGGCAGCTACAAAGGCATTATAATTATATACCAACGGGTTATCGTTCTCCCATAATGGGTTGGCCCATCTCAGAGCTTTCTCAATGAGTAAGGTGATAATAAATCCAACCTTTGCCCTATCGGTAGGATAGGAGCGAGGTTGCAATTCAAAATGAATACTGATCTGGTTTAAAAAACCACGACACTTCTCCGGTGAACCACCATAACCTACTGGTGGGGTAATATGGGAAGAGGCACCTACAGTGGCTACCTCTAGGCCTGAATTTACAGAGGAAATTGGAGTAGTACGCGTCTCCTCTGGTGGGTTATTAGCACGAGATAATAACGCCTGTAGTGCTAAGGCCATTTGGTCCATTCTGTGTTCCATGGCATCAAACCTGGAATCAGAGGGACAAACCTGACTGTTTGTACCTGCAGGATCCATTGGCCCTGTCGTAAAGTCAGGATCGGGTCAGGGATCCAACACGCAAAGTACAAACAGGTACAGGGTACGTATACCGGACCTTAGAATGGCCGGACTAACGTACAGAGAGTATAGAGAATGGTCAGAGACAAGCCGAGGTCGAGGGAACGAGAGGACAGGTAAGCGAGTAACAAGCCGGGTCAAGGATAACAGAGGTAAACAGAGTAAGTCAAACAAGCCGGGTCTTAACCAAAAGGATAACTGAAAAACACCAGAGCACTGTGTGACTAGACAGGCTAGAACCACGACAGGGCAATGAGCAACAGGGCGAAGTGTGTTTAAATACCCTGGCTAGAGAGGATAGACACGCCTCTGACGAGTCCTGATTGGTCTCCAACGGATTGAGTGACAGGTCGTTCCGGATTGGCGTCATGACGTCGGTCTCCGGGCACCATGCTACATAAGGAAGTAACTCCCTCGCGGCCGGCGTTTATGTGAACAGGTCGACCGCGAGGAACAGGAGAAACATGGCGTCCGGACGGATAAACGTCTAAGTCTCTACCTCTCTCGGAGGTAGAGACCTCAGGTACCCTGACAGAGACTGCTTATGGGAAACGTATGCCGCTTGGTGGATGTTGTGGTTCGGCTAGTAGCGGCAGTTCGTGGAGTTCTGTTCGGGAACCGGAGTCCCTTCGCGGATCCTGTTCGGGAGATTACCGCTTCCCCTGGTTATGGTTCGTGGATTACAAATTATACGAACGGAGAATTGATACAGTGAGAGGGGAAGGTGAACTAAACGGCGCTTTTACTTATAGACACAGAGGGTGTCTTAACACCAACTGTGGCGAAACCAACCTCGCCACTGGGCCCTGGAGAAGCCTGTTTGCCCGCCTCCTACCTGCTGACTATGGCCCCTGGGTTATTTGGGGCATATTGTATTTTATTGTGCGACTGCTGGCCCTTTAAGCACAGTGAATGGTATTTTATTGTACTGCTGCTGGCCCTTTAAGAACTGTCTGGGGACATATTGAGACTTTGGGTAACAATACCCTTTAAGACTATGGCCCCTGAAAACGTATGGACTTTTATTCAGTGATTATGGCCCTGTGTGAGCAGTGATACCCCAGATAGCTGTACCATGGAGCCTATTCATATAATGAAAGACTATGGGAAAGACTTTAGCTCCATGGCAATTGTACTGTGTGAATAGGATCTGCGCGCTATTCGGTAGTTTTGTGCGCTCAGATCCCAGCTATCTGGGGATATGTGAAATGTCTGTGTGTTATGGATAAAAAGTAACTTTCTGTATTTTAAAGTGTTTTATGTCTTTCTGTAACCATGTGGTTACTGGAGTCTGCTTCTAGCCCTGGATAATTGGATTACTTTCCTCTTTGTCTCCAGGATAGAGGCCTATGTAAAACCTGTCTAAACCGGTTTGCCATGCGGCTAGTAAGGGACAAAAGATACTTTTAGTAACTTTTGAACCACTGGTCGGATTCATGCCATTTTTTAAATATGTTGTTCCCCTGAATGGATTGATTGTGGATATGTATTTTTATGTGAATGTGATGTATGGTTTTAGAGTTATGAAAGTTGTGTAAAAAGTATATTTTAAACTGTATGCATAATGGGATTATGTGTTACACTAAGGGGAGGGGATGTGTGGGTTGCACCCGTGATACTATTGGTCATTTTATGCCTCCCCCTGGGTGTGGCCTGTATGTGTGAGATGGAAATAAAAGCCAGGCTGGATGAGCCAGTCCAAAGTTCCTGTTTTACCCTCAAAGTGAAGTGTCGTCTCATTATTGGGGGAAGGATTTATTGCATGCTGTTCCAGTTGACTGCTAGGAGTGTAAACCTATTCGTATGGTTCCTATTCAACGGTCTACAGTATTCCTATGCTTGAGAAGATTCATATGCTGAATCAGTTCGGTGATTGTGGTGTCTGCCAGAGTGCTTGGAGTCCTCAGGAAGCGCTAGGAGCATCCATTAACGGAGGTACCCAGTCGGGGTGCCAGGCGATCCGTTACACCAACATTATACACAAACACACTCCTGAATTCACTCCTGAACCAACACTACACAAAAAACATACCCCTACTTTCAAACAGTCACATTCACGCAACACCACACACATTCTTTCCCTCAATCACACTCAGCGAACTCGACACTCAGTCACACTTCGCCAACTCCATATACAATTACACTTAGGGGCATGACTAGAAACCACAGAGATCTGGTGCAAAAACCAGTGATGGCATCCCCTCTCGCCTTGTGTGGGGTTGGTTGAGTTTGACTGTGTGTTTATTGGCCAAGTGTGACTGTATGGGGTTGGATGAGTGTTATTGTGTGTGGAAGTGTGACTGCTTTTTACTATTAAACTACCCTTCTCTGTACATTTATGCAGGTAGAGGAATTCAATCCTTAGTGATCCAGTGGGTGCTGGCATGATCTCATATGTTACAGTGGAGGAGCATGTGGTCTGCACCTCGGGGCGATCCAGATCACCATACACGCTACTTTTGTGTGGCGCTCATTTATTGAATCAGAAAGTTGCTATAGCAACACAGTGGTAGTGTTCTAACTAATTGAATGAGCACTGTCATGCGGTCGTTAAGGGATTAATGTTGTATGTTTTGTTATTGTGTCTGGCTGTGCTATTATGACATATACACTGATCAGCCACAACATTAAAACCACGGACAGGGGAAGTGAATAATTATACAAAGAGTAAACTCACTATAAATCAAAGCTAAAACTTGTATCCTGCAGCAAGGCTAAAAATAAAAATTCCAAATATTATCATCGGTATGGATAAAAAAATTAATTAACATATGAATCAGTACAAGAATAAATAAAACACCTAGGAAAAACCTTTAAAGGGATCCTATAATGCCAGGAAAACAAAGCTGTTTTCCTGGCACTATAGGTTTCTAAGGTGTCCCTCTCCCAAGATATACATTAAAAAGGTATTGAAACTATCGAAACTTTAAAGAAACACTATATAAACCTGTATTCCTGACACTATAGTGTTTAACTATTTAGGTGACCGACCCTATCCGATCTCAATAAAAAAAAAATGGCCCTACCTTCATGACTGAAAACATCAACCTTGATAATCTAAGTCAATCCAATGCTTTTGCATAGCAAAGCATTGGGAAGCTATTGTGCATGAACCGCAAAACACATTTTCAGAGTAAAGTCAGTGTTTACATTACTGCCTAGGAACACCTCTAGTAACAGTCACTCAGAGAGCCACTAAAGGTGCTTTCTCAGGGCCGGGGCAAGGATTTTCTCAGGGCCGGGGCAAAAATTTGCCGCCCCTCATATGTTCTGCCCATCATGTGACATCACAATGCCCCATCCATATGATCTGCCATATGGGCCAATGCCAATTCTGCACAAAGTGTCTTTTCTCTGAAAAGGCAGTGTGTTTACATTAAAAAGCCCGCAAGGACAGGCTATAGACACCAGAGCCACTACATTAAAGGGACACTATAGTCACCTGAACAACTTCAGCTTAATGAGGTTGTTCAGGTGAGTGCTACAGCTACCCGGAGCCTTTTTCTTGTAAGCACTGTATTTTCTGAGAAAATGCAGTGTTTACATTGGAAGCTTGGAACACCTCTTGTTGCAGTCAATCAGACGGCCACCAGAGGGACTTCCGAGTTCAGAGGCCCTAAAAAGGCCTCTCGTCCGATGCATTCTGGGTGAATGCATCAGACGGGCTATCAGCACACAAAGCACTGTGAACGCGCTTTGTGTGCTGATAGCCTGTCAGCACTGCTGTGGGCGTGGCTTCAGCTGATAGCTGAAGCCCGAACCCACAGGGACGATTACTGTCCACAATAGTGGTTGAAGGGGGGGGGGGGGGGGAGACCTACTCTCCTTCCTCCCCCCGGCCCCCACCGCTGTGCGGCGGGTGGGGGCCCTAAAATTATCAATAAGGGGGGGACCTATTGTCCCCCCCCCGGCCCCCACCCCTGAGCGGTGGGTGGGGGCCCTAAAATTATCGATAAGGGGGGGGACCTACTTTCCCCCCCCAGGCCCCCACCCCTGTGCGGCGGGTGGGGGCCCTAAAATTATCAATAAGGGGGGGGACCTACTGTCCCCCCCCCCGGCCCCCACCCCTGTGCGGCGGGTGGGGGCCCTAAAATTATCAATAAGGGGGGGACCTATTGTCCCCCCCCGGCCCCCACCCCTGAGCGGTGGGTGGGGGCCCTAAAATTATCGATAAGGGGGGACCTACTGTCCCCCCCCGGCCCCCACCCCTGTGCGGCGGGTGGGGGCCCTAAAATTATCAATAAGGGGGGGACCTACTGTCCCCCCCCGGCCCCCACCCCTGTGCGGCGGGTGGGGGCCCTAAAATTATCAATAAGGGGGGACCTACTGTCCCCCCCTGGCCCCCACCCCTGTGCGGCGGGTGGGGGCCCTAAAATTATCGATAAGGGGAGGACCTACCGGCCCCCCCCGGCCCCCACCCCTGAGCGGTGGGTGGGGGCCCTAAAATTATCGATAAGGGGGGGGACCTACTGTCCCCCCCGGCCCCCACCCCTGTGCGGCGGGTGGGGGCCCTAAAATGATCAATAAGGGGGGGACCTACTGTCCCCCCCCGGCCCCCACCCCTGTGCGGCGGGTGGGGGCCCTAAAATGATCAATAAGGGGGGGACCTACTGTCCCCCCGGCCCCCACCCCTGAGCGGTGGGTGGGGGCCCTAAATACAAAGGGGGGGGGGGACCCTAGTTAACCCTCCCCCCCCCAAAAAAAATTATCTCCCTACCTACCCCCCTCACCCTAAAAATAATGAGGGGGGGAACATTAACTAAAAACCTGTAAAAAAATAAAAAAATAAAAAGAGATAAAAAAAAACTTACCATTCGATGTTTTCTTTCTTCTAAAATCTTCTTTCTTCAGCCCAAAAAAGGCCAAATAAAAATCCATAATAACCGACGCAATTAAAAAAAAAAAAAAAAAAAAAAAAAAAAAACGAGCGCAAAAAAAATAATCCATCTTCACCCATGGAGGGCTCCGCGCAGACTGAGCTCCGCAGGGTGGGGAAGGCTTATAAAGCCTTGCCCCGTCCTGCAATTAGGCTAAGAACACTCTGATTGGTGGGTTTAAACCAATCAGAGTGCTCTTTGTCATTTTACAAGCGTGGGAAAGTTCTTTGGAATTTTCCCACGCTTGTAAAATGACACAGAGCACTGTGATTGGATGGATTTCAAGCCATCCAATCACAGTGCTCTGTGTCATTTTACAAGCGTGGGAAAGTTCTTTGGAATTTTCCCACGCTTGTAAAATGACACAGAGCACTGTGATTGGATGGCTTGAAACCCATCCAATCACAGTGCTCTGTGTCATTTTACAAGCGTGGGGAAATTCCAAAGAACTTTCCCACGCTTGTAAAATGACAAAGAGCACTGTGATTGGATGGCTTGAAATCCATCCAATCACAGTGCTCTGTGTCATTTTACAAGCGTGGGAAAATTCCAAAGAACTTTCCCACGCTTGTAAAATGACACAGAGCACTGTGATTGGATGGCTTGAAATCCATCCAATCACAGTGCTCTGTGTCATTTTACAAGCGTGGGAAAATTCCAAAGAACTTTCCCACGCTTGTAAAATGACAAAGAGCACTCTGATTGGCTCAAACCCACCAATCAGAGTGTTCTTAGCCTAATTGCAGGGCGGGGCAAGGCTTTATAAGCCTTCCCCACCCTGCGGAGCTCAGTCTGCGCGGAGCCCTCCATGGGTGAAGATGGATTATTTTTTTTTGCGCTCGTTTTTTTTTTTTTTTTTTTTAATTGCGTCGGTTATTATGGATTTTTATTTGGCCTTTTTTGGGGCTGAAGAAAGAAGATTTTAGAAGAAAGAAAACATCGAATGGTAAGTTGATTTTATCTCATTTTTTCTTTTTTACAGGTTTTTAGTTAATGGTCCCCCCTCATTATTTTTAGGGTGAGGGGGGTAGGTAGGGAGATATTTTTTTTTTGGGGGGGGGGGGAGGGTTAACTAGGGTCCCCCCCCTTTGTATTTAGGGCCCCCACCCACCGCTCAGGGGTGGGGGCCGGGGGGGACAATAGGTCCCCCCCCTTATTGATAATTTTAGGGCCCCCACCCGCCGCACAGGGGTGGGGGCCGGGGGGGGACAATAGGTCCCCCCCCTTATTGATCATTTTAGGGCCCCCACCCGCCGCACAGGGGTGGGGGCCGGGGGGGGACAGTAGGTCCCCCCCTTATTGATAATTTTAGGGCCCCCACCCGCCGCACAGGGGTGGGGGCCGGGGGGGGACAGTAGGTCCCCCCCTTATTGATAATTGTAGGGCCCCCACCCGCCGCTCAGGGGTGGGGGCCGGGGGGGGGACAGTAGGTCCCCCCCCTTATTGATAATTGTAGGGCCCCCACCCGCCGCTCAGGGGTGGGGGCCGGGGGGGGGACAGTAGGTCCCCCCCCTCATTGATAATTTTAGGGCCCCCACCCGCCGCACAGGGGTGGGGCATGGGGGGGGACAGTAGGTCCCCCCCCTCATTGATAATTTTAGGGCCCCCACCCGCCGCACAGGGGTGGGGGCCGGGGGGGGACAGTAGGTCCCCCCCTTATTGATAATTGTAGGGCCCCCACCCGCCGCTCAGGGGTGGGGGCCGGGGGGGGCAGTAGGTCCCCCCCTCATTGATAATTTTAGGGCCCCCACCCGCCGCACAGGGGTGGGGGCCGGGGGGGGACAGTAGGTCCCCCCCTTATTGATAATTGTAGGGCCCCCACCCGCCGCTCAGGGGTGGGGGCCGGGGGGGGACAGTAGGTCCCCCCCTCATTGATAATTTTAGGGCCCCCACCCGCCGCACAGGGGTGGGGGCCGGGGGGGGGACAGTAGGTCCCCCCCCTTATTGATAATTTTAGGGCCCCCACCCGCCGCTCAGGGGTGGGGGCCGGGGGGGGGACAGTAGGTCCCCCCCTTATTGATAATTTTAGGGCCCCCACCCGCCGCTCAGGGGTGGGGGCCGGGGGGGGGCAGTAGGTCCCCCCCCCTCATTGATAATTTTAGGGCCCCCACCCGCCGCACAGGGGTGGGGGCCAGGGGGGGACAGTAGGTCCCCCCCCTTATTGATAATTTTAGAAAGCGAGCTGAGCTGTCAGTCAGACAGCTCAGCTCGCGAACGCGCATTCCGCGCACATGCGCGGTAAAGCGCTCAGGTTCTTCATAGGGCGGCATTCAATGCCGCTCTATGAAGAACGCGATTGGTCCAGCGCGAAGCCGTCCCATTGGGCCCCGCGATTTCGTCATTTTGATGAAAAAGGGGGCGCGGCCTAGCGGGGAGCTCGGCGCTGGAACGGAGGTAAGTTTTTAATATAAAAACACCGAATTTTTTCTTTTAATTAATGAAAGTTCATATAAAAGCAAGAAGGAAGGCTGGGGGACCTGTCTTTCTTGCTTTTATATGGTGACTATAGAGTCCCTTTAAGCTGTAGTGGTTCTGGGGACTATAGTGGCCCTTTAATGTGAGGTAAATTAGAGATTAGTGCCAATAATATATTGGATTGCCTATTTACCACCATATGAGGACAAGAGGATGATGATGGGCTCAGGATGCAGTCTGGCTCCACTGATCTGGTGTAGAAGAGGCTCTCTGGAGACTGTTTGTAACAGTGCTCACAAAAATTAACGAACAGGAAGCAGGTCCATTTTTTGGGGCCCTTTACACAGTTGAGATTGGAAGTTTGTCAAAAAGGTGGAGCGACAAGACAGCCATGGTGTTGGAATCAAGGTGAGTTTAACACCTTTTCAACAGGAGTAAAGGGGGCGGGGGGGAGGGGGGGAGCTATACTGTTATTTTAGAACTACAGTTTATTCCTGACACTATAGGGTTCCTTTAACTAACTAAAATCTTGTTAAAGAAAACAATAAGTAACACTGTTGCAAGAGCCTATATATGAATGAAAAGCCAATTATTAAAAATACTGCATAAAAACAGGAACATAAATAATAGTACAGGCATTTCCTGGTTTACTTACTCCCGTTTTCCTGCCTTTATAAACGCTTCCTGGATGCACCACCATTTAATTTTGCAGCCATTTTGTGTGCTCCGTGGATGCAGACCGGGGAGCAGAGTTTGTGGCCAGGAGAAGAGAAAGGTAAATTGCTGGGGCTGGGAGGGGGGAATAAGACACTGGAAGGGGGGGTGATAAGACACATGGAGGGGGGATGAGACACCTGAAGGCGCTGGGAGGGGGGAATGAGACAATGGGAGAGGGAAATGAGACAATGGAAGGGAAATTAAACACATGGAGGGACTTGGGGGGGGGAGGGAGGAGAACGAACCAGAAACTATGTAAGTCTCTCTTTAACTACACACAAAATCATAAATTGAAAAAAGTGCGCCGTCTGCTCAGAACTACCACCAGTGCATATAGTGGAGCGCCAAAAACAAAACACTTACCCTTACAAGTTTAAGGTGTAGGTATGTAGTAAACAACTATATAGAGAAAAGAAAAAAGACAATATGGTGCAATATAGTCTGTAAGTGAAAATGGTTATATAGTATATTACTATTAACTCACAAGGTATAGAGCCAAATGGGACAAGCTCAGATCATATAGGCAGATGTGTCCTCAGGCGACACAACCCCTCTTCCGTCTTTGTCTAGATAAACTCAGGAAAATGGAGACAACAAATAGACAGAGGCAATAGCTTCCTGGTGAAGTATGTCAAGTATAGGGGTAACCAATGTATAACCACATATGCCACCTGTTTACCTTCTCTAGTCCCCTTACTACTGGCTCTTTGTATATCAGCTTTTGTGTCATTTTAGGGGGACACCACCCTTTACTTGGAGTGGGAACAGATTAGAAAGTTGCAGCCCACCAGACAATGTTTTTCAACTTTGACAGGAATTTATTGATAAAAAGTTAAAATATATAAACGTTATTCAAATAAAACGGATATAAAAACAAATTCATGGGTGCTCCAGCCCTCTGAGACGCATTTCACCGATTCCAATGGCTTTTTCAATTAGTGTAACCTGCTCCATTCATCCAAGTCTATTTAAATCATCCTTGTGCAATCCTATTGGTCCATTAGCATGCAGTTCAGCCAATCACGAGTAGTATATTTGTGGCACCTTCAGCTCTATCCAATCCCCATATTCTGCTAGGTGGAAGTGACATGGCAGAACCTTTGTGCCAGGCAAAATTAAGCTGACGAGATCACAGCAGGTGAGATATCAGAGCAATTTCTAGGCCAAATCTGGAACAAAGGTTTGGAATGTTTCAGAATTAAAGAATGTACGCTGAACGCTACAAAAGAGAGATGGGATGGCAAACTTTTCAGAGGACAAAATCACCAATTTGGAGAAGAAAACTCTAGGAATGATGTTTGGCCCTGTAGGTAAGAGAAGTCATTTGGGAAATGATCAACGAGATTCAAATATGTCATGGTGGTAAGAAGAAGAAAAGTTTAAGAGGTTAGAGAAATCAGATGAACAGAGTCAAAAGAGGATTTGGCCACAGGGGAAGACAGGATTTGGGAAGATGGTCCACTCGTCACAGAATAACACCGGAGGAACTAGATATGAAACCGGCTGCATTTACTATTAACACAGAAAGCCATCCAGATACAAATATGGAAGTCAACATCTCGAGTTCAGAAGGATCTTCCTTTGAAACATGGATATTGATATGCTCATTGTTGAAAGCCCTCCTGAGGCTGAGATGTATACTTGAATTTTCAGCAATCAAGGTCATCATAATACACCGCAGTATGGCAGCATTTTTGCCTCTGTTACAATGAACTCCTATGGAAACATTTAATTAAACATTAAATGACATGAAATATTCAGCCTTGTGTTTTCTTCCCTACCCTTCTCCCTCCACCCCCCACGCTACTCAGGTAGAAGTAGTCCCTTTAAGAGGCCGTTATTCGGGCGTGCATGCACCTAGAATCTGTGGGTTCGTTAATCGTGACACTTGTGGCCACCCATGTGCTAGGGGTGCAAACTAATTTCTTGCACTGGGGCTCTCTCTGTATCTTTGTGTGGCAGTATTTATGTGTTTCATGTGTGGCAATGTGCATCTATATGTATATGTACAATCACATACTTGTATTCAAGCACCAACACTACACACAAAAACATCCCTGCCTATAAACACTAATACCAAAAAAGAACACTGCTGTATTTAAATACCAGTACTTAAACAGCAAACACACCACAAGATGAACACATCAGCATTATATACAAATTTACAAACACTCTTGCAAATACTCTATACCAGTGGTTCCCAAACTTTTTAGGTTCAAGGCGCCCTTAATATTTCAATATTTTTCCAAGGTACCCCAAGTCAAAATTTCTAGGTTGTATATCTGTAGAGCGCTGCAGCATTTACTGATGCTATAGTGTAATGTACAGTGTTGGCGTTTGAAGGGGTGCTTGTCATAGGCGTGCGCACGGGGTGTGCCGGGTGTGCCTGGGCACACCCTAATCCCTGCGGCACACCTATGGATTGAGACCGGCAAGGGGAGATCTGGCTCAGATCTCGCAAGAGTGAACTCTAGCCCCGCAGGCTAGAGTTCACTCCCCACTGGACCACCAAGGATGGCACATGGCAGCAAGGATTCCCCCTCCCTACATAAGGTAAGAAGGGAGGGGGGATATTTACTAATCTGCCCCCACCTCCAACCCCACAATCCCTCCAAACATACAGCACACACACACATACAGCACCATTCACACACACAGCACACACACACACAGTACACTAACAGCACCCTCACACACACACACACACAGCACCCTTACAAACACACAGCACCCTCCCACACAGCACACTAACAGCACCCTCACACACAAACAGCATCCTCAAACACAGCACACTAACAGCACCCTCACAAACACAGGACACCCACACACAGCACACAAACAGCACCCTCACAAACACACAACACCCACACACAGCACACAAACAGCACCCTCACACACACACATCACACTAACAGCACCCTTACACACACACACAGCACCCTAACAGCACACACACACACACAGCAGTGTATGTATGTGTGTGTGTATATATATATATATATATATATATATATATATATATATATATATATATATATATATATATATATATATATATATATATACACCGGTATATATATATATATATATATATATATATATATATATGCATAGATACATACATATACACGTGGCGTGTGTTTGTGCTTTAGGTTGCACCACGCCTGCGGTGCTTGTATATAACTTTAGTATTTTAATACAGGGGTGTTTGTATGTAATGTTTGCGTTTGATTGCAGGGGTGTGTCTGAATGTAATATTCACTTTTAAATGCAGATGTAAATTTGTGTGAAGTATTTGTGCGTGAGTGAAGGAATGTGTTTGTATATTTTTTTGGAGTTTGTATGCAATATTTGTGTTAGTTTGCTTGAGTGCGTTTATATGTTGTGCTGGTATTTGACTGCTTGGATGTATGCACATACACACTTACACAGATATTCATGCACATTAACACACAGATACATATAAATACACACAAATTCATATAGACTCCGACACATACACACAGATACACATCGACACATACACACACATAGACACACACACAAACATTAATACATGCACACACCCTGACACAGAAGCACACTGACATATATATACACACAAACACACACTCACACCCTGACACACACACACTCACACACACACATAAATACACAAGTGATATTTTTTTATATTTCCAGCCACTCTCCTGTTGGCTTACCTTATGTGTCCAGGAGGGTAGCTTGGAGTCCTGCTGCTGGTGGGAGTGAGGGGTGTGGAGCATCTCCTGGAATGCTCTTCTCCCCTCATGCTGCGGCTGTCTCCTCTTCCATCCCACGCTATCTGCATGATGCTTGGAGGACAAGCTGTCACTCTCTCCCAGCCGGCCAACATTACAGGGGCCCGGTCGCAGTCTTAAAAGACCACGGCACTCGACAGGGCCCCTGTTCAACAGTTATGTTTCCTCAGTGCTATAATCATCGCACCGGGAAACATTCCGCAGCACCCCTGTGTGCCCACCGTGGCGCCCCAGTGTGCCTGCCGCAGCGGCCTGGCACACAGTTTGGGCACCGCTGCTCTATAAAAAAAAACAAAAAAAAGCCTACATTCACAAAAATGCATTGCACACAAATACAACCCTGTAAGGATGAGGAAATGGTTGCTATCGCATTTGGGAGTTGTACAGCAGTTGAGGATCTACCTTTTGGCTCTTCTTTAAGGTAAATTATTATTTTAAGGTTGGAAATGCACTGTGGCAAGAAACTTTGAAAAGAGAGTGTGGGATTGTGGGTCATATGTGTATGTATGTGTGTGATATGCATCTACATAGACTCATATGTAAATATAATTATGTGTTGTAAATATTCTACTGCATGCTGCCTGCCATACATTGATAATTCTAGTAATAAAATTACAATGGTTTAGAATATTACTACAGCATCCAAGGATGTCCTAATGCTTTGTTCTTCACTTCAATAGCCTTGAAGCTAATGGAGACAAAGGCAGCACAAGAACAGTTTCAAATAGGCCATTCCTCAGCATCTATATGGTTTGGCACCGCAGACCTCGCTGGTTAAGTCTGCCATTAGATGAATCATGGTCAAGCAATACAAAAATTAAATACATAAAATAATATCAAAACAAATTGATAGGAAACCAGCTGAACTGCATTATGCCAGTGTGGGAAGTCAATTGAAACAAAGTAATTGGGATCTGCAGTGTGGCTTTGGAAACGTTAAATATTATTGCATGTAAATAGCATCTTCACTGGTAATTGTGATATACAATATCGTTAATGTCATGATTTTCACACTGGATTTGGATCCCCAAATGTAGACACAATCAGGAACTAGAAAGAAGGTAGATACATGTGCTTTTGAAAAATATAAAGGGACACTATAATCACCCAGACCACTTCAGCTCAATGAAGTGGTCTAGGTGCCAGGTCCCTCAGGTTTTAACCCTTCACATGTAAACATAACAGTTTCAGAGAAACTGCTATGTTTACATTTGGGGTTAATCCAGCCTCTAGTGGCTATCTTATAGACAGCCACTAGAGGCGCATCTGTGACGCTGGTGGTGAATTTCGCCTCCATCGCGCAGAGCGTCCATAGGAAAGCATTGAGAAATGCTTTCCTATGGACACTTTGAATGCCCGCGCGGCACTTGCAGCGCATGTGCATTCGGCTCCAGTGACGTTGAACGGGGGAGCTGACGTTGGACGGGGAGGAGAGGTCACCAGTGTCGAGGGAGCCCAGCGCTGGATTAAGGTAAGTGGCTGGGGGACCCTGAAGGTGGGGGCACCCTCAGGGCACTATAGTGTCAGGAAAACCGCTTTGTTTTCCTGACACTATAGTGATCCTTTAATGAGTATTGCACTTACAAGATATCAAATCAAGTGGAAAAAATAACAATCCTCAACAGCCAGTAAACCTCCAGATCTCACTCCAAGAAAGGGGGGAATGAAGCTGGATACCAAAGATGAAAGTAGCTGCTAACAGTAAAAACAGAAAATAAATACAAAAGTAAAAGTTCAAATAAGTCCTATAGCCCAATGCGTTTTGTCCGATTGTTCAGATCTCATCAGGGTCGAAGTATGATTTCTCCTGTTCAGAGGAGAAAGTGGCTTGCCTGTGTTATACTCTGGCAATCTTTTAAATACCCCACTCTAGCTGAAACTATTCTGAGAGCCCTGGTCCCTTCTTCAAGCCTGGTTCTAGAGGTTGTGCAGAACGTCCGTATCTTTCCTCCAGCTGTCACTATTCAGCGGAGATTGTAGGGTCTGATTGCTCAGACATTCTATAATAAATGTATTAAAATAACTATGTACAAGCTATAAAACAAAGTAGTATATATTTGAAAATAAGATCTGATATATAAAATGACTGGGTTCACCAGTAGCATATCGGGTACACCCAGTAATATGTATGTAGGAATATTGGGGTTCACCCAGATATTGGTGGGGTTACAACACAATGAATAATAAGTGGGGGTCACCCAACGTAAATAAAGTGGGGTTAACCACTTAGAAATATTAAGGAAAGTGGGGTCATCCACATCACTTATATAGCATAGGTGGGGATCACCCACAAATATTGGTGTAATAAAGTGGATTGAACAGTTAAATTGACGCAGTGTGGTACATCCACAAAATATATCCCTGGTTAGGGAGTCTTGATATATATAAACAGGGGGTCATCCAATCGTAAGGCTCAAACAAATTAAAAATACAGGGGTCACCTGGGTGAATTGAATAATAAATCAATTTAATGTGGTGGACAGCCACTGAATTGTATAGTGTTCGTTTGGCAGAAATCTGCAATAAAGAAAATATATAGCACTAAGAATACATGCTAATGGATAGGAGTAGAGGATACACTATTACATGTGAAATAAAAACTTACCTGATCGCTAGACAAGGAGCAGGCAGAGCTTGTAACCGTCCTGTAGTATTCTGCACTTTACAAATGGCAAAAAGGCAGGAAAGTACAGCACAAGTATAAGATGGCCGCCGCAAACAAAAAAGGGCGGGAAAAGCTTTTGCCTCACAAAATGAAGCGTACAAATGGGCTGGTTGGACTTCTGACAGCCTAATGTGATGGCTGCAGGGGTTAGGCCGGGAATGAGTGTAAAAAAATGCCGCTGCTGACTAGCACGGCGGCAGTGGAGCTCCAGAGGGGGAGCAGGCGCAATAAGTATAGTGCTAGAGCACATCAGTGGATAGGGGAGCAGTATAAAACTGCCAAACAGTAAAAGTGGATGGACAATGATTTAACAAGTACTTATAGATAGCTAGTTGAAGGTGTATTAGGAAAAACAAATACAGTGGGACCTCGGTTTACGAATTTAATGCGTTCTCCGAGACGTTTCTTATTGCAAAAAAGTTGTAAACCGAAACGTGATTTCCCATAGGAATGCATTGAAAACCAATTAATCCGTTCTGGAGGTCAGAAAAAAGTCAAAATGAGCTGGCATGGAAACCAACACACAATGCAGAACACACAATAAAAGGCATGCAAATGACGAAGCTCAGCTCCCTACCTTTCCACAGCTTGAGAAATGCACAAAAAAGTCCCCAAACAACTGCAAACAATTTCCAGAATGGCTCCAAAACTAGATGCAAAAGCCGCTCCAACACCTCCACACTCTACGCCACATGCTACCCACAGGCTCGAGCATGCAGGGGGCGGTGCTATAAACCTCCCAGGTGCAATGCATCCTGGGGAAACTTGTTTTGTATTGCGAAAAAAAATATATAAACCGAGGCATTATTTTCAATGGATTTTCATTTGTAAACCGAAAATTATGTTAACCCCTTCAGGACGGAGTCAATAGTGCACGTTCTGATCAAAACAAAACGTAAACAAAAACTGGAATTTGCGCTATATGTCTGTTCAACCGTAATTCACCTCTTTCATATTAAATGCACCCACACTTATTATATATCATTTTGTTCAGGAGAAACAGGGCTTTTCATGTGTGGTAGCCCAGGAATGAGAATTACCCCCATAATGGCATACCATTTGAAAAAGTAGACAACCCAAGGTATTGAACGTGGGGTATGTTTAGTCATTTTTAGTAGCCACTTAGTCACAAACACTGGCCAAAGTTAGCGTTCATATTTGTTTTGTGTGAAAAAAGCAAAACACTAATATTTGGCCAGTGTTTGTGACTAAGTGGCTACTAAAAATGACTGGACATACCCCATTTGCAATACCATGGATTGTCTACTTTTGCAAATGGTATGCCATCATGGGGGTAATTCTTATTCCTCGGCTACCATACGGTCTCAAAGGCAACATAACTAATCTGGCAAATTTCAATGTCAACAAAAATGAAATGCAAGCCTTATATGTAACTCTCTAACTTTCCAAAACACCATAAAACATGTACATGGGGGGTACTGTTATTCTCGGAAGACTTCACTAAACACAAATATTAGTGTTTTAAAACAGTAAAACATATTACAACAATAATATAGTCCATATATATATAGGTATAGATATTTAAATTCTACGTGTATACTAATTTAATCTTTTATGTAATCATATGTATTGATATATATATATATATATATATATATATTTGCGGTTATTTGTATTTTATATATAGATAGATATATATAGAATGTCATTCTAAGTGTATTTTGTTACCAATATATATATATATATATATATATATATATATATATATATTAATAACAAAATACAGTTAGAATTAAATTACATATGAATATATAATTTATTTTAAATTTTGTTTCAATATTTTATTTATTTATTTAATTATTTTATTTATTTTTGTAATTATACGTATATATATATATATATATATGTGTATATATCTATTATATATATAATATATATACATTATATATATATGTAACGTCATTCTAAGTGTATTTTAATACTAATATATATATACTAATATTAATATTAAAATACATTACGTATGACGTTACATATATATAATATGTATATATATTATATATATAATATATATATATATATATATATATATATATATAAAAATAATTTTAATTAAATTTTACACTTGTCTAATATATTTTTTTTACACTACCTACCAGCAGGGGGACTGTCTAATATTTTAGACAGTCCCCCTGCTGGCAGATCCACAGCCAGCTATAGGGGGCTATGTGATCGCTCTTTGAGAGCGATCACATGGCCCCCGGGGGCCTGATTTGCTGGGGGAGGGCTGCCTGGGCTGTCAGGCAGCCCTCCAGAAGAGGATCGCGGCGGAGTTGAGTACATCTCACCTCCTGGGGGCTTAAGCCGTTACGGCGTTCTATGCCGCCGCAACAACTTTAAAGCCCTTTAAAGCCGCGACGGCATAGAACGCCGTAACTGCGTTAAGGGGTTAACCGAGGTGTTTGTAAACCGAGGTCCGACTGTATAATAAAATATAAGATGACAAATATATCATATATAATAAAAATCTAAATGTAGGAGACTATAATTAGAATATACTCACCTGGGAGGCAAGCAGCAAAAAATTAGGGGTTGGGAGGAGCCTGATTACAATAAATACTACTGTCGTGCTCTATGATTGGTTGATTTATATGTTAACTGTTTCTTTGCTGCTGGGAGTTTCAGTAAAGAAAGATAAGCAAATCTGAAGCCTCCTGTCTTGCCATAAAATTCAGTGTGGTGCAGTAACTCACAGTGCTACTACCTGTTTGTGGTGCTATTCCAGGCTGCTGCACCCAGACTCATATCTCTTTCTGTTCCCAGCTGGCCTTACTTTGCAATCATCTTCTCCCTATTTAGTTGAGCCTCGCACATTCTTGTTTGCCAGGTCATTAAAGGGACACTATAGTCACCAGAATAACTACAGCTTAACCCCTTAAGGACCAAACTTCTGGAATAAAAGGGAATCATGACATGTCACACATGTCATGTGTCCTTAAGGGGTTAATGTAGTTGTTCTAGTAAGTATAATCATTCCCTCCAGGCATTTTCATGCAAACACTACCTTTTCAGAGAAAAGGCAGTGTTTACATTGCCCCCTACGGATACCTCCTGTGGCCACTCCTTAGATGGACACCGGAGGTGCTTTCCTGGGCAGTGCTGCACAGCAGGCATCACTGCCGTTCAGCGTCTCCACACTCTGCATGACAACGCTGAATTTTCCTCATAGAGACGCAATGATTCCATGCATCTCTATGAGGAGGTGCTGATTTGCTAAAACAGTGTATGGCCAGGGGCGGGCTGGGCTGGGGGGCAGGGAGGCAATTGCCCCCCAGGCCGCCATAAATCCCGGGCCGCCCACATCCAAAAAAAACCCAGAAATGTTCCCTCCAATGGCTGAATTACCGGCTAGCTGCACTGTAGACCCCTGCTGGCAGGACTGGCTCCCCTTGCAAAACTGCTATTTAGTATATTGCTAATTCGGCAATATACTAAATAGCAATTATCTTACCTCACTGATTGGCTGATCGGCCAGTAACCTCACTAAGAGGCAGAGTGGGGTGCAGATGGATGGTACAGCTATCTTCCTTGTTTGTGTGTGCCGCGGAGGCACAGCTAGCTCACATGCCGGAACTCAATGCCTTCCCCTCACCTCTTCCTGGGCGGAGTTCTGGCAGAGCTGCCTCCATATCCTGCCCGCAGGGCCCCTCCCTCAGTTCCCAGGATGTTTACAGCACACAGACTGCACATGGGGGCTCAGAGCAAGACCAATAGAGCTAAGGCCCCCAAGAAATCCCTGTCCCAACCTGCAGCAGTGGCACACAGGATCAGTAAGTGAAATACTCTACCTGACATCTCCCTGCACACATCTGAGGCTGTCTCTTCCTGGCTCTACTTCTTTCTGTGTGTCTCACCTCCTTTCTGTCTCTCTAGTTTTCTAGCTGTCTCTGGCTCTCCTTTCCTTGTGTTACTCTCTGTCTCTCTCTAGCTGTCTCAGTCTCTCCTTTCCTTGTATCACTCTCTGTCTCTCTCTAGTTTTCTAGCTGTCTCAGTCTCTCCTTTCCTTGTGTCACTCTCTGTCTCTCTCTAGTTTTCTAGCTGTCTCTGGCTCTCCTTTCCTTGTGTCACTCTCTGTCTTTGTATAGTTTTTTAGGTGTCTCAGTCTCTCCTCTCCTCGTGTCACTCTCAGTCTCTCTAGTTTTTTAGCTGTCTCAGTCTCTCCTTTGCTTGTGTCACTCTGTCTCTCCCCCCTTTCTGTCTCTCTCTTTCTTTACATGTGTAGCTCTGTCTCCTATTGGCTTTGTCTCGCCTTCTCTCTGTGTGTCTGTCTTCTCTGGCACTCTTTATCTCCCTCTCTCTTTCTTTGTCTCCCTCTCAAACAGCCACAAATACAATCACACTCATCCAACTACACACATACATTCAACACTCACTCAGCAACAGTACAATCACACAAAGAAACCACACACACATGTCAACCTTGTGTATTGATGAGAATATGCACATGGTACCTTAATACTTGCACAGGGGCCCAGAGGTCCCTAGTTATGCCCCTGGCTCCCTGCCATGGGCCCGCGGTACAGGTATTGCGGTTGTGCCGGGGCCCACACACTAAGAGGGCCCGCCGGGTGGCCCATACACTTAGGGCCACCAAGTGAGCATGTTTCAGCAGGGGCCCGGTCGGGCACTGTGGATCTTTTACGGCAGCATGGAAGAAAGTGTAGACCGTGAGTCACTTTCTCCCACAGAAACAATTAGCCACGCGGAGAGAGGCAGGGCGAGAGCAAGCAGAGCCATACCCCAGCTCCCAAGCACCCTAGCTAGCACACTGGACCCCAGGAAAGGTACCAGCAAAGGTAGGAAACTGGCTTCAAAAGTGTAAAGTTTGTGTGTGTGTGTGTGTGTGGCAGTATGACTGTCTGTGTGTGTGTCAGTATGCCTGTAACAGTGTGTCTGTGTGTGTGTGTTTAGGTGACTGCTCCCCCCCCCCCCCTTTCAATCACACGGGAAAGGCGTTTTTACTCTCCTATTGGTGCAATGGGCCACTTGACTGGATTTCCCCCCTAGGCCTAAGGCTGCCAGCCCTCCCCTGTGTATGGCCCTGCCCTGTCCACCCTCCTTGCTGATTTTAGCCAATGGGAAAGCATTGGATTGGCTAAAAATCAATTCCAATGATGTCACTACGGAGGCAGATGGGGGCCGGGCCAGCGCCAGCAGACCTGATCAGTGCTAGAAATAAAGTACGTTTTAACCCCTTCTAAGGGGACTCCTGAGTTCCCTGTATCCAGAGGCCCTGCTCTTACATTCAGTTATCTGTGTTTGTATTTTATTTTACTGTCTTCCTTATAAATATCAATACACTTGTATTTTACCTTGATTTGTGTGTATGTTGGTTTCTTTGCACTGGTCAGCACCCCTTCCCGACCAGACCCTTGACTTCAGCATGCACTTCAGGCCTCATTCTGGAGGGTGCTTTCCAATTCGACGTGCGTTCCATCTTTGTGGAGCTTGCGTTCCAGCTATGTTGGCAAAAAATATATGATACATTTAGAGATTAGGACTCCAGACAACAATGCTCATCCCATGAAGCCACAAGAATTTGAAATAATTTGAAAGATGGAAAAGTTTTACTAAAACAAATAATAAAATATAAAAATCTTATAGAAATGTTATAATGAATGCATAAAATTATAAAAGTACAAAAAATGGAAAAACTAAAACATGAAAAAAGTCAATAATTATATATATATATATATATATATATATATATATATATATATATATATATATATATACCGTATTTTTCGCTCCATAAGACGCACCTCACCATAAGACGCACCTAGTTTTTAGAGGAAGAAACCCAGAAAACAATATATTCTGAACAAGCTGTCCCATAGTGTTTCTTACTATGGGACAGTTTGTTCAGAATATTTTTTTTCTCCCCTGTCCCATAGTGTCCCCCCCTCCCATAGTCTTCTCCCCCCCCCATAGTCTTCACCCCCCCTCCCCATAGTCTTCATCCACCCCCCTCCCCATAGTCTTCATCCACCCCCTCCCCATAGTCTTCATCCACCCCCTCCCCATAGTCTTCATCCCCCCTCCCCATAGTCTTCACCCACCCCCCTCCCCATAGTCTTCACCCCCCCTCCCCATAGTCTTCACCCCCCCCCCTCCCCATAGTCTTCACCCCCCCCCCCTCCCCATAGTCTTCATCCCCCCCTCCCCATAGTCTTCATCCCCCCCTCCCCATAGTCTTCATCCCCCCCTCCCCATAGTCTTCATGCCCCCCTCCCCATAGTCTTCATCCCCCCTCCCCATAGTCTTCATCCCCCCTCCCCATAGTCTTCATCCCCCCCTCCCCATAGTCTTCATCCCCCCCTCCCCATAGTCTTCTCCCCCCTCCCCATAGTCTTCACCCCCCCTCCCCATAGTCTTCACCCCCCCTCCCCATAGTCTTCACCCCCCCTCCTCCCCATAGTCTTCACCCCCCTCCTCCCCATAGTCTTCTCTTCTCTCCCATATTCTCCTCTCCCATACTGTCCCCCTCCCCTTGTCCCATAATTACTTACCTGTCTTGTAGCGTTTCTCGGCAGCACAGGGCGCACCGCGGTACTGGAACTTCAATTTCATGTTCCGGTTTCCGGCGGGACTGAAAGGAAGTGCGCACACAGCTCAGTGTGCACACTTCCTTTCAGTCCCGCCGGAAACCGCAACATGAAATTGAAGTTCCAGTACCGCGGTGCGCCCTGTGCTGCCGGCCAACGCTACAAGACAGGTAAGTAAAGCTTCATATTCGCTCCATAAGACGCACAGACATTTCCCCTCACTTTTGAGGGGAAAAAAAGTGCATCTTATGGAGCGAAAAATACGGTACATAAATCCTGACGAAAGTTCCATTAGTGAACTGAAACGTTGATCAACCTAGGCTGATGACTGAATAAAGATACGTTTTTTCACCATATTTCTGAAGTCCTTGGAGTGCTATGTTTACACTACTTATTTTATATATATATATATACACTGCTCAAAAAAATAAAGGGGTCACTAAAATAACACATCCTAGATCTGAATGAATTAAATATTCTTATGAAATACTTTGTTCTTTACATAGTTGAATGTGCGGACAACAAAATCACACAGAAGTTACATTTTTCAACCCATGGAGGTCTGGATTTGTGGTTACACTCAAAATTAAAGTGGAAAAACACACTACAGGCTGATCCAACTTAGATGTAATGTCCTTAAAACAAGTCAAAATGAGGCTCAGTAGTGTGTGTGGCCTCCACGTGAGTATGTTTGTATTTGGATTATGCTGATTTTCTATGGAGATTGCATGTATATTTTAGGAGTTATGAATATTGTATGAAACTGTATATTTTCCTGCCTGTGATAATTAAGTTAACCCATTGTGTACAGTAATTATATCACAGACAGAGGGGAGGGTTTGTGTGTCCTAACTGGGAGTGTTTGACTGTATTATAATTATTTGATTGGCTGTTCCACTAGACCATGTGGGTGGTAACTTTGTGTAAGAACTTGCATAAAAGAAAGTCATTTGAGGCTTATTAAAACAGTTCTACTTCAGCCTCAATTTAGAGTCCTGTCTCTAAAGGGATTGCTACAAGGGATTGCTATGCACGTCATAAGAGCTTGTTCCTGTTTTGCTACCTGAAGGACTCTATGGTGGTTATGGTATCTGCTGGAGTGCTTGGAGCCCTCAGGAAGCGCTAGGAGCATCCTTCAATGGAGGTACCCAGTCGGGGTGCCAGGCGGTCCGTTACAGTTATTCTTACTCTTATCAATATGGGGGATAATTTCAGAGATAATTGATTGTCATTAACATAAAGGATAAAGTCATTTAAGGATTCAAAAGATGCCTTCAAAATAATTAAAATATCATCGATGTACCAGCTGCAGAGCACCAAATTCGCCAAATATTTATTTTTATTTATTATTTTTGCAGTGCATATGCTTGTAACATACAGGCCTGGGGTACCCCAACGGCAATCCCCATGCATGGTAAAATGCAGTACATATGGGTCACTTGAGATGGCATGCACAATTTTATAATAATAACAAAGAAGTTTTAACAAAGAAGCATCAGACATTTGAATTAAAGTTTAGCAGTAGAGGTTTCTAAATGAGGTATTCACCTTTGTAGTGAGGGGTTCGTTTTATCAAGCTTAATATGTCTGAGTAGGTTTTTATAAGGCACGGTACGTCAGGCTAGGTATACAAGGATATACTACTGTAGCTCGTCTGGGCATGATACCTGAGTGGTGCAAGCTGAGTATGTGTGGGTGCTTAATATTAGCAGAGACGTTGTTGGGGTTTCAAGCTGAGGAAACCACGGTTCTCTGTCTCACTGCACTGTGCGGATGGTGTAAGTCAGGCCTAGTCTAGCCGCCCCAGGACGGGTGTGTTAGTGGGTGTGTCAAGTGTGATATGTTAAGTAGATCTGGTATGTGTCAGTGCCAGATATGTGTCTTGTGTGTGTGTTCGCTCTATGCAGCGCCTTATCGGCTAAATATGAACTCACAAGTTGGCTAAGTGCCAGTTCATCCGCTTCTAGCCGGGAAGTTATGCTAAACATATGGGCATACATACAAATTAAGTCACTGATGGCACGACCCGTGGGTAAAATTGTATATGCAGGCTGGCCTGCCAAAATCAGGAGGACAGTCCACCTTGTGAGTGACCTCGCCGGCTGAGTGCTTGGGTGTAAAGTCTCGGATTAGCCAATGCCCCGGCTTGGTATCAGGCTTGAGGGGTGGCATGAGAGCAAGAGGCAGAGTCCAAGCCAGACCTCCCCATAGCCCCGGACCGTCACGAAGGCCTGCATCTCTGGGTCATGAATCTGGTTGCTCCCATGGGAGGCCGGGTTCTTCCCATGTAGGGGACAGCGTTGGATCCAGGTGGGTATTCGCCGCCTGCGGTGTCGGATCCTCTGCGTCTGTGGGCGATGCTCAGGAAATTCATCCCGTGTGGTCTTCAGCCCGGGTAGGCCCATCGTGTAAGGTCGTAGCAGTGCCGTGTTAGGAGTGCCCAGGGGGGACCCGCTCCTCTTCCGCCCCTCATCTCTCTGTTTATACTTTGCTGCCGGTGTTTCAGGCTTCTTGGGGTAGTCAGGCAGTTTGTCCCAGATGTTGATGTTTGTCTCGACTGCATGTTGAAATGCAAGTGCACCTGTGCACTGCTTGGTCTCCACATAGTGTTGTGCACGAGGTCTTGGATTGTCAGCCATCTTGGGGTGCAATGCCCTATTCGTGGCTGCAGCAGGACTGGTGTTTCAGTGCAGCTGTAAGCAGTGGTGGTCATCCGTGGGGACCGGGATAACCCCCACCGGTCCAGGGGGGGGGACAGCAAGACACCGGTCGGAGAACTGGGAGAGCGGTCGTCTCTCTCCAGCTCAGGCTCAGGTAGACCTCAGGCCTCATTCAGGATACTTCGGCATTTTAAGTTGTCGAGTAAGGCATCCCCAAGTTCACCGCCAGCTTATGGGTATCTGGGTCGCCGATTTGGGTCAGTGTTAGCTTGTGGCATGAAGTTATCTTCTGTTTTCTGGCTCAGATGCAGGAGCCCAGACGAAGCACGTCTGATCCAATCGGCGGTCAGGCTCCGCCCCCATGTTTTGTATTTTTTTTTACATTTTACAGAATAATTTACATTATATAGCAGTCTGCCCAGAACCTATAATGCTAAATTAATTATTTAACCCTCCTGCTGGTATATACATGTGATAAATGAATTTGCATTGCATTCTCAAGATGCAGCAATGCCTAAACACTAAAGCACTCACAGGGCAAGTAGATGCCCAAGTACCATGGAACTCTGACGTCACCCACTCTTGGAAAAGCTCTGGAGGTAAATGTGGTGTATTTCAGCCAGAGATGGATTAAGATTCCTGGGGCCCTAGGTGACTGTATTTTGTTGCCTTATGGTTAATCCAGCTATGTTTACCTCATTACAGTAAGTGCTTCAATGGTGTTCAGTGTGTGGTGGGGGGAAAGGGAGGCAGAATGACGTACTTCCACATTCAGAAAAGTGACAGTTGTTCTTTAAAGGCAAAATCCAAGTGCCATATCCTATCTTTATCTTTCATCTATGTTCCTTGCATAGGTTATGGTGTAAAGAGCACCGTAAAGAGCATTTCTGCACTCACCAACCCATATGTAACATCTCAAAAAAAGCTGTACTTATCCCTGCCTATAAGTGGTTGTATGACATATGCAAGTCCAAAATAGTTTGTGTGGGCTCCGTATGACATATGCAAGTCCAAAATAATTTGTGTGGGCTCCATCATAGCTTTTTGTTTGAGCGCTTATACTTCAGACAAGTACATTCTCTGCTGTAACTAGTTTCATTCATAACAAAAAATAAACTACATAACCCCCAGACGTTTTATGGAATATGAAGCAAATTCACTGCACACATTGTAGATTTGCTGCAAATTTAGAGGAGGATTGGCATTTTTAGGGATATAGATATCTATATTAATGTAAATACAGATTTATTATCACTATAGACTTTGTGTTTCCATAGACCTCTGCTTGACTAAGCACTATTTTATTTTTATTTTTGCTTGTAACCTTGGTTTGTTTATTATGCGGTTTCACATGATTCCTATTATCCCTGCTTTTCCTGATTTGGGGTTCATTATGACTGTTCTCCTTGAACTGGGGATTGTTAGCGGATATTATATCTTACCTGTGTCCTTTCGCTCAACTTGAGGTGAAATAAAGTGGTTGTATTCATGTCAAATCAATTGTAGATTACAAGATCCCCGGACATGGCAAATCGCCTGGGCCCCAGTGTAAAGTTATCTGTAGCTCTCTGTTCTTCATAGAGTCCTATTCATTAATTTTGATGCAGAGCAGAGATCTGTATGTAACATATTCCTCCTCACCTTGCGGTATTTATGCCCAGCGGCCGTGCGTCTGTATAACTGACTCTTGCAACATGTTGATGGACACCGGCCACTGCGAATCCACGCTAACTTATACCCCCACGTCCGCCCACGTTAATGACGACGTCGGCGTGCGCGTGACGTCACGCAGGAGACGCGCATGCACATTTTGGGGTCAAAGGCCGTTTTCGTCCAATCAGAACGGTAAAGCACTTATTTAAATTCAAATTTACTTTTCCTCATTGCCCTGTTGTGGTTTCCCTAGTAGTTGTCCGAGAGTGTGTTCCAGAGCGTTTATTTCTGGTATTTGACTTTGGCTTTGCTTGACTTCCCTGTATTCTTGTATCCCTGACTTCTGGCTTTCCCTTATTGTTGTTTCTCATTCTGTACCCCCCGACCTCGGCAAGTATCCTGACTATTCTTTGGTGCGTTAAGTCCGGCTATTCTAAGGCCCGGTAACACGTTACCTTTTAGTCCTAGTTGTGATACAATTCTACGTGCTGGATCAATTAGTAATCCTGACACTGTATTATTTAGACATAAATTTTGAAGCAGAACATTGCTTCCCTGTGTCTTTCTCTAATAGGACGTTTCAGAGTCAATTTTCGGATGTGACCTGCCCTATGTCATTCCAGCATCAAAACATGCTCTGGGCACACAGGTATGACACAGACCTGACTTTTGACCCAGACCTTTATAAGCCTTCTTAGAGCTCTGTTTCATTGCCCTATTGTGGTCTCTTTGTGATTCCCAACAGCATATTCTTTGTTCATTGTATTCTCTGGTATATGCCAGCTTGGCATGTCTGACTGTCCTGGTCTCTGTATGCCTAGACCTGGCCTGGAATTACGTTCTTGTGTATTAATGGATCCCCCTTACCTTGGCTCATTTCTTGACTCGGCTATTTTTGCCTAGTATACGCACTCTGTTAAAGTTCGGTAATCTGAATCTGTCCCTTTTATGTAATTAGCATAACATAGGTTCATGTTCTGCGTGTCGTGTCATGCCCTTTACATTGACACCCAGAAATTGGCACTTTATCACCTTGGCGCACCCTCTGGCTGTCAACTAGGCAGATATGGCACCAATTAAAAAATGCATTATTAAATGCATGCTTGTTTTCATTTCATGTATATGTACTAAACAGTAATTAAAAAAAAAAATTGTTGCAATTGGTCAGATACACATAGGTCAGAAACACTTAGTTTTCCCCTTGTTGGACCGGTAAAGAAGTACATATTTCTTTAAATATAATGATTTCGCCTTTGTTCTCTGTTCACTTTGATCTTCCAGTTTTGAGAACTGTATCAGAACTAAAGGAAGAAGAATTAAACTATGTGCAGTATTGATATGAAACATCTTCGTCAGAATATATTATTTATTGTTGTCTACCGAGCACCAACATATTCTACAGTGCTGTACAACAACATACTGCCCTAATGAATTTATTTTCTGTGCAAAGATCCCTGAACTTGAATTTAAAATGCTACAGGATTAACAGGATGAAAACTAAGGAAAATAGTCATCTGCCCACTCATTTTGTAGGTCAGGAGCATGGTTATCTCTGTAGAAACCGAAGATAGAATAAACAGAATAATCAGACTTGCATTAATTAAATAACAGTACAGATAGATAGATAGATAGATAGAGACAGATAGACAGATATAACCAACAAACCAATGGTACACTCTAACATGTTTACACTTTTTTCCGTATTTGCTTGAAGGAGTATATTTCTAAATAACAAATATGTGTGGGATAAAGCTAACCACTGACTGTAGTGAGACATTTTTGGATCTAAATATATCGGTCAGAGATGATGTTTTTTTTTTTTTATACCAATGCTTTCTTACGTTTTATGTTTTATGAAAGTTGTCATTACAGTCCATGGTTGAAATATATTCCCAAGTGATAGCCCCCCAGGATAAAGAGAAATCACAGGAGCAATTTTTTAAAGAACAGCAAATACAATTTTAGATGATTTCAATGATAAACATTATGATGAGAACATTTTAGAGAAGGCATTTAGAGGCAAGTATTCTTGATACATTAAAAGTTTTAAAATAGGATAATAATAAAATAAAAAGAAATTAGGAAAATATGGATTTAGCCTTCATTTTTCAGGTAACAATAAGGAGTTAAAAAGAATTACAATATAGTATAAAGTATTGGTTTGTCCTGGCAGAGACCCAGAGAATTATATATCAAGGTGTTCCAAGTATAATTTCATAAAGTAATCATTTAGCGACGAGTAGTTTTAGTAATCATTTAGAAACATAGAAACATAGAATGTGACGGCAGATAAGAACCATTCGGCCCATCTAGTCTGCCCAATTTTCTAAATACTTTTATTAGTCCCTGACCTTATCTTATAGTTGGGATAGCCTTATGCCTATCCCACACATGCTTAAACTCCTTTACTGTGTTAACCTCTACCACTTCAGCTGGAAGGCTATTCCATGTATCCACTACCCTCTCAGTAAAGTAATACTTCCTGAAATTATTTTTAAACCTTTGTCCCTCTAGTAAAGAGTAGTTTTACAAATGAAGGCGAAAAGACTTATCTTGGAAAAGGAAGAGGGTTATATTATTGCAGATAATGTAAAGCATGTAAGGAGAACGGGGCTATAAAAACAAGTGAATTTTAAAGCATACGTACAAATAAAAAATCCGGGATTAAGCAATTTATCATGTGTGCTTCAAATCGTATTATTTATATTTTATCATGCCCCTGTAACCTCAAATATGTGGGACATACTGCAAGGCAATTGCATATCCGCGTTGAGGAACACGTACGCAATATTAAAAGGGGATTTAGGTAACATTGACTATTTGCATTTGTTTTAAAAGTGCATCCGAGTGATCTAACACAATACATTTTGTTGGTGGAGAAATATTTTCTAAGTTGGAGAGGACTTTCAGAAGAAAATAGCACAGCGAGAAATGAGATGGATTTTTAATTTACAGACACTCCACCCATTAGGAATAAATACTGAATTTGAAGTGTCATTTTATTTAAAATATTGGCCCTTAAGGGCCAAACTTCTGAAATACAAGGGAATCATGACATGTCACACATGTCATGTGTCCTTAAGGGGTTAAGTTAAGCATCCTGTCTATATTTATATACATTTTATGTAAAAAGCTTTTAAGAAAGGAATTTGAATGGTAGTATTTGAGGTTTTTTATTCTATTTATAATGTTCCCACTTGATGTAATCTTGATTATTTATATATTCTAGGTTTTATTTAGATAATTTCCAGTTATATGCTGTGTAAAAGAAATGTATGCTGCAATGTGCACAACATTTAATTTAAGTATTAATAAGAAAATTGGAAATACATTTAAAAAAATTGGGAATAATTATGAGGAAGTAAAAATTATGTTCCCTATTTGAGCAAGTATATTGAATGAAATATTTAATTGGAATTAATGAGTATTATTATAGTATTATTTATTATAATTATAAGAATTGGATTAAGGTTACAGTTTAAGTTACAACAGTGATATGAACTATTTCTTTTCTAGAATGTTGCAATATGAATTGTCCCTTTATTTATTCAACTAAATTTTTTTACCCTGTCAAAAATGGTATCATTGTTTTTTTTATCTTTTAGTATTATTTTATTTTGGCATTATATTTGTCCTTTTTTGCGATATATGTTTTTTCTTCTTCTACAATTTGTGTTTTATTGAAGTTTGTACACATAGTATAGAACATTTATCATTGTATGAGAGTCAAAGTAAAATATAAAGTAATGTAACAAAATAAATATAAGAAATATGATTAACCCGGACAAAGTGCTAGGGACTAAAGGTACTGATGTAGTGGGGTGGAGGAAGATGCATTTGGTGAGAACCCCTGACCATGGGGCAGCGTAGGGGGCGTTGGGAGAAAGGTGGGAGTTGCGCCATTGATGGATGGAATAGGAGCGTGAACGCTCCTCTTCAGTCTGACATGCTCTGGTATATGTTGCTCTTAGGTGAGACTATGTACTTTATACAAGTTGCTACATACTTTTCTCAGGATATTTTGTAAACAAAATAAAACAGCTCAAAACAAACTTAAAGTTGTGATTCTAAAACAGTAACTTGGTTGTGCTGTGGACATCTGGTTCAAACCATTAATAACAGGTACGGTGGATCACTGGTGTCTCTAGGAAAGATGCTGCGTTATCCTTTGAGTAGAGGACATGTATAGTCCCTGATTGTGTCACCAACAGTGAGCCATTGGTCCCCCATCTGTAGGGTAATCCTGCTGAGCGCAGTTGGTTGGTCACAGGTCCATAGGACTTACGCCATAGTAGGGTGGCTCTGGTGAGGTCCTGAAAAAAGGTTAAAGACCCACTATAGTGCCAGGAAAACAAACTTGTTTTCCTGGCACTATAGGGTCTTTAGGTCCCCCCCCCCCCCACCCTTAGGGTCCCACTCCCGCCAGGCTGAAGGGGGAGGAAGGGGTGAATCACCTTTCTCCAGCACCGGGCTCTCTCGGCGCTGGCAAACTCTCCTCCCTCTTCCGATGTCAGCGTTAAATGCGCATGCGCGGCAAGAGCCGCGCGCGCATTCAATCAATCCATAGGAAAGCATTTCTCAATGCTTTCCTATGGACGGCAGCGTCTTCTCACTGTGATTTTCACAGTGAGAAGTGCGGAAGCGCCTCTAGTGGCTGTCAATGAGACAGCCACTAGAGGCTGGATTAACCCTAATGTAAACATAGCAGTTTCTCTGAAACTGCTATGTTTACAGCAGCAGGGTTAACCCTAGATGGACCTGGAACCCAGACCACTTCATTGAGCTGAAGTGGTCTGGGTGCCTATAGTGGTCCTTTAAGGTTGAGTCCTCAAACAAAAGAGGTGTCTTGCCTCTTAATGCTCCAATTATTTGGACCTTGTCTTGAACTATGATACAGCAAAGTATTACATCTCGCATCATACTAGGTTTTGCTTGGGTACTACTGGTGACCCGATAGACTCCATCTATGGCCATCTTCCTTGCCACAGTGTGGGGTAATATGGTGGATAGAAGGCACCTAACGTAGTGCGGCAGCTCTTCTGCTGATACAGCCACAGGGACACCTCCGATTTTGATATGCGTGCGCCGTTGACGGTCTTCCATGGCAGTAATTCTGGCAGACGTGGCCCCCTGATATGCGTGGAGCTGTTGGACCAAGTCCTGCATTGTGCACATGTGAGTTTGTGTGTCTGTCATGTTTTTCTCCACGACCTTTACCCTGTCTGTCACCGCTTGCAGTTCCCTTTTTATTTAGGCGGTGTCAGCTGTGAGGAGCTTTTGAATGTCTACTAGCATGACCTTAAGCTTGGTGGTTGGGGCAGAGTCGGAGGATTTGGAGGTTGTGAGTTGCAAGGAGTTTAGCAGTGCCTCCGGCTCCCTGCGTTCTGCTTCCGGATCAGCCTCACGTTGGACTTCAACAGGGACTGGCCTGGGCTGTGCAGGCCTCTGCAACATAGCCCTGATGTCCCTGCCTTCGGCTGCTGGGTTAGGTTTTTGCGAGTAGTGTGCCCTTTGCCGGCACACAGGCTTGTGAGGTGAGCAAGGTGGTCTCAGTGCTCAGCACAATGGCTTTGCCGAGAAATTCCTCAAGGTCGGGGAATGGCAGGTTGAGGTAGGCCCCAAGCCTGCATCGCTACTTAGGCTGTTTTTGGGTTAGGAAAAAAGGCATTGATCGATGCAGCTTGTTAGAGTAGAATCGGAGCAGTAGGTTTATGTAGCTGGATTGGTGTCTGATTAGTTGATATTAAGCAGATTAATAGAATTTTTAGAGGAGCTGATGAAAATGGCGTCTCGATGTAATAGTTTTAAATGTGTTTATTCTGCAATAAGAAGTAAATGCTGTAACCCTATTGGTGCCCCTTTGATTTCTCTCTTTTAACTGCTGCAGTCCATGCATATGGATGGAGTTGAGACAAGGTGGGGTATTAACCCCTCTTATTACAGAATTGTTTAAACCCAGATCCGGGCAAAAGAGCCTTTGGTACATGTGAGCCTTCTTGAAAAGGTAAACATAGAGCAGTTATTTGCACATATGAACATACAGTTTTGTTTAAAGATTTGCATACCCTTGAAGAATTGGTAATATATGTACCATTTTTAAAGAAAAGTGAGCATGAGTGAGCAGGCAAAACACATTTCTTTTATTTCTTATGGGATTCCTATTCAACTCTAGGTTATGACAGAATGGCACCATCATAAAACAAAGCATGGCAACAAAGAACAAAAATGAATTGACCCCTGTTCAAAAGTCTCTATACCCTTAGTTCTTAATACTGTGTATTGCCCTCTTTAGCATCAATAACAACATGCAGTCTTTTGTAATATTTGTCTATGAGGTCCCTAATTCTTGCAGGTGGTATAGCTGCCCATTCGTCTTGACAAAATGCCTCCAGGTCATGCAAAGTCTTTGGTCATCTTGCATAAGATCTCCCTAGAGTGGTTCGATGATATCAAGGTTAGGAGACTGTGATGGCCACTCCAGAACTCTCACCTTTTTCTGCTGTAACCACTGGAGGATCAACTTGGCCTTGTGCTTACGGTCATTGTCATGCTGGAAAGTCCAAGAGCTTCCCATGGGCAGCCTTCATGCAGAAGAAAGTAAACTTTCTGCCAGTATTTTCTGATAACATTTTTGTTCAAGTATCGTCGTATTGTGCTCCTTGAAACAACCACTCTGTCTTTTTCCAGAGCAGCCTGTCTTTCTCCTGAGTTTACATGTGGGTTTTTCTTTGTATCCTGAAAAATTCTTCTGGCAGTTGTGTCTGAAATCTTTCTTGGTCTACTTTACCTTGGCTTGGTATCAAGAGATCCCCAAATGTTTCACTTCTTAATAAGTGATTGAACAGTACTGACTGGCATTTTCAGTGCTTTGGATTCGTTGTATATCCTTTTCCATCTTTATAAAGTTCCATTACCTTGTTATGCAGGTCTTTTGACAGTTCTTTTCTGCTCCTCATGGCTTAGTATCTAGCCTGCTCAGTGCATCCACGTGAGAGCTGACAAACTCATTGACTATTTATACACGGACATTAATTGCAATTTAAAAAGCCACAGGTGTGGGAAATTAACATTTAATTGCCTTCTTGTTTGTCTGTAACAAGGCCAAACATTCAAGGATATGTAAACTTTTGATCAGGGCCCTTTGGGTGATTTCTGTAATCATTATGATTTAAAAAGGAGCCAACTTTGTGCTAATAAATGACTTCATATAATCACTATACTTCAATAAAATAATTTTTTTTGCAAGATCAGTCATATTGTCAAAATCAATGCCAAGATTTCACAATTTCTGTCAATTTGAACTGAGAAAACAATTCTGTTTTCAGCTTGGCTATTTTGGCTTTAAATTTTAAATTCACTTTGACTCACTTTGAGATATAGCTACATACATTTTTTTTTCTAAATTCAGTTTTAGCAACCATAGCTATATGCTCACTTAATTGTTTATTTTTCTTTAATTATGTGCTGCTTACTGCATAATTCTCTGACCAACATGTTGTGTCTCTAAGCTTAGTATACCTTCTATAATTTCTTGTGCATGTTGAACGCCATGTTGGCTGCTATATACCTATATAATAAACATGGATGTATGTTCTCAATATACCTCTTATTAAAAACATATTGAAAAAAAAAATTCATTATGAATTCAATTTTAATAATAAATCTGTGAGTATATTATACTACAAATTACATATCCTTGATAATTCGTTAGTGTTTATTTGGATGACATACTAAGATCATAAGACAATATTGTACACAATCCTTAACATGTCACACATAACCTTGGGACATGAAGGTTACTGTTTGGGGTTTCTGACCGTTAGAATAGGGGGGAACTTTGTGGTTAGATGGACCCGATTGCAGTATTGGAAAGCTGGCTTGATAAAGACCCTCAGCGAGCTGAAATGTTGCGTATGATGTGACAATAAATTGCCTTTCTTTTAATAGTGTCTGTGTGCAGAATGCAGTCTGTATACTATTGTGGCAGAATCTGGCTTGTGTGGATTGTGGAGCACAATCTTTCTGTTTGTATCTAATAGAGCTGTAACTAACATCTCTGACACAATACCACTGAAATTACACGTGTGATGAACGTATTTAAAAGTAAAAATAAATAAATAAGTTGTTTTCTGGTTTACATTGTAGAAGTCTGGTCTACATTTAACTGTCTGTCTACGACTCTAAATTGTTAAATAGTTTAATAAATTTACATATTACGAGTAAGCGTTAAATAATAAATTAAATAAAAAAACAAAACTAACCACAAGGGAACCCAAGAAATGGTAGCTTCCCCTTTCTCAAAATGTTGGAATTATTTAAGAGGGAGTTTGCAGGTTGTTTCTGCTCAATTATGTCTGTCAGTCAGATAATGTAAACATTAAATACGTGTGCTAATTACATTTAATAAAAATCTTTCACGTTGTTTATGACATCACAGGAATGCTGCACTGCTACATCGCTGGGGAAGTAGTTTTCAAGCCTGGACTTAGGTGTGGTCTTGTTTTCTACTCCCTACCATCAACTGGACCTGATACAGATGTTAATACATATTCATCCATGTTCATATCTGCTTTGCGTGTCTGTGCTGTAGACAAGATATCAGAAGAACAAAGAATGGACAGCACTCTCTGGTCTTTTATGTAGTGCCATTTTACAGAACAAAATATTTTCTACTGAAAAGTATATCATATTTCATAATGTATGAAACAGATACAGTAGGTTGGGTAAAGAGTCAAGTCCTCAAAAAAGAACTGTCACTTCCAGAAACATGACAGTTCCTCATTCCTTGGCCGGCAAAGTATGTAAGTATTTAAATATGTGATAGAAATTGAATTTTAAAGTTTTTTAGCAAGCTTTAATTTTATTACAATAGCTATGTTTTAGTCAGCTATTTGGTTGCTCATAACAGCCCACCTCTATTTTAAAAATGAAACAAATTTATTCTGGCACCAAAAGTGTCTCTTTCCTACATTTGCCGACTGAGAAAGCCCATCAGGTGAGTGAAACACGTTGAGAATTATAAAGGTTCTTGGGACAATTGAGATCCCTTTAATTGATTCATTGATGTGACAGAAGACAGTAGCAGCTAGATGAATACTGAAGTGTATAGGGATATATTGTATGCTCAGATTCAGCCAAATTCCGTGACTTTTTACTTTACAGATAGACAATGATCCAAAATATAATGCAAAAGCAACCCATGAGTTTCTTAAAGAAAAGAAGTGGAATATTCTGCAATGGCAGAGTCATTCACCTAATCTCAACCCGATTGAACATGCAATTCACTTGCTGAAGTCAAAACTCAACAAATACCAACTGAAGACAGTGGCAGTAAAGGCATGGCAAAGGATCACAAAGGAGGAAACCAAGTGTTTGGTGATGTCCATGCATTCTAGACATCAAGCAGTCATTGCCTGCAAAGGATTCTCAACAAAGTATTACAAATTCAACATTTTATTTTTAATTGAGTTCATTTGTCCAATTACTTTTGAGCCCCAGAAATAAAAGGAATGTGTATGAAAATGGTTGCAATTCATAAATGTTTCATACAATATTTCTGTTGAACCCCTTGAATTAAAGCTGAAAACCTGCACTTCAATTGCATCTTGGTTGTTTCATTTCAAATCCACTGTGGTGGCGTACAGAGCCAAAATTATAAAAATTGTGTCAGTTTCCAAATATTTCCAGACCTAACTGTATCTTTTACAATGGCTCAATCCTTCTGTCTACCATTAACCACTTAAGGACTAAGTCAAATGTACACATTGTGAGCAAAACAAAACGTAAACAAAAACTTGAATTTGCGCTATATGTCTGTTCAGGCGTAATTCGCCTCTTTCATATTATGTGCACCCACACTTATTATACAGGGAGTGCAGAATTATTAGGCAAATGAGTATTTTGACCACATCATCCTCTTTATGCATGTTGTCTTACTCCAAGCTGTATAGGCTCAAAAGCCTACTACCAATTAAGCATATTAGGTGATTTGCATCTTTGTAATGAGAAGGGGTGTGGTCTAATGACATCAACACCCTATATCAGGTGTGCATAATTATTAGGCAACTTCCTTTCCTTTGGCAAAATGGGTCAAAAGAAGGACTTGACAGGCTCAGAAAAGTCAAAAATAGTGAGATATCTTGCAGAGGGATGCAGCACTCTTAAAATTGCAAAGCTTCTGAAGCGTGATCATCGAACAATCAAGCGTTTCATTCAAAATAGTCAACAGGGTCGCAAGAAGCGTGTGGAGAAACCAAGGCGCAAAATAACTGCCCATGAACTGAGAAAAGTCAAGCGTGCAGCTGCCAAGATGCCACTTGCCACCAGTTTGCCCATATTTCAGAGCTGCAACATCACTGGAGTGCCCAAAAGCACAAGGTGTGCAATACTCAGAGACATGGCCAAGGTAAGAAAGGCTGAAAGACGACCACCACTGAACAAGACACACAAGCTGAAACGTCAAGACTGGGCCAAGAAATATCTCAAGACTGATTTTTCTAAGGTTTTATGGACTGATGAAATGAGAGTGAGTCTTGATGGGCCAGATGAATGGGCCCGTGGCTGGATTGGTAAAGGGCAGAGAGCTCCAGTCCGACTCAGACGCCAGCAAGTTGGAGGTGGAGTACTGGTTTGGGCTGGTATCATCAAAGATGAGCTTATGGGGCCTTTTCGGGTTGAGGATGGAGTCAAGCTCAACTCCCAGTCCTACTGCCAGTTTCTGGAAGACACCTTCTTCAAGCAGTGGTACAGGAAGAAGTCTGCATCCTTCAAGAAAAACATGATTTTCATGCAGGACAATGCTCCATCACACTCGTCCAAGTACTCCACAGCGTGGCTGGCAAGAAAGGGTATAAAAGAAGAAAATCTAATGACATGGCCTCCTTGTTCACCTGATCTGAACCCCATTGAGAACCTGTGGTCCATCATCAAATGTGAGATTTACAAGGAGGGAAAACAGTACACCTCTCTGAACAGTGTCTGGGAGGCTGTGGTTGCTGCTGCACGCAATGTTGATGGTGAACAGATCAAAACACTGCCAGAATCCATGGATGGCAGGCTTTTGAGTGTCCTTGCAAAGAAAGGTGGCTATATTGGTCACTGATTTGTTTTTGTTATGTTTTTGAATGTCAGAAATGTATATTTGTGAATGTTGAGATGTTATATTGGTTTCACTGGTAAAAATAAATAATTGAAATGGGTATATATTTGTTTTTTGTTAAGTTGCCTAATAATTATGCACAGTAATAGTCACCTGCACACACAGATATCCCCCTAAAATAGCTATAACTAAAAACAAACTAAAAACTACTTCCAAAAATATTCAGCTTTGATATTAATTAGTTTTTTGGGTTCATTGAGAACATGGTTGTTGTTCAATAATAAAATTAATCCTCAAAAATACAACTTGCCTAATAATTCTGCACTCCCTGTATATCATTTTATTCAGGAGAAACAGGGCTTTCATTTAACATCAAATATTTAGGTATGAAACATAGTTTAATATAAATAAAATATAAAAAAATATAAAAAATTTTTTAGTTCTACGTGACATTCTAACTGCGAATGTCATAATACTGTTTGCTTTTACTGCAGTAAAATACACATTTGTATTCAGCGATGTCTCAAGTGTAAAACACTACCCCCTATGTACAGGTTTCATGGTGTTTTGGGAAGTTACAGGGTCAAATATAGCATGTTACATTTTTCAGTTTTTTCACATTGAAATTCGCCAGCTTGGTTACGTTGCCTTTGAGACCGTATTGTAGCCCAGGAATGAGAATTACCCCCATGATGGCATAACATTTGCAAAAGTAGACAACCCGCGGTATTGCAAATGGGGTATGTCCAGTCTTTTTAGTAGCCACTTGGTCACAAACACTGACCAAAGTTAGTGTTAATATTTGTTTGTGTGTGAAAAATGCAAAAACTAATTTGAATGCCAATTTGGCCAGTGTTTGTGACTAAGTGGCTACTAAAAAAGACTGGACATACCCCATTTGCAATACCTTCAGGTGTCTACTATTGCAAATGGTATGCCATCATGGGGGTAATTTTCATTCCTGGGCTACCATACGGTCTCAAAGGCAACGCAACCAATCTGGCGAATTTCAATTTGAAAAAACTGAAAGGCAATTTGACTATGTAACTTTTGAAAACACCATAAAACCTGTACATGAGGGGTACTGTTATACTCAGGAGACTTTGCTGAACATAAATATTAGTGTTTCAAAACAGTAAAACGTATCACAACAATTATATCGTCCGTGTAAGTGCCATTTGTGTGTGAAAAATGCCAAAAATGTCACTTTCACTGACGATATCATCGTTGCAATACATTTTAATGTTTTGAAACACTAATATTTGCGAAGTCTTCCGAGTAAAACAGTACCCGCATGTACAGGTTTTATGGTGTTTTCAAAAGTTACATACTCAAATTTAAGGCTTGCCTTTCAGTTTTTTCACTTTGATATTTGCCAGATTGGTTACATTGCCTTTGAGACCATATGGTAGCCCAGTAATGAAAGTTACAGGGTTAAATATAGTGCGAAATTACACATATATTTTTTAAAATTTATTTATTTTGTATTATATTTTTTATTTTACTTTAACTTATTTACAAAAGAAAATTAGCTTCATACTTACCGTAATTTTCTTTTCCTGATCATTATTCATGGCAGCATTTACTCATGGGTTAGCTCCTCCCCTCACAGCAGAAAGGACAGGAAACAGAACTCTGAAACTGGTATAAATATATCCTCCCCCTTCCCATCAGTCAGGCTTTGTAACTACCGTAGCTTCACAACTCCTATAGTATATGGGTGGAAACGTAATGCTGCCATGAATAAATTTTCAGGAAAAGAAAATTACGGTAAGTATGAAGCAAATTTTCCTTTTTCCTGAACATTATTCATGGCAGCATTTACTCATGGGTAATACCCAAGCAGAATATATAGAGGGAGGGACAGAGTTCAAAAACAGCTAATAGCTATAAAACCATTATTGGGCTGAATAAACCTTTAAAAAAAATAAAATAATCAATAGGATATTGTTATAAAATCTGATTAGACAAGGTAATTTACCCTAGAGGCTGCAAGGTCTGCAACCTCCTGGCATTCAAATGTCTGAAATATCCTGAAAAAAGCCAGATAGGAATTAAGGCCATGACAGCCAAAGCTAGAGAAAGAACAAGGCGAGACAAACTCTCGTAAGCAATAAGGAACCCATCTTGTGATGGATTAAAAAAAAAATGTTCTTTTCTGATATAAATTTAAAACCAATGGATGACATCATCAAATCAGAACCTTGATAAAGGCATAACTTCCAGATATCATACTGGAACAAGCAGATAATATTGGATGAGAACAGTCACACCATGCTTATTAAACATGGGGAGAATTACACTGAGAATCCTGCTACTTTCTAGATGTATTTATTAAAGATGATTCATACTGCTTCCTCTTGCCTTGTGAACTACTTACCTGTAGATACAGGTAACAATTCAATATTTGCCCGTAAAAAGAGGGAGAACACAATAATGACTATATATTGCAAAACCAGACTCACAACAATACCTCCAGACTGTGGATGAATTGATACAGTAATGATCAGTCACAGGAGAGGTATAAACCTAGGCAAAGGCAAGAAGAATCATATACAGATTAGTTGAAGACAAAAGGAATATCGGTATGAACCGTAGAAATTGTGGCAACTACTAAATTATAAGTAGGCCAACCACGTCAGTACCTACATTCAAATATAAACATATTGTAAATAGTACAGATTATGCTAAACCGTATAGTCAAAATTATTACAAACTGATGTGCAATATAATAGGAGGTATGGAATAGGCAGGATACTGAAGAGAAGGTGGTAACCAGAGTCACATTATACATTGTGACAACAGACACATAATAAGCAGGATAGTAGGAGATATTCTGTTATCCTTATGAGAACAAACAACCGCATACTTACTCTTACCTTATCTTCAGATAGTGAAGAAGTTCTATGGCAGAGCCTATGGTGATAATAATCAGTTTTTTTCTGTGCATGGAGATGACAGAGAAGAGTAAAGCGCCACAACAGCACGCATACAGTATGTTTCAATATTCACAACTTGGCATTACAGTACTGCACAATTTTTTGTTTTAGTGATGTAGTTGACAGTTAGGTACAAGTTATTTACTTTCAAAAGCATGAGTTAAGTTGTGCACATTTTATGACATATACTACAATATCGCTGGCAACAATCTTATAAGCTAATTCCTTTCTCCGTAGCATGGGCATATGAAGAATACCGTATCTTTGGCTATACTCAGGTCGTTAGAGTTTGTGTTGAGTCGTGCCTTGAGTGAGTGTGAGCCTATAGGAGGTAGGTGTTCACTCCGTGTAGGTTACATGCTATGCTTATTGATGGTCTGTTAGCTATGTCAGTGTGCTGCGTTACGGTGTTATTAGGTCGTGAGTATCAGGAGGGTAGTGGGACGTTAGGGAAGAAAGCTTTAGTGATTATGATTCCCTCGTTTCTCTGGGTGTTATGTGGGGGTAGGACAGGTGCGTGTCTTTATCAGGCGGACCCATATGTGTATGCTGGGTTTAACAGGTGTAAGGGTCGCTGAAGTCGAGTGACAGGTAGCGTCAGGAGCAGATGTGTGTCCGGTTAGAGTGGGCATCATGTGTAAGAAAAGATCAATTGAAACTTAAACTAAAGGGCTTCTACTGAAGTCGTTTGCAATCGTGTTCACAAGTAGCGTAACAGTATAAAACAAAACATTGAGCTTTCTTGTTTGGGGTGCCTGGTGCACGTGATGCTTCGTTCAAGTGGCAGTGTCCCGTTCCCCTCCGGGGACGAAAGGAGGTATGTCAACGTCCCATATCCTTTGGGGTTGCATCGCTGGATCCGGCCCTGACAGGCCTAGGTCTCTTAGGAGTTGCAGGCCTTCAGAAGGGTTTGTAGCTTTGTGGGTTTTGCCTTCTTTTGTGCACATCAGTGCTCTTGAGTTAGTCCACCTTTACCTCGGTAATGAGTACTATCGAAGTCCTTGCCATTCTGATCCCAATTTCATAGGTGTGCAGGGATCTCAGGCAGTGAGCTTTCAGCCGAAGTCTGGCCCGGTAGTGAAGTGGTCCTGGGAAATAGTCAAGGGATTATGGAGCCTTTCCGCCGTACCCGTCGGATTTCCTTACGAAAAATCGCTATCGCTGATGTGGGAAGGTGTAATCCGCCCAAGGTGGAATCTATTCCGAAGTAGAGGTACGTAGTTACTCGGAACTGGGATCGAACCGACTCCTCTCTGTTCACTATGAATCCCAACAATTCCCGAAACAGTAACATAAATCTCGTTTGTAGACGTAGTCAAGAATTGGACTTGCAAAAGGTCAGCAAGTCGTCTAGGTATGCTACAGCGGATACCCTTTGCTCTTCAGTGCGCCATGACCAGATTCCGAAACTTCTTGAGGCACCATGTGAACCAGTAGGTAAGTGTCCTTCAAATCCAATCTTGCAAACCCCTTTCGAGGAGTAGGTCCCCTAATAGATGTATACCTTCCTTCTTGAGTTGTCGGTACGCCCCAAAACCATTGGGTTGGCCTAGATTGATGACTGGGCGATAGTCTCCTGTCTTCTTCCTTACTACCAAAACAATAGTCCGTCTGCTTGAGGTCCTTGTTCTTTCGTCGCTAACTTCAAAAGGTGTAAAATCCATCTTTAATTGGGCTGTTTTGCGCCGTTCTGCGCCACTGTCTGCCTTGCGTTCCCCCAACCTACATATTGCCCTTTGCACCCATTCCTTCACATCGTGAGTTTCTGGAGGTGAGTCTTGTGTGGGGTCAGTTCCGCAAAGTATAGAATTTTTACTCGAGGCTGATCATGTCCAGTAATTCATCCTAACTGGTTTTCAGTCCTTCTCTTACACCTTTACGTGGACCCCGGCCTGATCGGAACATAGATACCCCCGCAGTGACACCGAGCTCCCTGGTGAGGACTATCTTGTTCGTTCATAGAGGGTATGGGCATTCCACCCTGAGCTTGTTTCGGACTTCTTTTCCCCGAAGCCGGAAGTTGGCAAAGTGTGCCCTGTGCTCCGGTAAACCCCTCTCGGATGACCCTGGGTGTCGGATGGTACGTGAGTCAAACCAGATTGTCCAGTGTGCCTAAGGAAACCTTTCTTGCTAGGCGGATTCTGTCACTTTATCTCTTCCGATGGAGACAATCCTGTCAGGGTACCTGAGGCCTCTACCTCTAAGGGAGGTAGAGACTTGGTGGTGTATCCGTCCAGGCGAGCTGTTTCCTCCGTTCCTCGCGGTTCATCCAGTCACTTAAACACCGGCCGCGAGGAATCCACGTCCTTTTCTAGCAGGACGCTCAATACGTGACGTCATGACGCTAGCACGAGCAATCTGTCACTCAAGTGTCCGATATCCAATCGGTACTTGTCAGAGGCGTGATTTCCATCCAGAGCCAGGGTATTTAAGCTTACTCCTTACTTCAGCTCATTGCCCTGTCGTGGTTCTAGCTTGTCTAGTCACTCAGTGCTCTGGTATTCTAGTTTGCTCTATTGGTTTTGACTCGGCTCGTTGTACTACCCTGCTTCTCTGTTATCCCTTGACCCGGCTTGTCTCTCGCTTATCTGTCTTCTCGTTCCCTCGACCTCGGCTTGTCTCTGACTATTCTTTACTCTCGGTACGTTAGTCCGGCCATTCTAAGGCCCGGTATACGTACCTTTCCACTCTTTGTACTCTGCGTGTTGGATCCCTGTCCCGATCCTGACATTACGACAGGGCCAATGGATCCTGCAGGTACAAACAGTCAGCTTGGTTCTTCGGATCCCAGGTTTGACGCCATGGAACATAGGATGGATCAGATGGCTTTGGCACTACAGGCACTTTTGTCTCGTGCTAGTAATCCACCTGAGGAGACACGTACTCCTTCTATCTCTCCTGCAGTCTCAGGTCTAGAGGTAGCCACTGTAGGTGCTTCTTCCCGTATTACCCCACCAGTACGTTATGGCGGGTCACCGGAGAAGTGTCGTGGCTTTCTAAACCAGATTAGCATCCATTTCGAATTACAACCCCGCTCTTATCCTACAGATAGAGCAAAGGTTGGATTTATTATTACTCTGCTCATTGAAAAAGCTTTGAGATGGGCCAATCCTTTATGGGAGAATGATAATCCACTAGTCTATAATTATAATGCCTTTGTAGCTGCGTTTAGAAGAACTTTTGACCCTCCTGGCAGAAAGGTCAATGCAGCTAGATTAATGTTGCGCCTTAAACAGGACAATCGAACACTTGTGGATTATGCACTAGAGTTCAGATCCTTGGCGGCAGAAGTTAAGTGGAACGAACAGGCTTATATAGATGTGTTTCTGAATGGGTTATCAGATGTAATTCTTGACGAGGTCGCTACTAGAGAACTCCCTGAAAATTTGGAGGATTTAATTTCTTTTATATCTCGTATTGATGAACGCTTAAGAGAGAGGCAGAACACTCGAGATAGGACCCGTAGACCCTCCTTTAAACTAGCGCCTACCTTTCAAATCTCTGAGTTCGAAGACTTACGTATTCCTGAACCTATGCAGATAGGCAGTACTCATCTCACTGAAAGGGAGAGACAGTACAGGAGAAGGGAGGGTTTATGTATGTATTGTGGAGTCAGGGGTCATTTACGCCTAAATTGTCCCAATCGTTCGGGAAACGCTCGCACCTAAGTTCCTCTAGAGGACAGGCCTTGGGTGTTTCTACTTTGTCCTCTATTCACAACTACAAGGAGCTCAGGCTTGTGTTACCCGTTTCTTTAAAGTGGGAGAAGGGAGTAGTTAAGACTATGGCACTAATCGATTCTGGAGCTGCTGAGAGCTTTATAGATCAGGGTTTTGCTGCCAAGCATGCTATTCCATCCCAGTTAAAAGAGACACCTCTGGCTGTCGAGGCCATCGATGGTAGACCGTTACTTGAGCCTGTTATTTTCCATGAGACCATACCGATTAACTTGACTGTTGGCATCCTGCATAAAGAGGATATATCCTTAATGCTCATTTCTTCTCCGTCTATTCCCATAGTCCTGGGGTACTCCTGGCTGAGGAGACACAACCCTATTATTAATTGGGAATCAGGGGAGATAGTTTCGTGGGGAGAGAATTGTCAAGAAAAATGCTTGCGGAAGGTCTTACCTCTTGGATTAACTAATACATCGAATACCTCTGACAATCCTACAGAGACACAAATTCCGCCTCAGTATCTAGATTTAAAGGCAGTATTTGACAAAAAGAAAGCCAATACCTTACCCCCACACAGGTCCTTTGATTGCAAAATTAACCTACTCCCTGGTACCATGCCTCCCAGAGGTCATGTATACCCATTATCTATAAAGGAGAACTCAGTCCTAGAGGAATATATTCACGAGAATTTAGACAAGGGATTCATCAGGAGGTCCTCCTCCCCTGCCGGGGCTGGATTTTTTTTTGTTAAAAAGAAAGATGGTTCTTTGAGACCTTGTATTGATTATCGAGGCTTGAATAAGATAACCATTAAAAATGCCTACCCGATTCCCTTGATCACCGAACTCTTCGATCGTTTGAAGGGCTCTACAATTTTCACCAAGTTAGACCTCAGAGGGGCATATAACTTGGTGAGAATCCAGCAGGGACATGAGTGGATGACGGCATTCAATACTCGATATGGTCACTATGAATATACTGTTATGCCTTTTGGGTTATGCAATGCGCCAGCGGTATTCCAAGATCTGATAAATGAGGTTCTTAGGGAATTTCAGCAAGAGTGCGTCATTGTTTACCTAGATGATATACTCATTCATTCTAGTGACATTGAGATTCATCACAAGCAAGTCAGGAGGGTTTTGCACAAGCTTCTCCAGCATGGCTTGTACTGCAAGTGGGAGAAATGTAGCTTTGATCAAACCCAGGTAACCTTTCTCGGCTATGTGATCTCTGGGGAGGGATTTAAGATGGATCCGGATAAGCTCCAATCCATTCTAGAGTGGCCTTTACCCACAGGTCTTAAAGCCATACAGAGATTTATTGGTTTTTCCAATTATTATAGGCGCTTTATTAAGGGCTATTCTTCCATTATTGCACCTATCACTAACATGACCAAACAGGGGGCTGACACTAAGAATTGGACTACTGAAGCTCTCCTTGCGTTCAAGACTCTCAAGGAGCTTTTCGCTTCCGCTCCAATTTTAGTTCACCCTGACACTTCTCTGCCTTTTTTGCTCGAGGTAGACGCATCAGAGACTGGTTTAGGTGCTGTTCTATCTCAAAGGTTGGGTGTTGATAAACCATTACATCCATGTGGATTTTTCTCTAAAAAATTGACCGGTACTGAAAGCAGGTATGACATTGGTGACAGAGAATTACTAGCGGTTATCAAGGCTTTGAAAGAATGGAGACATTTATTGGAAGGTACATTACATCCTGTTACCATCCTGACAGACCACAAAAACTTGTCCTATATCGGAGAGGCCAAGCGTCTGTCCTCCAGGCAGGCTCGTTGGTCGTTGTTTCTTACCCATTTCAATTACGTTCTGACTTACAGACCTGGGTCAAAGAATTCTAAAGCCGATGCGCTATCTCGCCAATATGAACCCTCTGCTTCAGTTGAACCACTTTTGTCTTCCATTGTACCCAAATGCAATATTATTGCTAATACCAGTCTCAAAATTCATTCTCCGCTACTTGACCAGATCTTGAAGTCACAACATCTAGCTCCCGGAAACACTCCTGAGGGAAGAAACTTTGTTCCTCCTGAACTGCAACTGGAGCTCTTACAATGTTTTCATGAAAGTAAAATAGCTGGTCATCCTGGTATTCGCAAGACATACTCTCTGATATCCAAGGATTTCTGGTGGTCTTCACTTCGAAAAGATATTGAGGAGTTCGTCGCAGCTTGTGAGACTTGTGCCAAGACTAAACTACCTCATGCATCCCCATGTGGCCTGTTACACCCCTTGGACATTCCTGAGAAACCTTGGTCCTGTTTGTCCATAGACTTTATCGTTGATTTGCCTGCTTCCAAAAGACAGACTGTTATTCTCACGGTGGTGGATAGATTTACTAAGATGGCCCATTTCGTGCCATTACCTAAACTTCCGACTTCTCCTGAATTGGCGGAGATTTTTGCGAGAGAAGTTTTCCGCCTACATGGGATTCCTTCAGAGATTGTTTCTGATAGAGGTTCTCAATTTGTCTCACGTTTCTGGAGATCCTTTTGTTCTCAAATGGGCATCAAATTGAACTTTTCCTCTGCCTATCACCCTCAGTCTAACGGAGCTGCTGAACGTACTAATCAAAAGATCGAACAGTATCTGCGTTGCTTTGTTTCCGAACACCAGGACGATTGGGTCGGTCTGATTCCTTGGGCGGAGTTCGCACACAATAACCTTGTTTGCGATTCAACTCGCTCTAGCCCTTTCTTCATGAACTATGGCTTTCATCCTTCGATTTTTCCTTCGGTTTCCTCTTCTCAGGGGATACCGTCGGTTGATGATCATGTCGCCAACCTGAAGAAATTATGGGATCAGACTCGACAAATTCTATTACATAGTTCCTCGCTGTTCAAGAAACACGCTGACAAACATAGAAGAGCGGCTCCTGTTTTTGTTCCTGGGGATAGGGTATGGTTGAGTACTAAGAATATTCGCCTAAAAGTTCCGTCCATGAAATTTGCTCCTCGCTACATAGGTCCTTACAGGGTTCTCACTCGTATCAATCCGGTTGCGTATCGCCTTGCTCTGCCACCTGCCTTACGCATTCCTAACTCTTTTCATGTCTCCTTGTTGAAACCCCTCATTTGCAACAAATTCTCCTCTAAGGTCCCCTCGCCTCGTCCTGTTCAGGTGGAGGGTCGAGAGGAGTACGAGGTCAGCTCCATCATTGACTCCAGAATTTCAAGGGGAAAATTGCAATATCTGGTCAACTGGAGGGGATATGGTCCTGAGGAGAGGAGTTGGGTACCTCAGGAGGACGTCCATGCTTCTCGCCTTCGCAGAGCATTTCACCTCCGCTTCCCATCTCGCCCCGGTTCATTCCGCCCGGTGGGCGTATCTGAGAGGGGGGGTACTGTCAGGGTACCTGAGGCCTCTACCTCTAAGGGAGGTAGAGACTTGGTGGTGTATCCGTCCAGGCGAGCTGTTTCCTCCGTTCCTCGCGGTTCATCCAGTCACTTAAACACCGGCCGCGAGGAATCCACGTCCTTTTCTAGCAGGACGCTCAATACGTGACGTCATGACGCTAGCACGAGCAATCTGTCACTCAAGTGTCCGATATCCAATCGGTACTTGTCAGAGGCGTGATTTCCATCCAGAGCCAGGGTATTTAAGCTTACTCCTTACTTCAGCTCATTGCCCTGTCGTGGTTCTAGCTTGTCTAGTCACTCAGTGCTCTGGTATTCTAGTTTGCTCTATTGGTTTTGACTCGGCTCGTTGTACTACCCTGCTTCTCTGTTATCCCTTGACCCGGCTTGTCTCTCGCTTATCTGTCTTCTCGTTCCCTCGACCTCGGCTTGTCTCTGACTATTCTTTACTCTCGGTACGTTAGTCCGGCCATTCTAAGGCCCGGTATACGTACCTTTCCACTCTTTGTACTCTGCGTGTTGGATCCCTGTCCCGATCCTGACAAATCCATTCTCTCATGATCTCCAGAGAAGGGGGAGGGATGAAGTCCTCGTCCCCTGATGATGGAGCCTGAGATGTTTAATGGACAGGACGTTCTGAGGGACAGTTCCGCTAAGTCGGGGTGTTCTCTTTCCCCTTTGGGGAAGCCGTGTTGGGCCCTTCCAATGGTGTTTAGGTGGTAAGGTGTCCGACTTGTTAGTCAGTATCTTGGAGAGGACTTCTTCCTCCGGAGCTGCCCTGGCGGCTTTAATCCACCCCTGAAAATCGGTCAGGGGAATTGAGGGAAGTCCGACCTGTTGGTTCACACCTTTTCGGTCTGTGGAGCCAGGATCGTACAACAGTATGCTTATTGCCACTCAGTGTGCCTCTGTGTACAACTGTGGTCACCCAGAATTTCGATCAATAGGTACCACTTTCTCAGGATCTGGGTAGTGGTCTGAGAATGAGGACACCCTCCGTAGGATCGGGATGAGCGGTCTGCGATGTCGGGGCGTAGCCCAAGTATGGGAGACGTGAAAGCCTCCCTATGTATAATCCAAGGGTTCATCCTTATATGTCCTAGAATTGTGGAGTTTGGCAGTATTGTGAGTTCTCCTTTTCGGTTAAGGGAAGGGTGTGCGGATCCTCCAGTTGATGCATAGAGGTGTCGGAACACATGCATCTAGTGTGCCCTGGTCTGTGCATACAATGACAGAGCGTACTCTGAAGGTAGAAGCCCTAGAAAAGGGCGTGGGGGGTCACCCCTTCGTACCTATGCCACTAGCACCGTAGTAAGACTAGCCTGGGGTCATCCAGCGTAGGGGGGTCACCCCTGTATGTATGTCTCTTATGGCATGTTGGGACACTCTTTCGGTTTGTGGGGTACCGAACAGGTGTCAGGTACGGCAGTACACTTATTGCCACTAGTGGGCCTCCACGTACAACTGGGGGTCACCCAGAATTGTTTCAATCAGTACCACTTAGAGATTTCCTGGGAATGGTCTGAGGAGGGGGTCACCCTCAATAAGACCGGGATGAGCGGTCAGTAATGTCGGGACGTAAGCCCGTGTATGGGGAGGTATGGTAGCCTCCAAATTATCCAAGGGGTCACCCTTATTGGATATAGTACTGTGGAGATTTGGCAGCATCGTGAGCTCTCCTTCCTGGTTCTGTCGACATACATGTATCCATTGTGTTCCGGTCTGTGCATATGGTAACAGATCGTACTCTGTGGGGGTTAAACCCCAGTATATATATGTCCCTAGTACTGGAATAGGATTCGCTTGGGATTCGCCCAGCATAGGTGGTTCACCCCAGTCTATGTATGTCAGTAGGACAGGGACCAGATTCGCTTGGGGGTCACCCAGCGTAGGGGGTTCACCCCAGTATAGGTATGTCACTAGGACAGGGACCAGATTCGCTAGGGGTTCATCCAGTGTAAGGGGGGTCACCCCTGAACCACAATGTCACTTTGGAGAGGTGTCTGCCATGCTTGGGGTTCACCCAGCATAAGGGGGGTCACCCCTGTTAATCACTCCGTTATGTGCCTCCTCTACTGTGTCCTGTATCCCTGTGGGGATGGAGTATATCCAGTGGTTGTGAGGTCCAGTGGGATTAGGGAGCTGAGTAAGTTATCAGCTCTATTTAATTTCCCTGCCAGCCGATAGAGTAAAGCATCCACTATGTGCCCACAGCAGGGAAAAGTCCAGTCTTAATCCTCCAGATTTACAAGAAAACTTTTATTCCACATGACATTTGTATGTAACATTATAGAGTAAACTGCCAGCAGACTTGAGTACTGCATCCAGTATATGCACACAGCAGGGATCAGTCCTACATAAGTGGACACTCCATGCATAATCCTGTCAACTTTATTCCACCTGCCAGTGTTGTGTAACAGGATTGATTTTAGCAGTGAACATTTAATACATAATCTCCCAGAAAAAGACTTGGAGAACTTCATTTCACAGGAACTTTATTTTTGACAATGTAGAGCAGACTGCCAGTTCGTGGGAATCACGAACTGGCTAAAACCGAATGGCCGACGTGAATCTCGCGAGAGTCGCGAGATTCAAGATGGCCAACATTCGTGCGCAAATGCGCTGTGCGGTCCGCGATCGCCAAAGCGATCGCGGCCCGCCGGTGCAGTACTGAGTCCACCCGGTACCCCGAACCCCCAGAGACCTGCCCTGAAGTCCTGGCACCAGAGCAAACAAAACGCGATCACGGTAAAACGCTGCGATTAAATCAGAGAAAGTGAAACAACAAAGTGCCAGCAGAGACAGGTCCAATAGAAAAACGTAAAATCAACAGCAAAAAAATCAGGATAGAAGGGCCAATGTAATCCCCACAAAGCAAAAGGGAATTAGCAAATTATCATATTAACCCTTTAAGGATACATGACATGTGTGACATGTCATGATTTCCTTTTATTCCAGAAGTTTGGTCCTTAAGGGGTTAAAGAGACAAAGCTAATACCAACTGAAAAGGCAACTAGCAAATCATCAGGGAAGAAAAGCAAGTCTAATACCAAAATGTAAAAGCAATTTAGCAGATAATCAGGGTAGAGAAGGGGGAGGGTAGCAGGGGACAAATACCACACCATAAACATTCAAATATAATGATAAATGTAATATAAATGAAAAACTGTTTGGAGCAAAATACTCTGACCTGTGCCTTGGCTGGTAAGCAGCAAAGAAAGAGGAAATCATGTGACTGTCAGGGCTTTATATATGGATGTGATGCCTGTTACTGATGGGTTTAAAGTTTTCTGATTGACTTGTGCTGCTAGAGGCATAAAGTAAAGAAAGTTATGCAAAATATGAAAACTCCTGTCATGTGATAAAATTATAATGTTGCCCTTTACAACAGGGGAATCTGTCAGAATTTTCTGATCATTAACTCCTTTAGAACCAAAAGCATGCCACCCCTGACATATACTAAACGGGATTGCCAAACTTTCAGGTCCCCCTACCTATATGCTCACCACACAAACCTCCTACATGTGACCTATTTGTTAGAAGGAAGCCTAATGTAAGCAGCTGGGAGGGACTGAAAAAAAACAGAGACCCAGGTGCATATACTAGCTTTAATCTAAATTACTAATGCACTTACCTGAACAGTTGCAGGCCTGTGTTTCAGCGGCCAAATGGGGATTTGAACAACTGACAGCCTAAACTGTTTAAACTATAGGCTTCCATCTGTACCCCATATGCCGTACATCATCACCAGTGGGAGGAGGTGTAAACCAAACCCAAGTGGAATACATAGAATAGTTATACCCAGGTAGTCACCTTATGGAAGAGCTGTTTGCTGGGTCTTCAGGGATAAAGGCTTAGACTCGGCTGGGCCTCATGTGTGCAGTGGACTACTGTCATCACTTCCGGGAGAGAGATAGGTTAGACTCTTACAGATGTGCTGTTTGCTGGGTCTTCAGGGATAAGAGGCTGAACGCTGGCCTGGCTTCATGTAGGCAGTATATCACATTCATCCACTGAGGGGGTACCCAAACTGGCCTGTTGCTGGGTCTTCAGGGGTAAGAGGCTGAACCCTGGCATGCAGTGGACCATTTTCATCCCCAGAGGGAGAGGTTGGGTCCGGTCACTAGAGGGGGTACCCAGGCTGGCTACCTTACAATAGTGGTTTGCTGGGTCTTCAGGGCTTAGAGGCTGAATCCCGGCAGGGCTACAAAAATATTGCCTGGTGAGCATAAAAGAAAATCTAGGCCTGCATAAGCAGACTTCTTCCAAACTGCTGTGCAGGACAGGAAAAAAGACTGCCTGATGGGAAGGGGGAGGATCTATTTGTGGCGGCAGCAGCCATTAGTAAACTGTATTTTTCTTAAAACCTGTACGTATCCCTTTAAGAACCAAGAGTACGCAAGTGTAATGTACTGCATGTCTATAGAGTTCATATGCTGGCGGTATAAAAACCCGTCGGCATTCAGGTAATCGTTCCACGAAGAGTGATTTCCATCTCTGTTCGTGAAACGAACAAACTGCCGGATGGAGACCACCCTCAGAGGGTCGTGTGGCTCTCGTTAAAGATTGCAACATTGTTGCAAACGGTAAATTAAGAGGATTCCGGGTGGCCGTCGTTCGGCTACCGACCACGCGGCGGTCGGCCATCTTGGATCCTTTGTTAGCCCAGCGGTATTTGGTCGTCGAGCGCCTGGAACTAAAATCGGCTACTCGACGGCACGAATACCGCTGGACTTCCAAGCCGTTCGGGAGCCCCGGTCTTTCAGTATCGAGTTCTATGGGATCATTCGGTAGTTTGGGGGGAACTTAGAAAATAAATGTATTATACGCGGCGTTCGGTTATTTAAGCTGGGATCGGAGCGGCACTTCCAGAGAATGTGCGCCCCGACCCCAGCTATCTGCCGAACACTTGTTCGCCCAAATCTGACGAACAATATTGCAAATATGTATTTTAATGTAAAAACGTGTTTCTGCTGCACGAGGGGATAATGCACTTAACAGTATATGCTGGTGGGAGGGTCCCTCTCGTGCAGCAGTGTATTATGGGGGAAATGTCTCTCTGGTTCAGTCCCCCACGTAGTCCTCACAAGGACCTTACGATCACATGGCCCAGGGGGGCCAAAACAGACAGAGGGGGACTCCCTGGGCTGCCAGGTAAGTCCCCACACTGCGATCACAGGCGACCGGGTAAGTAAATAGGATGGCGGGGACGTGCTATGCAGCCCCCTGGCGCAAAGAGCCGGGTCCCCAAGGACGGCATATCACGCCTGCCGTCCTTAAGGGGTTCAAGAATCGTTATCCTTCTGTTATCTCCATCCTGCCATCTAACACTCTTTATATAGAAAAGACAGGGAAGGCAAGAAAGGGGGAGGGGTGGCCCTGTATGTAAAGGATAGCATAAAATCTAGCCTAATAAAGGTTAGTGAGGCGAACATAGAGTCCGTTTGGGTTACGTTAGAATTTGGTAATCACACAGTAACTCGTGTAGGTGTGATTTATAGGCCCCCAGGACAAATTGAAGAGTTAGATAATCTACTAGTTGAAGAAATAGCTAAAATGACAATGAAGGGGGAAGTTATCATCATGGGTGACTTTAATCTTCCTGATGTGAATTGGAAAACAAAAATAGCTACTTGTGCCAGGAGCACACATATTCTAAACTCCCTACTGGGATTGTCTCTAAAACAAGTCATTGAGGAGCCAACTCGTAAAGAGGCCATACTAGATTTAGTGTTAACAAATGGAGATTTGGTATCAGATATTACTGTAGGTGAAAGTTTAGGATCCAGTGATCATCAGTCAGTGTGGTTTAATATAAGAACAGTGACTGAGTCACACCACACAAAAACAAAAGTTTTAGACTTTAGAAAAACAGACTTTTCTAAAATTAGAATATGTGTAAAGGAGTCATTATCAGACTGGAGCAATTTATATGGAGTCCAAAAGAAATGGGATTATTTAAAAGTTGCACTACTGAAGGCAACAGAAAATTGCATTAGGCTTGTCAGTAAAAGCAAAAAATTCAAGAAACCACTGTGGTACTCCGCAGATGTGGCCAAAATAGTAAAAAACAAAAAGTTAGCATTTAGTAATTATAAAAAAACCCAGAGTGAGGAAGACAGAATGACCTATAAGATTAGGCAGAAAGAGGCTAAGCAAGTTATAAGAGCTTCCAAATCCCACACAGAAGAGAAAATAGCACAGTCAGTAAAAAAGGGGGACAAAACTTTTTTTAGATACATAAATGAGAAAAGAAAAGTAAAACAAGGATTAGTTAGATTAAAAACAAAAGAAGGAAGGTATGTAGATGAGGATAAAGGTCTAGCTGACTGCCTCAATGAATATTTTTGTTCGGTATTTACAGATGAAAATGAAGGAAAGGGACCTCAGTTAAGAAAAAGGATAAATGAGTCATTTATTACACGTGAGTTTACAGAGGAAGAGGTTCTATTTCAACTGTCAAAAGTAAAGACAAATAAGTCAATGGGACCTGATGGAATACACCCAAAGCTATTAAAAGAGCTTAGTGGTGTACTAGCAAAACCATTAACAGATTTATTTAACCAATCATTGATAACAGGAGTAGTCCCAGAAGATTGGAAGTTAGCGAATGTTGTGCCCATTCACAAGAAAGGTAATAGGGAGGAGTCGGGCAACTATAGGCCAGTAAGCCTTACTTCAGTAGTGGGGAAAGTGATGGAAACCATGTTAAAGGATAGGATTGTTGAACATCTAAAAACACATGGATTTCAAGACCAGAGACAACATGGGTTTACTTCAGGGAGATCATGCCAAACTAATCTTATTGATTTTTTTGATTGGGTAACTAAAATTATAGATCAGGGTGGTGCAGTAGACATTGCTTACCTAGATTTCAGTAAGGCTTTTGACACTGTTGCACATAGAAGGCTTATCAATAAACTACAATCTTTGAGTTTGGATTCCAATATTGTTGAATGGGTAAGGCAGTGGCTGAGTGACAGGCAACAGAGGGTTGTAGTCAATGGAGTATATTCGAAGCTTGGGCTTGTCACCAGTGGGGTACCTCAGGGATCTGTACTTGGACCCATTCTCTTTAATATTTTTATTAGTGATATTGCAGAAGGTCTTGATGGTAAGGTGTGTCTTTTTGTGGATGATACTAAGATATGTAACAGGGTTGATGTTCCAGGAGGGATAAGCCAAATGGAAAATGATTTAGGTAAACTAGAAAAATGGTCAGAGTTGTGGCAACTGACATTTAATGTGGATAAGTGCAAGATAATGCATCTTGGACGTAAAAACCCAAGGGTAGAGTACAAAATATTTGATAGAGTCCTAACCTCAACATCTGAGGAAAGGGATTTAGGGGTGATTATTTCTGATGACTTAAAGGTAGGCAGACAATGTAATAGAGCAGCAGGAAATGCTAGCAGAATGCTTGGTTGTATAGGGAGAGGTATTAGCAGTAGAAAGAGGGAAGTGCTCATGCCATTGTACAGAACACTGGTGAGACCTCACTTGGAGTACTGTACACAGTACTGGAGACCCTATCTTCAGAAGGATATTGATACCTTAGAGAGAGTTCAAAGAAGGGCTACTAAACTGGTTCATGGATTGCAGGATAAAACTTACCAGGAAAGGTTAAAGGATCTTAACATGTATAGCTTGGAGGAAAGACGAGACAGGGGGGATATGATAGAAACATTTAAATACATAAAGGGAATCAACACAGTAAAGGAGGAGACTATATTTAAAAGAAGAAAAACTACCACAACAAGAGGACATCGTCTTAAATTAGAGGGACAAAGGTTTAAAAATAATATCAGGAAGTATTACTTTACTGAGAGGGTAGTGGATGCATGGAATAGCCTTCCAGCTGAAGTGGTAGAGGTTAACACAGTAAAGGAGTTTAAGCATGCGTGGGATAGGCATAAGGCTATCCTAACTATAAGATAAGGCCAGGGACTAATGAAAGTATTTAGAAAACTGGGCAGACTAGATGGGCCGAATGGTTCTGATCTGCCGTCACATTCTATGTTTCTATGTTTCTAACACAGTCCTACTCAGGGCCACAAGATTGTGATGTGCAAAGGAGCAGAGGACCTCCCCAAGATCCCGCAAGCAGTATTCACAGGATTCTTCAGCCATATACATGCGCCCTGGGTCAGACAATTCCCAGATTTTACTAATAACATGACGTAAAGTCATGATTTTATTAATGATACAGAGGCGAGTATTATGCTGCACTCTTTTTTTTCCCTCAGCAGCAAAGAAATCGCTTATTAACACAGTGTAAAAAAACATAAAATAATCACATGTCCTAGTAACAAGGTCAGCCAATCAGCAACTCTTCTGTGGTATTCCAGGCGGAGCCAAACCAATTACTTCCGCTTTCTTGCGATCCCGATAAAGATAGGACCCAATGTTCATCCAACGAATGGAGAACAAGTAAACCAATAGTAGATCAACAACTTTAACGAGTGTTTGTCATACTCAAAATACACTTGAAGAACAGAGTCAAGCTAGAATAGATAGAAACAAATATGGTAATATCAAGAGAGTAATAAGTTGTCATAGTTAACCTCTAAGCACCAGACTATGCATAACAATATTCAATGCACTCAACCAAATATGAAGCATGACCGATATAACAGGCTTGACCCATATACTGTATCAATAAATTACTTACCGTAGACATTCTATCAATTACTTAATATATATATATTACTTAATATTTAAAATAGAAGCCAAAGTGTTCTGTGGGGTGCTGCCATTCGCATGAGCGAACGCGTGGGATATAGGATGGTGGACATTTTGTCTTGCGAAAAGAATGCAGCGGTACTCGGACGTCGAATACATGGCACTAAAATTGGATAGGCTATCTCGAACACCGCTGAACTTGTACCGCCGCCTTCTTCTTCCCCAAGTGAGCCAGGAGAGTGCTCTTCGGGCAAACTGTTCTCATAAACAGGAAGAACATTCACTCCCTGGAATCAGGAAATACATTTTTTTTTTACCAACATAGGAACTCCTGAACGGAGACCGGCCAAAGCCTATTTCACTCTGGAACTATTTTGGGCTATCACCTTGTGGTCGGTTTGTCACAACTTTACCCGGATGGTGATTCGTTCCGCCGAAAGGATCAAAGCGCTATTTGGACAACTTGGGTGCTCGAAACTGGGCTTTCCAGGATTATAAGACTTGTGGGGGTTCCTGGGGAAATTGGATGTATTTTGGGGTATTTTTTTGTGTGGGTCCCTGTAACAGAGATAATTGAGTTACCGACCTTTGACTCAATTATCTCCCAGACACAGGGGCGCCGGGGAGGAGTTTGTGTTGAACTGTATGAAGACCCTGCTAGGGGGTCTGTGTATAAATTGCGTGTACCATGCCCTAATAAACCAGTCTACTCCCAGCATTTAATCTCGATTAATGTCTGGGGGGAAAAGCTATATCACACCACTTGGCTATAATCATGGAAGACGGCGCTGATGAAGATCCAGAGAGGGGGAAAGAGCAACCTTGGTGGCAAGACTCGTGTCACTTTCTGAGTGGCCGCCACACCTCGTATGATGCACCTCCCCTGAGGTAGGAGGCTTGTAATCTTTGGAGAGCTCTATAGTGAAGCTCTATAGTGAATTTTGGCTCAATTTGCACCGTTTGCAATAGATATGCACCGTTCAGTGGCTAAAATCGTATTGGCATCGCCAACCATGCAAATCAAGCACTGAATCCATCCACGAATGATCAACATATCTAGGGGCTGATCAACGGCCAAAGCCACTTCCACTACCTCAAAAATCTTGGCAGCTAGACCTAAAATATTGGCTTTAGCCAGTTTCCATAACCTGGCCGCTTTTGCCCAGCCAATGGCTCGTTTGCGCGGTGGATTCACACGTGTGCCATCTAAGAAAGGTGTTATACTTTCCATCTTAGTAATTTATGAGGCATGCTTTGTTGTTGCCAGTGCTCTACAGCCTGGCTGGGAAGTATGAGAGGCAGGGGTTATAGTGACTGAGTGGTCGGAGGGACTGACATTTGAGCTTGTTATAAGGCCCATGTACACGTCTTGGATAAAGACGTAGACATAACATCCATGGCAGAGGCTAATGCTTTGGACATTGATTTGGACATAGTAGTGTCCAGAATAGATTGCATCTCGTCCGAGATAGCAAAATTCGCCTCATCTGCAGAGGACATAGGGACAGAGGGAGAAAGCCACAGAAATTTGAGGGGTAGCCTGTGATCCAATAGAAGCAAGCAGATCCCTATTAGACTGCATAGTATATAAAATAATAGACAACATACAGGCCACAATATATAAAATATATAGATGGGTACCTAAACCAACTCCTTTATCACAAGGAGTTATAAAAGTATAAGGGTAGGAAAAATTGAACAGAAATAATTATATTTGACAGAACTCACAGGGTAACAGAGACAAAGAGACGTCTGAACGCCAGCACTACTAAACACCCACAGGGCGTGAGGGGAAGTCTGTGGGCCGGGCTAGCCAAAAGAGCGCAAACACCCATTTAATATGGATGCCAGGATTCGAAATAGGAACCAAAAAGATGGCCGACTGCACCACAGAATAAGAAAACCCTATACGAATGAGAGTTTGGTAGAAAAATGTATTAGCGGCATGCGACTGTTCGGGACATTAAACTACCGAACGGTCATCATAAGCGAACTTAGCTCAATCAGGAAAAAAATATATACTAAAAAGCGGTAGGGCTGAATGCGCTGTACGTGCACATTCGTATGGTGAACAGAAGGCAAGGAGCCGTGTGCAAATGCGTGCACTCCAAAATAAAACCGAACTGGACAAAATAACCGAGATATGCAGATGAGATATGCAAATGAGATATGCAAGAAATATGCAAATGATTGCTGCAAGAAACCTGCAGATAACTTGTGATTGGATGACTCGAGACAACAGTTAAAGAAATTTAATGTAAATAAATCTCCGGGCCTGACAGTATTCACCCACAAGTACTTAAGGAGCTAAGTGGGGAAATAAGGGAACCTCTGTATTTAATCTTTCAAAATTCTTTTATTTCAGGTGTACCGGTAGGATTGGAGGAATGTAGATGTCGTTCCTATATTTAAAAAGGGTTCAAAATCCTTGACTGGAAATTATAGACCTATGAGCTTAACTTCTGTGACTGGGAAAATATTTAAAGGGGCTATTAAGGGATTGTATTCAGGAATTAATTGGGAAGAACTTTATTAGCAGTAATCAGCATGGTTTTATGAAACATAGGTCATATCAAACTGACCTAATTGCATTCTACGAAGAGTAGAAGTATAAATCAGAGTGTTTCAGAGGAATGCAGTGGTTCTCTTACCTGCCTGGTCGCCACCCGACATTGTGGTCTAGCGGCATTCTCATGTAGTGATGGGAATGCCGCCAATCACTCACCCATGGTGGTGGCTCCTCCTCTCACAGCGGCCGGGCCTGTATTCATTAGAGACGCCGGCCACTGCAACTTTGAATAACTTAAGGGTTTTCTGTTTAACCCTTATAAGGGCCAGATCATTAAATTATCATGTGGGTGTATTACACACACGCCCCCATTATCACATGTTTCCCTGCAGCCAATCAGGGAACACCTTAAGCTATTTAAGCCTTTTTTGTCTATTTCTCTGTGCCCTGTCATGGTTTCCATATTGGTTATCCGAGAGCGAGTTCCTTGTATTAATTCTAGTGTATTTGACCTTGGCTTCCCTTTTTGACTATCCGATCTCAGTACTCCTTGACCTTTGGCTTGGTTTCTGACTATTCTGATTTCTCCATTCTTTGACCCGTGGCTTGTTCATCGTTTAAGTTATTTCTACGTCTTGTCTTTACCCTGTCTTGTGGCTTTTTGCCTTTATACGTTAAATCCGGCCATTCCAAGGCCCAGTAATACGTCTTAGGGATTTTCTTATCTACTTATGTTCTGCGTGTTGGGCATCTATAGTAATCCTGACATTACGACAGGGCCATGGACCCTGCAGACTTAAGCAGATAGGTGTCGTCTTGTGAGTCTAAACTGGAGGAACATGATCACCGTATGGATCAGTTTGCCCAGGCCTTCCAGCCTTTTTTTTTATTCTTTATTTTACTTGTGCAAAAGAATAACCAGCATGAACAATGTGCCACAACAGTATGCATTCATATAACAACGATGGGTTTGTACTGGGCACTGAGCGAACTGCACATTTTTATTTTTATAGAAAGGTGAAGGCTATGTTAATATCTGGCAGGCTAGCTTATCTACCCAGTCGTCATCATGGTGTTAACAGTGAATATAAACTCTTTATGTTTCTGTTCGGAGATAAGGGATCATTGACAAACAGTATCATTGGTAGGTCTCTCATTATAGGTATATGGATATAACGTTATGACCTGTAGATGGTAAGCACAGTTTAGGTTTTAGAGGTGTATTCATGAGTCACAGTTGGCTTAGGTCAGGTAGGGGTTTATGAGGGCTAGTGGTCGTCTCGCATGTGGTGGAATACCCCTCTGGGGAGAGGGGGATGTTAGTGCTTCGTCTATGTTTAGGTGGAGCTCTGGGTGAGCGCCATGAGTCTATGGTGGTAGCCTGTGGGTGAGGGTGTTTGCTGTATGTCTGAAGGTAGGGCTATATTAGAGGTCAGCGTTGGGGCCCGTGGTCATGGGGGGTTAAACCGTGCAGGTCGGTGTTGAGTTTAGGTGGCTCCGAAGAGGTGGTGTCTCGTCCCTGATGTGCGCATTGGGCTCCCGAGGGCACCGCTGTGCCCCCAGCTAAAGCTAAAGTTGTTCAGGTGACTAGTGTCCCTTTCAATTATTACACACACGCCCATGATCACATGTTTCCCTGTTGCCAATCAGAGAACACCTTAAGCTATTTAAGCCTATTTTCTCTGTGCCCTGTCGTGGTTTCCATATTGGTTATCAGAGAGCGTGTTCCTTGTATTAATTCTCTTGTGTTTGACCTTGGCTTCCCTTTTTGACTATACAATCTCTGTATTCCTTGACCTTTGGCTTGGCTCCTGACTATTCAGATTTTTTCCATTCCTTGACCTGTGGCTTGTTCATCGTTTAAGTTATTTCTACGTCTTGTCTTTACCCTGTCTTGTGGCTTTTTGCCTTTATACGTTAAATCCGTTCATTCTAAGGCCCGGTAATACGTCTTAGGTATTTTCTTATTATCTACTTAAGTTCTGCGTGTTGGGTATGTTACCGAGTAAACTAACAGAAGCCAAACACAGAGAGATGGATGCAGGTCTTCAGGAAGTAAGAAGTCTTTATTAACATACCGATCGGGCCTCAGATGAACTATCGTTCCAAACAGATCTTAGAGACCAATACATGGTGTACATTCCTTATATAATACTATAAATCCTCCCATTAATAGCTACGCCCACATATACCTTTAACCAATCAATGAGCAGAGTATAGACTTGTTCATCTGGTCAGACCACATGGCTCATCCAAGACAAAGGAAATAAGTGCAATTTCAGTTCCTGCATTCCTGCACATGCTCAATACATTGATGACAGTATCCTAGCTACGTGTAGCTAACTAACTGACACAACATACACATATGCCACGTGGAAATCTCGGCCTACTAAATTTACATTCACTGAAATTGCACCACAGGTATCTATAGTAATCCTGACACTACTTGGATTTTGCCAAGGCATTTGATACGGTTCCTAACAATAGGTTAGTCTTCAAACTAAAATACATTGGTCTAGATGAATTTTCTTGTTCTTGGGTAGAACATTGGCTTAAGGATAGAGTACAATGAGTTGTCATTAATGCTACATTTTCAAGCTGGACAAAAGTGGTAAGTGGGGTCCCTCAAGGTTCTGTTTTGGGACCGCTTCTATTTAACAAATTTAGAAATGATCTTGAAATAGGTACATGTTTCAGTGTTTGCAGATGACACAGAACTTTGTAAAGTAATACAATGTGAGCAGGATATTGCTTTGCTGCAGAGGTTTTTAGATAGATTGGGGGACTGGGCACTAAAATGGCAGATGAAATTTAATGTAGAGAAATGCAAAGTTCTGCACTTAACCCTAAATGGTAGTGAATTAGGGATAACAACACATGAGAAGTATTTGGGAATTGTATAGACAACAAATTAGACAGCAATATGCAATGTCAATCTGCAGTTGCTAAGGCCAGTAAGGTTTTGTCATGTATAAATAGGGGCATAAATTCTCAGGATGAAAATATAATATTACCTCATTGTAAATAGTTTTTTGTTTTTTTTACAGTAAGAACTATAAGGATGTGGAATTCTCTGCCTGAAGAGGTGGTTTTATCAGAGTCAATACAGATGTTTAACCCCTTAAGAATGGCGGGTGTTCTATGCTGTGCTTTTTGGGGCAGTCCTAAACGAAGGAGGGGCATAAAGTCCAGAGAATATGGTTCGCAAGCCCTATATTTAACCCTATAACTTTCCAAGACACAATAAAACCTGTACACAGGGGGGTACTGTTTTACTCAGGAGACTTTGCTGAGCACAAATAATAGTGTTTTTCACAAGAAAATTTGCCAGATTGGTTATTTTGCCTTTGAGACTATATGGTAGCCCAGGCAGTGGCGTACTAAGGGGGGGGCGGCCTTTGATTTTGATTTTTTTTACAGTTTTTGCAATAATAATGTGTGCCTAATTAGTGCAGGTTAAGGAAAGTAATTAAAAATAAATTCATTTAGTTGTTCTGATTTACAGAATATATAATGTGTCTGGGAGTTTCAGTTTTTTTGGTAGTTACAGGTCACAAAGCACAAGGAGTAAAATAAACTTTTAATATGGAGCGATTTTAGAATTTGGTATGTTTGTCTTGTAAGCTTTATAGCCATAAAAGAAAACAAAATTGCCACACAAAAGTATATATTTATATAAAGTAGACACCACAGGCTATTTACCTAAGGTTGTTTTGACACTTTCTACGTAGCCATTTTACCGCCAACCTCTGCTAAATATTGGAGTAAAATTGTGTTTTTTGGGGATTTTAGCACATTTTAACAAAGGACTTCTCATGTGTATTTTGTAAAGTTGGTGTGTGCTATTCCTGTACAAAGTTTTATTATGTGTTCAGTTACTTCTGCTGAGTACAACGGTACCCCCATTGTATGTCTTTGCCACTATTTCGTGAAGCTACAGTGCCATATAGGAGACCTGTCCTTTTCAGTATTCACAGTAGAATTTTGAGAGACGGATTTAATGAGCCTATGCTTCCATTTGGGGTATTATAACAGTTTGACTGTTCAAAAAACCCCCACAAAGGCCTACCATTTGTAAAAGTAGACACCCCAGGGTATCTCATAAGGTGCATATTGTGCCTTAACATGCCCCCATTTTTTTACCATTACATGCCAAAGTATGTGGTAAAAAATAATTTTGTGCATTTTTTACATACGGATTGCATTTTTGCTGGGCATTTTGTATATTTCATATGTGCCACTAAGTTCAAACCCCCCAAATTATGCTCAGCTAAGTCTTCTGAGTAAAAGGACACCCCCATTGTATGTCTATGGCACTATTTCGTGAAGCTACAGTGCCATACAGGAGACCTGTCCTTTTCAGTATTCACAGTAGAATTTTGAGAGACGGATTTAATGAGCCTATGCTTCCATTTGGGGTATTATAACAGTTTGACTGTTCAAAAAAACCCCACAAAGGCCTACCATTTGTAAAAGTAGACACCCCAGGGTATCTCATAAGGTGCAAATTGTGCCTTAACATGCCCCCTTTTTTTACCATTACATGCCAAAGTATGTGGTAAAAAGTAATTTTGTGCATTTTTTACATACGGATTGCATTTTTGCTGGGCATTTTGTATATTTCATATGTGCCACTAAGTTCAAACCCCCCAAATTATGCTCAGCTAAGTCTTCTGAGTAAAAGGACACCCCCATTGTATGTCTATGGCACTATTTCGTGAAGCTACAGTGCCATACAGGAGACCTGTCCTTTTCAGTATTCACAGTAGAATTTTGAGAGACGGATTTAATGAGCCTATGCTTCCATTTGGGGTATTATAACAGTTTGACTGTTCAAAAAAACCCCACAAAGGCCTACCATTTGTAAAAGTAGACACCCCAGGGTATCTCATAAGGTGCATATTGTGCCTTAACATGCCCCCTTTTTTTACCATTACATGCCAAAGTATGTGGTAAAAAATAATTTTGTGCATACGGTTTGCATTTTTGCTGGGCATTTTGTATATTTCATATGTGCCAATAAGTTCAAACCCCCCAAATTATGCTCAGCTAAGTCTTCTGAGTAAAAGGACACCCCCATTGTATGTCTATGGCACTATTTCGTGAAGCTACAGTGCCATATAGGAGACCAAGCCATATCAGTTTTTACCGAACTTTGAATTTTGACGCCGGGCCTAAGTGCAATTTCCAAGCATCTTCGCAGGTTTTAAATTCAAACTACCCCACAAAGGCCTACCATTTCTTAAAGTAGACACCCCAGGGTATTTCAAAAGGCATATTTTGAACCTTAGCGTGGGATAATTTTTCCGCTAGCGTGTACCAGGTGTAGTGGTAATAAGCGTTTTTTTCTGCCTTTTTGACACACAAAGTGAGATTGCACAGTATATTTTGCAAACCATATGTGTACTACCACTGTATAATACTTCATATGTTGCTCAGCTATGTCTGCTGAGTACAAAAATACCCCTGTATGTACCTTTGCCAGGTATATGTGGACATCGGAGGGGCACATTTGGGACACAGCCATTCCATTTTTTTTTCCAACTTTCAATTTTTACGCTGTGCCCATTTCCCATTTTAGAGTATTTTACCAGGCTATATAATCCAAATACCCATAAAGCCATACCATTTCTTAAAGAAGACATCCCAGGGTATTTCAAAAGGCATATTTTGAACCTTAGCGTGGGATCATTTTTCCGCTAGCTTGTACCAGGTGTAGTGGTAATAAGCGTTTTTTCTGCCTTTTTGACACACAAAGTGAGTTTGCACAGTATATTTTGCAAACCTTATGTGTACTACCACTGTATAATACTTCATATGTTGCTCAGCTATGTCTGCTGAGTACAAAAATACCCCCGTATGTACCTTTGCCAGGTATATGTGGACATCGGAGGGGCACATTTGGGACACAGCCATTCCATTTTTTTTCAAACTTTTAATTTTACGCTGTGCCCATGTCCCATTTTAGAGTATTTTACCAGGCTATATAAACCAAATACCCCATAAAGCCATACCATTTCTTAAAGAAGACATCCCAGGGTATTTAAAAAGGCATATTTTGAACCTTAGCGTGGGATCATTTTTCCGCTAGCTTGTACCAGGTGTAGTGGTAATGAGCGTTATTAAATGTATTTTTTTTTACTTTTTAAAACTTTTTTTACTTTTTAAAACTATTTTTTAAACTTTTGTTTTGCTTATTAATTTTTTTAAAGTTTCCTAAACTTTCGTAAAACTTTTTTTTACAGATTTAACATTTTTCTAAGCTTTTTTTTACGTTAACCCCTAACTAGCAGTAAGCAGCACTAACAGTAAATTCCCCATTTTCCCATAACTCCCACCCACCCCAGCTAGCAAAATATTTAATTATACAATATTTAAATTAGTTAATTAAATAAATTTAACCCCTGAGGGTTAAAAAATAAATAAAAGTTAATCGTCAGGGGTTAAAAAAAAAATTAGATCACAGTATAATACTGTGATCTGTATTTTGATCACTGTAGGCAGTGATCGACTGGCAGGGAAGGGGTTAATTTTTATTTGGACTGGGTAAAGGGTTTATTTTTTAAAATTTTTTACTTAAACGTTATTAAAACTTTTTTTTAACTTAATTTTTTAACTTTTTAAAGCTTATTTTTAAACTTTTTTTAACGTTAACCCCTAGTTAGCCTAATACTAAATCCCCCAATTCCCCACTAACTTCCACCCTCCCCAGCTAGCTAAATTTATAACTTTAAAATATTTAAATTAATTAATAAAATAAATTTAACCCCTGAGGGTTAAAAAAAATAATAATTAACCCTCAGGGGTTAAAAAAAAATAATCAGATCATAGTAAAATGTAATCCCTGCCAATTGATCACTGTAGTCAGTGATCAATTGGTAGGGAAGGGGTTAATTTTTTATTAAAATGGGTAAAGGGGGGGCTAAAGGGGGGTGGGATTTTAATTAAACTTTATTGTTTTGTCACCAGGGGGCAGGATCAACACTGATCCGTCTCCCTGCACTTCACACTGAACCCGGAAGTGCAGGGAGGCGGAGGTGAGTATAGAGAGCACATGTGCCCGCTCTGGCATGCTGTCAGAGCGGGCACATGTACTGGGACAGCTGGATCCGGTGCTCCCGGTCTGCCTCTAATGCAGAGGCAGACCGGAGCACCATTAACCCCACGATCGCCGCGATTGCGGCGATCTGGGGTTAATTTTAACGGGTGACGGACGAGGTCCGTCACTCGTCGTTAAGGCAATCCCCTGAGTGACGGACCTCGTCCGTCACTCGTCGTTAAGGGGTTAAGGGGTTAAACAGCAATTGGATAAATACTTCCCAAAACATAACATACAGGGATATAATTTCTAATTAGTGGGGTAGTAGCTGCTTGATCCAAGGAGATATCTGTCTGCCATTTTGGGGTCAAGTAGGAATTTTTTCCTGGTTTGTTGCAAAATTGGAAGTGCTTCAGACTGTTTTTTGCCTTCTTTTGGATCAACAGCAAAAATATATGTGAGGAAGGCTGAACTTGATGGACGCAAGTCTCTTTTCAGCTATGTAACTATGTAACTATAAAACTATGAAATGGAGAGAGCGGGTAAAGCAGAGAATATTTAGAAACCAGGCAGGGAAGCCCGAGAGCAGAATAAAACAAATGGGGAACAGATATATATAAGGAAACACATAGGGCAATAGAGTGTACAAATTTTAAATGTACATTACTGAAGAAATCATAAAGGGAATATAAAAATACCCAAGTACAGGTAAAGTAAAAATTGCAATAATAATGATAGAGGAACATAACATATATATAGAATTATAAAATAGATAGTATAATTCAAATATATATATATACACACACACACACATATCCCACAGTATGAGAACCAGGGGATCCAGGTTCTATTTAACTAACGGAGCAGCAAAGAAAGCTGAAGTAGTTGGCTTGGCTCCGCCGGTTATACCACAGAAGAGTTGCTGATTGACTGAACTTGTTACTATGACATGTGATTATTTTATGTTTTTTACACTGTGTTAATAAACTGCTACTTTGCTGCTGAGGGAAAATAAAGAAAGAGTTCAGCATAATATGAGCCTCTGTGTCTTTAATAAATCTTTGAATTAGGACAGTGAGTATCTGTAGTTTTTCCTACTTCACCCCCTGTACTGGAGCAGGGAAGACCGGAGTGACTATCGGTTGTAAAACTCTGTCTGACTCAAGGCGCATACTATACTATACTATACTATAGGTAGTTTTACATGTACCCGCCTGATCCAAGTAAGAAGTCAAATCTAAGCTGTCTGAAACCTTACAATGGGGAGGAGGGAGCAAAATCACCCGTGGCATCATAACCACTAGAATGGGCTAGAATTTTTGTGTTCCTTATAACCCTGCAGGACTTTAGCCAGGTACACAGAAAAATCTGAAATGGCGGTAAGCTGAAAAGGAAGGTAGGGAATAGCAGGTGAAGAGACAGGGCAAGATCATTGTCAGTTGTTTATCCCACTGATGGAGTTAACCACTCCGGATGAAGCCAAACGTATTACTATATTTCTTCTGCAAGTGTTTTTGTTCTGTTGTTTAAAGTTGTTACTATGCTTACCTCTTCCTGAGTAAAAGGCTGCTGTGCAATAAAGCAGACCAGGAGTACTAGGGTGGATAATTGTTTCCATGAGCCTGTAATTTAAACTGTTAGCATGACGATATAAAACATCTAAAGCTACAGTGTGCTAAATTTCTTTTTGTCCAGTGTAATTTGTTCTGTTTTCCACCAAATTGGTTCCGAAGGCCGAAGCAAGGAATTGGAGGTAGGGCATTTATTTATGCAATGCAGCCATCTGCAAGCAGCATCTCGATTGGTAATGTAAACATCTATTTTTCTGTGAACTTCTCTGCTGAACACTTGCACAGGCCCATGTCACTAATGTGTGTGTTTCATTTGAAATAATATGTCATACAATCGGAATGTTTAGGGCTCCACAGTATTGTCTCACAGGGTTACTCACTAAAGCAGGAGTAGCCAGGTTATAGGTTGCCGACCCAAAAGAGCCAGATGGGGGAATCAGAGGATCTCCCCAGCTGGCTCAGAGTGCCCAAGTGATTGGAGCCTGTGTTTTAAAATTCAGTGGGTGCTTACATCACAGGGAGCACTCCCCCGTGATCCAGAGCTTCTCAGTGAGTCAGATTGTTGTTGCGGGTTACCGTGGCACAACTTATTCACTTAGTGCCGGAATGGAGTGAAAGTCAGAATGTGGTGGAATCTCGGTGTGGCGGAACCAACCTCGCCACTGAGAACTGGAGAAGCCTGGTTGCTAGCCTCCTGCCCAGTGATTATGGTCCCTGGGAGATATTGCCCTTTAAGGGACTGAATTGGGGCTTATGGACGGCTACCATAATGTACTGACCCTTTAAGAACTACTTTTGGGCAGGTGGATTGTATTATACTGTCCCTAGCTCTTTAAATCCTTTGGGGACAGATTGGTACTTTTGTATATGGCACTTTGGACACATTCGAAGCTGTCGAAGCTATCGAAGTGGTCGAAGCGGTCGAAGCTGTCGAAGTTACCGAAGTTGTCGAAGTCGTCGAAGTGGCCGGTATCGGACAAAGGACCACGTGGCGGCGGCCATTTTAACTTCGAACACTGCCGACCCTTAACATCAACTCCACTTCGACACTTCGACTAAAGTCGAAGTACAGGCACACTTCGAATGGGACTTAGCCGTTTTTATGCCAGGAATTGACCGACCGCACAGCCCAAATCTATGGAACTGTTTTGGGCAAGAAAATGTGCTTGCGGTCGGTCATAAAAGGACTTCCGTGTAACTTTTGATCCACTGCAGGGATTTGCCTGAATTTTGGAAGTGTTTATGTTTAAAGTATGCTGAGTCTGAATATGCGATTTGTATGTGAATGTGATGTATGGTTTTGAAGTTACAGATATTGTGTAAAAGTTATGTTTTAAACTGTATAATAAGTGGATTATCTCTCAGGCTAAGGGGAGGGGATGTGTGGGTTGTACCATATCTCGGATTGGTTATTTTATGCCTCCCCCTGGGTGTGGCCTGTATGTGTGAGATGGAAATAAAAGCCAGGCTGGATGAGCCAGTCCAGAGTTCCTGTTTTACCCTCAAAGTGAAGTGTCGTCTCATTATTGGGGGAAGGATTTATTGCATGCTGTTCCAGTTGACTGCTAGGAGTGTAAGCCTATTCGTATGGTTCCTATTCAATGGTCTACAGCATTCATATGCTTGGGAGAATTTAAAGGTTTCTCGGATTCGGTGATTGTGGTGTCTGCCAGAGTGCTTGGAGTCCTCAGGAAACGCTAGGAGCATCCATTAACGGAGGTACCGAGTCGGGGTGCCAGGCGATCCGTTACACTCGGTAAAAATAAATTTAGTAGGCTGAGATTAACACGTGGCATGTGTACGTGCATATACTGGTGTATCAGTCGGTTGGTTGCACGTGGCAAAGATACGATCAGTAGTGTACGGAGCATGTGCGAGAATACCGGATATAGTATCCCCCTCCTCCATTGTGCTGGACAAGCCATGCGGTCAAGCAGGAAGTTAGTTCTTGTTCGTTTTGATTGGTTAAGAGAATGTGTGGGTGGAGCTTATTATGGGAGGAGTTATGTGCCTATATAAGGAGCCTACACTATTGTCCGGGGCTCAGAACTTGTTGTATTTTGGTGACATTAGTCCCTCTGAGTCCCGATCGGTGAACCGAATAAAGAATCTCTTCCTTCCTGAAGAAACCTGTGTCCATCTCTCTGTGCTTGGCTTCCGTCAGTTTCTCCGGTATCATTTGGTGCATTGGCCGGGAAGCTCATCGTTCAACGGTAGCTGAGAAGCAGAGTCGTGAGACGGTCTATCTTTGCCCACGTTCTCTACGGCTGCACCCCTGAACTTCTGCGTGGACCTCCCTTCATCTCGGCGCCACTGGTCTGTTGTCCAGGAGATCATCGGCCTCTACGTAGTAAGTGCTGGGGTGTCCCCGTCGATGAGTGTGAACTCAGGTTCAGGAACGAGGAGGTAAGACGACCGCTGTTTTAGACGGCGGACCCACTAGGGGTTTGGATACCGATTGTGCGGTAGGCCCATAAGGGGTTTGAATTGTGTATGGAATTGGCCCCCTCCAGTGGAGGGAAGGAGCGAAGGCACACCGCTCAATTGAACGCTCTTTAGTAAGCCCGTTTAATTTGGTATGGAGTCAGGCGGGGTCCTGTGTAAATAGCCCTAGCCGGACACCGGTGTCTTGTCTAGACTAGCGTTCTAGGGTGTATATTACGTTCGCTAGGTCGGAGGGACCGGGAGACTAAGCGGCGCCTGTGTAAATTCGGTTCGCTAGCTCTCAACCTATCTTGGCTAAGTGGGAAGGCGTGTAAATTTGGAACCCACTAGACTTTTGATAGAGTAGATAGACTAAGAGGGTACTGTTGTAAATTCCGCCCTCTAGTTCGCTATATGTGGTGCTTGGGCAGTGTGGCTAACCAAAACGGATGTAGATAGTTTTAGGTAGTCCATCAAGGTACTGGCCAATAGATTAGTTGGGAATTGTATATGTGTTAAAGATTGTTTTAGTAGCGTGTATATCTTGCTAGATAGCGTGAGCTCTGCCGTCTAGCGAGAGTGTGAATAGTGTGTAATTGTATTATAGTGCACGGCAGTGGTGTATCCTGGTTTTGTGCTGCCCTAGGCAGGACAAAACTCAGGCGCCCCCCCTCCCTCCGCGCCACCCCCACCCAACCTTTCCCCCCGCCCCGCATTCTAAATACACACACACACATTCACTGACAGATACGCATACACTAGCTAACAGAAACACACACTCGCTAACAGAAACACACACACACTAACAGACACACTCACACTCAGTAACAGACGAACACTCACTAACAGACACACACTAACAGACACACACTCACTCACTAGCAGACACACACACTCACTAACATACACACACACTCACAGGCAAACACACACTAACAGACACACACAGTCAGACACACACACACACTAACAGACACACACACACACACACTAACAGACACACACACTAACAGACACAGACAGAAACACTAACAGACACACACTAACAGACACACACTAACAGACACAAACACTAACAGACACACACACTGACACACACACTAACAGACACAAACACTAACAGGCACACTAACAGACACACACACTAACAGACACACACACACACACTAACAGACACAAACACTAACAGACACACACACTGACACACACACACACACACACACACACACACTAACAGACACAAACACACACTCACCCACCCACCCACATTAACACATTTTTTAAAATTTATTTTTCACACTTTTTTTTTAAATTTATTTTTCACAATTTTTTTTTTTATTTAACACCCCTCCCCCCCCCCCAGCCTCCTTACCTTTGGGAATTCTGGGGAGGGGGGTGTCTCTTCCTCCCTGGTGGTCCAGTGGCTGCTGGGTGATCGGGCGGCACTGCCTGGCGGGAGGGCGGGCGGCCGGCCGGCGAGGGAGCACTTCCCCTGAGCTGTCTGTTCAGCTCCCTTGCGCGCCTCAGAGTAAGGCTGGGAGCCAGAATATGACGTCATATTCCGGCTCCGCCTCCCAGCCTCACTCTGCGGCTGGCGAGGGAGCTGAACAGACAGCTCATGGGAAGTGCTCCCTCGCCGGCCAGCCGCCCACCCGCCAGGCAGGCAGTGCCGCCCGATCGTCCAGCAGCCCGCCGGCATGTCTGTTAGCCGCAAGGCTAACAAGACATTTGCCTTGGGCATTTGGGGGCGGCTTTTTTGCCGCCCCCTGGAAAATGCCGCCCAAGGCAAATGCCTTGTTTGCCTCGCGGCTAATACGCCCTTGGTGCACGGTACCATAATCATGTATAATTACTGACACTGTATATAAGTACTAATAATTGTTGTCTATATTGCATGTCTAACACCATAACCACTACTAATTGTACTGTGACCTTAAATTGTACTTTGACCTATGCTAACCGTACTGTAACTACTGTTTGTAAAGACGATGTTACTGGGGTATGTTATAGACGGGTAATTCAGATATAGGGAATTATAGCGTGGGTGACTGTATAGTTTCGCCAAAGGGCATAGTATCTATTACTTAGTGACTGGTGTAACAGCTGTGTGTGTACGGGAATTCCCTGTGTGTTTTTGTTGTGTGCGTTTCACTTAGTAACTGTACCACGTGGTGCTGTTGCCGAGGGAACGGGTGTGACCGTTGATAGAGTGTGTGTATAGTATTCGTTGGAAACGACGCTCCATTGTTAAGTATGGGCGCGTCAGATTCGACGATTTTGGATCCCTTAGGATGCATGTTAAAGAATTTTAAAAAGGGATATACAAAATGTGATTTGGGGGTAAAAATGTCTCCAGCACGCCTGATAACATTATGTAATAGGGAATGGCCTACTTTGGTTGCCGCATGGCCGCCACGTGGCAGTTTAGATCCTAATCTGGTACAGCGTGTACACGTGGCTGTATCAGGTAGGCCTGAACTTTACGGACAATTTCCATACATTGACTGTTGGAGGCAGGCCGTAAATGACACGCCAAGATGGATCCGAGTATGCCACGAGGAGCAATGTCGCCTCATGGTGGCCAGGACTCGTTTGTCCACTAGGGCCATGATTACGCCCATTTTGGACACGCCCCCTGAGTCCGAGATCCCCATGCCGCCCCCTTACTCCTCCTCCACAGGAAGAGGAAGAGGAAGTGCTACTGGAAATGTTACACCCCTTTCCCCATTGTCCCCATCTACTTCCTCCTCCAGTTCAGAGTCCAGCCCCCTTGTTACAAAACCTCCCCTTCCGGTACCTACTTCCGTTAACCCCACATATCCTGATTTGGCGCCATATCAAGCTTCCGGTCAGGCTCCCCCTAGCCCGGCCCGGAATATTTTATTCACCAACCTTCCCCATAGTAAAGCTTCCCCATCCCCATGCCTTACTACCCCTCGACTGGAACCCCTAACCGACGCACCTCAACGAAGCCCTATACTAACCCGACAACTGACCGGTACTCTCAAACCCCGACATTACCAAATGCCACTTCGTTTGACTCCCGGCACAGCACACCTTAATGATGAAGGCCAACTACAATACGCTGACCCAGTCTTTGTATACGTCCCCTTTACGACTACCGATCTCTTTAATTGGAAAACCCATAACTCCTCATATACCGATAAACCTCAAGCCATGACCGACCTGTTCACCTCAATAGTCCAGACGCACAATCCTACTTGGGCTGATTGCCAGCAATTACTAATGACATTATTTAATAATGAGGAAAGGACTAGGATAAACCAAGCGGCCATTAAAGCGCTGGAAGAAGAAGCCCGTACATTAAATCAAGCTAACCCAGCAGCATGGGCCGCAGCCCATTATCCGAATACTGATCCTGAGTGGAATGCCAATGGCGCAGACATGATTCATTTAAAAGCTTATAGAGACGCTATTATTGCTGGCATGAAAGCCGGAGGAAAGAAAGCTATTAATATGTCTAAGACGGCTGAGGTGTTACAGAAAAGTGATGAATCACCCAGTGTCTTGTATGACCGATTATTGGAGGCATACCGCTTGTATACCCCCTTTAATCCGGAGGCCCCTGAGAATTCCCGAATGGTTAACTCTGCCTTTGTCAGCCAAGCCTACGAAGATATTAAGCGCAAGCTACAAAAGTTAGAAGGGTTTGTAGGGATGCCCATAACCCAACTAATGGAGGTAGCTAATAAAGTTTAAATGAACAGGGAAACGGAGACTAAGAAAGAGGAAGAGCGCAAGATGCGTAAAAAGGCGGATATGCTAGCGGTAGCGATCGCAGGCGTAGACAGAAGGGGAATGGATAAGGGCGATAGTAAGTGGAATAGGGAACCCCTGAGTAGGAATCAGTGCGCATACTGTAGAGAAGAAGGGCATTGGAGAAGTGAGTGTCCACAAAGGGAACAGTATGAGAGAGACCGACCCAGGGCAGGATATGGTAATTATAGAGGCAGAGCGAGAGGTAGAGGAGGTCCCGGAGGGAGTGATGATAACAAAAGAGGAAGTGTGAGGGAGGATAGATATTATCCCGCAGTGCAGAGATCCCGCGATAGAGAAGATAGGGACTTTGTAGGATTGGCTGACACGGTCATGGAGGACTATTGATACCGACCGGGCTCCATCCTCCTTGGCCGAGCGGAGCCTATGGTCGATGTATCAATAGGGGGAAAAAGGAGTGCATTCATAATTGATACTGGTGCTGAACATTCGGTGGTGACTGACCTAGTTGCTCCTCCATCTGGAAGAACTATCACCGTAATAGGAGCAACTGGAAGGAGTGCTGCAAAGCCGGTTCTTAAAAGTCGACTCTGTACATTGGGAGGCCACATAGTGAAACATCAATTCCTTTAAATGCCTGAATGTCCAGTCCAATTGCTAGGACGTGATTTGCTGTCAAAACTACAAGCGCAGATAACGTTCCTACCAAATGGAACAACATCTTTAAAGTTTAATGGACCTTCAGGTATCATGACACTATCAGTACCAAAGGAAGAAGAGTGGCGACTTCATACAGCGTTGACTAGCCAAAACCCTAAGAGTGATGAATCCTTATTCAATATACCAGGAGTTTGGGCAGAGAACAACGCACCAGGACTTGCTCGCAATATTCCACCTATTCGAATCGAACTAAAACTTGGGGTCTATCCAGTGAGCCTACGGCAATATCATATCCCGCAAAAGCAATAAAGGTGGCTGAAGTGACTCCGTGGATTCATCACTCCAGGGTTAAACCAGCAGCAGTAGATTCTTGGCAATCTACACCAGATCCAGAGAATCCCTGAAAGATCCGGTTAAAACGCACGACTCAGTCGGAGTGACGAGGAGACATTTGGATTACAATTATATTTAAAGAGATTGGTAAGTGAGTGTTTTGACGGCCATAATAACGCCTGACCACTCACCCACGTATTATAAGTCAGGATGTCTCGAAGGGACCCCTGTGAAGATGAGCAGAACTCCATTCCCTGCAGCCCTTACATCCTGGAAGCTGAGGTGCCATCGCACGGACGAAGACTGAGGATGAAGGCATCGAAAGAAGTGTTATTGATAATGTTTATTTATGTGTCTTTTTATATTCAGGAAGGTAGAGGTCAGTGGCGTACACATGACCTATGGGGCCCCGGTGCGAAAATTGATCCGTGGGCCCCCCCCCCGCCCGCACGCTTACTCTGCGCGGGCCGGGCCCGCAACACATGGCGGCGGGCACCTGGTCGCAGGGGTTGCAGGGCTGCGACCCCTGCGACCGCGGTATGTACACAAGTGCATGCAGATGCACACACACTAAAAGGACCACTACAGACACCCAGATCACATCAGCTCAATGAAGTGGTCTGGGTGTCAGGTCCCTCTAGTTTTAACCCTGCTGCTGAAAGCATAGCAGTTTCAGAGAAAAAAATGCTATGTTTCACTAAGGGTTAATCCAGCCTCTAGTGGCTGTCTCACTGACAGCCGCTAGAGGAGCTTCCGCGATTCTCAGACACTGAACGTCCATAGAAAAGCATTGAGTAATGCTTTCCTATGGGCGGTTTGAATGCGCGCATGGCTCTTGCTGTGCATGCGCATTCGGAGCTGAGAGGCGGAGGGATCCCCAGCGCCAAGGGAGTCCGGCGCTGGAGGAAGGTAAGTGCTGAAGACACGCACATACACACTCTCGCGAACAGACACATACACACTAGCTAACACACGCATACACACTAGCTAACAGACACACACATTTACTGACAGACACACATACACACTCACTTACAAAACATACACTCAGTAACAGACACACACAGTAACACACTCACTGACACTCACTAGCAGACACACACTCAACAGACACACTCACTGACACTCACACTAACACACACACTAACACTCACAGTAACACTAACACACACACTAACACTCACAGTAACACTAACACACACACTAACACTCACAGTAAAACACACACACTAACACTCACACACACACTAACACATTTTTTTTTAAATTTAATCCCCCCAGCCTCCTTACCTTTTGGAGTGCTGAGGGGATTTCCTGGGGTCCAGTGGTGCTGCTGGGCTCCTGGGGGGGGGCAGTCACCCGGCGGGCAGGCAAGCAGGCGGGCGCGCGAGGGAGCACTCTCCCCTGAGTGCTTCCTCTTCAGCTCCCTCGCGCGCCGCGTACTGATACCGGCGCCGGAAGATGACGTCATCTTCCGGCTCTGGTGTCATTGAGGTGCGCGAGGGATCTGAAGAGGAAGCACTCAGGGGAGAGTGCTCCCTCGCGCGCCCGCAGGACCGGCCAGCCGGGTGACAGCAGGGCCAGCCTCGGGGGGCCCGGAGGTGGCCGGCTCCTGGGCCCCACAGGAGAAGAGGCTGGCCAAGTGACATACATACCGGGTCGAAGGGGCGGCCGGGCCCCCTGGTGGGCCGGGCCCGGTCGCAGCCGCGACCCCTGCGACCCTGGTATGTATGCCACTGGTAGAGGTACCGACACTCCTAGCTGTGAGGTTTGCATTAAGACTACTATAACAGGTAATCGTATTTCCCAGACCCTAATTTGGCATTCACAGTATGAATGTAAGGGATATGTGTCTAGGTGTAGATACCTAGGTATAGAATATAGTGTATGCCATTTAGGAGTAGGAGAACCTAAGTGCTTCAATCCGGAGTATCAACCCCGTACAATTTGGTTGACCCTCAGGAATGGAGATCCACAGGGGACCCTAATAAATAAAACTGTGTTAGAAACCGTACATTCTTCGGGTGTTCTGCTATTTGATGCATGTAAAGCGATATCAAGTGGTAGAAAGCCGTGGAATGTATGTGGGGATCTTAAGTGGGAGAGAACGTATGGGTCTAACGATAAATATATTTGTCCCAGTAGTAAGAACAAGTACGTAAGTCCGAGATGCCCAGATAAGGAATATAATTATTGCCCATATTGGTCTTGTGTGGGGTGGGCAACTTGGGGACAGACAGCAGACAAGGATATGATTGTTACTAAGTTGCCTACCAAACCATATTGTAAGTCTATGGAATGTAACCCAGTCCATATACTTATAAATAATCCTGAACAATTCTTAGATAGGTTCGGTAACTTATTTGGGTTTCAGATATATGGGACGGGTTTAGATCCTGGGACAATATTATTTATAGGGATAGAGACCGATACCGTAGCATCCCAAACTCATCAGGTTTTCCATTCTTTTTATGAAGAGATAAGTGTAGATGATAAGATCCCCCATAATGCTAAAAACCTGTTTATAGATTTAGCCGAGAGTATTGCTGGTAGTCTTAATGTAACCAACTGCTATGTGTGTGGAGGTACTAACATGGGAGACCAATGGCCTTGGGAAGCAAAGGAGGTAATGTCCGGTTCTGAGGCAGTTGAACAAATAATATCTTCACAAGCCGATTATCAGATGAGTGTTAGAGGTAAATCCGAGTGGAGATTAAAAACCTCCATCATAGGTTATGTTTGCATAGCAAGGAAAGGAATAATGTTTAATACTTCTGTAAGAGAATTAACTTGTCTAGGGCAAAAAGCTTATGATGACAATACAAGGAATACAACTTGGTGGTCGGCTTCAAATGTCTCAGAACCACCCAACCCGTTTGCAAGATATGCCAATTTAAAGGACGTATGGTTTGACTTATCCATCACATCTAGTTGGAAAGCCCCAGCAAATTTGTACTGGATCTGTGGTAAGAAGGCCTATTCGGAGTTACCACAGGACTGGGAAGGGGCATGTGTGTTAGGTATGCTCAAAACATCTTTCTTCTTGTTGCCTATTGAAACAGGGGAGACTTTGGGAGTTAAAGTGTATGATGTGAATCATAGGAAGAAAAGGGATAAAATAGAGAAAATAGAGATAGGCGCCTGGGAAGATAGTGAATGGCCTCCCCAGCGTATCATAGACTATTATGGGCCAGCCACATGGGCAGAGGATGGTACTTTCGGATATAGAACCCCAATATATATGCTCAACCGCATTATAAGGTTACAGGCGGTGGTTGAGATAATTACTAATGAGACCTCACAAGCGCTCAATCTTCTAGCGAAGCATAACACCAGGATGAGGACCGCAGTTTACCAGAATAGATTAGCCTTGGATTACCTATTGGCAGTAGAGGGAGGTGTATGTGGGAAGTTTAACCTGAGCAATTGCTGTCTTCAAATAGATGACGAAGGGCAAGCAATAGCTGAGCTTACTAGCCATATGGTTAAACTAGCGCATGTGCCTACTCAGGTATGGAAAGGGTATAATCCAAGTAGTTGGTTTGGTAACTGGTATGAGCAGTTTGGAGGGCTTAAGGCATTGGTAGGCGGAGTCATGCTGATTTTAATGTTGTGTTTACTCCTACCATGTCTTATTCCTTTAGTAGTTAGGTCTGTGCAGAGCGTTATAGAAAATATAGCAGAGAGAAAGGCTGCTGCACAGATAATGGCCATATATAAATACGAGGCTCTAAATCAGGGAGAACCAATGCAGGAAGAGGAATGTTGAGGGATTCACATCATCAAAAAGTCTGGTCTGGTTCATGGCAACCTGAGGTATATGCAAACTAAGGTTAAGTGATGCCTCAGTAATTGTGAAATATCAGAGGCATCAAAGGGGGGAATGTGGTGGAATCTCGGTAAAAATAAATTTAGTAGGCCGAGATTACCACGTGGCATGTGTACGTGCATATACTGGTGTATCGGTCGGTTGGTTGCACGTGGCAAAGATACGATCAGTAGTGTACGGAGCATGTGCGAGAATACCGGATATAGTATCCCCCTCCTCCATTGTGCTGGACAAGCCATGCGGTCAAGCAGGAAGTTAGTTCTTGTTCGTTTTGATTGGTTAAGAGAATGTGTGGGTGGAGCTTATTATGGGAGGAGTTATGTGCCTATATAAGGAGCCTACACTATTGTCCGGGGCTCAGAACTTGTTGTATTTTGGTGACATTAGTCCCTCTGAGTCCCGATCGGTGAACCGAATAAAGAATCTCTTCCTTCCTGAAGAAACCTGTGTCCATCTCTCTGTGCTTGGCTTCCGTCAGTTTCTCCGGTATCAAGAAGGGGTCTGCACCCATGGAAGATGCAATGCATACTGTAAGTTCTACCACTGGATCACCAAATATTTATCAGCACTTCTGCCACCTTGGCAAAAGGTAGTCTCATACAAAGGTAGTCTCACAGGAGGCTCATACAAAATCCAGCAAACACAACACCACAGACATTCCTACATGAACATACACAGAACCAGAGACAGTGACCCACACAAAGCACCACAGACAGTCCCTACCACACACCCAATTCTACAAGCAACTCACATACACACTTAACATCACAAACAGCCCACATACACTCACAATAGTTTAAATAACCCACATACACATTACCACAGATATTCGCCACCACAAACACAAATACTATAAGCAACCCACATACACACAGCACACACACAAAGCCCCAGACAGCTCACAAACATACATAACACAAGAGGCAGGCCACACACACATACAATACCACAGACAGCCCACAACACTCACAAACAAATTACAAGCAACCCACATGCACACGTTTAACATCATAGACAGCACATGCACAAAATACAGGTCTACCCAGTATTGTCTGCGGATTCCTATGTTCAGAGTGAGGCTGCGATCATGCAGCCGCAGAAAGATGGTGGCTACCACCACACCAGCAAGCAGAGAGCAGGGACAGACTGTGGGCAGGATAGGGGAGGTAGTGAAGGGACAATGTTGCAAACCAAAATGGCACTAAGGCGTTTATATATATATAGGCAGTGCTGTATCCTGGTTTTGTTCTGCCCTAGGCAGGACAAAACTCAGGCGCCCCCTCACCCCTGCGCCACCCCCACCCAACCCTTCCCCCCTGCCCCGTCTTCTAAATACACACACACACATTCACTGACAGATACGCATACACTAGCTAACAGAAACACACACTCGCTAACAGAAACACACACTCACTAACAGACACACACACACTAACAGACACACACTCACTCACTAACAGACATACACTCACTAACAGACACACACACACACACTAACAGGCAAACACACTCACACTCACTAACAGACACACACACACACACTAACAGACACACTAACAGACACACACTCACTCACATTAACACACTCACTTTTTTATTTTATTTAACCCCCCAGCCTCCTTACCTTTGGGAATGCTTGGGGAGGAGGCTCCGGCTTCCGGCTCCAAGCATCACTCTACGGCGCGCGAGGGAGCTGAGCAGACAGCTCAAAGGAAAGTGCTCCCTCACCAGCGCCGCCCACCCGCCAGACCAACCGCCCACCTGGCTTGTCAGTTAGCCACAAGGCTAACAAGACATTTGCCCTGGGCATTTAGGGAATGCCCCCTGGAAAATGCCGCCCAAGGCAAATGCCTTGTTTGCCTCGCGGCTAAAACGTCCCTGTATATAGGTGTGTATGTTTATATAGCCCCAGTGCTCTGTCTACTGTGTGCTGGTCATGTGACTGCCAGCGTATTTAATCCCAGCACATCCCAAACAGTGCTTGCTGTTTCTTATTCCTGATGTCCTTTTGAGCTACATGTTTCCTGACCTTCCCTCCTACTATTGATTTCATGGCTCATGACTCCAGCTTCCCTCTTGACTTTGCTTTCTCACTGCCTGACTTGAGCCTTGGACCTTCTGATCATGCATCTGGTCTCCTCTCAGATCCCATTGCCTGGTACTTTTTTTCCTATTAATGGCCTCTGTGCCAACACCGACCTATTAGGTTCCTGTTCATCTAAAAGTTTTTATTGCAAGGGAGTGCTGTTCCTTATCAGCAACTGAACCCCTAGTGGCATGTGACACATGTTTACACACAGTACCACAAATAGCCCACATGCAACATCAGAGACAGTCCCAACTATACAAAAATACTGCAAGCAGTTGACACTAAGACTTGTCACATGCAGCACACACACAAAACATATACTTCACACATTAGGCAGCCCATACACAGACACAAACATCATGAACAGTCCATATACACACTTACATAGTACCACAGACAGTCACACACTCATAAATATGACAAACAAGGCAGAAACAAACAAAACACATGTAGTCTACACACAGTACCACAAACAATCCACAGACACATTGCTACACACACAATACCACAAACAGCCAACAAAAACACAAACCTTACAAGCAAGCCCCTCCACACACAATACCACAGACAAAAAGACACACAGCCCAAATATAGACTCATACCACTACAGACATTCTTTTCATTACTAATATGAACAATCACAAACACTGAACACCTGACGCTCTGACAGCTTGAGACCCTGAAAAAAATCCTTTGCTTCAGCACCACTCCTAGTACACATGACCCTACTCTTCCATTCCTTTTAGAGGTGGATGCTTGTGAAACAGGGGTGGGCCAGTGCTTTCCAAAAGTAAATGTCCAGATCAACCCCTACATCCATGTGGTTTCTTTTCTAAAAAATTATCTGAAACAGAAAAGAGATATGAAAGAGGAGACAGTTACTGACTATTGTTCTTGCACTTAAGTAATGGCAACATGTATTAGAAGGGCTGCCTACTCCTATCACCATATTAACAGACATTAAGAATCTGTATTATATTGGCAAAGCTAAATGATTGACAGCTAGACAAACATGTTGGTCCTTCTTGTACAGGTTCAATTTTGTTTTAACATACAGGGCAGGTTTGTTTCATCCCACCAACATAAACTTCAGGGGTCTTCTGAACCAGTGCTTTCTGCTATTGTTCTTGGGCATCATATAGCTGTTAACAATTCCAAGATGAATTCTTAATTTGTACAAAAGTTGCTAACAAAACAAAACCAAGCACCAGAATGACCTTCTGAATGTAGAATATATGTGCCTCCAGAACATCAACTTCAGAACATCAAGAAGACATACTTACCCAGTAACGTAGTTGGACACCCTGGCATACATAATACCAATTCTCTCATAGCATGCTTCTGGTGGCTGTCTTTAAGACGACATGTCAAGAAGTTTGTAATGTGATGTGTGTCCCAAATTCAAAATTCCCCGTGCCTTACCTTGTGGATTATTGCAATCATTTGATATACCTAACAAACCGTTGTCTAGCATAGCCATTGATGTTATAGTTTATTTACCCATTTCAGATAAGAAAACAAGTATATTGGCTGTAGAGGTTTGATTCTCTAAGATGACACACTTTGCAACTTTATCTAAATTACCTACCTCTCCTGAACTTGCCGACATATTTTATTTGCTAAAGTGGTCTAATAGGGGTACCTAATTTATTTCCTGATTCCTGAAAAGGTATTTTGTTCTCAAATGGATATTAAATTGAGTTTTTCCTCAGTCTGTCACCCACAATAGTGTAGCAGAACAAATTTCAGAACAATATTTACTTTGTTCTATTTCTGCACATGAGGACAATTGGGTTAGCTTGATTCCCTGGGCTGAATATGCACATACAAATGTGGTTTGTGAGTCAACTAAACACCGTCCTTTTTTTCTAAACTAAGTTTTTAATCCTATCGTTCTTCCCTAGACATTCCCTTCACTGGGAATGGCGGTGGTAGATGAACACACGGAAAACCTTAAGTAGACATGGGAACAAGATCAACACATCCTGCAAAAGAATTCCTATCTTCATAAGAAATATGCTGACAAATGTACCGCGCCTGTTTACAAACGGATGATGGGGTCTGGCTCAGTACCTGGCATATTCGGTTATGAGTACCCTCAGTAAAATTTGCTTTCAGATACACTGGTCCTTATAAAATCCTCAGACAAGTCAATCCAGTGGCTTAGAAATTGTTGTTGCTTTCTGCTTTTCATATACCTATTACATTCCATGTCTCCTTGTTGAAGCCCTTAACATGTAATAGGTCCACTAGACATGTTTAACCCTATTTAACCCCATATTTTTTTTTTCTATTGATAATTTTTATTATTTTTAAGAATTGGGATACAGAAGATAAGAGGGGAAATGGGGACAAAAATAAAACAATACATTGTACAGAGCTTTCCCTTTGCCATAGTAAAACAACCGACTGATATCATATATGTTGACATTTGGGAATACGTGTTAGTCCTGTTCTCATAATAACAATAGTAAATTAAGTGTCTTAAGCCCTATGTATCCTATTCTAATGTCCAAGAAGCAGAACTTTACAGTTTTTGTTAAGTTTAAGGGGATACAGAAGGAAAGCAGGGGAGGGGGGGTTGTTAGTACCTTATCTAAGGTTCCTTCATCTTGTGTACCTTTTTTACAGTATGGTACGTGTTTGCTCAACATAGTTGCGCAGTTTAACAGCTCAACTGCACATCAGTCCCCTCTGCTCTACGTTTCAGTCACATGCTGCCTGTCCTGTGTAATACGATGTGGGCATCTCCATACCCTACAATAGGGGAGGGGGGGGGGGAAACCAAGGGAGGGGGGGAACCAAGGGAGGGAGGGGGGGGGGACCAGGGGGAGGTGTAGGTTCATAGTGGGTGGTTTGACACTCCCTTCATGCATGCTATATGTCGTAAGTTCGACCCTCTATGTGCGCAGGTACCTATTATCACTTAGGTCTTCCGTGGACCTTTCCTTTGGGCTATTAACTGATATTTATGCGGTCCCGCTATCAGTCCCTCACGGTCTTGGTTAACCCCATATTGTAAGCTTGGCTTCTCTATAGTATTTGTAGGTTACACTGTGCGTTTTGGGTCTCATACTTCTGAAATGGCTCAGTGACCACATTCGTATCCAACATGTGAGCTGGTGCTGATATTTTTCACTTTTGAGGACTTCGCTCAGCTGTAGGTCTTCTCTCCTTGCCTTCTAAAGAGATATGAGCTGAAGGATATTGCTCAGCAAATGTTCTCAACTTTTGTTAAAAATGTTAGAAGTAAAAATCATATTCACGCAAGTGATTTTTTGCTCAGAAATGGTATTTACATCTTGTAGGTGTTTCTTTTTTTTTTTTTTTTTAATTCTTTATTTATTCCAGTACAAGATATCACAAGTAATACACATACATCAACCCTGCAATCGGCATAGATACGCACGGGCACGGAGGACATAATTTTACATGTGCAATGTGATTAAACAGTCAGGGTAGCCCAATTCCCGCCGACAGAGATCGCTAGGCATCCGCATGATCCCGATCTCCAGAGTGGACAGATGTCCAGAGGATGCCTGGATATCCCGTCTGGGTTTTTTCTTTATATAAAACAGTAAACTGATAACAGACATGAAATAAAGATCGCGTTTATAAAGCTATCAGTACAAGAATAAAAGGGGAAACACACCCTGTAACCGTGCAAAAAGCACAACCTGTCCCCTCAACGTTTCGGTGTTCCACATGTATTACCCATATGAGCGATCGTAGCCAAAAAATAAAGTTTGTAGGGGTGAAAAAGAAAGAGCAAAGGAGGTGCCCCGAGAGCCCGAGGACTTGGAGAAGCAGGACAGAGGGGCAGGGGAGAGAAGGAAGAGTAGGGGGGGTAGGGAAGGTGGGGGGGGGAGTAAGGCCGATGAACGAATCCCATGACTAAAAAGAAAGTGGTTCAGCGATTTTTAGTTTGTCTCCGCTATTCCATTCAAAAAGTAGCATTATCTTTCCTTATGGCCCGATCAAGTAACTATATCACGCCGCCCTACGTAGAATACCCCGTATGCGTAAGTGGGGCCCCTAAGTCTCTTTTCGCAACTTAGGCGTTCGCGGTGCTATTTATCCAGGGGTCCCAGATTTTATAAAATTTCTTCTGAGACCCCCTGACCTGAGCCGTCAGCTTATCCATCAGGAAGGTATCTTTAATTTTCTGTTTGACCAACTCGATGGTAGGTGTTGTCCGCTGCAGCCATACCTGCGCAAGCGCTCTCCTAGCTGCCAGATTTATTTTTTGGACGAGGGCTTGTTCCGTTTTTGTCCAACCATCCATGGATCTGGATAGTAGGTACACCCACGGGTCTAAGTTTACCTCTCTGCAGAAAACCTCACGCTGCAAAGCCGCGATCCGTTTCCAATAGGCCTGTGCCTCCGCGCATTCCCACCACATGTGTATGTAAGTACCCCTAAGTCCGCAGCCCCTCCAGCATAAGTCCGTTGGGTTTACGCCCATCCGGCTCAGTTTCACTGGGGTGGTATACCATCGGAACATTGTCTTGTATGATTGTTCCTGCGAGGAGACACACACTGAAGACTTTGCAGCCGCCTCCCATATGTCTTGCCATTCTATGCCCTCCAACACCTCCCCAAGGTCAGTCTCCCACTGGTTCGTATACGCAAGATCCCCCCATTCCAGAGTGTGCGCGCTCAGATGAGAGTATAATCTGGATATCAGACCTGTCGGGAACTGTTCCCCCTTGCACATTTTTTCAAAGAAAGTCAACGGAGTCAGCGCTGCCGCTTTGATCCGGGGATCTCTAACAAAATCCCGGAGCTGAATGTACCGAAAATAGTCAAAGGGACGTAGCGGGGCTCTGCTCCGCAACGCGTCGAATGTGATAAGGGAGCCATTTTCAAACAAATCACTCAGCCGTTGTAGCCCCGCGTTCTCTATGCCCTTGAAATCTCGGGGATGCAAGCCCGGCGGAAATGCTTTATTTCTCAAGAAAGGGGTCATGGGCGATAGGGCAGAGGTCAGTCTATATTTGATAGCGGCTGTATCCCATATCTTAAGGGAGCTGTGTATCGCCGAGCACTCCCCTTGATCAATAGGTCTTTGTTCTTTCGGGGTCCACATAAGGAATTGAGGTAGGTCCTGGCCCATCATAGAGGATTCCAAATCCACCCACCTCCTTTCCTCCGGGGGCGAGTGCCACAAAGCTATTTGAGCCAACTGGGCCGCCATATAATAGTAGTAAAGGTTCGGAAGGCCAAGGCCTCCCCTATCCTTTGCTCTATATAGGACGTTGCGAGAGATTCTATGACGTCTATTCCGCCAGACAAACTTCCCTATGGCCTGTTGGAGCGGCCCCAAGTTAGATTTTGTCACGTGGATCGGAAGAGCCTGAAACAGAAAAAGTATTCTAGGCAGCACATTCATTTTAACCGAATGTATCCTACCTATCCACGAGATCGGCCTATCAATCCAGTTTTCCATATCGCTGATTAACCGTCTAATCAGTGGGATATAATTTTGTTGATATAGTTGGGAGGGGTCCGCCGTCAACCATACGCCTAGGTACTTAATCTGGTTTCTCTCCATTCGGATATGGTAAGTCTCCTCAATAAACGAGGCCTCGGCTTCGGACATACCTAGAGGAACCGCACTTGATTTACTTAAATTGACTTTATAGCCCGCCACTACCCCGTACTCTGCCAGCATCTCAGTCAAGCCCTCCATGGAGGTCCTCGGGTCAGTGAGCGTCAGCAAAACGTCGTCCGCGAATCCGGAGACCACATATTGCGTACTTCCCACAGTGATACCTTTGATACCCGGGGCCTCTCGTATAGCTTGTAAGAGGGGTTCTAGCGAGAGGACAAACAGCAGTGGCGAAAGAGGGCAGCCCTGTCTAGTGCCGTTGCTCAAACTAAACGGTGCTATTCGTGCTCCCGATATCTGTATCTGCGCCTTGACGTTGGAGTACATGGCCCGAACGGCTGTTACAAATCTGGCCGGTATACTGAAGTGGTGTAATACTTCGAATAAATAATCCCACTTGACCCTGTCGAATGCCTTTTCGGCATCTAGGGACAGCATCAGTGTCGGGGTACCCCTCACGGCCTGTCTCCCTATAAGGTCGATGTTGCGCCTCGTGTTTTCAAAAAGCTGCCTGCCTGGGACAAAACCGACCTGGTCCGGATGTATCAGACCCGAAAGGATCGGGTTCAATCTACCCGCCAGTACTTTAGCTAAAATTTTAGAGTCGTGGTTAACCAGAGAAATCGGGCGAAAATTCTCCGGGGCCGAGTCGTCCTTCCCTGGTTTAGGCAGTAAAACAATATTAGCTAAAGACATCTCCCTATCAGGTGTCTCTCCATCCATCAAGTCGTTGAGCCAGGGTTCCAAGTGGGGCAGAAGCTCCTCACGGAAGGTTCTGTAGTAATTACCATCAAAGCCATCAGGACCCGGCGCTTTATTACTTTTCAGGGCGGAGATAGCCGCATCGATCTCTTCAGCTGTAATAGGATTCTCCAAGGCCGCCGAGGCTACCACTTCCAGCTTAGGAAGACGCGACCGGGAGAGGAAAGCCCGTATCCTATCCATGGCCCGGCCTGATTCCGTGGTGTCGTCGGCAGAGTGATTATAGAGCTTAGTAAAAAACTCCGTAAACACTTTAGCTATCTCTGTGGGGTTTGTCTGATACTCATCCGCTGCGTTTTTGATCCTTGTGATGTGAGTATTCCGTTGCCGCGGGCGAAGGGATCTTGCTAACAAAGTGTCCATCTTGTTCGCCTTTTCATAATAGTTGCGTTTGGACCATATGATAGCTCTCGCGGTGTCTTCCAAGAGCGTTTCCCGAATCGAGTGCCGTATGTCTTGCACTACTGCCAAATTGGTATGTGTAGGTTCTGATTTGTGTCGTTGTTCTGCCTTTCTCAAAGCTTCCATCAACGATGTTAACAGTTGTGATTTCCGCCTTTTCTTCAGCGTCGCTTCCCTAATCAGAATGCCCCTAATGACAGTCTTATGAGCAGCCCACACCGTAGCTTTCGAGACCCCTGATCCCTCTTCTCTAGCGAAGTAATCATTTAGTTCTTTACGAACGACCTCGACGATTCCTGGGTCCTGAAGTAAGGACCTGTTCAGTTTCCAGGACCAAGGGGTTGCCACACTTAGTTTATCCAGAGTAAGGGAGACATCGGCGTGATCCGACCACGTTATGGACCCCACCGCAGAGTCCGAGGCCTTGGGGATAGTCAGTGAGTTCACCAGAAAGAGGTCTATCCTAGAATACGTATCGTGGGGGGACGAATAGAACGTGTAGTCGATATCCTCGGTATGTTGGGCCCTCCAGATGTCCACCAGACCCGTTTGTTGCATGAACGTGTGCAATAATTTGTCCTGCCCCCCCCTCCTGTGAGACCGTGGAACTCCCCTGCATGGCCCCCTGTCCATTGCCGGGGTCGGAGCAGCATTAAAGTCGCCTCCCACCACAGTGATGCCGTGCGGCAGCATGAGCACTATGCGCGTCAGCTCCGCCCAGAATTCGTTGGATGGCTCATTAGGGGCGTAGACATTAAGGAGATGTATAACCTGTGAATGCAAGGACCCCGAAACTAGGACGTAGCGTCCCCCTGGGTCTGTACTAACTTTGCTAACACTGAATGGACATCTATGATGCACGGGCGTTCAGGCCTTTAACATTAAGGGATGTCAGTTTCACTGGCATGATTTATCTTGTGGGATATCTCTGAAATTAAGCCTTCCGATACGTCTAGACGTGATCAAGCAAGTCAGGGCGTCCATCGACTCTCCCCCCCGAGGAGAAGTGGAAGGAAAAAAGGTAGAAGGGAACAAAGACAGAAAAAGTAGAAAGGGAGAAAGAAGAGAAAAAACAAACACTATGTACACGTATCGCCTGGTCTTACCTATTGCCAGGCGCATGTGGGGTAAATGTCCCGACATCCCCAGAAAGACTATAGACTCCTGGGGTGGTAGGGACATGGACCGGCCAATAGAGGCACTCCTAGAGTGCCGCCTTCTTCACAATTAAGAAATAACATATTATAGTGAACCAGTGCCACTGTGCAGAGTAGAGAGTGGCTGCTATGATGGATACAGCAAAAGACGCTATTGGAGGCTGGGATAGAGCATCAAACTACAGCTGCTACAACTCCTTACATTATATTTTATACAATTAATTCTATTTTTATTATATATTTTTTATTTATTTATTCATTTTTTTTTATTATTATTTATTCCATTTTTTATTTTATTTTTTTATTAACATGTTCGGGGTTGTGGAGTTACTTTCTGTACCCCAACGGAGATCGGGGGGAGGGAGTGAGGTAGGAGTCTCAACACACAGTATGGTGGAATGAGGGACATAGAAGGGACTCGTTGCTGTGGCGTACCCTAATGCAGTGCAGTTAGATACACAAAGAGTCCAACCACCGATGTAGCTTAAAGACAGAAGTGGGGGCCATTGTCTCTAGGCGTATAGGGGAGCCTGTGGGGGCCGATGTCAGACAGAGAGCCGGTTATATGAAGGCTAGCGGTTAGGAGGAAGCGCAGGCGCTTAACACCATCTCATAAGGGGGGTTCCCTGTAATGGTAGCGCGTGTGTACCACCCCGATATCCCCCCCTCCCAGACGAGGGGAGGATAGAGGAGAAAAAAAAACAAAAAAAAAAAACAACCCAATCGCGACCACCGCACCCATCCCCCACCTCTATCAAGGCCACCGAATTCCGTCGAGGCGACCCACGACCCGCCCCGCCGGCCCAGAGGAAGGGTCCCCACCGGGCCTAGCAGCGCAGGCGGCGCGAGTCCCCCCACGCAAGACCCCCCCCCGACAAGTGACCAATCAAACCCCTCGAACATGGGTATACTCTCCCACATAAAAATATATCCAAACATCCGCCACCCCCACCCCCCGGTCTAACATATGAATAAAACGTAAGCAATAACATAGGGAGAGTCAATGCCGCTATACGCGGAAGTTCTGAGGCACACTTCGGGCCGGTAGTGGGGATAACAGCAGATGTAATAAGCTCGATCGTCTCATCTCCCAGCAATCCCGCCACCCGTAAAAAAAAACTAGCGATCCCTCCCAGCCACGTTGCCCCCAGACAAAGAGGAGAGGGACACAAAACTCGGGCAGAGAGCGACAAACCTAGCTCAGCCCGGTAAAAAACATCCCTAGCCCGCCCAATGAGGCCTTCCCCGGGAACATCCCCTGCTGCCCCAACAGCTGCTCCCATATCGAGCCGCCAGGGGGATACCTCGCAACAGGCAAGGCCCTTAAACCCGCCATCCCACTAGCATACTACATACCCGTCCCCAGGCTCTCAGCTGGCACAAGATCCTGCTCTTCCAGACCCTCCGACATCAGAGTGCCTCATTCGCCCGTCTCGTACCACTCGCGGGGGAGGGGACACAGCATCTCCTCAGCCTGGGGGAGTTCCATCAACGGTGCAGGGTCCTGTATGCCTAGACCCTTCAGGAACTCCGCCGGGTTGCCATCCTCAAATAGGACCTTAGTGCGACCATCCTTAAAGGCCAGTAACCGGAACGGAAAGCCCCAGGCATATTTCACCCCGTGCTTTTGCAGGAGCCCTGTCACCGGGCGCCAAAGCCTCCGCTTTTGGAGGGTAGCCGGAGTTAGATCATGGAACAGGGTGAGTTCTGCCCCGCCGAATCTAATAGCCACGTTTGGGCTGGATGGTGAGCGAGGCGCCATCGGGCTCTCCCGTCCGCCATCTTGGGTGCCTGATCTCATGGCGCGGGATGCAGCAAACAAGTCGGTCACCGTCGCTCCCTGTTCCGTCGGCCTTTTGGGCTGTTTCTTCGTGGCGCGTTTGTCCATATCGATGTACCAGCAAATTACCTCGGTCAGGTAAGCTCTCCGGGCTTTTCTAAGCTTTAGTTTGCAATTGGCCTCGTGGTCCTAGCGGAGCTTCACATGGACACGTCCATCTTGCTCCGGCTCCAGGCCACGCCCCCCTTGTAGGTGTTTCTATGGGTCCGCAAAACATTTTATCATAATGTCTTGCTCAAATTTTTAGAGCACATGATTTTGGCTCAACAAATATGATTTAGATCTTAAAAGTATTTCTGTGCTGTGATTTAAAAAAAAAAAAAAAAATACCATGATTTTTTGCTCAATTTCTTAGAGTACTCAATTAGCAAAAGTTGAGTTTTGCTTAAAAAAAAATATTTGAGTTTGCTTGTCACTTGATTTGAGCAAAAGTTGAGTAAATCCTGCTCACAACCTCCTACAGAGCAGAGTTGCTGTAAAAAGCAAGGAGTGAGGACATGCAGTTGAACAGAGAAAAATATCAACACCAAGAGTTAGACTAGTACGGTTATCCAGTGACATCATCAACAAAGGAAGAGGAGAGAGCAGATATACATGAACAAAGTGCATTTACTCAACATGACCCCCAGCCATCTATCCCAACCAGTTACCATCCAGCTATACATATACACCCATCTATATATCCATTACCTCAGCATCAATCCACATGCATAAGTCCAGCCACCCATTCACACCCATTAACCCCAGGCAACCATGAACGCCCATTAGCCCCAGCTGTCTATCCATATCATACCAACTTTCAACACCTATTATCCCCAGACAGCTATCCACACCCATTAGCTACAGCCACTCTTATACATACATTACCCCAGCCAACATCCATATTTAGCCACAGTCATCATCCACATTAATTGGCCACATCTATTCATACCCATTAACCCCATCCATCTATTCACATCCACAAGCTAAGCCACCCATCAACACTCATTTACCTCAGGCAACCTTCCAAACCTACTAGCCATATCCCAGGCAATCTTCAGCACTCATTGTAACAAACCCCTTGTATTTCATATGATACGTTCATTCGCACACTCCCAAAATGATAGAGGCTTGAGTTATTATAGCCTGTTCGCATTGTATGCTAGTTTGGACTCTCCCGAAATCCCAGTAGATCGTGGTTAAAACCAAGCACTTCTTTGTTCGCATACCCAAACATCAGTCGAGACTTGATAAAGGGTACATGTAGGTGATGGAAGCGCACTCAACCCTTCGTCCTAGAATCCTGGGTGCTGTACTTGACAAGTCCCAGTACCAAAAGGGGACCAAATGTGAAATATGAATATAGAGAATAATCCAGGCACTCCAACGAATTCCAAACAAGGCAGTTTTAATGGAACCAAAGAACAGAAAGCAAGGTTTCAACCCCTTAGGACAAAGGCCCTAAGGAGTCGAAACGTTGCTTTCTGTTCTTTGGTTCCAATAAAACTGCCTTGTTTGGAATTCGTTGGAGTGCCTGGATTATTCTCTATATTGATAGAGGGTACAACAGGAATGGTTAATTATGGCCAGATGGCCCACTTTTTTCACAGACCCCCAGCATGGGGTCTCCAGCAAAAGTATAGTGAAGCACGCCCCGGAGTCCCTGTGTCTGGGAGTTATTTGAGTGTACTTTGCTCAAACGAATTATCTCCAGGCACTAGAGGTACAGAAAATAAAACATTAAACACCCCAAAATACATATAACACACAGGAACCCCCGCAAGTCTTATATCCCCAACACATCCAAATAGCGCTCAGATCCCACTAATACAGCCAATCGCAAATGGGAGGAGGTTTTGACTGACCGCACACATGGTGTCTGCCCAAAATAGTTCCAGAGAAAAAGTGGTAGCGGTGGGTCACTTTTGGGAGTTTTCAAAACTAACAAAAAGTCGAACTGTTCCCATGGCTCATAGGTAGCGATTGTTCGCCTGGTGCTCTCCTGCAGGGTTTCAAACAAAATTACCGGTGTATGCGGAGTTGAGTGCCCGACTTAGAGTTCCAGACACTCGACAACCAAGTACCGCTGCCTGCTTTTGGGAGACAAGATAGCCAAACAGAGAGAGCACTTAAGTTTGTGGTTTTCCTTGAAGTTAAATGAGCCAGGGGGTGGTCGGTGTTCGGTAGATTTTTCTACCGTATGCAGGAAAAATAACTGGAACAAGGAAATACAGGGCTTTCTCACACTCATCACTTACAGCCATCCGCTATACCTTTTAAAAAGTCAAAATAGAAACATAGAAACATAGAATGTGACGCCAGATGAGAACCATATGGCCCATCTACTCTGCCCAATTTTCTAAATACTTTCATAAGTCCCTGGCCTTATCTTATAACTAGGATAGCCCTATGCCTATCCCACACATGCTTAAACTCCTTCACTGTGTTAACCTCTATCACTTCAGCTGGAAGGCTATTCCATGCATCCACTACCCTCTCAGTAAAGTAATACTTAAAGCAATACTTTTTAAACCTTTGCCCCTCTAATTTAAGACTATGACCTCTTGTGGTAGTTTTTCTTCCCCTCCTTTACTTTGTTGATTCCCTTTATATATTTAACATATTTATGTTTCTATCATATCCCCCCTGTCTCGTCTTTCCTCAAAGCTATACATGTTAAGATCCTTTAACCTTTCCTTGTATCCATGAACCAGTTTAGTAGCCCTTCTCTGAACTCTCTCCAAAGTATCAATTTCATTCTGGAGATATGGTCTCCATTACAACGTACAATTCTCCAAGTTAGGTCTCACCAGTGTTCTGTACAATGGCATGAGCACTTCCCTCTTTCTACTGCTAATACCTCTCCCTATACAACCAAGCATTCTGCTAGCATTTCCTGCTGCTCTATTACATTGTCTGCCTACCTTTAAGCTGAAATAATTACCCCTAATTCCCTTTCCTCAGATGTTGAGGTTAGGACAGTCAAATATTCGGTATTCTGCCCTTGGGTTTTTACGTCCGAGGTGCATTATCTTGCACTTATCTAAATTACATATAAGCTGCCACAACTCTGACCATTTTTCTAGTTTACCTAACTCATTTGTCATTTGGCTTACCCCTCCTGGAACATCAACCCTGTTACATATCTTAGTATCATCAGCAAAAAGACATACCTGACCATCAAGACCTTCTGCAATATCACTAATACAAATATTAAAGAGAATGGGTCTAAGTACAGATCCCTAAGGTACCCCACTGGTGACAAGAGAATGCTTTGAGTAGACTCCATTGACTACAACCCTATGTTGCCACTGCCTTACCCATTCAACAATATTGGAATCCAAACTTAAAGATTGCAGTTTATTGATAAGCCTTCTATGTGCAACAGTGTCAAAAACCTTACTGAAATCTAGGTAAGCAATGTCTACTGCACCACCCTGATCTATTATTTTAGTTACCCAATCAAAATAATCTTTAAGTTTAGTTTGGCATGATCTCCCTGAAGTAAACCCATGTCGTCTCTGATCTTGAAATCCATGTGATTTTAGATGTTCAACAATCCTATCCTTTAGCATAGTTTTTATTACTTTCCCCACTACTGAAGTAAGGCTTACTGGCCTATAGTTGTCTGACTTCTCCCTACTACCTTTCTTGTGAATGGGCACAACATTTGGTAACTTCTGGGACTACTCCTGTTAACAATGATTGGTTAAATACATCTTTTACTGGTTTTGCTAGTACACCACTAAGCTCTTTTAATAACTTTGGGTGTATTCCATCAGGCCCCTTTTGACAGTTGAAATAGAACTTCTTCCTCTGTAAACTCACATGTAACCAATGACTAATTTGTTCTTTTTCCTAACTGAGGTCCCTTTCCTTCATTTTCATCTGTAAATACTAAACAAAAATATTAATTGAGGCAGTCAGCTAGACCTTTATCCTCTTCTACATACATTCCTTCTTTTGTTTTAAATCTAACTAATCCTTGTTTTACTTTCCTTTTCTCATTCATGTATCTAAAAAAATGTTTTTGTCCCCTTTTTTTTCTGGCTGTACTATTTTCTCTTCTGTGTGTGATTTGGAAGCTTTTCTAACTTGCTTAGCCTCTTCTTGCTTAATCTTATAGATCTGTCTAGCTTCCTCACTCTGGGGTTTTTAATAATACTAAATGCTAACTTATTTTTTTTACTATTTTGGCGGAGTACCACAGTGGTTTCTTAAATTTTATGCTTTTACTGACAAGCCTAATGCAATTTTCTGTTACTTTCTGCAGTGCAACTTTTAAATAATCCCATTTCTCTTGAACTCCATTTAAACTGCTCCAGTCTGATAATGACTCCTTTACACATATTCTAATTGTAGAAAAATCAGTTTTTCTAAAGTCTTAAACTTTTGTTTTTGTGTGGTGTGACTCAGTCACTGTTCTTATATTAAACCACGTTAAAGGACCACTCTAGTGCCAGGAAAGCATACCACCCTCAGGGACCCCCTCCCGCCCGGCTCTGGAAAGGGGAAAGGGGTTAAATCTTACCTTTTTCCAGCGCTGGGTGGAGAGATCTCCTCCTGCTCTCCTCCTCCGATCCTCCTCTTCTCCTCCCCGTCGGCTGAATGCGCACGCGCGGCAAGAGCTGCGCGCGCATTCAGCCGGTCACATAGGAAAGCATTCATAATGCTTTCCTATGGACGCTGGCGTGCTCTCACTGTGAAAATCACAGTGAGAAGCACGCAAGCGCCTCTAGCGGCTGTCAATGAGACAGCCACTAGAGGACATAGGGGGAAGGCTTAACCCATTCATAAACATAGCAGTTTCTCTGAAACTGCTATGTTTATGAAAAAATGGGTTAACCCTAGAAGGACCTGGCACCCAGACCACTTAATTAAGCTGAAGTGGTCTGGGTGCCTAGAGTGGTCCTTTAACTGATGATCACCGGATCTTTGACATGATACCTTACCTTTCTCCTCCGATCCCGCTCGGCATAGCTCCAGGTTCCGACACTTCCAGGCAACGGCATAGCGTGTCGGAAAAGGCCACTCCTCACACGCCTCTTCTTATGACATGACGCATGCGCGCCGACATCGGGAGGATTATACTGCACAGATGGAATGTATTCCACGCCCCCGAACATTTTGGGGGCGTGGTGTTAAAGCCAAAGACGCTCTAGTATAAAAGAGCATCTTTTTCTCTAGATCAGTGCCCTATTGTGGTTCCTTTCTTGGTTCCCTCTAGTGCTTGATACTTCTTCTGTTAGTCTCCTCGTATTTTGACCTCTGGCTTGCACTTTTGACTATTCTCCTCTCTGGTATCCTGACTTCGGCTAATTTATTAGTTGTTCCACTTTCTGGTATCCTCTGACTCTTGGCTATTTCCTCGACTATTTTAAAACGTTAAATCTGGCCATCCTAAGGTCCGGTAATACGTTTCTTTGGTAGGTTACACTCTGCGTGTTTGGGGTCACTGTCGTGACAATCCTAAACTTTTACCTACAGTATTATCTGATACCAAATCTCCATTTTTAACACTAAATCTAATATGGTCTCTATACTAGGTGGCTCCTCAACGACTTGTTTTAGACACAATCCCAGTAGGGAGTTTAGAATATGTGTGCTCCTGGCCAGGGCCGGACTGGGAGAAAAATTCGGCCCGGGCATTTTTTTATCACAGCGGCCCACTAAGAAGGGGGCGGGGCAGAGAGGGTGTGTTTCGTCATCACTAATGACAAACATGCCCCCTCTCAAAGTGAGCATGTTGGTTCAATGCTCTTCCAGGGCAGACCATGCGCAGAACTCTGCTACAGAGCTCTAGCATGAGAAAAAAAGCCCTGTATTTGTTCTGCACAGTGCAAGCAAATTTAATAACATGCAACTTGTCTCTGATGTCTCTATAAATGGATACCAGGAGACAAAAGGAAAGAGTATTGTGCATGTGTTTGGAACCTGCATGTGGGATTGCGTGTGTGCAGAGTGAGCTGATTGTGGTGTGGTATTGTGTAAAAAGGTTGGTTTTAGTCGTGTTGTGTTTTTGGTGTAATGTAGTGCATATGTGGCTAGAGGCTGTAGAGAATGTGTGTATAGGGGATGTAGTAAGTGTGTGCATACAGGCTATAGTGTGTGTGTGTGTGTATGTGTGTGTGTGTATAGGTGATGTAGTGTTTGTAGGGATTGTAGAAAGTGTGTGTTTAGGGGTGTATTATGTGTTTGTTTACAATGAATCTAGTGTGTTTATAAGGAATCCAGAGTGTGTATTTTAAGAATGTAGTGTGTGTGTGTGTGTGTAGGTGGTGCAGTGTGTGTGTATACAGGAGTCTAGTGTGTGTTTGAAGGACCCAAAATATGTAGGAGATCTAGTGAGTGTGTGTGTATATAACGGATTCAGAGTGTATAAAGGGATCTAGTGTGTGTGTATATGATCCAGAGTTGGGTAAGGGATCTAGTGTGTGTCTGGAACGTAATGTGTTTAGGAGTGCAGTATGTGCGTGAGGGGTGCTGTTGTGTATATATATATATATATATATATATATATATATATAATATAAATATATTCGGAAGTATTGTGTGTGTGTGTTTGGTGCAGTGTGTATGTGTGAGGGGTGCAGTGGGTGTCTGTGAGGGATGTAGTGTGTATGTGAAGGGTGCAGTATGTGTGTGTGATGGATGCTGTGTTTGAGGGGTGCTGTGTGTGATGTGTGTGGCTGCTGTGTGTGAGGGTGCTGTTTATTATGTTACATAGTTACATAGTTACATAGCTGAAAAGAGACTTGCGTCCATCAAGTTCAGCCTTCCTCACATATGTTTTTTGCTGTTGATTCAAAAGAAGGCATAAAAAAAAAACCCAGTTTGAAGCACTTCCAATTTTGCAACAAGCTAGCAAAAAAATTCCTTCTTGACCCCAGAATGGCAGTCAGATTTATCCTTGGATCAAGCAGTTATTACCCTACATTGAAAGATTATATCCTTGAATATTCTGTTTTTGCAAGTATGCATCTAGTAGCTGTTTGAACATCTGTATGGACTCTGATAAAACCACTTCTTCAGGCAGAGCATTCCACATCCAGTAAAAAAACCTTTCCTTTGCCTTAGACGAAATCTTCTTTCTTCTAGTCTAAACGCATGACCTCGTGTCCTATGTAAAGTCCGGTTTGTGAATAGATTTCCACACAATGGTTTGTATTGGCCTCGAATATATTTGTATAATGTTATCATATCCCCTCTCAGGCGACGTTTTTCTAAACTAAATAGGTTTAAATTTGTTAACCTTTCTTCATAGCTGATATGTTCCATTCCTTTTATTAATTTTGTAGCCCGCCTCTGCACTTTTTCCAGTGCCATAATATCCTTCTTTAGAACAGGTGCCCAAAATTGCACAGCATATTCAATGTGTGGTCTTACCAGTGATTTATAAAGAGGCAAAATGATATTCTCGTCCTGAGAATGAATGCCCTTTTTCATGCATGACAATACCCTACTGGCCTTGGCCACTGCTGATTGACATTGCACATTGTTGCATAGTTTGTTGTCTATAACAATTCCCAAGTCCTTTTCGTGTGTTGTTATCCCTAATTCGCTTCCATTAAGGGTATACGTTGCTTGTGTATTCTTTACGCCGAAGTGCATAACTTTGCATTTTTTAACATTAAATTTCATCTGCCATTTGAGTGCCCAGTCCTCCAGTCTATCTAAATCCCTCTGTAGCAAAGTAATATCTTGCTCACATTGTATTATTTTACAAACTTTTGTGTCATCTGCAAACACTGAAACATGACTTTCAATGTGTGTAAGGGTGCTGTGTGTGATGGGTGTGAGAGTGCTGTGTGTGATGTGTGTGTGAGAGGGCTGTGTGTGATAGTGCTGTGTTGTGTGATGGGTGTGAGAGTGCTGTGTGTGATGGGTGTGAGAGTGCTGTGTTGTGTGTGATGGGGTGAGAGTGCTGTGTGTGATGGGTGTGAGATGGCTGTGTGTGAGAGTGCTATGTTGTGTGAAAGTGCTGTGTGTGATGTGTGTGAGAGTGTTGTGTTGTGTGAAAGTGCTGTGTTGTGTGACAGTGCTGTGTGTGAGAGTGCTGTGTGTTAAAGGGCTGTGTGTGATGGGTGTGAGAGTGCTGTGTTAAAGGGCTGTGTGTGCTGTGTGTGATAGGTGTGAGAGTGCTGTGTGTTAAAGGGCTGTGTGTGATAGGTGTGAGAGGGTCTTTGTTTCTCTGATTATCGTCCCGATTACCTTCCAGTTTGAGAATTCAGTGAAATTGAAAAAATGGGCATTATACAAGAATGAGAAAAATACATAACAAATAGCATTCTGACAAGAAGGAAAGGATTGATTGAAAATGTTTCCTGATACACTGGAAACATGCTGTATGCAGTGAATCTGGAGGGGTACGTGGGATAGGCATTATGTCCCCCCCCCTTCTTACCTTTAGCCTGGGAGGGGGGGGGGCTGGTACCTGGGACTGGGAGGCAGAGTGGCAGTGTTCCCTGGTGGTCCTCGTGGTGAGTGAACTCTAGCCTGCGGGCTAGAGTTCACTCTCGCGAGATCCGGTCGTTGCCATGGCAACGCTACGGATCTCGCGAGAGGAACCCGGCGGAGCTGCAAGTTAGAGCCCCGCCGGGTCCTCTCTCCAGGCAGGCTGGCTCCCTCCCTCTCTTCCCCGCCGGCGGCCGCATTGGACAGCATGTGGGCCGGTGAGGGAGATCTTTGATCTCCCCACCGGCCCGCCATGGAATGCAGCAGGGCCGGCGCTCGCATAGTGCCGGCCCTGCAAAGACCAGCAGGGGAGATCCTGGGACCTTCCCCTGCCGGCCTCGGCCCACGGCCACCGCGGCCCACCGGGCATTTGCCCGGTGTGCCCGATGGCCAGTCCGGGCCTGCTCCTGGCACAAACAGCTACTGGTTTTCCAGTTCACATCAGGTACTGGCCTATAGGAAGATTAAAGTCACCCATGATGATAACTTCCCTCTTCATTGTCATTTTAGCTAGTGCCTCAAATAGTAGATTATCTAACTCTTCTAATTGTCCTGGGGGCCTATAAATCACACCTACACAAGTTACTATGTGATTACCAAATCCTAAGGTTACCCAAAGGGACTCTATGTTTGCCTCACTAACTTTTATTAGGCTAGATTTTATGTTCACATACAAGGCCACCCCTCCCCCTTTCTTGCCTTCCCTGTCTTTTCTATATAAAAAGTACCCTGTATTGCTATGTCCCAGTCATTTTTCTCATTATACCATGTCTCAGTAACAGCGACTAAATCTACATTATCAGTTGCCATTATTGCCACAAGTTCATGGATCTTATTCCCTAAACTGCGAGCATTTGTAAACTTGTTGGCAGACTCCATTTATCAGTACCTCTTTCAGCTTCACTGAATGTATACTTTATTTTCCTGATGCTCCCACTACAGCCTGAGGCTTTTGTCATGCAGGAGTGAATCTCTGATGCAGTTCACAAAATGGCTGCTGACCAAATAACATGTGAGTAAAGTTTGAGCAAATATGAGTAAAATTTCAAGTAATTTTCAAGGAGTTTGCTATTGGATGCAAATAAGGTAACTTCTCAAGCTTCTTTATGGTATTCAAAAAACATGCAAAATGATAATTGCTCAACTTTACTATATTTTTAAATATGGCTTCATGACAGTGTACTTGATTTTTGGAAGCGAGACTCAATGTTTGCTCATTACATAGTCTAAACATTTGAACAAGACATTATGGTAAAAATTGTCTAGTAAAAAGCACATCAATGTTGTGACAAATGCTCTTTTCTACCGTCATTTGCTACAAACTCCTGGAGGAATTTGGAAGCTGGCCTCCTGCCCACCGACTATGGTCCAGGTCGGAGACCCCCTTTGGGAGTTACCCTGCCCATCTGCCATTAGCAGCTTTCCCTTGGTGTCCCTTGTTCAGCACTTTCCCTTCTCACGAATGGAAACGAACGCTAGCTCTCTGGCCGTTTGCATGAACAAATCCATGAATGGTCCTCAGTAGTACTTAGCCGCGACTCCTATTGAACTAATTTTGGCATGAGGACTTCGTGGTTCCTGGTCACCTCTGCGGAACTTAGCCGCGAATGTTTGGAATTTCTTCGGCATGTGGTTCCCGGACAACTTGGTCCGGGGTTTGGAACCACTTTGCGACCTGCCAGGAAAGTGCTTTTTAGAGGGAAGGTGCCTGACACTAAGCACCCAGTATTGCAGCTGCAGGAGCTCCCGAAAATTGACCAGCCAGAGCAACAGATGCCATGCAAACTATTTTGGGCATAGGACAAAGTATGTGGCCGGTCAGAACTTGACACGTTGGCATTTCCCCTACACTGCATGGATCTGAGCGCTATTTGTACAACTCAGGCGCACAGATCAAGGCTATTTGGGGATGTAGGACATGTGGGGTTATTGTATGTTTTTATTATTATATTTTGGGGTATTTTTATGTTTTGTGTTGGGCTCTCTGTTTCTGGGAGATAATTAACTTACTGGTCTTTAACTCAATTATCTCCCAGGCCCAGAGCTTCCTGGGAGGGGCTTGCATTGTATTGTTTGGCGACCCCCTGCTGGGGTCTGCGCATAAAAGGCAGAGGTTGGCTCAAAAAAAATAGTTGTACTCCTAGAACTATGTGTCATCTAGTTACTGGGAGTGGAAAGGGCTATGATCACTGCTCAGCATGTTGTTCCAGCTCATGAAGGATTCAGTGAGGAACGTCCTTGTAAGGACTATAGCTCCCAGGACTGTGTCGTGCAGTCCCTGGGAGGGAATAGAGCTAGTCCCCTATCCTGTTCCAGAAGGACCTCAGTCAAGCCACAGTGACTGGGGCAGAAGCGCTGAGGTTTTCCCCGGTTACAGCTAGGAAGCAATCTTTGGCAGATGTACCCAGACGGGATATAGGGAGCAAATTGTAAATTCAATTTTTTTCACTATTTTTGCTCAAACCATGATTTTATTGCTAAAAAATATAAATAGAGCGGATGCTTTGTTGCTATTAAACCCATTTTACCTAATATAGCCTTTAATATGCACCAATCTTGATACACACACATTTAGTTTTCATTAAAATTGAGGGAAAAAACATGTAGATTTTTATACATGCTATTTTAAATTACAGTCCCTTCCCACCTATCAATGATTTACCAATATAAAGTTGTAATAGACCTCTATGACAACAAATAAGTGACAGTGGTGAGCAGGAGAACCCTCCTACTCTCTATCATAGATATTCCCCTGACAAGGGCAAGACCACATACTAGAGTGAGCTGACATTAAAGAGGATCACCCTAATTTGGGAAAAGTGGGATACAGCTCCAGATTCCCAGTGCACACCCCAAAAATGTGAACCTCTGCATAGTAGTGAACTCAAAAATAAATTGCAATATGTAGGGTACTGTGGCGGACCGCCTGGGTACCTCCGCCAAACATGCTTCTTAGTGATCACGAGCTACCATAAACACTTCCAGCCTCTAGCCGCTGCAGCTTTGCTGGGGTCTCGCCGTCTCCTCCCACCCTGGACCCAAGTCCTGGATCCAGCTCCCAGAGGGTAGACCTCATCCAGAGAGTATAGCAGGTATAGTAATCAATATACCAGTATAGCATTCTCCCCACACATTAGCCGAGACGTAATACTGGGAGTAGACTGACTTTAAAATGGGCCACACACAGCCTTTTATGCAAAAGTCTCTACATGGGGTTTCCAAAACAAACATATAAACAAGATCCTCTGTGCCTGGGAGAGAGATAATTGCCTGGGAAAAAACTATAATTAAATTATCTATCAGGTACAGAAAAATATACAATATTCTATAACACCCAAAACACCCATAATACAACCATGTACCCCCTCAAGTCTTATATCGCGAGCCTGGATCCCACGAATACAGCCGAAACGTCACCGGGTAAAGTTTTGGCCGACCGCACATGAGGCGTCTGCCCAAAATAGTTCCATAGAATCAGTGGTAGCAGTTGGTCTCTTTTGGGAGTACAAAATTTCATAAACTACCGAACCTAGTCCATATTTATAATGTGGAGCTTGTTTACCAAATCCATACGAACAATTCCACCAAACAGTGCTCTTCTAGGATGTACAGAGCCGAACGCAGGCAGGGATGGAATTTTAGTGGTGTTCGCATTCGTGCTAACAAGATTGCCGCCGTTCATATGCACGAACACGTGGTGGCGGCCATCCTGTTCGCCGAACACTTAAAACACTGAGGTGTAAATCGTTACAAGGTGTCAATAGGGGTTAACAAGCATCCGGGTGGTCCTTAGTTCGTGGGTTGGTTCAGTTCCCGAACCATACAGGGAAATCCCATGAACAAAGTATTTTAGCCTGTCTTTTACATGGCCCATAGTCCTTGGGCAGGAGGCTAGCCAATAGGCTTCTCCAGGAGCTCGTGTCAGAGGCATCTTTGCCACAATAGCTAAATTAGAAAAAAAACATTTCCAATTCAACTATAGTCAGAGCCTGACTATTTTGCCACATTACGCTTTTCTTTATGCATTAATGATAATTTGGTGTGCAGGAATAAATCCAATTATGTTTCCTGCAAAATAGATCCAATCAGAGTATAAGCCTACGCCTGCTACCAAATTAGCACCCACTGATAAATACTAGATCAGAGGAAATGCCTATCTAGATTATAAGCGTGGTTTCTTGTATATCACCTTACAGAGCAGTCAGAGGGTTAATAAAATTATCCACCAATCTATATTAATCTCCCAGGGGTCTCTCTAGAGAGCAAGGCAGTCTGTCTAAGGCTGTGTTGTAATTTACATAGTTAAGTGCAGATTGTAAAAAGCTTTGGTGTCAGACAATGCAGCTATCCAATGCTTCCGTCTAAATGAAGTGAATATTTACAGGTACAACCGGTGCTCTTGTAATGTTCTATTAGTGTCGTTTTATTCAGCTATTCAGCTTATTACACTTACTCTGCCCCCACCTCAGTGCCAGAATGAACAACAGTTTCACGTTAAGTTAAAAAAAAAAAAGAAAAGAAAAGATAATGGTCTATTAAATCCTCATACCCTCATTAAACCCTCAGCGGCACACTCTTTCACATTCGGGGAGGCTGTATGGAAAGGTACATTGAGGAGTACAGTGCAGCATTTCTCTAGGTGGGAGCAGTCATTATTTGTTGTATGTTTGTCGTCACCTTTTGTATTATTTTTGCAGGTCATCTTCACATGGTGTGGATTATTAAGCATGCTTTTTTTTTATTTATTGGTGACTTGATAGGCAAAAAAAGAGGCACAACTGTTGTCTTGGTCATTTGATGAAGATAGCGTTTCAGAAGTTTAAAGTGGTGTGGGCGCTGAATAAATTATGGTAATGAAATATCTATCTACCTATCCATCTCACTCACTCTGATTGTCTGTCAAAATGAAATACATAATAAAAAAAAGTAAACAGTATTTCCAGAGGTTTTTGTATTGATCTAATGAACAATCAGCACAGGTTGAGTGGTTAGGTATAGGATTAAACATCCTGAATCGTATCCCTGCCTGCATCATTCTTAGTTGCTACATTAAACCTCATGCAGCCGGTGTCTTTGTTTTTTCTTGGGGCCAAGACTGTAGGATGCACATACCTCTGAGCCATGCACAGTGTCAGTTTTAATGCCATCCAGCAGATGTCACCACCTACAAAACTATACCAACAAATAAACACAAAATACAATAAAAATGTATATACAATTCATACAATACTGCATTGTTTAAACAACCCTCAAACTAGCTCCTAATGAGATTTAATCTTCTGATGGGGTTCATTGAATGACAATATACATACACAGATACATTATGCATTGATTTCGTCTCAGTAATAATACTGAGAGCGTTTCCAGTAATAAGGCGGGAATATGTTATATTTACATAGGTGAATTTAGAAGAATATAGAGTATAGTATAATACATATAATAAATAGAGTTTAATGTTCACCTAAAAGTGTTTAGGTTTTTTTTTTAAAGAGAAAAGTCTGACATAAATGTATATGTTAGAAGTCGCTGTTGATAATCAATCTGGGGAGATACAATAATATAGTAGATAGGTGCCCACAATATAAATCTAAATTAACTCCAATAATTGTGTGTTTTCGTGTGTAGATTAAATAAATACTTCAAACACCATAACCACTACAACTTGTTGTAGTGGTTATGGTGCCAGGAGTGGCCAGGCACTATTCCAGGCAAGATGTCAAAACATTTTAGTACGATTGACCAATTATTTTGGTCCCGCTGGGCACCTGAACCACATCTGGTATTCTCTAATAGGAGACGCGGGATTGCTCAGTAGAGCAAAGTGAGCAGGTGCAGGACCAAGTTACTCGCTGAGAGCACTCAGTGGACGCTCTCAGCCAACCAGCGCATTGCTGCTTTGCTTCAAGCATTGATTATCCGACTTCTGTTGGAGAGGCCAAATTTTGGGGGATGCAGTGCAGGCACCTGCCAAGACCCAGGTAAGTTGTCTAACTATTCTAAAATGGTTTGACATCTTATCGTGGGATGGCGACACGGCACTCCTGACACTATAAACACTTCAGCAGGTTGACGTGATTATGATGCTTTGAATGTTCTTTTAATATTGTGGCTTTTTCGGTCACTCTTCAAACAATGAGGCTAAATTAGCTGAACTGAAAAAAGCTGACTTTTTCAAATTTGCCTGTTGTGGTTTAAGATTGAAATGCAAGACTATTCATATTAGATGATAAATAACCCTGGTAAACAATATTAAAATTTTATAATGTAAGAGACGCTAGCACACACGCAAAGGGAGAGGATTTGCCAATTGCAATTAAAAGTTAGTGTAAGAACATTACCATTTTTATTTGTCGTAGAAACTAGTCTTGTCACTACTGCATCATCTGGCTAACGCCATATACAAAGTTGTCTTACAATAATGTGTCCCCTGCCTCCACTCGTCATGGTCATGTCAGATTAGGAGCAGAAAGAGATCCCTGTACAGGGAACTCTTCACTCCTTGTTCTCATTTTTCTATATTCTTCAATTTTCTGACATGTCTTGTCTAGCACTATACTGTATATTTGTGGTTTAAAGAATAATAATAATTTATTACCATCATAATGAGAGATCTTACTGCTACTGCAAGCATGACTTGTAAACCTCTCCAGAAGCATCAAATGTATATGGTTTATTTTACAATGTAATTTATAAATAAGACTCGAAATGTCTTCATAGATTTGGAATGTGTCATTTAAAAGGAAACATTCATGGCCACTGAAGGATGAGACTTTCAATAGGCCTTTTGACATGTTTTTTCTGCAGGCTGCATTATTTTCTTTCAGCCGTGACCATTTATCTGCACGAATGGCCCGTAATGTTTTTTGCAAAAAAATACATTTTGTTGCGGAACCACCTGGTGGAGAACGGGTTAATTCATTTCACAAGCAGATGGGGATATGCTATTATCAGCAAGATGCTGATGGATCAGCGGTACTTGAAGCTGCTACATCACGTACAATGAAATTCAGCACATCGTATATTACAATCAATTTATAGATTGGATTGCCAAGAACACGCACAGCTCCTGATGCTGCTCCATTGTAAAGGAGAAATCTTGGCGCCTGCTATTTTGTGATTGCTTCTCTATTCGTGTTTGTTTTCCTTGGAGATGCCAAACATGTGGCCATCTCATCTGCTTCTCTCTGTTACACCTTAACTGGTTCCTTGCTGGAAACACCGTGCTCTAGAAGGCTACACATAGCTAATACTTAGCTGTCCAGGAATTACTAATGTTTCCTGTATTAAATGGTATATATATATATATATATATATATATATATATATATATATATAAAGGTAGCCCAGTCCTTGTACTCAGATTAACCCAGCAATATTTTACATAACAATAAGTGCCGGGTGCTAATAGTCACAGCCAAAATATACCAAAATATGTAAAACATAGGCTAGCACTCACGGTCTTGTAGTTAAAAGGTAGAAATCTTTATTCAGTTATTCCATAAAATCTCGACATTTCAGCCCACATCCGGGGCGTTCCTCAGGATCAACAAACAACCAGTTGATCCTGAGGAAAGCCCTGGACGTGGGCCGAAACATCAAGATTTTATGGAATAACTGAATAAAGATTTCTACCTTTAACTACAAGACTGTGAGTGCTAGCCTACGTTCTCTCTCTCTCTCTATATATATATAAAGATAATGATGGCCTGTTCATTAAAGAGCAACTGGAAATGTTAGCTAATAATATATATGTGTTGTTTAGATATTTCCATCCTTATATTTATACTTTATAAAAAAGGCGTGCACAAACTTAAATTGAGTTGGGCATCGGCCATGGCCTTATTAATGCCAATATCCTGCCAGCATAAAACCAACAATAGTACAGCCTGCCAGCTGAGAACAGGTAGGCAGGTAACCCCAAATTGAAAAAGTCAACACCAATTGAATTTAAATGGACCCCACCCATCCTCTAAGATAAGAATTATCCGCTTCTGTGGCGAATCACATAACCCCCAATCCATCTGACAAAACTAGAGATAGTCATATTACATTTGCATCTATTGCACTCTAGCACTTTTGAATGGGGGAGGGAGCGCCAGACGGAGCGAAGAACGATCTCTGACCAGACCAGGACGGGTCCTTAAAGAGCGTGTGACACCAAGCCAGATCATGCTTGATTGCATGGATGAGATTGATAGTGTGAGCATGACCCAAGTCATTACCCCCCTCATATACTCAATGTCAAGGGGCCAGAGGCATACCTGCTGAATGTCACACACTCAGGATAAACCTGTTACCATAGAAAAAGTTTACATTTTCACTCTGTGCGTGTACCCTGATGTTTGTCCCCCTTAGACTGGGTTGGCAATCCACCCATCAGTAGACATGTGCAATTCGTTTCGGTCCGAATATGAATTCGGACGAATTTCGGGCAATTCGGACATTCGGGTATTTCCGAATGTCCGAATTGCTGAAGTGCCGAATTTCCGAAGTGCCGAATTGCCGAGGTCCCGAATTTCCAAAATTAACGAATTTCCGAAGTGCCGAAGTTCCGAAGTTGCCGAAGTTCCGAAGTGTCAAAGTACTAATATACTTACCCAGTGAAAGAAGAAAAATGTTACATTGTAAATAATTTTAAATAAAAAGTATACAAACATAGCCAGGATTCACCTGTAAGCATTTGCAACACTTACAACAATCAAGTAACATACATTCATATAAAATGTAAGTTATTTGGCCAGTCAATGTAATGACAGGAATGAATAAGTAGATAACTCCCTAATTCCCACGGTATTAGGGAGCTATCTACTAAAAGGCTGAAAGACCTAAATTGGTATTTCAGATACATTTACTAATACTAAGTAAAGATTACTTAGTATTAGTAAATTATGCCCCTACTCGCTATACCGCGAGTAGCGGCATGTCTAGTAAACAGTGAGCAGCCTTTTTTTAACAGTGAGCAGCCTTTTTTTAACAGTGAGCAGCCACTGTTAAAAAAAAAAAAAAAAGTCCTCCCCCCTGGCCCCCACCCCTGAGCGGTGGGTGGGGGCCCTAAATTATAATAAGGGGGGGGACCTAATGTCCTCCCCCCTGGCCCCCACCCCTGAGCGGTTTACTAGACATGCCCCTACTCGCGGTATATACGAGTAGGGGCAAAATGTACTAATACTAAGTCATTTTTACTTAGTATTAGTAAATTTGTCTGAAAGACCAATTTAGGTCTTTCAGCCTTTTGTTAGATAACTCCCTAATACCGTGGGAATTAGGGAGTTATCTACTAAGCGGCTGCAATAGAAGTGCCGAAGTCCCGAAATTCCAATGTTCCGAAATGCCGAAGTTCCGAAGGGTTGAGTGCCGAAGTGCCGAAGTTCCGAAGTGCCATTCATGCTGGGTGCCTCCTTCGCTCTTTCCATGAGTGATAGCGCCGCCCACAATGACCTCACTAGTGACGTGAACTTGCGTGCTGCGTCATGTTTTCGCCATGCAAGCACGTTCTGGGGTCATGGGACCCAAATTAGCAAGTAGCAGGTTTTCAGGGTTATTTAAAACCAAACCTGCAACTGTTCAGTGCCCTGTCGTGGTTTCCATCCTGTGTTGGTTATCCGAGAGCGCATTTCTGTTTACTGTTATTTGGTTATTGATCTTGGCTTGACTTTCCATGTTTCTGGTATCCCTGACCCTTTGGCTGTGTTTTTACTGTATTTGTTCCTTTCTGTATTCCTGACCTCGGCTCATTACTGGTTATTCCTATACCTTAAATTCGGTCTGGTAATACATCGTTAGAGTTTTTTGTTTTTTTCGTTGTTTGACTAAATTCAGCATGTTGGGCCACTGGTTCATCCTGACACCTACTTGCTGCTGACTGATAAGCCTGCCCTTATTCCCCTTTTTTTAATCCGCCAATATTTTGAACAATCAATCTAACTTTTAGCCATGCCCCTAGCACCGTGTGCTGCAGTCATGACCCTCTTTTTCCAGGGGTATGTCTGTGCTGGCCACATAGAGAATATGAGAATGGGCAAAAGTTTAGAGAAGTCTTAATACTTCAGTTAGTCCCCACTCAGGTCTCAAAAAAATTTACCTATACATTTGCATGTCAGACTGACTCCACCAATAAAGGAGGTTCAGATCTGAAATGCTGGCAAGTTCCCTCTGCAGGAGAGATACAGCATCCCAGACAATTGTGTTAACCTTCTTAAAGTATGTTAATAGTTAACTCTTCCAGAGCTGTATACACGGCACATGCGCGCATACACAACTAAGTTAGTCATTTACCATTTGTTCATTCAGCTGCTGGGCCTTGATGATGCATATCAAAAAGTATACATCTTCCTACAGTATTCATATTGTAGTTAATATATAAAAATCTGTACTGACGTTCTTGTTTTTCCTCCAGTCTCAGAGATGTAGGGTCAGGTTTTCAGGATCAAATGGCCTGTAGCTTCATCCTTCTGTATCTAAATTATTAAAGCTGCATAGCCAAAAAAAGATTTATGTGGCCTGTCTCCTACACATAAGGTTAATATAATATTAAACAACCCCAGGAAACAATTCCTTTATACATATAGAATAATGTTAAGATGCATGAATAGGGTTGCCAAACATTCGAGGAAAAAAAAAGACATTGATATGAGGGAGAAGTATAATGTGCCATCTGACTGAGTACAATGTTTTACTCAACTGACAGAACATTTTGCCTGGCACTACATTAGAGTAATATGGTAACCAATTTACCCCACAGTACCTATCTGCCTGCACTCAAGGGTTTAGAAATTGCTCTCCCTACACTGCAGGGCCAACTCTCACCTATTCCCAACTGCACTATCGTCCCGATTGGCTGCATTGCAAACCGTGGTCAGGTCAGTCTTGTCCCGGCTGTCACTTATAGTAGCATTTTTGAAAAAGAAAAAAATATGGGGCCATCCTTGCTCTGTTTGAAACTAATATGTGGGCTCTGGTTGCTTGTGTAGTCAGGGCTTGATTTTCCACTAGGCAGAGAAGGCACCTGCCTACAGGTGCCTGACCACTAAGGGGTGCTTGTTTTTCAGCTTGTTTTTCAGCAATTATAAAGTGCCTTTTTGAGCTTAAAGGAACACTATAGCGACAGGAATACAAACACTATAGCTGTGAAAACCTAGTTTAGGTCCGTTGCCGTGCGTCCAGCCTCTTTGGCGGAGATCATCAAAATTGACTATCTCAGTCAATCCAATGCTTCTACATAGGAAAGCATTGGGAGGCTATTGCGCATACATGGCAAAATGCTGCGCCGAACAGCATCTCCTCATAGACATGCATTGGATCAATGCATCTCTATTGGTAGCGTTCAGCATCTCCATGCAGAGTGTGAAGACGCTGAAGGTCATTGCTGCACATTGCACAGCATTGACCCAGGAACCACCTCTAGTAGCCGTTTGAGTGACTGCCACTATAGGTGTCCCTAGGCAGCTATGTAAACACTGACTTTTCTCTGAAAAAGCAGTGTTTACATGAAAAAGCCTGCAAGGACTGACTATACTCACCAGAACAATTACATTAAGCTGTAGTTGATATGGAGACTATAATGTCCCTTCAAATATTTTTTTTTAAAGCATATCAGTGTGCATGCTTTCCTGGCAAAAACAGGTTAAAATAGTTGTTTTATTATTGGTCCCTATACACAGGGCCGGATTAACATAGGGGCTGATGGAGCTGCAGCTCCAGGCCCAGGCCCATGGAATAGGCCCATTGATTTAAAAAAAAAAAAAAAAAATTAATTTTTTTTACATTTTTTTTTCCACACACTACTCTTAGGGATTCCACCTTTCTTTTATTTTATTGGCACAACCAGTATTTGAGGCTTCCTGGCTGGTGCCAATATTGCAGTGATACTGGCAATACAAATGCTGGTATTTTTCTCAGTATAAACAAGAGATTACTCTGCAATACCAGCACTGGCCAGTAGGGGTCGCTGTATGTGGAGACAGGCAGTGCAGCTACAGACTATCTCTACTCACTGATCTGCAGGGGTGCAGCTACAGAGAGTCCAGACAGCAACACCCACCCTGCAGAGACAGCCTACAGCTCAGCGAAGTAAGGAATGGGGGAAAAACTGCAAGGAGACATACACTGAGGCACTAAGGGACACTGGGAGACATTATAGCAGACACTGAGACACTAAGGGACATTGGGAGACATTATGATACAGACACATGGGGATACAGTGTCCTTAGTCTCCCAGTGACCCCTAGTCTCCCAGTGCCCCCAGTCTGCCAGTGTCTCACTGTCCCCATGTCTCCTAGTGCCTCCATGTTTCCCACTGCCTCAAGTGTCTCAATGTCTCCAAGCTAGTGTCCCTGGTGTCTCAGTGCCCCATAGTCTCCCAGTGCCCCCAGTCTGCCAGTGTCTCACTGTTCCCATGTCTCCTAGTGCCTCCATGTCTCTCAGTGCCTCAAGTGTCACAATGTCCCCATGTCTCCAAGCTAGTGTCCCTAGTGTCTGTGGCCCTGGTGTCTCAGTGTCCCCATGTCTCCCAGTGCCCCATTTCCCAATGTCCCCCAGCCAGTGTCTCTAGTGTCTGTGTCCCTGGTGTCTGTGTCCCCATGTCTTCAAGTGTCCCCTATTTTCCCAGTGTCCCCATGTGTCCCAGCCAGAGTCCCTTAGTCTCCCAGTGTCTCCGTGTCCCTAGGTCTCCCCGTGTCCCCAGGTCTCCCCATCTTCCTAGTGTCCTAGTGACATGGGGACCCTGGGATACATGGGGACAAAAGGGAGACATGGGGCATTGAGACACTCTGATACATAGGATCACTGGGAGATCTGGGGACACGACACTAGGGGACACTGGGAGACATGGGGCACTGAGACACTGATACATAGGAACACTGAGACCTGGAGTAATCGACACATGGGGGCGACACTGGGAGGAATCCATCTATACAGCAGAATCAAACAAATTAGTTTTTTGGTGATTTTACAGCATTTTCTCTTATGTCACTCCTTGTGATTTACATCATGTGATGTCACCCATACATATTTAATTATGAAAATTAGTAAGGCCGGTATGTTTTTCCAAGAAAGGTGGCAACCCTAACTACTTTTCACATACTCTTGTATGTATGGGAACAAAACTTGTGTGGACTGGCTGACAATGAATATAGTTAAAGGGACACTATAGTCACCAGAACAACTGCAGCTTATTTAATTTGTTCTGGTGAGTAGAATCATTACCGTCAGGCTTTTTGCTATAAACACTGTCTTTTCAGAGAAAATGCAGTCTTTGCATTACAGCCTAATGATAACTTCACTGGCCACTCCTCAGATGGCTGTTAGAGATCCTTCCTGGGTCATGGCTGCCTAAAATGCATCCAAACATTCAGTGTCTCCTCCCTCTGCATGCAGACACTGAACTTTCCTCATAGAGATTCATTGATTCAATTCATCTCTCTAAGGAGATGCTGATTGGCCAGGGCTGTGTATGAATCATGCTGGCTCTGACCTGCCTCTTTGTCAGTCTCAGCCAATCCTATGGGGAAGCACTGTGATTGGATCAGGCCACCACTTCTAATGATGTCAGCAGACTGCTTTTTTCTGAGGCAAACAGCATGCAGAGTTACAGCTTCAGGCTTGAATATAGTACGATTTTGCTATATTTATGGAGGCATGAGGGGCCCAGGGGGGCTAGATGGTGGTGTTAACACTATAGGGTCATGAATTCATGTTTGTGTTTGTGACCCTATAGTGATCCTTTAAGGTAATGCTGACTTTGGTCTCTCTAACACAATGGCATGTTCCCTTTCTTCTGCACTCACTACATACAGCTTTTCTCTGTCCCAGACTATATACCAGGAGCTTCTGCCTGCTAGTAAGAAGGTAAGGAGACAAGTGGACCAGCGAGTGCTAGGGGACAGTCCTTAGAAAGCGTTGAGCAAGCGCATCATTAGATGCATTTATGCCAAGCTCAGGGTGCTGTCTGCATAGTATGCCCTTAGTTGGCCAGCTGCATGATTGGCAGGCAGCCTGACATGCATTCAGGCCAGGCTGGCCTTCTAATTCTTTGGGCAGACATGTCCTCTTTTTGGGCATGTTCGCCCCTTTTGGCAGGTTACGTGATTTGTGTCAGTGGCACACCCTTTTACCATGCCCATTGACTTCCTGCTTGACTGGACACTGCTGTTAGGGGTTATGGATTTACTTGAAAGATGAAAACATAAATTAGAGAGAGATTAGCCTAGGGTATGTGTTTTCTTATAGCTGCTTTTTTCTTTCTCTCCAGCACCATCTCCATCAGATACATGACGCTTAGGAGTGTTTTACTGTTTTTGGTCGATATGATTCTGTAATCAGGCCCGTCATAATTGTCAGCACCAGGCCCACTGGGCTCTTAATCTGGCCCTGCCTATACATAGTCAATGTGCAAAAGTACATTTCCAGAGCCCAGACTTGTCCAACCTTTTCTTCTCATAGAACCAGTCACAAAAAGGTTAATTCCTCTTTACAGAAATATCAATTTATTAGTGACCTCCAGGTTTATGTTTGTGTGCTTTGTGGCACAAATGGGAGCCAGAAATGCTACACAATTTGCTCTTAAAGTCCAGTTATGAGCTGTCTGCAAAAACAGGTTACTCTATGCTGCAGCAGTATAAATCTTCTCTTGTATAATTCGCCTTCTGCATGTCACCGTGCTAATGCTTTGTACTCACAAAGTGCTTACCTGAACCGCTACTTGTTTTATGGGTCCATATTAAATGCTATGGAATGCGATCACATTATTTTTCAATGGGACCTGGTGGAAAATGATATATATATATATATATATATATATATATATATATATATATATATGTATGTATAATAAATTGTTTGCAAATAATGTTTTAAACACAATTTCCAAGCACCATCACCACTATGCTCATTATCATAATGTTTCTTAACTGGTATTTTTGACTAGGATATACATCTTATATGTGTTAAAGTTTATAGAATTCCTCCTATCAAATAACATAATTTGGTATCTTTGTATATGTGGAGGAGGGAGTAGTTCCTTGAAAAATCCTCAGGTGTGGGCAATATGTAACTGAATAGGGTATATAGTGTAGTATGTATAACATTTATTGGATATATTAATAAAGGTACAATTACAGTATGTAGAGCTATCAATCAGCTCTATGCTTATAAGCTTAGGCAATATGATCCCAGGCTAAGGATGTGCAATTTATCTTTGTCCAATATATATATATATATATATATATATATTTATAGAAATATACTCACCTTTGATGGGGCCCACTGATGGCTCCATATAGTTGGCTTGGAGTGGTTTGTCCCCACTCTAGGCTGTATTGGTGGCCAGCCTCCTCACTGTTGAACATTTAGATAAAACAAATGAAACAATATAGTGTTCTCTGGAACTTGATAAGGTGCAAAATAATTGGAAATATACTCACTGGTTTTCAAGTGTTAGAAGTACCTATCAACTGTATATAGCAGAGAACAAATTAAAATTCTGCGGTCACATTACATCGTAGTCATGTGATGGCTGAATAATTAATAAACAAATAAAAGGCATTATCAACTTCAACATGTTTATGTCAAACTATTTTGATTGCATTCTACTAAGAAGTAAGTAGAAGTATAGATTAGGGTGTTGCAGTGAATGTGTCAGGATTACTAGTTGATCCAGCACGCAGAATTATATCACACCTAGGACTAAAGGTAACGTCTTACTGGACCTTAGACTTAACATACCAGAGAATAGTCAGAATACTTGCCGAGGTCAGGGACACAGAAGGAGACACAATGATGAGAGAAAGTCAAAAGTCAAGGATACCAGAATTCAGGGAAGTCAAAATGAAGCCAAAGTAAAAAAAACAGAATTTAAACAAACAGGAACACATTCTCGGATAACCAACTAAGGGAAACCACGACAGGGCACAGAAACAGGGTAATTTGGGTTTAAATAACCCTCCTTTGGCTGTAATTGTCTGCCTCCGACCTCTGACCCCAAAACGTACATGTGCGTCTATGACGTGACGTCGCACGCATGTTGCTGCGATCTTTGTTGTGGGCGAAGGTAAGTATTTTAGAAAAATCCAAACCGCAGCGGTCGGCGCTCCTAAGAGCGTCGCACCTGCTGAGGACCGGACCGAAGGGAGGTCGGGCAGTGATCTGCCGCGAACAAGGTAAGTAATATTTGTTTCTGTCGGCGTGATTGCTTACTTTATGTGCAACCACGCCAACAGAATCACCGGGAGCCGCGACAGAATGTGATCTATTTGGATTTTGCCAAGGCGTTTGAGTTTGACCACTGATCTATTGTGTGGAACTGTATCAAAGAAATTGGTCTAGATGAAAACTCTTGTTCTTGGGTAGAACATTGTCTTAAAAATAGAGTACAGAGATTTGTCGTTAATGGTAAGTTTTCAAGCTTGACAGAGGTGGCAAGTGGTGTCCCTCAGGGTTCTGTTCTGGGACCCCTTCTATTTAACATGTTTTTTAAATGATCTTGAAAAAAGCAATGAAAGTCATGTTTCAGTGTTTGCAAATGACACAAAACTCTGTAAAGTAATAAAATGTGAGCAAGATATTACTTTGTGGCAAATGGATTTAGATAGACTGGGGGACTGGGCACTCAAACGGCAGATTAAATTTAATGTAGAAAAATGCAGTTATGTTCTTCGGCGTAAAGAATGCACAAGAAACTTATGCCCTTAATTGAAGTGAATTAGGGATAACAACACATGAGAATGATTTGGGAATTATTATAGACCACAAACCATGCAACATTGTTCACTATCAATCACCAGTGGCAAAGGCCAGTAAGTAGACATGTGCAATTCGTTTCGGTCCGAATGTGAATTTGGACGAATTTCAGGCAATTCGGACATTCGGGTACTTCCGAATTTCCGAATAGATGAATTGCCGAATTGACGAATGGTTGAAGTCCCGAAATTCCGAAATTCCCGAATTTCCAAAGTGTCGAATTGCCGAAGTGCCGAAGTTCCGAAGTTGCAGAAGTTCCAAAGTGTCAAAGTGCCAAAGTGCCGAAGTACCGAAGCACAGTATTGCCTAAGAACTAATATACTTACCCAGTTGAAGAATGAAGAATGTTACACTGTACACATTTTTAAATAAAAAGTATACAAACATAGCCAGGATTCAGCTGTAAGCATTTGCAACACTTACAACAATCAAGTAGCATACTTTCATATAAAATGTAGGTTACTTAGCCAGTCAGTGTAATGACAGGAATGAATAAGTAGATAACTCCCTAATTCCCCTATGTACTAAAAGGCTGAAAGACCTAAATTGGTCTTTCAGCCAAATGTACTAATACTAAGTAAAAATGACTTAGTATTAGTAAATTATGCCCCTACTTGCTATACTGCGAGTAGGGGCATGTCTATTATATAATCGGCTGCAAGAGAAGTCCCGAAGTGGCGAAGTCCCGAAATTCCGAAATGCCGAAGTTGCAAAATTCCGAAGTTCCGAAGTGTCGAAGTGCCGAATTTCCAAAGTGTCGAAGTTCCGAAGTGCTTAAGTGCCGAAGTTCCGAAGTTGCCGAAGTTCCGAAGTGTTGAAGTGCTGAATTGCCGAAGTCCCGAATTGCCGAAGTCCCGAATTTCGGAATGCCAAACCGAACCGAAAATTTTCCCCATGCACATGCCTACCAGTAAGGTATTGTAATGCATTAAAAAGGGCATTAATTCTCCGGATGAGAATATCATTCTGCCTCTTTATAAATCACTGGTAAGACCACATCTTGAATATGCTGTGCAATTTTGGGCACCTGTTCTATAGAAGGATATCATGGTACTAGAAAAAGTGCAGAGGCGGGCTACAAAATTAATAAAAGGAATGGAACATTTTAGCAATGAAGAAAGGTTAACAAATTTAAACCTCTTTAGTTTAGAAAAACGTCGCCTCAGAGGGGATATGATAACATTAAACATATATATCTGGGGCCAATACAAACCACTGTGTGGAAATCTATTCACAAACAGGACTATACATAGGACACAAGGTTATGCATTTAGACTGGAAGAAAGAAGATTTTGTCTAAGGCAAAGGAAAGTTGTTTTTTACCGTCAAAACAATAAGGATGTGGAATTCTCTGCCTGAAGAAGTGGTTTTATCAGCGTTCGTACAGATGTTTAAACAGCAACTAGATGCATATTTGCAAAAACAAAATATTCTATTATATAGTTTTTTAACTGTAGGGTAATAGCTTATTGATTCAAATTTGACTGCTATTCTGGGGTCAAGAGGGAAGTTTTTTCCTTGTTTGTTGCAAAATTGGAAGTGCTTCAAACTGTTTTTTTTTGCCTTCTTTTGGAACAACAGCAAAAACCAATTGTGAGGAAGGCTGAACTGGTGGACACATGTCCATTTTCAGCCTATGTAGCTATGTAACTATATGTAACTTGAATACTAATAAAAAAAAAAACTAAAGGGCATGCTTTATTATAATAAAAAAAAATATAAAAATGAAGGTTATATGGTAATTAAAACTTTGTGTGAGGAAATATGGTGCTGCGTTCTAGCTCACGTGATCATAGTGACTAGAGTGTGCCTTTAAAGAGACACCCCATCCAAGTCACATAACCACTCCAGCTTATTGTAGTGGTTATGGTTCTAGTAGGCTATGAATGAAGTACTTTTGTTTTTTTCTTAAACTTTTTTCAGTAATTTGCCAAATAACTGGAGATTTCCTGGTACCTTTAGTCAATCTCCTCTGTTAAAGATGTCATAACGATAGACATGAATTTTCAAATGTATGGACTGAATAAGAATACAGACCTTACTAGTCAAGTGAGTGGAGCGCTATATATTCACACTTACCCTGACTTAGGGTTAAATCTCAGGTATATGTAGATACATAAAAGTGAAACAGAAACAATACAACACAATATAGTGTAAATCTGTATTGTGTTGTATTGTATCTGTAGATTTACACTATATTGTGATGTATTGTTTCTGTTTCACTTTTATGTATCTACAAATACCTGAGATTAAACCATAAGTCAGGGTAAGTGTGAATATATAGCGCTCCACTCACTTGACTAGTAAGGTCTGTATTCTTATCCAGTCCATACTAGACTCACTTTGGTTCATTTCTATACTGAGTGGGGGAAAGAGAACACCCACTAGAGTGTGTAGCTGCTTTTGTATCACTTTAATATACCTATAAGCGCACTGGACACAGTAATCACTATTTTTATGAATTTTCAAATACTGTACTTTTAAAACCCCAACCTAGTTTGATGTGGATTGTAGATAAACCCTAACATTTTTGCAGCAGCTTGTGTTGAGTTTTTGTTTGCAGATTTAAGTGCCTATTATCTCACATATTTTACTTGTATCCAAGCATACCATACGTGACCCAAGGGACACGTTTAATAATAGCAGAATGGTAACATAGGTTAGCGGCACAGAATAAAATCATTTGCCAATTGTTGAATAGAATTTGAGGCATAATACTGTGCATGTCTATGTGTATTTAACTGTTGTGTAGCAACTACATATCTCAAAGCAAACTGTAGAAAACGTTTGCCTCAGACACAGCAGCTCTGAAAAATTGTGTTTCAACTTTTCTTCCAGATTGCCATTTTGAATATGCAAATAAGTACAGCTATAATTATTTAGATTTCTAACTAACATTTTTGTGAACACCATTGACACACTCATTTTAAACGACATTTTATTTATAATGCATAAGTCATGATCTGGATAGACTAATAATCAACCAAGGGATCTGCAATTATGTACGTTTTGGGACTCGTTAGCGTGGTGTGGCTCTGGTCCAATGTCGGACTATAGCTGAGCTTTATTAATGGAACCCAAGTTAGTGGTTATGGTGCCATGAGTACCGTTGCATGATAAGTAGTCAAACCTTTTGCGAACATTTTGACAACTTACCTGGGGTCTGCCAGTTGCCGGACACCTACTCTTGTGCCGGCAGTAGCTCTCTGCTCTGCGTTAGCTTATTGGCATAGAGAGCTCAGTTGACACTAACAGCCTGTGCATGGCAAAGTTTAGTTCAGTGAAACTAAACGGAAGCTATTCGAAGGAGCTTCCAGTTCCACGGAGGCTAAGACCAGGCCCTGGCAGACCCCAAATAATGTATTACCCCTTTAAGACCAGACCATTTTTCAATTTTCTTACCGTTAAGGTCAAGGGCTGTTTTTAAATTTCTGCGTTTTTTGTGTTTAGATGTAATTTCCCTCTTACTCATTTACTGTACCCACACATATTATATACCGTTTTTCTTGCAATTAAATGGTCTTTCTAAAGATACCATTATTTTCAATCTATCATATAATTTACTATAAAAACAATTATAAAATATGCCATGCAGAAAACACACTAACCCTAACAATCCCACACATCGCTCGCCCTTCTCCACAACCCTATTTTGAAAAACACCATCCACACAGAACTAGTAGATTACTTCTCACTAACGTCCCATCAGCACCGTCACCGGGAATATTATGGGCTGCCCACAAGGCGATTCTGAGGGGGAAACTGATCAGCATTGCCTCACAACACAAAAAAAACCCAACTGGCGGAACTCGCAGACTACCTCACAAACCTCAGGGTCCTGGAGACCCGTCACAAACAGAACCCAACACCTGACATACTGACCCAAATCACCGAATACCGCAACAAAATTAAAACCTACATGGCCAAAGACTCAGCTAAAGTTCTCCAATGGACAAAACAGACATACTATGAAAAATCAAACAAAGCAGACACCCTACTAGCACGAAAATTAGAAAAACGCAGAAACGATGCAAAATGCATTGACAAAATCCAGACCCCAGACGGCCAAACACACTCGAACAATTCGATCCTAAGCCATGACCTCTTCGGGGACGCGGCTGTGCGGCCTCTGAGAACCCACAATCCCCCTGCTTGACCCTCCTGTCCCACTCCCCCTTCCTGCTGTCCCCTGCCCACCACCCCATCAACATGGATCCAATACTGCCACACCCACATCACACCCAAGATACCGCCACTCACTGAAGGACAGAGGCCCACACCCCTGATAGACTCAGGGGGACAAGGAAAACCCCTGCCCACTACCCACTACCCACTCCACCCCCCCTAGGGGAGGATACCGGGACAAACACCAAAGGCCGGCAGCCAAAGACAACACACCTTACACCCGTACCCATCGCGCATGCATATAAACCCACAAACAGCCCCAGAGCTGGCAATGCACGTACCATGTGAATGGAACTATACCCGAACCACCTAACGCCGGAAATACTGGCAGACGCAATAAGACCATACCTCGGAAACCCAGCTCAGAACAAAGGGGGTGGAGATGGGGGGAAGGGAAATCTCAGAACAGAGGAGGTATGTAATATTGATAATTCACAAAAAGTACAAAAGACTTATGATAATATTAAATGTATGCTTACTAATGCAAGGAGCCTATATAACAAAATGGGGGAACTAGAGACAATAGCATACACTAAACAATATGATATAATAGGCATAACAGAAACATGGTGGGATGAGACACATGACTGGGCAGTTAATTTAAATGGGTACACGTTATTTAGGAAGGATAGGAAAAACAAGAAGGGTGGTGGGGTATGTTTATATGTCAACCATGAGTTAAAGTCAAATCTTAGGCATGTGGAGTGTGACGAGGAAAATGTGGAGGCTTTATGGGTAGATATCTGCTTGGGAAATCAATTATTGGTTAGGATATGTTATAAACCACCTAATGTAAATATTATTGAGGAAGAACAGCTGTTAGAGCAAATTGAGAAAGCTGCAAATCGAGGTAACACGTTAATTATTGGAGATTTTAATTATCCAGACATAAATTGGGATAGAGGGAATCAGGTTTTTGAATGTGTTAAATTACACCTTTATGTCAAAACTGGTACAAGCACCAACTAGAAAGGATGCTTGTCTGGATCTCGTTATAACAAACAATGTTGATCTTTTGACCAACATTCAAGTAGGGGAGCATTTGGGAAATAGTGATCACAATATGGTAAATTTTGAAATAAACTCATAAAAGCAAAAGCAAGTGGGGTATACTAAAAACATATAATTTTAAAAAGCCAATTTCAATAAGATTAGGGCAGCTCTACAACATATCGACTGGCATAAACTCCTTAGTGATAAAAACACTGAGGATAAATGGAAAATATTCAAACAAATATTAGAAAGGTACATTTCTCAGTATGTACCATTGGGTAATAAATATAAAATAAACAAATTAAAACCAATGTGGCTTAGTAGAGAAGTAAAACAAGAGATTAAAAATAAGAAAAGGGCATTTACAGCATTTAAATCAGACAAATCAGAGGCATCCTATTTAAGATATAAGGAAGCCAATAACGCTTGCAAAAAGGTAATTAAAGTGGCTAAACTAGAAAATGAGAAATTGATAGCTAAAGAATGCAAAACCAACCCCCAAAATGTTTTCAAGTACATCAATTCTAAAAAAACAAAAAATGAAAGTGTAGGTACACTGGAAACAGAGTTGGGTTTATTAGCTAATGAAGACCAGGAAAAAGCAGAAATTTTAAATAACTATTTTTCTTCAGTATATATTAATAAGGATCCTATGGAAAGAGATATGAAAATGATTGCTGCAAAAAAACTTGCAGATAACTTGTGATTGGATAACTCGAGACAAGGTGCTACAGCTATTAAAGAAAATTAATGTAAATAAAGCTCCGGGGCCTGACGGTATTCACCCACGAGTACTTAAGGAGCTAAGTGGGGAAATAAGTGAACCTCTGTATTTAATTTTTCAAGATTTTTTTTGTTTCAGGTGTTGTACCGGAGGATTGGAGGAAGACAGATGTTGTTCCTATATTTAAAAAGGGTTCAAAATCCTTGCCTGGAAATTATAGACCTGTGAGCTTAATTTTTGTAACTGGGAAAATATTTGAACGGCTATTAAGGGATAATATTCAGAAATTCATTGGGAAGAACTTTGTTATTAGCAATAATCAGCATGGTTTTATGAAACATAGGTCATTTCAAACTAACCTAATTGCATTCTACGAAGAAGTAAGTAGAAGTATAGATCAGGGTGTTGCAGTGGATGTGATCTACTTGGATTTTGCCAAGACATTTGATACGGTTCCTCACAATAGGTTAGTCTTCAAACTAAAAGAAATTAGTCTAGATGAATATTCTTGTTATTGGGTAGAACATTGGCTTAAGGATAGAGTACAACGAGTTGTAATTAATGGTACATTTTCAGGCTGGACAAAAGTGGTAAGTGGTGTCCCTCAGGGTTCTGTTTTGGGACCACTTCTATTTAACATATTTATAAATGATCTTGAACTAGGCATTGAAAGCCATGTATCAGTGTTTGCAGATGACACAAAACTTTGTAAAGTAATAAAATGTGAGCAGGATATTGCTTTGCTGCAGAGGGATTTGGATAGATTGGGGGACTGGGCACTAAAATGGCAGATTAAATTTAACGTAGAGAAATGCAAAGTTATGCACTTCGGGGTTAAGAATGCACAAGCAACTTACACACTAAATGGTAGTGAATTAGGGATAACCACACACGAGAAGGATTTGGGAATTGTTATAGACAACAAATTAGGCAGCAATATGCAATGTCAGACTGCAGTTGCTAAAGCCAGTAAGGTTTTGTCATGTATAAATAGGGGCATAAATTCTCGGGATGAAAATATAATTTTGCCTCTTTATAAATCGCTGGTGAGACCACACCTTGAATATGCTGTGCAATTTTGGGCACCTGTTCTAAAGAAAGATATCATGGCACTAGAAAAAGTCCAGAGACGAGCTAAAAAATTGATAAAAGGAATGGAGCATTTTAGTTATGAAGAAAGGTTAAAAAAAATTGTTTAGTTTGGAAAACCGGCGTCTGAGAGGGAACATGATAACTTTATACAAATATATTCGGGGCCAGTACAAACCTTTATCTGGAAATCTATTCATAAACAGGGCTATACATAGGACACGAGGTCACACATTTAGGCTGTAAGAAAGGAGATTTCATCTAAGGCAAAGAAAAGGGTTTTATACAGTAAGAGCAATAAGGATATGGAATTCTCTGCCTGAAGAGGTGGTTTTGTCAGAGTCACTACAGATGTTTAAATAGCAATTGGATAAATACTTACAAAAACATAACATACAGGGATATAATTTCTAATTAGTGGGGTAACAGCTGCTTGATCCAAGGAGACATCTGACTGCTATTTTGGGGTCAAGAAGGAATTTTTTCCTAGTTTGTGGCAAAATTGGAAGCGCTTCAGACTAGGTTTTTTGCCTTCTTTTGGATCAACAGCAACAACATATGTGAGGAAGGCTGAACTTGATGGACGCAAGTCTCTTTTCAGCTATGTAACTATGTAACAACCTCCACTAACTAATGCCATCCTCGAATGACGGGACACCGGCACCACACACCATCATTGCCAGTCAGCCAGTCAAGGTTAGGTGGTCATGGCAGGGCCTCACCCAGACGTGTGATGCTGGTGACATTCATCTCTGATATCCATCACTGTTCTAAAACTATTGTGTTCCCCCAACCTCCCCCTTCTTTTTCTTCTGTATCCCTCACAATACTACGGTGTGCAACCACCACTGTTGAATACTTTATGCGATGTCTGTATGTAACATTGATGAAAAAAAAAGTATACGAAAAATGAAAAATAAAGAATGCTAAAAAATAATAATAAATATAAAATATGAAAAAAACGAAACAAAAAAAACACACTTTTTTTCGAACTTTGACCCCCAAAATCCGTTACGCATTTACAACCGCCAAAAAACACCCATGCTAAATAGTTTCTACATTTTGCCCTGAGTTTAGAAATACCCAATGTTAACATGTTCTTAGCTTTTTTTTGCAAGTTATAGAGCAATAAGTACAAGTAGCACTTTGCTATTTTCAAACCATTTTTTTTTTTTAAATTAACAATAATTAAATTGTAACACTGATATCTGTCAGGAATCCCTGAATAACCCTTCACATGTATATATATTTTGAAAGAAAACAACCTAAGGGGTATACACTTGGGGTATTTTGACTCTTCATGCAACTATTTTACCACTAATCTATGCCAAACTAAAATTAAAATAATTGGTAATTTGTTTGACACACATAGCAATTTAAGAATACATGTATTTAGAACTTTAAAGGACCACTATAGGCACCCAGATCACTTCAGCTCAATGAAGTGGTCTGGGTGGCAGGTCCATCTAGGGTTAACCCTGCAGCTGTAAACATAGCAGTTTCAGAGCAACTGCTATGTTAAAATTAGGGTTAATCTAGCCTCTAGTGGCTGTCTCATTGACAGCCGCTAGATGCGCTTCCACAGTTCCATTTTCACAGTGAGAAGACACTTGCGTCCATAGGAAAGCATTGAGAAAGATCTCATGAGTACAACAATACCTCCAATGTACAGGTTTTATGTTGTTTTGCAAACTTACAGGGATCAAATGTAGGGCTTTCCCCCTTTTCCATGTTTGCACATAGAAATTTGCTAGATTGGTTTGCTGGGTCTATGTTGCCTTTGAGAGTGTATGGCAGCCCAGGAATGAAAATGAACCCCATCATGGCGTATCATTTGTAAAAGTAGACAACCCATGGTATTCAAATGTCCAGTCTTTCTTAGTAGCCACTTAGTAACAAACCGTGGCCAAAATTTGCATTTATATTAGTTTTTTTGAATTTTTCACACATAAACTGCCATTTCACCGATGATATTATCAGTATAATACATTTTACTGCTCTAAAACACTCATATATGTGTAGAGTAATACACAAATACACAAGAAATGGATCAGCGCTAGTATATCAGTAAATAGGCAGCAACCACAACAAAAGGAATCCCTCTCACCCTTTGAACAAAAACAGAAGTGTACAAAGATAGATATGGGCTGCTCCACAGGGAGTAATAGGATATAATCAATGACAGGCAGTCCAGTTATATTAAAGGAAACCTTTAGGTTCACACCAAATGGTATCTTTATGGTATATTCAACGAGGGATGTGGATTCCTAAGGCTTGGGAATGGTATCCGTAATCAGTCTCTCCAATATTCATCTCATATAAAACGGAAAGAAGAAGAAAGAGGACCTAATAGTGCAATATGTATCATAAAAAGGTTATGAAGTAATAATAATGCACTCACAGTTTATAGAGCTAAGGCCAGCTCTAGCGTCTAGCGCTTGCAGTTGTACAATCGCCACTTCGGGATATAATGTAGGTGTCCTCGATCTGAGGTTTAACTGGAGCTCAAAAGACAAAAAAAGTAGGGAGGCGACAATAGTGCTCTCAATAGAGTAAAAACAATACGTAAAAAATACATAGAATATACTCACAAAACGTAGAGCAGGCTGACTGCTCAAATACATATAATAACAGTATGAGTTTGTATAGCTATATAAGTGTTTTTGTTATTATATGTATTTGAGCTGTATTGATCCTGATGAAAGCCACAGACGATGGCTGAAACGCCGATCATATTTTAATGGGATGAAATAAAGGAAATTTTTTATGAAGAAAAGACTGAGTGCAAGCCTTCATTAACTGTATATATATATATATATATATATATACATATATATATATATATATATATATATATATATATATATATAGAAGGCGTATGCCTGAAGTTGTGGGAGGGATTTTAAGCCTATTTAAACCCAGCAAACCCCTTACTTACCTGTCTTCGACGATTTCGGAAATTCCCTCCCACCACACCCTCTTAATATATCATTATATCTGGGTGGGCCCTCTTTTTACAGGCCTAACCTCGCGTCGGTTTCGGCACACCTCAACCGACTCTTATTTATTAAAACTACACCCACTTTAATGTGCGCCCCTTCCATAATCCCGTACACAAATATATATATATATATATATATATTTCCTGGTTAATCATGGCAGCATAAGCATCATTGGTTAGCTCTGCCCCTTACAGCCAATAGGACAGGGAAAACACCAAAGGCTTTAAAAGAAGGCTCCATTCCTAAAGTCCTCAGTCTTTTTCCAGGCCCTGGGGAGATAGCGCAGCTAAACGGACAAGGGCACATGTAGGAGTGTGGGGATAGAGGCATGGGATTGGCTGGGATAGAGTGTGTGGGTGGGATTATGTTCTGTGTAAGTTAGTGTGGGGGTGGTCTTACCTCAGTGCCTCTTGGGATTTGGGCCAGCAAACAGCTTCCCTCCCGCCCACCCTATTGGTATATTTAGTCACAGCTAGCCAGGGTATGTCCTTGCCAATTGAGTTTGAGGGGTTACGTTTAAGTATATGGAATGAGATGAACAAGTTTTTTAAGGTCTCAACCTCCCCTGCTTCAAAAGTTAAACATTAGGTTGCCTGAGGTCTCGTGCCCATCGAGCGTGGATAAGGTCGGCTGATGGCGGGCATTGGAAGATATGATTTTTATGACGAGGGGGAAGGTGAGAGGAAGTGGTGATTAGGAACCACTCTATGTTTATTGGCAAGGACGGTTAGGTCACTGTATAACACTATGTGTGGAGTTATATATGTATATGTTAATTTATGCTTATTTATGTCTAACGTTTTGGTTACAGAAAAAGAAGAGATTTAATAAATAAAGTTATGGATGTGTTATGCAGTAATTTAGTTTGTGATAATAAATGCTGTGGCCTGTTTCATCCAAACTAAGTGGTCTGTCGTTATTGGGGGGTTGAATGGGGTTAGATTTTGTTCTAGGCTGCATCGCGATTCCCCACTACGTACATACATGTCCTACAGCCCTTAGGATGTGAGTATTTTGCTCCCTTTACTTATTGACATGTATGTATTTTCTCTTCATTACTTTATTGTTTTTGCTCTTTATTCTGTGGTGCCTGTTATATTAAGGTGCCTTTATACGGTGGTGTTTTTATACTGTGGTACTTTTACACTGTGATTCCTTTAAACTGTGATGTATTTAAACTGTGGTGCATGCAGTTGTGCCTTATGCTGTAATGCTTTTATACTGTGTTGTCTGTAAACTGTGATGTCTCTAAACTGTGGGGCATTATGCAGTTGTTCCTTATGCTGTAATGCCTTTATACTATGATGCCTTTAAATTGTGATGTCTTTAAACTGTGGTACATTGTGCGCTGTGCCTTAGGCTGTGATGGACTTTGCACCTTGTTGCCTTTTATTCACCTTGCAGGCACTTTTACGTTATGTCTCATGCTTCCCCTCGGTCCCGGAGATTTATTTGTTCCGTGTGTGTTCAGGGGCCATGTATGCTGCAAACCAAGCTCTCTCCGCTGTCTCTAAACGGCAAATGCACTCGGAAGACGCCCGCACATGTGCAGTTTGTGCCTTAAAGGGCCCAATGCCAATGACTTACATTATGGGAATACAAGTTGCGGCAGCAATCTTGGATAAGGGCAATTGCCAGAAAGTACCTAAAATAGAGGGAAAAGTACAGTAAACACATGGGTAAGTGCTGTTTTCAGCCAGTTTTAAATCTGTTTGACTGGTTTTCCTGGTAATAGAATTTGACAGTGCCCTTTTTTTACTTTAGTACTTTGCCACAGGTAATACTTATTTTTTATTTATTGTTTATTTGATGTCTGAATCTACACCATGTTCTGATTGTGATGGGAATGCAGCGGAAGGCTTTAAGTTTCTTCATTTTCGCTTGGTAACAGCAAGAAAGTAGATGCAACTATTGGAATCCTGGCTTCCACCATCAGACTTGTCAGATGGGCCCAATGGCATCTCAGGATTCTTCAAAGGTCCTTCTTATCTTGGTTTAACAAGAGAAAGATGATTTGGAGCCTGCCACTGACGATGTCACGATCACCATCAGTGGAGTTACACATTACCTGGTAGCTGAAAAGAGAGAATATATATATATATGGGTTTCCAGTGAACAGAACCTCATTGGTCAATTATAAGCTCGGATTCCAGTTTTCAAGGATTGGTTGCAGTGTTTGGACCTTGTTACACAGGGTCTGTGGATAAGGGAAGGCACAATATTACCATTCAATTTTATGGAATTACAAGTCAAATTCAGGGCTCTTCAGAGGGTTGCTGAAGAACAAGTGGATCCAAATTTGGTCAAATATCAATGCGACTGTATCCTATATCAATCATCAAGGTTGGTCTCACAGCCACTTATTGATGAGGGAATTACAGCCCATGATGATCAGGGCACAGAAGAACAACCAGGGGCTCAGAAAACAATGGCTGATTACCTGAGCCGAGTAACTAGGGACAAGGTGGAATGGTAACTATGTCCCGACGTATCCTCAGTAATGACTCAGATATGACTGATACCCCACGTAGATCTGATGACCATTTCTCGGAACTACCAGGTCCAGAAGTATTTTTCTAGATTTTAGGACCAGTATGCTCAAGGTCAGGATTTGCTGACTAAAATTTGGAATTTTAGTCTGATGTACATATTTTTCCTGTTTTCAACTTTTCTAAAGGTAATTTAAAAGGAGACAGTGGAAGGCCATGTCGACTCTAAATTCCTATGATGAGTAAGATGAATTTGGAACCTCCAAAGAAAATTCCAGTACGTCCAGACCTATTATCCCTTGACACACCAAGATGCTCAAATTCTGTTGTTGATGTGGGAGTTTCTATAAGTATAGGCATCCCTGTATAGGCATATAAGTATAGGCATCCCTGAGACTGTCTTACAGTCTTATAAACGCTTTACCAAATTTGGCATGCATTTGTCTGTAGGTCTTAAGAATAGAGGTTGGAATTACTCCTCAATCAGGCCTAGAAAGGGTCCGAGTGATAAATCACTGCCATCCTCTCTTTAACAAAGCCCTGTTATGAGCTATAGGAGAGGGAAGAATTTACACAACTATTTGGTACATACAGATCAATATGCACTATCACAGCTATTATACCCTGCTAGCAACTTGGGATGATATATATATATATATATATTAGTTTTTTAAATTTATTTATACTTTTTTCACCAGCATGGGGACTGCCTATCAGTTCAGGCAGTCCCCATGCAGGCAGATGCCTGGACGCCTATTGCGGCCACGTGACCGCTCTTTCAAAGCGATCACATGGCCTGCGGGGGCCTAATTTGCAGAGGGGGTACTGTCTGGGCTGTCAGACCGACCCCCCAGTGGATAAGAAGACCGATCGTCGGCGGGGGAACAGCGGCGATCGGATAAGTACATAGGATTACCTCGGACGTACCGGTCCTTGGGGGGAAGTTTAGTTATATTTTTTTTAATTTATTTTTTAAATATTATTAATTTATCTTCACTGAGTGCCTCGACCCCTGGAGGCACTCAGCACACAGGCAGAGCATCAGAAGCCTGTCTGATGGCTTCCGATGCTCTGCCTCACTGCTGGGCGCCACGTGGGGCAACCCGAAAGTGATCGCTCCAGGTGAGCAATCACCCGGCGGCCCGCCAGTGAGGGGGGTATTGCAGGATGCCTTGACATCGAGGCATTGCTGCAATACCCTCAGAGTGGCTAGAAGCAAACATAATCGCTTCCAGCACTTAAATGTGCTGTGGACGTATCAGGTACGTTAACTATCAGTTTTTGTCGGTTGTACCGGATACATCCGAAGTTACTAAGGGAATAAACAATGTAATCATGATATATATATATATATATATATATATATACACACACACATATATATGTTGCAATTAATTCATTTGTATAACAATGACATTTTGCCATTTAGTAATTAATGCAGAATAAAAATAAAATTAACTATTATTTTAAAAGGGTGTATTAAAATAAATTGTGATATTCTCTGCAAACCTAAATAACATATTGTAACGCTTACATATATTGATATGGAGCACAACTGCAGATCTCTTAGGACTTAGATTGTTGATTAGGATACTTAGAGAATAGAATAGGAACTGTGTATTCAATTATGGAAAATACAGGTACTGTATCTTTAATTACTTCGCTGTTTGTTTAAATGGAGTAAGCAGCTTCTGACATACATGCAATCTAGCACATTGGAGTTTGCAAGTTTTAAGGAAACGGAGGAAGTTAGAACTGAAGTTGAAGCAGGAGTGATTCGTTTTGGAGCTAGAGATAGCAGGCCTGAGAGCAGCTGTAGCAAGAATGCTTAGCGAGCTTGAGAGCAGGTAAGCTCCTATTACAAATATAATAATTGACTTAGCTTCCAAGGGTGAAAAATCATGTTCCCAGGGAAGTTTCTCAAACAGGATGAGGAAAGTTTAGATACTAGCCGTGGTCGAGGAGAGGAGAAGGAGGGTAAGTAGATTTCCAGTCCGGTTCGGTACACAAGTAGAGGTTGCAGAGAATCTTTAGCTGGTTTGATATCGCGGTAACGCTGTTCAATAATCCAGCGTCTTGTATCTGGCGCGGTCGCATTATGTAGCGTGGGGAGACCGCGTCAGAGAAGGGGTGTGGCTAAACTCCGTCAACCCGGAAGAGACAGGGAATTACCGGTAGTTAAGGCATGACACATATGGACATTGTATGAGGATAGAGAGGCACAATGGTAGATTTAAATTCTGGCACTCATATGAGAACATTGATGCGCATCGCAATGTTTCCACCAATCATAGTGAGGACACGGAGCCTTACATTTAAAATACAAAGGAGGAGAGTAGGCGTTGTCAGATGAGACCCGAGGGAGACGGTCAAAACTCGTCATGCAAGCAAGATTCAGCCACAAGAGAAGGAGAGAGCTCGAGTGGCATGGACTGATCCAGGGTTTAAACTCCCCAGTAGAAACATAGAAACATAGAAACATAGAATGTGACGGCAGATAAGAACCATTCGGCCCATCTAGTCTGCCCAGTTTTCTAAATACTTTCATTAGTCCCTGGCCTTATCTTATAGTTAGGATAAGGCCAGGGACTAATGAAAGTATTTAGAGGTGTTACACAGGGCTGATAAGGCTGATGACTGCACCTTCAGAGTGCTTAAGCTTAAGCCCTTTTCTAGACCTTCGTTGAGGAACTCCAGAACATCCAAATTCGAAGGCTGTAGGAAATTCTTGGACTTATTATTCGCCCATTCACGAAACACATCCCATATCCTGTGGTAACATGCAGATGTAGAACTTTTTCTGGATTTCAGCAAAGTATTCACCACCGGCTCTGGTACTCCTTGCTCTAAAAGTCTCTGCTTTTCAAGAGCCATGCCGCCAAGTTCCATTGGTTCGGATTGGGATGCACCGCTGGACCTTGTATCAACAGGTCCATTCTTAGAGGAAGAGGCCATGGAGGACCCACGCACATCTTGTTCAGGAGGGGGAACCATGGTTTTCTCGGCCAACTCGGAAGTATAGCAATCACTGTCTTCTTTTCCTTCCAAATCTTCCTCAACAACCTGTGAATCATAGGCAGGGGAGGGAATGCATACCCCAGATCGAAGTCCCAATGATGGGAAAAGGCATCTTGTCCTGCTGACTGATATTCTGCCTTCAGAGAAAAAAACTTTGGTACTTGAGCATTCCGATACGAAGCCATCAAATCGACCTGGGGTGTGCCCCACCTTGATGCTATCTGTTGAAAAACCTCTGGGTTCAATTGCCATTCTCCCGAAAGAATTTTTGTTCTGCTCAAATAGTCTGCCAGAACATTTTCTTTTCCAGGTAGATATACTGCTTTCAGGCCCTGCAATTTGTCTTGAGCAAATTCCATCAATGGAGATATTTCTCGTAACAGAGCCTTGCTTTTGGTTCCGCCTTGTCTGTTTACATATGAGGCCACCTCTCTGTTGTCCGTCTGGACCTTCACCCAAGAATTCGATATTACGTGTTGAAACCCTTGCAGGGCATATAAAATTGCTCTCAGTTCCCTTAGGTTTGAGTGTAGCTTGCTCTCTCTCTGAGTCCAGGATCCTTGAATCCAACCAGCTCCTTGATATGGAAATAATGGGCCCTGAGCAAAACATTGCGTGGTATAGAGTCAGGCATGGAGCATGTCCGCGGGAATGTCAGGGGCGTATGCCCTCATTAGGCCTCTCGCATAGGCTTGCAGGTCCTCTAGGAGAACTGTCTCTGGGACACCACGGAGTCGTAGATTACTCCTGCGCGCCCAGGGGCGTATTAGCCGCGAGGCAAACAAGGCATTTGCCTTGGGCGGCATTTTCCAGGGGGCGGCAAAAAAAGCCGCCCCCAAATGCCCAAGGCAAATGTCTTGTTAGCCTTGCGGCTAACAGACATGCCGGCGGGCTGCTGGGCGATCGGGTTTTACATTTTGATAAAGCCTGTTTAGGTGAAACGCGTTAATGGTTTTACATTGTGTATTTTAATAATAAAAGTGATTTTGGTTACCTTTTTTATAGGACCAACTCCTACTTTATTTGATATACTATTTTATTATTCCTGGCATTTTTATATTTTTTATATTTATTTCTATATATATTTTTTTTATTCAATTTTTTCTCACCACTATATATTATTTATTATTATTTTATTCTATTTATACTACTATTTTTACCTCTCATACTCGGATCCTGAGCCAAAGAAATCCCAGGTGGGGATTATTCCACCAGCGCCTTATTAATAGAGCAGTATTTCCTGCTCTATACTTGTAAGTATATTTTATTTACTATTACTCTACATACCTTACCTACTGAGAGCACTATTGTTGTTTTCTATACATTTCGGAGTACCAAGGTTGGATTGACAGACGTTCCCTCCAGTATATCCTGGTAGCGGGGATCATACCGCTGCAACGCCTATAAGTCTAGAGCTGGTCCAAAGCTCCTACAAATGTGAGTGTATAATCATATTATTTTTTCATTTTATCCTTGGAGCCGCAATTCTTCACTATTGGCAGTTTGTCGTGTCTCCTATTTTGTCTCCACATATACGGATTATCCTACTACCCGGACGGATCAACTCCTGAGGACTGTACAGATATCCCACCAAGTCATATCAGTGAGACTATTTTTATTCATTTTTATTTTTTAATTTTTCCATTGTATATTTTTTACTATCTGCAAAGACTCTCTTCAAAGATATTTTTTCATAGATATTTTATTCCACTTGGTTCTAGAGACTTATGTTTTCCGTCACTATCGGATTGTGACCATTTGGTCTGGTATACACTGTATTTCACTGTATTTTACTTTTTAGCGCAGCCCTTCCCCCCCGTTTTTTATCTCCAGTCTGTTTTATTAGGGTTTTGTGGGATTCCCTAATTAGGGTTGCAGCTTTTTCTGTTATTTAGCGCAGACTCTTCTCTTTGTTTCTCGATCGGGCGGCATTGCCTGGCGGGCGGCCGGCCGGCCGGCGAGGGAGCACTTCCCCTGAGCTGTCTGCTCAGCTCCCTCGCCAGCCGCAGAGTGAGGCTGGGAGGCGGAGCCGGAATATGACGTCATATTCCGGCTCCCAGCCTCACTCTGAGGCTGGCGAGGGAGCTGAGCAGACAGCTCAGGGGAAGTGTTCCCTCGCCGGCCAGCCGACCGGCCGCCAGGCAGTGCCGCCCGATCACCCAGCAGCCACTGGACCACCAGGGAGGAAGAGACACCCCCCCTCCCCAGCATTCCCAAAGGTAAGGAGGCTGGGGGGGGGGTGTTAAATTAAAAAACAAAAATGTGTTAAAAATTAATTTTAAAAAAAAGTGTTAAAAATAAATAAAAAAAAAACGTGTTAAAAAAAATTAAAAAAAAAGTGTTAAAAATAAATTAAAAAAATGTGTTAAAAAAAATACAAATGTATAAACTCCTCGCCACCTTCCTAGCTCGGACGCAACTGATAGACGCCTGGAGATCCCAACACCCCACAGACCTAGATTATACCTTTTACTCGCACCCACATCAATCACACTCCCGCATAGACCTTCTCCTAATCTCCCCAGCTATGGCACCCATGCTAAAATCCACGAACATTGGCCAGATCACCTGGTCGGACCATGCAGACATCACACTAACCTTCAACATCCCAAACACTGCACGCCCATGGTCCTGGCGGCTCAACCCCACCCTACTCCATAATCCGCAGATCAGGGAGAAAATCGCTGAAACCATGACGGAATACTTCACCCTAAACGCAGACTCGGTAGAGTCCAAATGCACCCTCTGGGCAGCTCACAAAGCCGTCCTCAGGGGCACCATAATAAACCAAGCGACCATACTTAAAAAACAAAAAACAGCCCATCTGGAACAAACATTAGCGACACTACGAACCTTAGAAACCAAACTCAAAATAGAGCCCACACAAGCCATAATTGACCAAATCAAACAATGCCAGGCAGACATCAAAGCATACATGGCGAAAGACTCCACCAAAGCCCTGTTGTGGTCGAAGCAGCTCTTTTATGACAAGGCTAACAAAGCCGACACCCTCCTAGCGCGCAAACTCCGACAACGAACGACCCAAAAACAGATAGACAAAATAACCACCCCGGACGGATCAACCACGGTAGACCCAGACAAAATAGCAGAGGTGTTCCAAAACTACTTCTCTAATCTATACGACCATGACGCTGAAACACGCCAGAACCCCCGGGCACACAACGCACGGATACACCACTATCTGACCCAGACCCCACTGCCCTCCCTAACGGAAGAGGCAGCACTACGGCTGATTGAACCAGTAACACCGGAGGAGCTCGCAGGCACAATGAAATCCTTAAAACCGAACAAAAGCCCGGGCCCAGACGGCTTCACTGGCCTTTACTATAAAACATTCGCCCCCACACTAGCCCCCCACTTATGCAACTTATACAATGCCATCCTGCAGGGAAGCCCCCTACCCAAGGAAATGCTACAGGCCACCGTCTGCCTCCTCCCCAAACCCAATAAAACCCACTTAGAACCTGGACATTACAGGCCCATCTCCCTCCTAAACGTTGACATAAAACTATTTACCAAACTCCTAGCGGACCGGATCTGCCCCCACCTCCCCCGACTCATCCACCCCGACCAGGTGGGCTTCATCCCCACAAGACAGGCAAGTGACAACACCCGGAGAACATTCGACCTCATTTGGCATGCACAAACAAGACGCATCCCAACCCTCATACTCTCCCTTGACGCCGAAAAGGCTTTCGACAGACTGCTCTGGCCCTACCTGTTCGCCACACTCGAAAAATTTAGCTTCCCCGCGGGCTTCATAGGTGCACTGAAAATCCTATACGCTACACCACAGGCTAACCTCTTACTGCCACTTACACAACCCCCAGCTTTCACGATCCATAATGGCACGCGCCAGGGCTGCCCCCTATCCCCAATCCTATTCGCCCTATCCCTAGAGCCGCTTCTCCAAAACCTGAGACACAACCCAGACATAAAAGGCCTTAAAATCAGAGAAGAGGAATACAAAACAGCAGCGTACGCCGACGACTTGCTTATAACCATTACGGAACCCACCGACTCCCTACCCCCGCTCCTACAGGCCTTAGAAGACTATACCCACATATCTGGGTACAAACTCAACATCGAAAAAACAGAAGCTCTACCCCTACACATAGACGCCCACACACTAGAAGCGCTCCAACGACAGTGCCCCTTCAGGTTAGACACCATCCAAATACAATACCTGGGAGTCAACTTACCGGCGGATTTAACACAGTGCTACACACTTAACTACACGCCGACCATACACAAACTCACCCGAGATATACAAACATGGCAAAATATGCCGATATCATGGCTGGGCAGGCTGGCTTCGGTCAAAATGAATATCCTGCCCAGACTATTATACCTATTTCAGGCGCTGCCAATCCCCATCTCGGCACCGGACTTCAAAAAGCTACAGACCTCTATCGATCAGTTCATATGGTCAAACAGGCGCACACGGATAAAGAGGCAAACCCTGTACGTCCCCAACAAAGCAGGGGGACTGGGCCTACCACACCTCACCAATCATTATCAGGCAGCGCAAATCGCGCAAGCCCAAAACTTGCACGCCCCACACGGGGTCAAACGATGGGTAGACCTGGAACATGACACGTTCGGGAGCGACTTCCCCTCCCTATACATTTGGCTACCAAAGGAGGCCAGACCACCCATGCCCAAGACGACCCCAGCAGTAACCAACACCATCAAAGTTTGGGATAAGGTAGTACACAAAAGTGGCCTTATAAACCCAGTATCCCCACTAACTCCATTGCTCCGTAACACACAATTCCCGCCAGGGATGACACCCAGAGACTTCTCACGATATGAGGATAACAACCTCACACGCATTTACCGCTTCTTCAACGGTAACCACTTGATACCGTTCACGGACCTACCACAAACAACACCCTTCAGAACTTACGACCACTTTAGATATATCCAAATCAGAAGCTTTCTTGACTCACCGGCAATCAAACAAGCAAGCAACTCCACACTAACCCCCTTTGAAAAACAATGTATGCATGCACCAATCCAGAGGGGCCAAATCTCCACGCTTTATTCCCACATTATCCAGAACATAAAAGAGGGCGCCCTATCCTACGTGTCGGCTTGGGAGAGGGATCTAGGACCAGCAGAGGACCCATCAGATTGGGTAGATATCTGGGAGGCCACAGCCACAATCTCTATATGTGTCACCCACAAAGAACAGGCATACAAAACGCTAATGAGATGGTACCTCACCCCCCTGAGACTCAAACAGATGGGCAGATTGGAATCAGACGCATGCTGGAAAGGCTGCGGCAACAAGGGGACTTACCTCCACCTATGGTGGGAGTGCACCCCCATAACACGGATCTGGCAACAGATCGCAGCCCTGGCCTCCGACATCCTACACACAGATATCCCACTCAACCCATGGATATGGCTACTATCCAAACCACACGCAGACATTCCCAGAGCACAGAATAAACTAGTAGCTAGGATAGCCCTAGCAACCAGACGGGCAATAGCAGAAAAATGGGGCAGCCCAGACATACCGACCATGGAGATCATCAAGAGGAAAATTACAGATGCAATAAAAATGGACGAACTGTCCGCGATGGTACATGACACGACAACACAATTCCATAAAATATGGGACCCATGGTTCTACAAATTTCCAATCTCTGCATAATAGGGCGAAACCCCACTCACTCACCAACAGGCACACCACGCCAGGAGACAAACACCAAACACCATCGACCCCCGACTGGGGAACACCCCCCATTGTGTGTGTTTTTTTTTTTTTTTTTTTTTTTTCCTCTTCTCTTCTTCTTCTCTCTTCCTCTCTCTTCTCTCTCTCTCTAACCCCCACTGTACCCCCCGCTTACCTCCACCCCCACCCCCGCCCCCCACCCTACCCATACACCAGAACTCCCAATACCAATGTCAAAGGCCTCACGGTCGGCAGCCACCAGCAAGCAAACGCAACGCACCGAGGACCGCTACAGCACAGACCTTGAACCCACGACGGACCACGACTACCGACTAGACGCCCCCACAAACCCAAAGAACACCTAGAAAACAACCCACAATCAGACCGAACAGACAGACTCCCAACACACCAGGAGACCTCAGACTCTAACATTACCCCACACCCCCCCCCAACCGACTAGACCCCTCGACGCAACCACCAAGTTCTCCCCTACCCGTTAAGATATAAAACTGATGCACAACAGTTAATATATTGAAATTGCCGCAATTACTGTTTTCTCTGGAAAGCTAAAAGTGTAACACTTGAGATATTGTAACAACAGAACGACTTCTGAGAACTAATGTAAACAGATATCGATTGTACGACTGTATCTTTCTCAACGCATTAACAAAAATAAAGAATTATAAAAAAAAAAAAAAATACAAATGTGTTAAAAATAAATTTAAAAAAAGGGTTAATGTGGGTGGGTGAGTGTGTGTCTGTGTCTGTTAGTGTGTGTGTCTGTTAGTGTGTGTCTGTGTCTGTTAGTGTGTGTGTGTGTGTCAGTGTTTGTGTCTGTTAGTGTGTGTGTGTGTCTGTTAGTGTGTCTGTTAGTGTGTGTGTGTCAGTGTGTGTGTCTGTTAGTGTTTGTGTCTGTTAGTGTGTGTGTGTGTGTGTGTGTGTGTCTGTTAGTGTGTGTGTCTGTGTCTGTTAGTGTGTGTGTCTGTTAGTGTGTGTTTGCCTGTGAGTGTGTGTGTATGTTAGTTTGTGTCTGTTAGTGAGTGTGTCTGTTAGTGTGTGTGTGTGTTTCTGTTAGCGAGTGTGTGTGTGTGTGTGTATTTAGAATGCGGGGCGGGGGGAAAGGTTGGGTGGGGGTGGCGCGGGGGAGGCGTGGCGCGGGGGGAGGGGGGGCGCCTGAGTTTTGTCCTGCCTAGGGCAGCACAAAACCAGGATACACCACTGTGCGCGCCCTATCTTTGTGGTCCGCCATGCGCTCTTCCATGGCCTCCATCTTGTGTTGGAGCACCTGTAAGTGCTCTGAGGTGGAGGTTTGCGTGGCCTCTAGCTCCTGATGTCGCTGTTCCATAGCAGATGTTCTGGCCGAAAGGTCTCGGAAGAGGACTGTTTGGCTGCATTCTGCCGAGGCGTTGGGGTGCCCACATACACCAAGCAACTGCTGTCAGGACTATCAGTACCTGTGATACTGAGCTCCCAGTATCAGCAACAACAGATGCAAAAATGCATATACTAGCTATACATAGTTTACACTTGAGAAATCTGTCTTTTACAATAGATGATAGTCTTGACAAGTGCCCTGTGCTTGGTCAGCCTAATGTCATGTCTCTCAATTGCCTAATATGTCACAGAGGTAAATATGTCACAGAGGTAAATATGTCACAGAGGTAAAGTAAAGGTAAATATGTCACAGAGGTAAATATGTCACAGAGGTAAATATGTCACAGAGGTAAAGTATGCCTAGTTTACCAAGTTATAATTCTCGCTCATGTAGTCAGCCAACACAACGTAGGATTTATTAACCGCAGGGTTACCGCATCTCTGATCATCACCTTGTTTAAACTAATTGATACCAGCATGTTCTGAAACTATGATCTTTTCTTGACTACTCTCCAGGTCATTATCATTAAAAAAAAAATGTGCAGTGTATATCCATGTTATGCCTTACCGAATTAATGATTATTGTTCAAACGTGTGTATATGCTGTTTAGGCATTACAGACACATTTGTAACTGCTTATTCTTTGCACCCAAAAATAAAGAATTAAAAAAAAAAAAAAAAAACTCGTCATGCAAAATGTCATGGAGAGACGGACCAGGGGTGTTCATGTAATTGGGGATTTCAGAACCTGGAATAAACTGCAAAAACACGGCCCAGCGTACCGTGTCAAGCGTGTTTGTGATCTGTCTTATGTGGAGAATTCACCAGTGTCTAACAAAGTATTTTAAGCAGTTTTATTAATAATTTATTAAGAATTGTTAAGAATTGTGATATTGTACAAGTGGGATTCCTGGTCTCTTTTATTCTCTCCTTATAAGGAGGGGAAAGAAGGAAACATAAAGTGGACCTTACTGTGTGTGGAATACATTCCCTCTCAATCTGGAGCCGCACAAACCTGGAGACAGGGGGAAGGGGCTCTGGTATATGTGCGTGTGATTCATAAGTTTAATTGATGTTTATATTTATGGTGTACAGATTTCCTGCACTATCTAGTTTTGAATTATTATTTACAGATGAAAAATATGTTAATTAAGACTATATGCTAAATAATATGTTAAATAGCACAACGTTATTTTTTGGTATTAAGTTATCAAACTGTTTGACTACTTGGCTAGAAGGGTGCCAGGGCTTTATTGGCAATATAATCACAATAATAGATGGTAGTGGTTATGGTGCTTGAAGTGTCACTTTCACTCTGATGTGAAATCAAAATTTGACCTAAAACTCCCAATTAATTTAAGCAAATTGTACTAATTTGCATATTCTGCATGTCATTCTAGAAGAACTTGGAAAACATGGTAGAACTGCTATATATGAGGTTAATTTTTTGTAAGCTTTGCCCTGGGATATGAACATAATGTACCACTGTAAATTTTAGAATTTACTTAAATTAGAGCTTATGAATTTTTAGGACTCTTTGATCGCACCACATCTTTAATATTACGTAACATCTACAGGAATCCATTCCTGCAGGATTTTTAATCACAAACTGAATAAAATCGGTTAATACTGCATTAACCCCTACTCTCCCATACAGTCCTTCTCTGAATTCTAACCCTCGGCAGTTCACTGGTTAATGATCTGCCTTTAGTTGACACTAAATGGTTTACAATTTACATTCAGCATTCACCGTTTCCTAATGTCATCAAATGGGGACGTTTAACATGTACTACACCACTCTGCACTCTATGTTTCGCCAACAGATAATTTAATGTCATCTGAAAAAAGAGATACACTTATTACAAAAGCCAGGCACAGCCTGCATTTTTATATCTGGAGATAATTCTTCTTTCATATCCCTGGGACTAAAAGTACAATTTATGAAAGACAATGTCAAGGCTCTTAGTGTTCGTTTTGTTTTTTTTTTTTAGATTTGGACTTGGTTTGAGATTAGTTTTACATTTTCTTTTTGTTCTTGATTCTCTTTATATCAATACCCATTTCTCTCCGCTTTGTTTCTTTGTGTAGCTGCCACTTGGGGAAACATGGGATAGGATTCACCGCATGACTGCTAAAGAGCAAGGCGGATTTCCTTTATCAGTTTGCTGTTTTAGCGAGCAGGTAGTTTTGTGGGTGGAAAAAAAATACAGGAAATACATTTTTACAAAAGGGGTTGAGAGAGGTTGATTTGTGATCTGGCCAATAAATTGCAGGGGTGTAGGAGTTGCTGCAGGGCTCTGTAGTGTTTATGTTACCAGGAGTGTCCCAACAACCCCCATTTTAAGGAGTCAAACCATTTTAGAATGGGTTTAATTCTATCGTGGGATCTACTGGGTACTGCTTCCACGCCTCCATTATATTAGCTGGAAGCTACTAAGCTCTCCTGTGTATTAGTTGATCGCTTTCAGCCAATGAGCTAAGCCTGGCACTGCTTAGTAACTTCCAGTTGTCTGGTGTTCGTAGTGGAGGCAGGAACTGAAACCCGGTGGACCCCAAACAAGAAGTCAAATATTTTAAACATATGTGTTTGATACTTTCTGCTAACTGTTGTGAGATGTTCCTCATTATTGCAAAAAAGCAAAATGTTCTATTCGTAAGGTGTGGACATAGGAATGTCCCTGAAAGGTAGACTGCTCAAAATGATGAGACCTCCTGCAGAACTTATTCCCTGCCTACAGCATTGCCTTAAAGTTCATGACTTTTGTCCAGCAAGTAATCTCAATCATTCTCTCTCCCACTCCTGAGTTTGTCCTTTTTGGGATCCAAAATGGGCAAACATTAAAGCATCACAGTGTAGATGACCAAATGTGATGATTAAATTGTCATTGCAATTGTGGAAGTAGAAATCTGGCTCGTGATGGATCGTGTGACTACATTTTCATATGGTACTTTGCATTTGCTCGCTCCTAAACGCACCTATCTCTGTGCAGTTCAGAGTATGTTCGGTTTTTATCTAATATAATGAACGCCGGAAAAGGGAGAAAGGTGCACAGAACATTTGATGGTTAATCTTTGCCACCCCATAGCGTGTAAAAATACTTATAGTATGTATAATGTTCGTAGATGCCTGTTGATATGTGTACTTTACAATCATAAACATTTTGTATAGTATGTGCTAATTGAGGCACGGCTATTTATTGTGATGTCCTGTATGCACTAATACAGAAGTTAGTGTTACCTGTTTTACATTAGTACAGATATAGTCAAGTTTGCTGATGAACACACTAACATGGTTAAATTGAATTTGAAGATATTTTAAAAGTCAATGAAAAAATATTCAAACTGGGAAAATCATAAAAACAAACGTTACTTGTGCACCAACACAAATCCCTATGCATATTTAAATAACTGGAGTACCACTTCAATGGCCATTTAAGTGTAAGCTCTCCTGCCATGTCAAGGCAAAACCACTTAGGTGAGTCCTACATTAACAACTGTTGCTTAAGCAGAAAGGCATAATTTTTAATGAGTCGGAGAGGGGTATTTTTCTAAACCTCTACATACTTAGTAACCTTAAATAGCCACAACATTAAAACCACTTGCCAAATATCATGTAAATCCCACTCATGCTGTCAAAACACTGATGCATCGAGGCCCCTGAACGTGTCCTGTGCTAATTGGCAGCATGAGCAGCAGATTCTTTACGTTTTGAAAGTTGCGAGGTGGGGCCTCCATGGATCGGATTTGTTGTTCCAACACATCTCACAGATTCTCAATCAGATGGAGATCTGGAAAATTGGGAGGCCAAGGTAACACCTTGAACTCTTTCTCAAGTTCCTCAAACCATTCCTGAACAATTTTTGCAATGTGGCAGGGGGCATTATCCTGCTGAGAGGCCACTGCTATCAGGGAACACCATTGCCACAAAGGTGTGTACGTGGTCTACAACTATCTCTAGGTAGGTGGTATGTGTCAATCCACATGAATGCCAGTAGCCAAGTCATTAAACTAGAGCATAACACTGCCTCCACTGGCCTGCCTTCTTCCCATAGTGCATCCTGCTGCCATTTCTAACACCAGGTAAACGACACACAGTCAAGCTGGCCATCCACCTGATCTAAAATAAATGTGATTCATCAGACCAGACAACCTTCTTCCGTTGCTCCACTGTCCAGTTCACATCCCCACTGAAGGCTCTTTTGGTGGTGGACAGGGGTCGTTATGGGCACTCTGACCAGTCTGTGGGTATGCAGCCCCACACACAACAAACTGCGATGAACTGTGTTCAAACACCTTTCTATTATGGCTAGCATTAAAGGGACACTATAGTCACCAAAATCACTTTAGCTTAATGAAACCATTTTGGTGTACAGATCATGCTCCAACAGTCTCATTGCCATTTAGAACTTAAATCACTTCTGTTTCTGTCCATGCAGCCCTAGCCATTTCTCCACTGGTTGTGACTCGCACAGCACTTGCATGAAGAAAATGATTTAATTTTTAATCAGATGTTAACTTGCTTTTGAATTTTATATCTCCTGCTCTTTAAATTGAGATATGAAATTCTAAATTAAACAGGGTGTGCAATGAAGGGAGATTAAACATTAGATGACTCGTTACAGGAAGTGTTTAGGAATGCTGTCACATGCAGGGACGTTGTGACTAAGGCTGTATAAACAATTTGATTTAGCTCCTTATTGGCAGAGAATTGAGCAGTGAGACTGCGGTGTCATGGTCTGCATATAGAGGTATTGTAGTGGAAGGTTGATAGTGCCAAATGTCTTGAGCTGTCGGGTGGATAACAGGCTGTATGAGATGTACGGATTATGGAATTAATATATGTAGGACAATTATACGATGGTTGTAGGAGTTGTGAAATAGACTGTGAACTGCATATGGACAATAGTGATGCTCTGGTGTTCGATCTGTTTTTTTGTTTTTTTAATTCTGTTTTTTACATTTATTGATTATTTGTATTTTTTTTTACACCAAGTTGTGTACTTAAATGTTGTATTTACAGGGCAATATATAACCCCCAAGCAGCAGGTAGGACAAAATTAGGTCGTAGAGGTAAGCCCACCAAGGGCCATATGAAGCATATGTAGTTAAGATGTGAAGGTATAGGAGCAGAAGGCTGAGAGAGCTCATTGTGATTCATGAGTAGCGAGGTGGTCACATAAGGGCAGTTTGTGAACTAGTGAGTGTATAAAGTGATAGAACATGGGTTGATTAATGGTTGTTGAGCTGTCGAGCAGTTGCGATTTACAAATAGTGAAGCAAAATGGTAGACCTGCTCCATATTATAACGTGTATATAACCAACTTGATCCGTGAGGGGTCCGTAATGGCAGGGCTGATCAATTAGAGATATGATGAGACGTTTGAGTAACATGGTACCATGCATGGGTGGATGGGTGGATGGATGGGTGGGTGGATGGGCAGAACCATAAATGCTAAACACACCTAGCCATATAATAACTAAAACATATGGGCCCAATGAGTGCCTGACTTCCCAGAGGGCAAACATATAGAACACATATAGGTAATAAAGCTGCAAGAGGCCTGGTGAACATAAGTAACAAATGCTGATCTGCTGAAAGCTGACAAGTATAATCAAGGCTGTGTCGATTGATAATAAGCTGCAAATATGACAACTGATTATGGCACAACATTTATTATACATTAAAATGTAGGATGACTAACTGAATGCATATGATAAAATCAATATGGCCAAATGAGGGCCGAATACAGCAAGCAGAATGCACAAACCTAATTGAGGTATCACAGGGATGCTATGTATGAGTGAAATAAGCTGAATTTGCATTAGTAGTAAAATTTGCCATATCCAAATAAAGGCTGAATACAGACTGAACATTGAATGCCACCCTTGTTAGGTGAAAGGCCGATTGTATGTTGAATGTCAGTGCGGCCCAATGCAGGCCGAAGGAACAAACTTACGGTTTTGTTGTAAAAATACACAAACAGTGACAGAAAATCCATGGCCGAGATGGATGAGGCTGTGCCCCATGAGGTTCAAGGGAGGCGACTATTCTTTACTCAAGAAAGGTACGATGAATACTTACATAGGCCGCATGAGGCCAAGACCAGCTTATTTGGAGTTTAGGTAATTTGTGTTGACCTTTGAACTGGAAGTAGATGGTTCTGTGCTGAACTAGGCAGTATCGGCCCAGAGGAATGGGTGGCCTGTGTATTTATAGTCCTTCCCACAACTACAGGCTCTTCCTATAGGCTCAGCCTTCATATATATATATGTATATATATATATATATAAACAGTGGTCTGGAACTGCACTCACGGTCCTTTAAGTTGAAAAAAGTTTTCTTTATTTCATCAAATACAAAAATCAACGTTTCGGTCCGCACAGGGACCTTCCTCAGGATAGACCCTATCGGTCTATCCTGAGGAAGGTCCCTGTGCGGACCGAAACGTCGATTTTTGTATTTGATGAAATAAAGAAAACTTTTTTCAACTTAAAGGACCGTGAGTGCAGTTCCAGACCACTGTTTGTATTATCATCCCCTGAAAACGAGCACCCGGCAAGTAATAGTCTATTATTGACTTTAAACTCTATTGGAGCTAGAGTGCAAGGAATTTTTGTATTTTTGTATATATATATATATATATACACACACACATATATATCATTTTTTTTTATTGTTTTTTTAAAAAAATTTTTGAGTGGTTCACCACTAAAAATTATAAAAAAGGAATCTTTATAATAAAGTACGCTGTTTGTATTGTTATAGTTATTCCTTTCATAACTTTCAGAGCTAGGTTGTTCACAAAAAATGCTTAGAGGAAACTATGGTTGTTATACAAGAATTGTAGCGGACCACGGTTTACCCAACTGGTTAGCTCCACTAATTCCTTCACTCAGCCACTCTGGAACCATTAAAGCATACAGACATCCATTCCCCCAAACCAGACGAAACATAGCTCTGGGAGTCAACTGATTTTATTCTGACCACACACTGCTTTTATGCACAGACCCCTACATGGGGTCTCCAATACAATAATACAGGGGTTTCAATCCCAAGATCCTCTGTGCCTGAGAGATAATTGCGTGAGAAAAACTATAATTCAATTATCTCTCAGGTACATAATATCCATACAAAATATACAGTACCCCAAAAGTGCCCCCACCATAACTAGGAACCCCACAAAAGTCATATCCCTGGATAGTCCTGATCAGAGTGAATAACATATTCAAATATCACTCAGATCGGTTTGGTGAAACTGGAATGCCACTGGGGTAAAGTTTTGGCCAGCCAGACACGAGGCGCCAGTCCAAAACAGTTCCAGAGAAATAGGTGTCCTGGCCGGTCTCTGTTCAGGGGTTTCTGTGCGAACACTATGCAAGGGAATCTCTTAGTTTCAGGGTACGAATGCTCCCCCTGTTCGGTAGTTCATATCTCCCGAACATCGTTCGCATAGGTGGTCGGAAAGCAGAATGGGCATCGGTCTAATCTTTACCGGGTTTCGTGCAAGTGCCTAGCCGAAGAGTTAAAGGCACTCGAAGACCAAGTGTCGCTGCCCACGTTCGGTAGACAAGATGGCCGATTCTTTTGTCGACCACGTGCATTCGGTTATACGAAATGGTGGCCACCCAGGGAAAGCATTAATTAATTAATTCCCTTGTGGTTTCGCACTTAAGTTTCTGATGTGAATGTTCTAATGGGGTACAGGGGTAGTCCTTGTTTGGGAGACGAATGGAAGGCGTTCGCATAGAACAACTCCCGAACGGAAAAAGGAAAAAACACACAAACAGGGGAAAAGTATATGATATTGGCGGTAAGTTCCACCACACAGCTCCCCCTCCGGCATACACAGTCTGATTCTTGCAGATCGGCTTGGGGATGTCTGGGGGAGTACTCACGGATCCCTTCTCCAGTTCTGTTTGTCGTGATAACCCGTCGGCGTTTCCATTTTGCTTCCCGGGTCGATAATGGATGGTAAAGTCATAGGGCTCTAATGCCGGGCTCCAACGTAACAGGTTAAAACCCACGAACAAGAGCAAAGTATACGAAATTGGCGGTAAGTTCCGCCACAAGAATAATTATGTACAACGTACGGGATGAACACAGGTAAGTTTGGCTTAGATAGCCTTTTTTTATGATAATGCATTTTGGATAGAATACAACTGCTAAAGATTCAAAACAAAATATACAAGAATATGCCCTTTTTTGGAATGTATTTCTGTGTAATGATTTTACATCAAGAGCATCTTTTTTTCCCCTCCAAATTAAATAGGTGCAAACATCATACAGTAGTATAGAGTAATATTTAAATTTTCTCTCACATGACTTCAGAGCAGAGCTAGTCTTGACCTGGAGAAAATATGAATGGAATAAGACGTGCTATGATTTTTTTTCGGGCATGGATCGTGCATTTATAAACAGTCAAACGGTAATGTTGCCAACATCCCAACAATATATTTAGTTACAAATCTGTTATATTCGGCAAAGAAAGAAGGATATAAATTAATTTAAAAGTCTCAACCTTCTCTGCTGCATATGAAAACCACCTGGCCATCAAGGTAAAGAGAGATCATCGGGTAAAGTACAGTTTTGAATTCTTGTTCAAAGAGTTTGCACATCAATGGCAATATTTTAACACTTATAAAACATGATGTGATACTGGCATAGACAGATGACATTTATCCTATTTACCAACTATTTAGTTCCCCTAAGCAAGCTCTGATCTATGCAACCCTTGCACCACCAATTTTCAGACCCAAATTTAAATTTTTAGGCCATAACTATAATTATTTAGTTTTCTGTTCCTAACTTCCATGCTAACGTTCTGTCACTTGAAGGCTTATTTGTTTGTTTTTTTGCCTACTATACCACTCCCTCGTGGTTTGCAAAACCCAATCTTCTCTCCTTGTTCAGTGCAACCCCCTATTTGCCCTTATTGTGGCATTGCATATACTACAAATGATATGAACCTGCATTTAAACATTTAATCCTTTGGATGTTGGGGTATGCAACACATACATATTTAATGCTAAATGCTCTTTGCATGTAGACATTGAGAAGCTGACTGATCGTGCAACCTGCTAGATGTGTATCTTCTATTTTTACAATTATTATTTTTTTCTTAACTGCTTCTGTTCTGTACTGCTAACCTTGAAGAGATCATTGGGTAAATAGTCACCTTACATTATGTCATGGGTGTGAAGCGTCATGGGTAGAGCAAATACATTTACATATAATGTCAGGTCAATATTGTCATGGACGGAAAGTAGCTACCAAGGTTAAACCAGTTGTTCTGATGATTAACTGAATTGTTAGCAATTCTTCTAGCACAATAAAACTATTCTCTTAATGCTCTTCAACCTGACTACAACAATGCTTGTGTGATGGGTTCACTTAAATATCACTACAGAAAATCTCATCTCATCTTATTTTTTTATTTTTTTTGGTCATAACAGTTATTGGATTCACTATAAACCTTTCAGGACCAATCTGATTGTCCAGATATGGTGGAGTTTTGACTGGAGCTTTGGTGTATGTTGCTGGAACCCTAGCTTTAAAGGAACACTCCGAATAAATAAACCACTTTAGCTAAGTGTTTCCTGTGTGAAGAGGGTGTCCTTTTTGGTTCATTTTACTAAAAGTGCAAGTTTAAATAGAAATGTTCATTTTTATAATTGTACATTGGTACACCTCCGACGCTTTCAATTGGACGGAGGCAAGGTGTTTATTTCTGGTTGCTCAGCTCTGTGAAGTCAAACACAAAAGCAGGCACTTCCGCAGCGCACTTGCCTTTAAACTACTTCTCAATGAGCATTTATAAATTAATATGTAATATAGTTCTGTTTCGTGTAAATATCCACACTCAGCACCACTCACTGTTTAGTGAATGTGTTGCATAAAAGTGAGCAATTATATTATGTAGTTTAAACGTACTTAAACCTTTGCAGCAAACTAGGCGTGAGTAAGCACATATTAGCGCCATGAAGACAGTGTAGACAAGGGGTAGGCAACCTTTGGCAATGTGGTGTTGCCAGCAGTTAGGCTATAAGAGTGTCATAGGAAATGTAATCCACAACATCTGCAGTGCTGAAGGTTGCTTACCCTTGGAGTAGACACTATAGACAAAATGTGTATTTTTTTTAGAAAACGAAATAAAAAACAGCAGTGCCAAAACCGTTGATAGATATTACTAAATATATAAATGTGTACAGAATACAGATAAACCATTTACATGGACTTCCTTAAATGGGCTCCACAGTAGTCCAGAATAGTATCTAAGTAGAAAATGAATAGTGCGATGAGTTGTGATGAAGAGATGACTTGATTATTCCTTTAAGGGGCACAAACGAAACATAACACTTTTGCAATGGATTGAAAAGGCCTCAGGATGAAAACATTGCTTTTGTATGAATAAAAAAAAAAACTTGTTGCCTCAAGTGAAGTGAAGTGAAAGGAATTCCTCAAAGGAAGAACGTAGTCTTAAACAATTAAAGGATCAGGGTTCCAGAGAAGTGTGCAATCCAAAAGCAAGGGTCAGACTAAACCCAATTGGGAAGTCAGTCTAGCTGTGTTAGAACCAAAATACATAAACTAAACATATTAAAGGAACACTATAGTCACCTAAATTACTTTAGCTAAATAAAGCAGTTTTAGTGTATAGATCATTCCCCTGCAATTTCACTGCTCAATTCACTGTCATTTAGGAGTTAAATCACTTTGTTTCTGTTTATGCAGCCCTAGCCACACCTCCCCTGGCTATGATTGACAGAGCCTGCATGAAAAAAAAAACGTGTTTCACTTTCAAACAGATGTAATTTACCTTAAATAATTGGATCTCAATCTCTAAATTGAACTCCAATCACATACAGGAGGCTCTTGCAGGGTCTAGCAAGCTATTAACATAGCAGGGGATAAGAAAATCTTAATTAAACAGAACTTGCAATAAAGAAAGACTAAATAGGGCTCTCTTTACAGGAAGTGTTTATGGAAGGCTGTGCAAGTCACATGCAGGGAGGTGTGACTAGGGTTCATAAACAAAGGGATTTAACTCCTAAATGGCAGAGGATTGAGCAGTGAGGCTGCAGGGGCATGTTCTATACACCAAAACTGCTTCATTAAGCTAAAGTTGTTCAGGTGACTATAGTGCCCCTTTAATAGATATTAGGACCCACGGTACAGCAATGTAGAAATAGTAATGGGGTTGAATTACTCCATTTTGTCTTTAGGTTTCAGCTGTCAATCACTTCCAGAAATTCACAACAATATATTCACCACTGCTAAGCTTGGAGTTTGGCACCTGAGATGTCCATCACTCCATTCCGGCTTTTTTAAGCAGCACCATGAGAGGAAGCAGCATAGAAATGGCAGTTCCAGGTATGTTGACTCCTGACATGAAAATAATATTTGTTTAATACTAATTGAAAATACTCAAGTTGATCATTCTCAGAATTGCATTTGCTGTGGTTTTAACATGGTGTAACTCAAGTTACTAACTAGACTTCAACATATCTAGGCACTGGTTTTCTCTTCTCGTAGCAAATAATCAATTTCTAAAGGGGACATCTCCAACCTTTTAAACCTAAAGAAGATACCAATTGTCCTGTTAACTTGGCAGGTTAAAAAATACTTCAGTGGAGAATTGTTTTTATTCTCCTAAATTACATTTTAATTATATTTTTGTACCGTTATCAAAGATATGTAGCCTCATTCACCTAGGTTTTTGTTCTGCACAACTGCATATCACATACTATAGAAAAAGAAAAGATTGAAAAAGCAAACAAACCCCTGTGCATGTTACTTTAAAGAACAAAACAAACCCCACACACCAGGTTGCCATAGCAACGTGCCTGCATGATTCAACAAGTGTATCACACTGCATAGTCCTGCATATTAATGCCCTATATCACAGTGCATTGCTCTGCATATTGATGCTCTTAATCAACTTAAAAGAACACTGTAGGGAGGGGGGGGGGCGGAGCCTGACTACAGAGCAGACCAGACGTGTGCTGCATGAGCTCCTGTGTCTGGCACACCAAACTCGACGGCAAAACCGATTAAAAAACCTGCAGAGCTGCAAAACCTTACCCAGCTTGTTCCTGACAGCGGCGGTCTCGGGGATACCTCTCGCGGGCCTCTCCTCCGCTGGCAAACCCAACTCGAGGCTTTGCGGCCTACCAGTAACTGGGCCAAGGAGAGACGGCCGCTCTCCCACAGCCCTAACTGGAGGTGACACTCGACTAAAGAGGTCCCCCTCCCCCCCTTTGGACCGGTGGGGGTCATCCCGGTCCTACCCGGCAGGTGCAGAGTACGCAGGCGGCGGACACCTACCGCATGGAACAACAGGCTGACTCAGACCACCAACAGCCAGGATCCCACGAGGTGCCCAAGATGGCGGACACACACACCTCGCACACAGCAACGAGCCAAGTGGAGCGAACACTCCAACGCATTGACAAGCAATTTGTCCAATTTTGGACCCAGCTGGAGAAGCGAGCACAACTCACACAGCGACCACGTCAAGGGGGAACCCAGAGGGGCCCAATCACTAACACTGAAGGCTCCCAAACGGGCGCAAAACCTACCCTGCAAACCACCAAGTCCAGGACCGGCCCACGCAAGCCGAGGACCACAGGGGTGCATACCCCGCAGCGAACATCAAGAGGGTGTAAAAAAATCCGCCGCAAGCGACGAACATGCAACAGATCCCTCCACCACCCACGTGGCAAACAGGACTCGGACCTTCTGGGACATAGGGCCTGGAGCCCGAAGTCGCCAGTCCTTTACCCGGCCCGCAGTCAACAAGAGGGTGAGTGCTGCCCCTACCGCACCTCGACCCTGGAGAAGCCAAAAGCCTGCAGCAAAAGCATGCCTGAAATGGGCATCGGCTAAATCAAACACGGACTGTTTACTTGGGGCGGATGGCCGCCGGCTGGACTGGACACTGAGAGCCACATAGAACTCAGCCTATAGAACTCAGTGATCGCCCCCCCCTTTTTTGCCTCCTATGTGATATGCAGTATGCCAACAACCCTTTACCGTTACATGTGTATTAACGGTTAGTCAGCCACACTGCAACCTTAGGCATCTTCCCACGTATTGTTGCAGCCTCAGAATATACGCCTAGACCCACTGTTTAGCATAAGTACTATGCCTTTGCAAATAAGCACTTGCCTCTTATAACAGATACCCTAGCAAAAGTATTTTAGCATGGTTAGACATCGCCTGTATAAATGCACCCTGACAACATACCTACCTGGTATAGCTTGCTATATAAATAATGAAAAATTTGCTTTCTGTTATCCTGATAATTTGATAGGAAGACGTACCAACCCAACATGTTACCAGTCATGTCAATTCACTCATTGTACTCATGATTTTTGCTATTGTGTATCGCTTTAATTAACAATCTGACATAATCTACATTATTTTAACATATAAAAATGTGCCGACAATCCTATTGCTTCAATTGTTACGCTTGAAAATGTGCTCGAGGAATGCTGTTGGGGCACCAAGAGCTTGTATGTTATGCCATTCAAAGCACAATAAAAATACAGAATTTAAAAAAAAAGAACACTGTAGGCAGCATAACCACTTCAACTTATTGTAGTGGTTATGGTGCCTGGTGTCTGTGAGAACCGAGTCCCGCATCACTACTAAACTATTTAGCCACAGTTTAGCAGATATGCTTGATCCCAGCCCCAATTACAATATGGCAGAGCAGTATTTCACCTCATTTATACTATACTAATCTGTATATAACAGTGCCAGTTGATGCTCTTGGCCAGTGAATTAAAGGAAAAGTTTTAGACATCTAATGATGAAGGAGAACTTCTGCTTTAGCTATATCTGTGAAGCCTCCTAGATGACCCAGGTAAGTGTTTGACTCTTAACCTTGAAAAGATGCCAAGGCACTCATGGAACCATAACCACTACTGCATGCTGTAATGGTTATGCTCTTTAGAGTGCCCCTTTAACCCCTTAAGGACACATGACATGTGTGACATGTCATGATTCCCTTTTATTGCAGAAGTTTGGTCCTTAAGGGGTTAAGTAACTGATTTTGGGCCCCTTCCATCTGGAAGCCCTCATCTAAGGTTTCAGGTGGGAGACCTTTGAAAGTGTGACTCAGACTTGTCTTAATGTTATATTGCTAAAATGTATTTTTTTTTTTTAAATAAACATATGAACATATGTATTATATTGCCTTTACATTTGCTGATAATTAAATCCACTTGTGGTAGAACCTCCCTATAAATCTTTTCACTTAGGGACCACTTAAAAGAAAAGCAGAGAGGCGTTCAAAAATCAGAGAGAGCAATGATATAAAAAAGGTACCTCCCCATGGGAGATCTACGTTATCAAAAACACAGTGCACTGCTGGCTGTTTTCTATAGGGAAACTAACGTCAGTACTGTTTGATGCACGCTTGGAAAAAGGGTCCATTGATTTTTCATTAGTTAAGGATTCTCACCTGTTCACAGAAATCTTCCTATTTGAATAAAAATGTGTCAGGGTACCTGTCCTTCGCGGCGCCTTGCGATCACAGAAATTATGTATTTTCTTAGTTCTGATGCACACACATTCATCCCTAACTTCCTGGTGCCTTATTATGACATCATATATAATGTGGATCCCTCCCATTAGTCTCCTTTTATAGTGTCAGCCCATGAGTGGCTTTTTAATGATGTGTACAGGCTTGTGACATCAGAGTTCTCTGTGACCAATCACTCCCCAGTATAGGGTATATATACTTCCTGGCTGTCCTTGTTTCCTTGCCCTGTCATGGTTCTTGTTACCTGAGAGTGTGTTTACTGTGTATTGGATTTCCTGTTACCTGACCTTGGCTTGTTTGACTTTTCTTGCTTTCTGTTATCCTGATATTGGCCTGGCTATCGATTCCGTGTATTTCTGTAATTCTAAACTCTGCTTGTTTCTCGTTTATTCTCTGTATGCTTGCAGACATTTCATATATCTATCTCAGTCACTAACCCGGCCACTCTAAGGACCGGTACGTGTACCTTTTCTGTTACCTTTAGGTTTGTGTGTTAGGGTAACTCTGTTCCTGATAAGATGTCAGAAATTGTACAGAGACCAAAGCACTACTGTCCACACCTGGATTGTCCTTTTTCTGGTATTTGTTGGCAATAGTATGCTTCCACATTTCACCACTACCTATATTCTTGTCTAAAAAGTAAACAACGTTCATAATTTCTTACATGTATATTACTCTGAATATCTATTTTGGCTGTTGCCTCATCTACCCTTCTCCTCCCCAACCCTTCCCTTTTTTATCCTTAAACGTTACCCTCCATGGCATGGCTATTGCATGCTCACCAGGGCTACATATTTACTTGCAAAAACAAGAGAGAGTAAACCGCGCCCAAGATATTTGTACAAATGGTTATACGTACATAGGGCTTCAAATATTTTATGCAATGGACCTCAAAGGAGACATAAATATAGACAAAATAATAGTGCAATACAGAAAATATAGCGTATAAGTGGTGGATAATTATATGTTGCTACCACTCACATTTTCATGAGCTAACTCAGAGCTCTGCTGTTTTTCGCATGGATGGAACAATCCCTGTCTAAGGAAATATGATGATATGGTCACCACAGGAACTTCAGATAAGGTGCAATGTGCAGGATATATATAGAAGCAAATGCAGAAAAGACCTACAATGGTGAAGTAGGTACAAATAGGTAAATCACATGGATAAATGCAATATTATACTCACATTTGCTAGAGCAGAACCCACATAAATTTCCCAAGGGTGAAATTTATGTGGGTGTCCTCTGGGTATTTTTTCATGGCACACCACCTGGGGTGACCCCCCAGATACGCATGCAGGGCGATACGGCCCACTTTTTTTTTGGTTGATGTAGGTGTCCTCTGGTTTCCACGGCACACCACCCGGGGTGGCCCTACCGGATAAGATTACGTGCATAAAGCCTTCTATACATACAGCCCCTACGCCGGGTAACCCCGGTCGTAGCGGGATCCGACCTATATATATGTATTTGCATACGATAAGCCACCACGGTTTTTTCCACTGAAACTTGTTTTCGCCCCACAGGTCAAAAGATAACTCGGATCATGGAAGATGCACAAAACAACCCGGAATTTCAGGCCATGATCAATGCCGCCGTGGCGGCTTCTGTGGAAAAGGCCCTCTTGCGAGCCCTCCCCACAGCCAAGGCGACACTAGCCCTCCAGAATGCATGGAAGCGTCGGGCTCAGAGGTGTCTAAGGGCAAGATGCCCGTCAAACGGGTTAAGAGCGCGGACCGACAACCCGCACCCTTCGCACCCCTATCCTCGGACGAGGACGAGGCCTATGGTCCACAGCCCCTGAACATGGTGGACGAATGGCAAAGGGATGGCTCACCCTCGGACGACGAGGAGTGGCAAGACCTACCACCTACTTCTTCGGCTTACGTCAAGGAGACCTTCTTAGGCAAGGAAGCCGACGACGACTGCCACACCGGTCCGTCTGGAGATGGTGTGTTTGTGGATGACCAGGGGATGCTATTATTTGATCCGCGCACCATCCGACACCCTCGCTCCTCTGAATGGACACTGCCAGAGCATCTGGCGAAATTCATCCATTACTGGCTGCGCAAGCCATTGGAAAAGGAGGTACGGATGCGCCTCCGGGCCGAATGCCCCAGGCCGCTGATCCCCGACAAAGTGGCACTAATGCCCGAATTCGATGACACGATGGTGGTGTTTATGTCGCGCACGGGCAGAGACCCACGCAAAGGGGTGGAAAAGGGCATGAAGGCGGCACAAGACAAAATGCTGGATCTGCTCGGCACCATAGCTAAGATGTTGTATTTCGCTGATCTTGCCCTCAGCCAAGACTCGCAACTGGACCCTCATGTCATACGCGAATGGGCCCAACGCGCAATATGTCTACTGGGCAACGCTAACGCCGCACTTTGCGTCGAGAGACGCAGATCGGCGCTGATCAGGATCGACAGCAAGCTCCTGGAACTGGGAGCCAAAGAATTTGGACCGAAGGCCCAGGGTCTACTATTTGGTGATGCCTTCATCACAGAGCTAAAGTGACATGTGAACCTGTTCACGACCTTAAACAAGGCTCAGACCTCCCTCAAGCAGGTGTTCCACACTCCTCCCACAAGAGGTGTTTGGAAGGGCTGGCCGACAGCGGAACCGTGCCAGCAGCCGATTTTGGACCTCAGGTTCCAGGTCGTTTCCACAGACTTCAACCTTCTTCCTGTCCTCATCACAAAGGCCCTCAACGTTCCGAGGTGCAGGGAGGACCAGAGGTTTCAGAGGCCGTGGGCGCGGTCGCTTCAATAATGGTGAGTCCTTCCGTACAAACCAATGTCCCAAAGTTTATTGCAGGCAACCTGTCTTCTTTCTTCCAGAACTGGGAACAGATTACCAAAGGGTCCTCCAAACGGTACGCGGCTTCGTTATAGACTTTGCCGCGCAACCCGTCCAGACCACTCCCCCCCCCGATCCACATGTTGTCAGAACAAAACCGACTGGTGGACGAAGAGATCCACACGCTCTTCGAGAAGGGCGCGATTCAATACGCGCCAGACGGGGGAGGCTTTATAAGCAATATCTTCTTGGTCAAGAAGAAGACAGGCGAGTATCGGCCGGTTATCAATCTCCGACAGCTAAATACCTTCGTGATCTACAGACACTTCAAGATGGAAGGTATCCATCTTCTACAAGACCTTCTCATCAAGAACGACTGGTTAACGCGCCTGGACCTCAAAGACGCGTATCTCACGGTCCCCGTGGACAGAAGTTACCGTCAGTTTCTCAGTTTCAGATGGAGAGGACAGGTATGCCAATTTACTTGCCTGCGTTCGGCCTCAGCTCGGCTCCGTGGTGCTTCACAAAGCTGTTGAGACCGGTGATGGCTCGCATCCGTACAAAGGGCATACGCTGTCTCGTATACTTGGACGACTTGCTGATTTTCTGCGAATCCACGTCCCGGCTACGATCACAGACGAGATTTGTAGTTCACTTACTGGAGTCTCTGGGATTCGTGGTGAACAGACAAAAGTCGTCTCTCTCTCCATCCCAGTCGGTACAATTCCTGGGCTTCGACATCGATTCGAGGGAATGCGTACTGTGCCTCCCCTCGAAAAAGATTGCCTCGATAAGGAAGGAAATCAGGCGAGTCTTGAAGATGGACTCGATACCGCTCAGGATGCTCGCTCGGATTGTAGGACTCCTGTCTTCATCCATTCAAGCGATATTCCCGGGCCCTCTACACTACAGGGCCATGCAACGGCTGAAAGCGGGATATTTGCGCACCGGACATTCCTACGACCACTGGATCCCACTCACTCAGGAGGTGAGATCAGAACTGCGATGGTGGTTGCTACACATACAAGCCTGGAACGGCAAGGTGATCTTCGGCCCCTCCCCGGACTTCGTCGTGGAATCGGACGCCAGTTTGTGGGGATGGGGCGCTCACTGCTCAGAGGCCTCCACGGGGGGCCCATGGCAAGGAGAGGAGACCGACCTGCACATCAACTGCCTGGAGCTGATTGCAGGTTCCTTCGCCATACGCAGTCTGGCCAAAGACAAGTCGAATTGCTGTATCCTACTCCGCATGGACAACGTCTCGGCGGTGCAATACATACACCGCCTGGGCGGAGCGAGGTCCAAAGACCTGACCGAAGCCACGGAGGACATTTACAGCTTCTGCATACGGAGGAACATCACGATACAGGCGGAATATCTCCCAGGGGTCTCCAACCTGACGGCGGACTGGTTCTCCCGACACTGGAGAGACACCAGCGATTGGAAACTCAACAGGGAGGTATTTCAGACACTACGACAGCGGATGGGCCCGCTATCAATAGATCTGTTCGCCTCAAGGACCAACCACCAACTACGGAGATACTACAGCTGGCTTCCGGACCCGATGGGCGAAGCGGCGGACGCATTCCTTCAGGACTGGCCCTCACACGGGGCCTATGCCTTCCCTCCATTCTCTATGATTCCACGGGTACTACGGTACTTACGCACCCACAGGATATCGCTCCTGCTCATAACGCCTCTCTGGCAGAGTCAACCGTGGTTCCCGGACCTCCTGGAGATGCCCCACGACAATCCTGTTCTGCTTCCAACTTTCCCACTCCTCCTGTCGGGACCTCGAGGGGAACCTCACCCGCTCGTCCTGGAAGGACAACTGGAACTGGTGGTCTGGACGATTTCAGGGGCTCCTGGTCGGTCCACGGCCTATCGCAATCTACTAAAGACCTCCTATGGGATTCATGGGCTCCGGGCACCAGGAGATGTTACATCTCCGCATGGTCAGCCTGGAGTGATTGGTGCATGGAAAGGGATTCCGATCCCTTTACTGCCCCTGTCCCGCTGATACTCAATTACCTAGCTCATCTCTTCTCGACAGGTAGATCGTACAGATCCCTTAACGTGATCAGATCGGCCATCTCAGCGGCACACATCCCAGTACAAGGCAGACCGGTGGGTCAGGACCCACTGGTATGTCGTCTACTGCGGGGTGCCAGACTGACGAGACCCCCAGCACCCAAATACTCCAACCTCTGGCAAGTGAATGGAGTTCTGGATTTCCTGCGAGGTTGGCCGGACAATCCGTCTCTATCTCTGAAACAACTCTCAGCAAAACTGGCCCTTTTGCTATGCCTCGTCTCTTTCCGACGGGTGTCTGACATTAGGGCCTTTGACGTGGACGGTTTCTCTCTCACTCCAGAGACGGACGGACGGACTAAATCAGATACGTCCTCTGTGTCCTATCCATATTTCGAATCAGACTCCAAACTGTGCGTCGTCAAGACACTTAGGAGATACGTAGAAATCACAGCCACCCTCCGGCGCTCCCTGACGGGTCAACTGCTGATTTCCTACGTGAAGCCTCGCGGCCCAGTGTCTACGACCACCCTGGCCAGATGGGTTCGCTGGTTACTACAGCTGGCAGGAATCAAATCTAGTTTTGGAGCGCATTCAGTCAGAGGGGCGGCGGCATCCCAAGCGTTCTTGGCAGGCGCCTCCCTAGCCGACATTATGCGTTGTGCGGACTGGTCTAGGGAAAGTAAATTTCGGACATTCTATTTCCGCCATGTTTCGCATGCTTCCTTCACACTGGTTAGGCCTAAGCTTTAAAAATGCAAATATGAAGCCTCCTGTCATGTGGTAAAATTGAAGATTATATTAGCTTTAGTGTACTAATAATCTTAATTTTAGTAATGACAGGAGGCGAATATTTCCCGCCCTAGAGTTTTTCCCCCCCAGGTTATCTAGATTTTCAGGATTAGGTCCTAGTGCTCAGGTAAGCATGCAGGTTCTTGCTGTATATGTTAGCATATTGGATACGTTGCTTGTTATCATGTATGGATTATATAATTTATCAGATTTCCTTAAATTTGGTTGTGGTTGTTATGTTCTCTCACGTTCTGATTTTGATGTCCTATGTTTAGGTATAAGACTACGCATCTTACTATACATTAATGTTCAGATATTCAATGTTTATGATATGCGGACATGTTGCCACGCCAGAAACCTTTCACCTTTTTCTTTTTCTTTCAGCGTGAACATCCATTTTATGGGACGAAGAATCGTCTTCCACTCCGTCACATCATGGACCTACCAAAGTTTATTCTCCTTATATGTTATTGAATTGTTAATCTGTATTGGTGTTTTTTGTGTATTGACTGTTAAATTTTTCGCCTCAAAGAAAGAGGAAATGATGTCATAGACAGGCCCTTTTATGGGCAGCATATCTTTTCTCTGATTGGTTGTTACTGTTTCTATGCTGCTGGAGTTTTCAGTAAAGAAAGATATGCAAATATTCGCCTCCTGTCATTACTAAAATTAAGATTATTAGTACACTCCAGATACAGTCATGGTAACAGAACAGACCGGGGCACTGTTCCAGAGCCTTTTCCCCAATAACACTAGCCAAAATACAAAAAAGCCTGAAGCCAGTTACCAAACGTTATAGAGCTGATAGTAACGACACCTGTTCTCATCCTTTTACTTATGGTGTTCTTTTCCCTTAACCTCCTTATCAATATTAAACGAACGGCACAAGGGTAAAATATTCATGTATTCCCCTTTCCATACTTTGTCCTGCACTTCTGGCTTAAAATCAGTGCCTAAGGGGCCCTCAAAACATTCATGTTGGGCTCCTTGCCAAATCAGAGATACGGGCAGCCTGGTTAATGGCCATGACCAAATCAGGACCTCATGTGACACATGAGACACCGAGGCAGGTAACGCTGCATCCCCACCCACTGGAAGCCAAGCACTAACGTTAGGGACAGAAATCTGTGACTCTCTCACTGTACCAGAAACCACTTTAAACCCACCATAAAAGCTGAAAACAGCCCCTCAGAAGTAACCCTGGATAAGCTAGATGTATAAGGAGAGAGAAGAATAGGGGATTGTAATGTGAGTGAGCTCACCTGAAGACTGCACAGAACTCAGACTGCTGAGCCGCCCACAGTGACAGGTAGCTGTGACATCTGTGCATCAGAAAGCCTACTAGGAACAGTCTCTGCAGTCTTTTTGCGCAATCTGTAGTAGGAAGCTGGAGCCGATCTGGTGATAATGGGAACACCGGAAAAATGGGAAGAAGATGGCAGAGTCCCAGGTATAAGTTCCTCAGTGGAAGACAATCTGTCAACGTCAGGAGCAGCATCCTTATCTGCCATCACTGGGCTCTACGGAAGAAACAGAATTGAGAATTGTCCCCACCAACCGACCAGCAAGTCCAGCAGGTAGGTCAACAGGCAGGGGCAGACAGAGGAAACCCACGCAGCCTACCTTATCATGGGATCTGGCGTGCAGCTTGAGGAGGCTGTCTAGGAGTGAGTGTTTAGGCAGTGGAACTGGGAGCAGCATTATCCCTGCTGTACCCTGCCCCAACACATCCTGTGCCCGGTGCACTTGAGTGTGCACCACCACACTGGAAGCAGTGGGGTGTAACTCCTCTGCACGGCGCGTACCAGTGAGAAGAAAGTAGTCACCAGATCAGGTTGCCCTGAGAGCCATGCTGCAAGGGGCTGGAATGGTTTAGTCTCCTCTGCGCTGGGACTGAGGCACCCCAGAGACCTAGACCGCATATGGTGGATTGACTGTGACGGTCACCGGGAATTAGGGAAATTGCTGGTGTAACCAATCGGCACCATTCTGAAGGGCAGCATCACTAATAGATTCCAAAAGGGAATTTATGTGGGAAAAAATAAGCAATAAAAGAAGGGGGCAAAAGTGAGCTAAAAAAGGGGCAAGATTAACTAAACGAGCAAAATCAATAAAACAAAAAAAAGGGGGGCAAAAATCAACTAAAAATGGGGGAAGGTGACCTAAACTGGGGAAAGAAAGACAAAAGGAAGTAAAACACAAAATAAAACAAAATAAATAGATGTAGTGGAGTGGAGCTAACCAAAGGGGCCTAGAGGCCTAGTAACCTGCAGCTGGAAAATACTTCAAGGGTAAGAGGATATGAAACAATTACAAGGCTTATATATGCCCCTGCTGGGATGTCCCATAATTCATACACCCGACTCCACCTACTACCTCTGTCATGGGCCCCTTTCTTCTAAGCTGCACTCTCTTCCCAGGGACTTCTATATTCTAACACATGATAAATATATTTATTTAGGGGAGCGGAGCAGAGACAGCTAGCAGACCAGTCGCACATTCCCTGAGCTCCTGCAGTGTGAGCCAAAAACCCGCGAATATCTTTAACCCGCTTGCTGGAATCCACCTGCAATTGGGCTCAACGTACAGAGGAGGCTCCTACTGACCTGCCGGTACCTTTCACATCGCTGAACTCGGCAGAAAACCGCAGTGGCGATATGAGGCCTAGCGGAGGCACGGGGGACGGACGGCCGCCTTCCCGCCAGTTATCCAACCGTACCGAGCGTGCAGACCGCATTCACCCCCCCCTATGGACCGATGGGGGAGATCTCGGTCCCCACCGGACAGGGTGCTCCGACTTCCACACCAAACGATGGAGGCAGCGAACCCCCTACACAAAATGGGGTTGGACACCCACAAGATGGTGGCTCACCCTGACACGAGCGTGTCAGTTAAGCGATGGCACCAAACTAACAGGGCAGTAACAAAAGTCTGCTCGAGTGACTCTATTGATAAAATCTTCGACAGATTCTGAGCAAAATTGGAGACTTGCATGCAACGTGAAATCCCGCGCCGACAAACGCCTACTAAGGTTGGAGCCAGCGGCGGACGGAGGTTTGGGGACTCTTACCAGGGCAATGCCACAACCCACACTCCGAAGTCCCACAGCAAAGGCCCTCCCGGGCTTTGACCCGACGGTGCAGGCCACACAGGCGGAAAGCAGTTCAGCGACCACGTAAGCGACTACACACATCTTACCGCACCACCCCTTATGGGGCGACCCTGGACCACACAGGCTCCCAGGCTCGTGGACCACAAGCACCAGCTCTCCTACAGACCCGGGGCAAGGGAGGATTCCCACCCCCGGACCGACGCAGCTCCGCTCCACCGCGACCGACACCGGGAGCGGGACCCAAGCTTGGCAAATACCCACGTACCAGCGGCCGCTGGATTAGCGGCAGCAACACAGCAAGCATGGCACACATTGGGGAAGGAAGCCCGGTGGCGCACAGCAACGGCACAGATCCCCGAGACCAGGGCAACGAGACGCCGGCCTCACAACGAGCCAAGAGCGGGAGAGGGCAATCGGTTGCACCCTGGTCAGCAATCAGCCCCAATGAGCCCACCAGACGGGTACCTACAGCCTCCAGATTGGGCGTCGGCTGACCTCTCAGGAACTGACCCACAAAATCTCTCATAGCCTGTGCCCGGGCATGTATGTGAGAACTCTTTTTCCCTAAGCATACTCATTTTTATCTACACGTTCTTCATACCACCGAAGTTTTCGTTAATTTGCATCACAGTTCAAGAGGCCTTCCTCTTTGCAGCATGTCTAATATATGTCTTGAACTGAGGCAGAAGCATCAAAGACTTACTTATCTTTAACCTGCGATTTAATTTGAACGTTTATAATTTTGTTACTACACAACTTATACATATGTGGGATTTATACTCTAAGGCTAGCATAATAGTCATTTAGTCCAGGCCTAACTAGACTAGAGCAATGCCTGACCATCTCACTAATCAGCTATGCAGACTACAAGTTGTAGAATGTTCTAAGACTAACAAGCATGTTTTATGTTGACCATAGGTGTGTTCCTGCAGCTGAGGCACAGTAAGAGTCCAGGCCGTAATGGTTAGGAAATGCAACTGTCAGAAACTAACTATGTCATAGCCTAGGTATCATTAGCCAGTATCTATCATATTGTTCTCGTGCCTAACACGCACCATAAGCGTTTGACATCCCTAAACCCACTCGTATATGCGAGTTTAACCCATAATTTAACTAATAAATGCTCAACTGGGTTAACGTAACCAACTCACCTTGCTTAGATACACGTAGTTAGTTCTTATGTTCTGCCGCGTATAAACGTTATAATTTCTCTGTGTACCCAATAATGCTGAAACTTACATGCCGTATACCACTAGATTGTGTTACCAAGTCTGCATATGTTTAAATCCTGGTGTTATAATCTCACTTTATAATAGCGATGACAAGCGTGTACCTACTCTTGTCTTTGTAATTTTTTTAAAAAAGCGACGACATCCAACATATATATTACCTTTAAGCTAATGTACCTAATCGATTGAAATACTCACTATTGCTGACCAGCATGCACCCAACTTGATTTCACTGATATTATTTTATGTTTCGTTTACTTGTCGACGTTAAACCATGTTGTATAAAAAAAAAAAAAGAGGCACGAATACTATGGAAATGTTAGTTACCATTGTTACCAAACCCTGTACTGTATTCTAAATGCACATTTCCCTCTTCTTATTCTGTATCCCAACTATTATGCCTCAATAAAATACAGATTGACAAAAAAATATATATATTTATTTAGTTCATTTATTATGTTTCACATTCTACACATTTAGTAAAGTGTCCCAAAATGTCACCCTGTACCTTTTTTTTCCCTTCTTATTTCATAGTTATCTTTTAAAACCTCAGAGTATGCTGTATGAAAATAATTAATATTCCCTACTTTATTCTTACCGGTCTTATCAATGCTGTTGTTAAAGGAACACTCTAAGCACCATGACCACTACAGCCCTCAGCAGTCGTTATGGTGTATGGAGTCCCTTCGCATTATCCCATGGTAAGGGGTCAAACCGTTTGTAAATGGTTTCTTTTTCACCTGGGTCGCCCCAAACACCTGCACTGCTTCTGGTCTCCTCCATATAGGTAAAGTTGACAGGGGATTCCAGTTTATGGCAAGTTTGCTGTAAGTTTTCAGGTCACTCAAGAGTATCAGCTGTCAGCGAATGATCTGAAATCATGCACAGATGAAACCCTAACTTCCACTGCGTGATCGAGATGGGAAGCAATGCAGGTGTTTGGGAGACCCTGTAACTATTAAAACATTTGCAAGCAGACATAGGCGTGCGCAGCCTATTGCATTAGGGTGTGCACCCTAAAGCACAAACACATGTCGCGTGTATATGTATGTGTATATATATATATATATATATATATATATATACATACATAAACACATATAAATATATATATATACACACACACACATACATACACTGCTGTGTGTGTGTGTGTGTGTGTGTGCTGTGTGAGGGTGGTTTGAGGGTGGTGTGTGTGTAAGGCTGCGGTCTGTGTGTGTGTAAGGGTGCTGTTAGTGTGATGTGTGTGTGTGAGGGTGTTTGTGTGTGTGTGTGTTGTATGTGTGTGTGTGTGCTGTCTGTGTGTCTGTGCGTGCGTGTGTGTGTGTGTGTGTGTGGGTGCTGTATGTGTGTAGGTGATGTGTGTGTGGGTGTGTGTGTGCTGTATGTGTGTAGGTGCTGTGTGGGTGCTGTGTGTGTGTGTGTGTGTGTGCACGCTGTATGTGTGTAGGTGCTGTGTGGGTGCTGTGTGTGTGTGCAGGGCTGCCATCAGAAATTGTGGGGCCCCTGACAAAGCACAAGGTCTGGGCCCACCCCCACCCCCTCCCTCCCGGGCCCGCCCACGCCCTACCTAGTCCGCTGACAATGATGCGGGACTGAATGCGGTGTGTATAGTGGAAGTGAATTAGAATGTGTGTAATGGATGTAGTGTTTGTGTGTATTAGATACTGTTTGTGCAGTGAATGCAGAGTGTGTGTTTGTGTAGCGGATGCAGTGTGTATAGTGAACGCAAAGTGTGTTTGAGTAGTGCATGTAGTGTGTGTACAGTGATGTAGTGTGTGTTTGTGTAGTGGATGTAGTGTTTGTATGTACTAGATGAAATGTGTTTAGTGGATGCAGTGTCTGTAGTGGATGCAGTGTGTGTATTAGACACAGTGTCTGTGTATAGTGAATGCAGAGTGTTTCAATTTGTGGTGGATGTAGTGTGTGTACTGTGAATACAGGATGTTTGTGTAGTGGATGCTGTGTGTACAGTTAATGCAGAGTGTGTGTCAGTATAGTGAATCCAGAGTGTGTGTTAGTGTGTAATGAATGCAGAGTGTGTGTTAGTGTGTAGTGAATGCAGAGTGTGTCAATGTAATGAATGTAGTGTGTGTGTGTTAGTGCAGTGAATGCAGAGTGTGTGAAAATGTGTAGTGAATGCAGAGTGTGTGTTAATGTGTAGTGAATGCAGAGAGTGTGTTAGTGTGTAGCGGATGCAGAGTGTGTGTTAGTTTGTAGCGGATGCAGTGTGTTAATGTGTAGTGAATGCAGAGGGTGTGTTAGTGTGTAGTGAATGCAGAGTGTTAGTGTGTAGTGAATGCAGAGTGTTAATGTGTAGTGAATGCAGAGAGTGTTTGAGTAGTGGATGTAGTGTGTGTACAGTGATGTAGTGTGTGTTTGTGTAGTGGATGTAGTGTTTGTATGTACTAGATGAAATGTGTTTAGTGGATGCAGTGTCTGTAGTGGATGTAGTGTGTGTATTAGACGCAGTGTCTGTGTATAGTGAATGCAGAGTGTTTTAATTTGTGGTGGATGTAGTGTGTGTACTGTGAATACAAGATGTTTGTGTAGTGGATGCTGTGTGTACAGTTGATGCAGAGTGTATGTTAGTATAGTGAATGCAGAGTGTGTGCATAGTTTAGTGAATGCAGAGTGTGTGTTAGTGTGTAATAAATGCAGAGTGTGTGTTAGGGTGTAGTGAATGCAGAGTGTGTCAGTGTAATGAATGTAGTGTGTGTGTAAATTTGTAGTGAATGCAGAGAGTGTGTTAATGTGTAGTGAATGCAGAGAGTGTGTTAGTGTAGTGAATGCAGAAAGTGTGTTAGTGTAGTGAATGCAGAAAGTGTGTTAGTGTAGTGAATGCAGAAAGTGTGTTAGTGTAGTGAACGCAGAGAGTGTGTTAATGTGTAGTGAATGCAGAGAGTATGTTAGTGTGTAGCGGATGCAGAGTGTGTGTTAGTGTAGTGAATGCAGAGTGTTAATGTGTAGTGAATGCAGAGAGTGTGTTAGTGTGTAGCGGATGCAGAGTGTGTGCTAGTGTAGTGAATGCAGAGTGTGCATATGTAGCGAATGCAGAGTGTGTGTCAGTATAGAGGATGCAGTGAGTGGGTTAGTGTGTAGTGTATGCAGAGTGCATGTTGTATTAGTGAATGCAGTGTGTGTATTGTATTAGTGTATTAGTGTATGCAGTGTGTGTGTTAGTGTATGCAGTGTGTGTGTGTTGTATTAGTGTATGCAGTGTGTGTGTGTGTGTTGTGTTAGTGTATGCAGTGTGTGTGTTGTATTAGTGTATGCAGTGTGTGTTGTGTCAGTGTATGCAGAGTGTGTGTTGTGTCAGTGTATGCAGAGTGTGTGTTGTGTTAGTGTATGCAGTGTGTGTGTGTGTGTTGTGTTAGTGTATGCAGTGTGTGTTGTGTTAGTGTATGCAGAGTGTGTGTTGTCAGTGTATGCAGAGTGTGTGTTGTGTTAGTGTATGCAGTGTGTGTTGTGTCAGTGTATGCAGAGTGTGTGTGTTGTGTCAGTGTATGCAGAGTGTGTGTTGTGTTAGTGTATGCAGTGTGTGTGGTGTTAGTGTATGCAGTGTGTGTTGTGTTGGTGTATGCAGAGTGTGTGTTGTGTCAGTGTATGTAATGTGTGTGTTGTGTCAGTGTATGTAGTGTGTGTTGTGTTAGTGTATGTAGTGTGTGTGTGTGTGTGTTGTGTTAGTGTATATAGTGTGTGTGTGTTGTGTCAATGTATGCAGTGTGTGTGTTGTGTCAGTGTATGTAGTGTGTGTGTGTTGTGTTAGTGTATGTAGTGTGTGTTGTGTTAGTGTATATAGTGTGTGTGTGTGTGTGTGTTGTGTTAGTGTATATAGTGTGTGTGTGTTGTGTCAGTGTATGCAGTGTGTGTGTGTGTTGTGTCAGTGTATGTAGTGTGTGTGTGTGTTGTGTCAGTGTATGTAGTGTGTGTGTGTGTTGTGTCAGTGTATGCAGTGTGTGTATTGTGTCAGTGTATGTAGTGTGTGTGTGTTGTGTTAGTGTATTATTATTATTATTATTATTGCAATTTATATAGCGCCAACAGATTCCGTAGCGCTTTACAATATTATGAGAAGGGATTTAACTATAGATAGGACAATTACAAATAAACTTACAGGAACAATAGGTTGAAGAGGACCCTGCTCGATCGAGCTTACATTCTATAGGAGGTGGGTGTAAAACACATTAGGACAGGAATTTGCAATCAAATAAGGTGGACTGCCCTTTAGGAGAGGGCAAGAGACAGGTATGTGAGGTAAGGGTTAGTCTTGGAGGCCATATGCTTTCCTAAAGAGATGAGTTTTAAGGCACTTCTTAAAAGATGCAAGACTAGGGGAGAGTCTGATGGCGGTAGGCAGGCTATTCCATAGGAAGGGAGCCGCCCGCGAGAAGTCCTGCAAGCGCGAGTTGGCCGTACGAGTGCGGACAACGGACAGGAGGTGGTCACGGGCAGAACAGAGAGACCGAGAAGGGACATACCTATGGATCTGTGAGGAGATATAAGAGGGGCTAGAGTTGTTCAGTGCTTTATAGGTGTGAGTTAGTACCTTGAATTGACTCCTATAGCATACAGGAAGCCAATGTAAGGACTGGCAGAGGGTTGAGGTGTGAGAGAAACGACTAGAGAGGAAAATCAGTCTAGCAGCAGCGTTCATTACGGACTGTAGGGGTGCAGTACGGCTTTTGGGAAGACCAATCAGGAGAGGGTTACAGTAATCCATGCGGGAGATTACCAGAGCATGGACAAGCTCCTTGGTAGTATCTGGTGCAAGAAAGGGGCGGATGCGGGCTATGTTTTTAAGATGGAATCTACAGGATTTGGCAACATGCTGGATGTGAGGCTCAAAGGTGAGACCAGAGTCAAGTATGACGCCAAGACAGCGCGCTTGCAAGGATGGACTGATGTTGGTACCACAAACTTGAAGGGAGAGTGAAAGAGGAGGATCAGTATTAGGAGGAGGAAAGACAAGGAGCTCAGTTTTTGAGAGATTGAGTTTCAGAAAGTGGGAGGACATCCAGTCAGAGATGGAAGAAAGGCAAGCAGTGACACGTTGCAGGATGGTAGGGGAGAGGTCCGGGGAGGAGAGATATAGCTGGATGTCATCAGCGTACAGGTGGTAGTGGAATCCAAAAGAGGTAATAAGTTTGCCAAGAGAGGCAGTATAAAGAGAAAATAGAAGTGGACCAAGGACGGAGCCTTGGGGAACTCCAACCGAGACAGGGCGAGGGGAGGAGGGATCATTAGAAAAGGAGACACTGAATGAGCGTTGGGAGAGATAAGAGGAAAACCACGAGAGGACAGAGTCACAGAGACCAAGTGATTGAAGAGTTTGAAGAAGGAGAGCATGATCAACGGTGTCAAAGGCCGCTGAGAGGTCAAGAAGAATTAGTATGGAGTAGTGGCCTTTGGATTTAGCTGCGATTAGGTCGTTAGTGACTTTGATAAGGGCAGTCTCTGTAGAGTGGAGAGGGCGGAAGCCAGATTGAAGGGGGTCAAGGAGAGAGTTGGAATTGAGGAAATGAGACACACGGGTAAAGACAAGCCTTTCCAGAAGCTTTGAGGAAAAAGGGAGCAGGGATATGGGACGGTAATTAGAGAGGGTGGATGAGTCGAGGGATGTTTTTTTTAGTATAGGTACTACAGTGGCATGTTTAAGGTCAGCAGGGACGATGCCAGAAGAGAGTGAGCAGTTGAAGATGTGTGTTAGAGAAGGCACGAGACAAGTGGAGAGAGATCTGATAAGGTGAGATGGGACAGGATCGAGCGGGCAAGTGGTGGGGCGAGAGGAGCAAAGAAGAGCAGCCACCTCTTGGTCAGTAGCTGGGGAGAATGTCTGAAGGGTAGGAAATGCATGATCTATGTGTGATTGAGAAACAGAAAGGCAAGGAGGGGAGAATTATTTCCTTAGCTGTTCAATCTTGTCAGTGAAGTAACATGCAAAGTTATCAGAAGTAAGGTTAGTTTTGGGGGTGGCCACAGCAGGGCGAAGAAGAGAATTAAAGGTGTCAAAGAGACGCCTGGGGTTGCGGGAACATGAACTAATGAGAGAGGAAAAATAGGACTGTTTGGCAAGGGCAAGGGCTGCACTGTATGAACACAATATGAATCTATAATGGAGAAAGTCTGATTGGGTACGAGACTACCTCCAGGAGCGTTCAGCACAACGGGAGCATCTTTGCAGGTAGCGCGTTGATTTAGTATGCCATGGTTGGGGGTGGGTCCTCCTTGAGGTGCTTGTTTGTAGTGGCGCTGCAGTGTTCAAGGCAGATGTAAGAGTAGAGTTATATATGGAGATGGCCAGTGAAGGACAGGAGAGGGAAGGGATGGACAGCAGTTGTGAATCAATGTCAGCTGACAACTGTTGGAGATCCAGAGAATTAAGGTCCCTCCTGAGTTGAGGGGGGTTAGGCTGAGGTTGTTGGGTGAGGGGGTACGCAAGAGCAAATGATAAGAGGTGGTGATCAGAGAGTGGATATGGAGTGTTGCAGATATTAGTTACTGGTGTTGTGTTAGTGTATATAGTGTGTGTGTGTGTTGTGTTAGTGTATATAGTGTGTGTGTGTTGTGTCAGTGTATGCAGTGTGTGTGTGTTGTGTCAGTGTTTGTAGTGTGTGTGTGTTGTGTCAGTGTATGTAGTGTGTGTGTGTTGTGTCAGTGTATGTAGTGTGTGTATGTGTGTTGATGCAGAGTGTATGTTAGTATAGTGAATGCAGAGTGTGTGCATAGTTTAGTGAATGCAGAGTGTGTGTTAGTGTGTAATAAATGCAGAGTGTGTGTTAGGGTGTAGTGAATGCAGAGTGTGTCAGTGTAATGAATGTAGTGTGTGTGTAAATTTGTAGTGAATGCAGAGAGTGTGTTAATGTGTAGTGAATGCAGAGAGTGTGTTAGTGTAGTGAATGCAGAAAGTGTGTTAGTGTAGTGAATGCAGAAAGTGTGTTAGTGTAGTGAACGCAGAGAGTGTGTTAATGTGTAGTGAATGCAGAGAGTATGTTAGTGTGTAGCGGATGCAGAGTGTGTGTTAGTGTAGTGAATGCAGAGTGTTAATGTGTAGTGAATGCAGAGAGTGTGTTAGTGTGTAGCGGATGCAGAGTGTGTGCTAGTGTAGTGAATGCAGAGTGTGCATATGTAGCGAATGCAGAGTGTGTGTCAGTATAGTGGATGCAGTGAGTGGGTTAGTGTGTAGTGTATGCAGAGTGCATGTTGTATTAGTGAATGCAGTGTGTGTATTGTATTAGTGTATTAGTGTATGCAGTGTGTGTGTTAGTGTATGCAGTGTGTGTGTGTTGTATTAGTGTATGCAGTGTGTGTGTGTGTGTGTGTTGTGTTAGTGTATGCAGTGTGTGTGTTGTATTAGTGTATGCAGTGTGTGTTGTGTCAGTGTATGCAGAGTGTGTGTTGTGTCAGTGTATGCAGAGTATGTGTTGTGTTAGTGTATGCAGTGTGTGTGTGTTGTGTTAGTGTATGCATTGTGTGTTGTGTCAGTGTATGCAGAGTGTGTGTTGTCAGTGTATGCAGAGTGTGTGTTGTGTTAGTGTATGCAGTGTGTGTTGTGTCAGTGTATGCAGAGTGTGTGTGTTGTGTCAGTGTATGCAGAGTGTGTGTTGTGTTAGTGTATGCAGTGTGTGTGTGGTGTTAGTGTATGCAGTGTGTGTTGTGTTGGTGTATGCAGAGTGTGTGTTGTGTTAGTGTATGCAGTGTGTGTGTTGTGTCAGTGTATGTAATGTGTGTGTTGTGTCAGTGTATGTAGTGTGTGTTGTGTTAGTGTATGTAGTGTGTGTGTGTGTGTTGTGTTAGTGTATATAGTGTGTGTGTGTGTTGTGTCAATGTATGCAGTATGTGTGTTGTGTCAGTGTATGTAGTGTGTGTGTGTTGTGTTAGTGTATGTAGTGTGTGTGTTGTGTTAGTGTATATAGTGTGTGTGTGTGTGTTGTGTTAGTGTTGTGTTAGTGTATATAGTGTGTGTGTGTTGTGTCAGTGTATGCAGTGTGTGTGTGTGTGTTGTGTCAGTGTATGTAGTGTGTATGTTGTGTCAGTGTATGTAGTGTGTGTGTGTTGTGTCAGTGTATGTAGTGTGTGTGTGTGTTGTGTCAGTGTATGCAGTGTGTGTATTGTGTCAGTGTATGTAGTGTGTGTGTGTTGTGTTAGTGTATGTAGTGTGTGTGTTGTGTTAGTGTATATAGTGTGTGTGTGTGTGTGTTGTGTTAGTGTATATAGTGTGTGTGTTGTGTCAGTGTATGCAGTGTGTGTTGTGTCAGTGTTTGTAGTGTGTGTGTGTTGTGTCAGTGTATGTAGTGTGTGTGTGTGTGTTGTGTCAGTGTATGTAGTGTGTGTGTGTGTGTTGTGTCAGTGTATGTAGTGTGTGTGTGTGTGTTGTGTCAGTGTATGTAGTGTGTGTGTGTGTTGTGTCAGTGTATGTGTGTAAATGTGCAATATGGGGTGAGGGGGGCCTTTTAACATAATAAAAAAAAAATTACATTTAATTAAATTGTTTCTTCCCCCTCCCTGCTTACCTGTGTCTAGGGAGGGGGGAGATTCCATCCCTGGTGGTCCGGTGGCATGGTGTGGCCCCCCGGGTTTCCTGATACCGCAGAGGGGGCCCAGGCAGCACACAGCCTCTTCTCTTCGCTCTCCTCTAATAACTCTCGCGAGACCCGCGGAGCGTTGCCATGGCAACCGGGTCTCGCGAGAGTTATTAGAGGAGAGCGAAGAGAAGAGGCTGTGTGCTGCCTGGGCCCCCTCTGCGGTAACCGGGAAGCCGGGGGGCCCGCGGCTGCACACATAGATAGCGATATTCGCTATCTATGTGTGCAGGGAGGGAAAGTGGGGCCCAGGACTGCCAGAGCAGTCCGGGCCCCCCAGGGCCGCCGGGCCCGTGACAACCGTCATGGTTGTCACCCCCTGATGGCGGCCCTGTGTGTGTGTGTGCTGTATGTGTGTAGGTGCTGTGTGGGTGTGTGTGTGTGTGTGCTGTATGTGTGTGCGTGTGTGGGGGTGATTGTGGGGGGTGGAGGTGGGGGTACATTACTTAATAGCCCCCCTCCCTTATTACCTTATGTAGGGAGGGGGGGTCATGCTGCTGCCATCCCTGGTGGTCCAGTGGAGAGTGAACTCTAACCTCGCGAGAGGAACCCGGTGGAGCTGCTGGTTGAGCTCCCCGGGTCCTCTCCTGCCTCCCTCCATGCTGCTGTGGGGAGGGAGGCTTAGAGCAGAGCCGGCGCTCAGATAGCGCTGACTCTGCATGAGCCGACACGGGGGAAGTGCTGTAAAGTAAAGTCAATAGAGAAGTGCTGCTATACATAAGTTCCTTGAGGTACCCCTTCCCTATATCTGTGTATGCCTTCATATTACAACCAAAGTGGCACTTACTTTTATTGAATGTGCTTAAAAACTACTGCCCTCTAGCCAGGGGCGTAACTAGAAACCGCAGGCAGTCACTTCCCCCCAGCCTCTGACATCATCAGAGGGGGCCTGGTCGCGCTTCATTGCGTCTCTGGCGGTTACACCTGGAGTGACGGGCCCGGTTGCAGCTGCAACCCCTGCGACTGCGGTAGTTCCGCCACTGCCTCTAGCTATGCAATTGATTAAAGATCAGAGCAGCCCTTACACCAGCATATGTGAACATATGATTAAATACATTGCTGTGGAGCTCTGTGATACATAATCAAACACGTCATGCATCTTAGCCTGCTACAAAATGGAGGATGGGCAGGAGCAATTCCACAGAGAAGGACTGTCACTCCAAAACAGAAATATTTGGAAGGTGCATATTGAAATAATTAAAACAAATTATATTGTTACTGATGGTGTTTAATGGACAGTTAGAGGTTATTGTAGGGCAAGATACTAAATTGATAAACAGAAGTGCCGCCCTTCATCATTGTATTGTGCAACAGGATTGTCACTAATCTCTAATATTTGCAGTTAATGATAGTTTCCCATGAAGGAAGGCACAGATACACACCCTAAGTACATACAGTGCACTGTGAGACAATGATGGCACACTTGCCTGGAGAAAGGTCACATTCACCCCATCCTGGCACAGTGTACGGCCAAACAGATATACTTAGAAGCTAAGAAACTTGAAAACAATTTACATTAAAGGTAAAGTGTCATTCCTAACATAACTCGTTGTCACTTTAAAGATCTTTAAAAAAAAAAATACCAAAAATCTACATTGTGCCAGCATAGGTTCTACCGAATGTATGGATTAGGATTTAATTTATGTTTTTTATTTTTTATTTTTATTTTTCTTCTTCAATGTTATGCTCTATTTATTTATTTTGGCATAGCAGTTGCATAAAGGTAAAGGGGTCAAATTTCACAACTACAAGTGAGCATCTACACAAAGGAATTAATTAATAGCGCTATTTGGACAAAAGGTAACTGTTCAGTTACTCCATCCAGTACAGAGGCAGCATGGGATGTCTGCAGGATCTAGGCGTAGGTTATTTCTACTTTTTAATCTATACCCTGACTGGATATTTTACCAGCAGAATGTATACATTTTGCGTCAATACCTAGCGGAATATAAATATGTCATCCACATGATTTGTGGACAACAGGTTCACATTAAAGTCATCTGAAACACAAAGATTACATTTTCAGAGTGATGTGCTAAACCCATTATTGTCAGAAATTATCCATAGAATGGGAAATTGTGGATCAAAGAACTGAATTAGAAAAATTCTTCAACCTAGCTATTTTTTCAGCTCTGCAATTTCCATTTTAGTAATAACCCTCTTTATAAAGCATAACATGCCACCTCTATATCTTGCTAGACTAATTGCTAGCTAATGTGATAAAATGTTATTTTAACTTTATGATCGCAGATTTTATCTCTGGTACAATAAAAGAACAAAAGATATAAACGCAATGCATGCTATTGGAATTAAAAATTACATTATTATTTCATTCTAATTTTTTTTTTTTTATATTTTTTGTTTGTTTAATTCTCTGGAAATAGCACAATAAAGCAGAACAATGAAAATGATCTTTAACTTGTTTTTAGACTTGTGAACAAATTCTTTACAGCTGTGCTGAACTAATCAAATGCCTGTCAATCTATGGAAGAACGAATCGATTCGTTTGATTTATTCAGAACAGATGAAAGGCATTTGTGCACAAGTCTCCTTGTTTTAACCTTTTTTCCACTTGAAAATTGTTTAGGAATCACAATACGGGTCAGACAAGGCACAGCCACGGAATACCTTGAAAATGAGAACGCAAAATAGAAACATGGTTTTAATTCTTCCCTTCTCTGTATCATATCTCAATATTGTCTGCAAGACACAAACAGCAGAGTTTATAACAATGATTGACAGGGAGCTACGATGGAGGCACCCAGTTGTAGGACAACGAGTTGTGAATTTCTATGTTTAATTTTATTGTTCACACCTCACAAATGCATATTTGTTAAATATTTAGATAAATAAACATAATATCAAAAATCCTGGGAGGTAATTGTTTCCATTTAAGGCACAGAATATAATGCCAGCTTCTTTAACCCCTTAAGGACCAAACTTCTGGAATAAAAGGGAATCATGACATGTCACACATGGCATGTGTCCTTAAGGGGTTAATCTCTACCATCGTGCCACGTGTGCATTGGGTATGTCTGGTGCATTACAGAACAATGAAGTCATTATTGTTATTATTATTTTTTGTCGTATTATATTCACAGATACATGCATAACAGTAGAAAACAAATGATATACACATATATGCTTAGAAAATGTATAGAAGGAGATATTTTCACATTTTAACCCCTTAAGGACTGAGCCAAATGTACACGTTTTGATCAAAATAAAACGTAAACAAAACTTGGAATTTGACTATATGTCTGTTCAGGCGTAATTCACCTCTTTCATATTATGTGCACTCACACTTATTATATATCATTTTATTCAGGAGAAACAGGGCTTTCATTTAACATCATATATTTGCTATGAAACATAATTTAATATGAATAAAATTTTTTAAAAATGGGATAAATTAAGAAATCCAATTTGTTTTAGTTCTGCATGACATTTTAACTGTGAATGTCATAATACTGTTTGCTTTTACTGCAATAAAATACACATTTGTATTCAGCGATGTTTCACATGTAAAACAGTATCCGCTATGTACAGGTTTTATGGTGTTTTGGGAAGTTACAGGGTCAAATATAGCATGTTACATTTTTCAGTTTTCACATAGAAATTTGCCAGATTGGTTACGTTGCCTTTGAGACCATATGGTAGCCCAGGAATGAGAATTACCCCCATGATGGCATACCACTTGCAATTGTATACAACCCAAGGTATTGCAAATGGGGTATATTCAGTCTTTTTTAGTAGCCACTTAGTCACAAACACTGGCCAAAGTTAGCGTTAATATTTTTTTGTGTGTAAAAAATGCAAAAAACTAATTTGACTGCCAATTTTGGCCAGTGTTTGTGACTAAGTGGCTACTAAAAGAGACTGGACATACGCCATTTGCAATACCTCGGGTTTTCTACTTTTGCAAATGATATGCCATCATGGGGGTAATTCTCATTTCAGTGCTACCACACGGTCTCAAAGGCAACGTAACCAATCTGGCGAATTTCAATGTAAAAAAACTAAAACACAAGCCTTATATTTGACTCTAACTTTTGAAAACACCATAAAACCTGTACATGAGGGGTACTGTTAAACTGAGGAGACTTCGCTGAACACAAATATTAGTGTTTCAAAACCGTAAAACGTATCACAACAATTATATCATCAGCGTAAGTGCCGTTTGTGTGCGAAAAATGCAAAATACAATGATATCATCATTGTAATACATTTTACTGTTTGGAAACACTAATATTTGTGTTCAAAGTCTCCCGAGAAAAACAGTACTCCCCATGTACAGGTTTTATGGTCTCTTGGAAAGTTACAGGGTTAAATATAGTGCTAGCAAATTAAATTCTCCATACTTTCTGCCTTGGTTATCAGGCAGTTCCCGCAAATTGTAATTAATAAAATTACTTAATTATGTAAAAATATTACATAAATATATATGTAGAATTAAAAAGATATATATATATATATATATATATATATATATAATATAAAAAATAATTTAAAAAGATATATATATATATATTGTTCTAAGTGTATTTTGATATCTATATATATTAATATCAAAATACAGTTAGAATGAAATTACACATATGTATTTATTTATTTTTATTTTTCATTTTTAACATATTTTATATATATATATATATATATATATATATAATTCTACATATATATATATATATATATTATTTCATTCTACACGTATACCTATATTAATATTAAAATACACGTGGACCATGTGTGTATGTGTGTGTGTGTGTGTGTATATATATATAATTTTACACTGTTTTTTTTTCTTTATTTAACTCTTTACAGGCAGCAGGGGGACTACCTGTCATTCCAGGCACTCCCCCTGCTGGCACTGCTATGGACGGCTATTCCGTCCATGTGATCGTGAGGTCCTCGCAAAGAAATAATAACATAAACAAGAAAAAAAAGACAAGTGCATGGAACACAAAACATAAGGAAACAGAATATTCACAATAATCAATTCCTAGTCTGGTGAGAAGCATTCAACTAAGTTGGGATATAATACAGATTTTTAGAGAAGGTTGAGTCACAAGTCCTCATATGCCCCAACCCTTGGCATAAGCCCTAACCCAGTTTCCAGTGACCCCACCCCTGTGGTTCAGAGGTCAATGTCCCCAGTAAGAGGAGGTAATAAAGGAGCACTTGTGTGAAGACACTTGCAGAATTGTATGTACAGAGTGCAATATACCTCCAGGAAAGCTAGGACTGCTCTTCCAGAGTCTGGTCGGTGGCCATTTTGAATTGGTGACTCTAATACAAGCCCACTGGAAGATATCTCTTTTGGATAACCCCCAACGGTCTAAAGGGGAGGAAACTGGGCACAAGCTAGAGAGGCTTCAATGGCCCAGGTTGCTTATGGCGAGGAGATCAGCCACTTCTCCTTACCACAAAGTACACAAGGCTGCACAATCCAAAGACTCAGTTAATTTGTCCAGGAATGTCGGTAGAATTTGCTTAACATCAAGTCAGGAAGGTAGAACCAACAAAGTTGTAGAAGGCTGCCAAAAAGCAGTATAGTTGCCAAATTAGTAAGATTATTGAGGAGCTTTCTCAAAGAAGTTTGGCTTGGTAGTCAAGCCCTGTTCAGAAATCACTGTCATTGTCAAGTACCATGGAGGTAAGTGTGTTTCATACTTATCTGTGCTGTACTCCTTAAACCAGTTAATGCTTTAATATGATTTATAGGGATTCAGGAAATGTCACTTTATTTTAATTTTTTTATTCAAAGTTTATTAAGTTGAGAGATACATATTATAAGAAGGATGTATTTTAACTAAGAATGTTAGTTCTTTGATTGCGTTAAATAGAGCGAGAAGGCGAGGGGCATCCTATAATATTTTGTTGTGAAGCCATCAGGGCCTGGGCTTTTCCCTGGTCTGGCCCGTTTCAGGGCAAGGTTCAACTCGTCTATCGTGATTTCTTCCTCCGTGGCTGTCACGGTTTGGGTATCCAATTTGGTCGGCATATATCGTGCTATATAAGATTTCTGTTGGTCGAAGAAGGTTTGGCTTCCGTTCTCCGGTGTCGGTGTTTGGTGGGGTAGGCAGCATAGTGATGAGTAGTATTTACGGAAGCCCTTGGCGATGGTGGTGGGGGTGATTAATGTGTGCCCTGCATGTTTTATTCTCTGTACAAAGCTTTTTTGTCTGCGCGCTCGCAGTGCTCTCGCCAGCATCTTTCCGCTCTTGTTCCCATACTCATAGAAGGCTTTTTTAGTAAGACGGAACTGGAATTGGATTTTCGATGTTAGGCAAGAGTTAAGTTGCACCCTGACCTCTAGGAGTCGTTTGTAGGTATCTTCGTTAAGATCAGTTTGATGCTGGTTTTCCAAGTGGGATAGTTGGTCAGTCAGATGAGAAACTTCCTGAGATCGCTGTTTCTTCAGTCGAGAGCAATGTTTGATAAGAAGTCCTCTTACTACGCATTTATGTGCTTCCCATATAGTTGAATGCGTCGAATCAGAGGGTGTGTTAATGTGGAAAAAGTGTTCCATAGTGGATCTGATATCCGCCTGTATCAACGGGTCATCCAGGAGGGATTCATTCAGTCTCCATGTCCACTGTGTCCTATACGGTTGAGGACTATCCTTGGAGAGGAGCACGGGTGCATGATCCAACCAGGACATTGGTACTATATGAATTGATATCAGCAAGTCCAGGTATCTATGTTGCATGAAGAAGTAATCGATCCTAGAGTAGGATCCATGCAGTGTGGAGAAAAAGGTGTAATCCCTATCAGCGTGCTGTAGAGTGCGCCAGCAGTCCGAGAGCTGGTGCTCGGAGAGGAGGGTCCTCATGCCTCTGAGCACATGGTCCAGGAATTGTGGAGGTCCCTTTGGAAGTGTCTAGCCTGGGGGCTAGAGGAACATTAAAGTGTCCCCCCCCCCCCCCCCCACGATGAGGGTCCCCTCTCCGTACGATTCCAGCTTGCGAAAAACAGAGGCTAGGAAAGATTTCTGTCCCTTGTTAGGCAGGTAGAAGTTTGCAAGTGTAATTAGGGAATCACCTATGTGCCCTTTCAAAATTTTCTGTAAAGTAGAGGGCTGGCTGTCCAAGAGTGATAGGAGTGTGATTACTCCTAATAATCACACTCCTATAAGTAACAGAAATGCACATGCTGGGATCAGAGTGATAGGAGGGTGACTGCTGTCAGCATGTTCAGCTAATGTGTAGAAATTGTGTTGCTTTTTAAAAACTAATTGTGCAGAATATTGGCACCGGTTATTGTCAATCAGCCCAAAATGTGGTCATCTGCATCAGCTCTGGAAAATTTATATCAGTCGATCCCAAATAGTAATATAGGATATTAGTAAGCAGCATCGGGCAAACCTATCCTATAGTTATTTGCAAGCTTGTGAATCCATTATTTGCTGCTACAGATAAATTGGAAGGAATTCTTCTTCTAAATCCATAGACAAAACCACCTTTCACATAATACTTATGAATTTTAATGTATGTTCAAGGGGAAAAAAAACACCACTTTAGCTTAATAGTGTGCTGGGCCGAGGATACAAAATTTATGGTGAAGGGTTTACATCATATACAGCTGGAATGGATAACAATAAATTCATTTAAAGTGCTTCCAGAACGTTCTCTCTGGTTCATGGTGTAAGCTATAAGTTATGGATGGGAATTTCAGTGAACCGAGGTGTGGGGCACAATGAACCAAGTTAAAAGAATGCCATATAGCATAATATTTTTTTTAATGAATCTTTTAGGAAAGCATTATCCCCATTCTGTGTGGTCAACCTGCCCATATGGTAATTCATTGGTTTACACATATTGCAGATGCAGCAATTTGTTAACTGAGTACTATGTTATTATTATTAATATAATTTATATAGCGCCAACACATGCAGTTCTTTACAACTCAAGAAAGGGGTTATTTAGAGGTGAAGAAGGCCCTGCTTCAACAACCTCACATTCTAGGTTGTTCAAAGATCCACATCTTCACAGTTAAAGGGGGAATTATCTACATAACTCCTGCAGCTGGGTGATCATAAGCTCAAAAGATCAGGGTCTCAATTCTCTTGTACTAATATGTCCGCGTCTCGGAGCTGCTCCGCAAGTCGGCCCGAGCAAACAGCATTACAAGTCTACACTGCCCACGATCCTGGGCTACATTGGCTGCAGCCTGATCCCTGACGATATGGGGAAGAGGAATAAAAAGTTGTGCTCGGACCCGGGCTCGGGTTCACAAGATATAGGCACCTTTATGCACACGACCGCACGTCCTGCACCCGCCAAGATTGCGCCCACAAAGGCCTACATGCCACTGTCCTTGGACGAAGACCACAGCACAGCCGACCTCTCCCCTCCACCGAGGCGGCGAACAGGGCCACAGGCAAACACAGGACAGGAGGACTTGGCCCCATCCACTAAGGTAGACATTAAAGCCAGAAATCCATTAAGGTAGACATTAAAGACGGAGATCCAGGCCATGTTCAAAGCGGACATGGCACCAATCCTTGAGGCAGTGTCCACCCTCACTACACGCATGCATGCAGTGGAGGAAGGCATGGCAGGCTCCAAGCTCGCACAATCAGCTACAGATGCTGCCATAGGAGCTCTGCAGAATCAGTGTGCTGACCATCAGGCCCAGATAGCCAACTTGGAGGACAAGACCAGGGCACGTAACTTGAGGATAAGGGGGGTGCCGGAAACGGTCTCAGTAGCAGAGCTCCCCCATTACTGTAGGAGACTCCTTGCCACTCTTCTCATGCCCAAACAGATTAAACAGCTGGTGGTGGATTATTGCTTCCGACTCAACAAGGCGACCAACGCAGCCCAAGTGGTACCCAGGGATGTCCTACTGAAACTGGTGCGGGACTCTAACCGTGGTGTTATTATAGGGGCAGTCAGGGCACCCCCACGGTTTCTTTTGAGGGGGCACAGCTAGCATTTTTTCGGGACTTCCTCAGGCATACCTTGTCATGGCTAAAATCTCTTAAGCCAATTACGCAGCTTCTCCAAGAGAACTCTATTGCCTACAAATAGGGCCCCCGCCGACTACTTGCCGACAAAACGGGCAAGACACACGCCATATCACACCCTGCTGAAGCACCAACCTTCCTGCAATCCCTCGGCCTGCCAGTGGTAAAGACACCGTCAGCAGACCACTAAGCCTGGAATGTAGCAGACATTACCCTGTTTTTTTCCCAGAAGAGGAGCCCCCGCGGTGACCGAACTCTGAACTCTGGGGTTATACCTACCTGTGCCCCACCTTGCATATGATACACCTTAAAAATGTTTAATTTTTACTTTTCTTTACTGTTGATCGTGATTACATACCATGCTTCTGTTGTTCTGTTTTTGGATCCGTAGGCCTCAGATATAGCTTTAAGTTAGAGTATCCATGTCCCCCCTCCTGCACCCACCCCCCATAGCACATTGTGCACAAGCGGTACCACTGCGCTAAAATAGCCGACCTCTCATTGCCCTGCGCACGACCCCAACCTCCTGAATCAGCGCCAGCGTACTAATAATTTACACTCCGGCCACGGGAGGCTATTAGCCTGCCTATACTTTAAACAAATGCCTTACTAGAGCTTCTGTCTCAGGGCGCAACACAAATTAACCATAAAGCGCACGTAGCCCATCGCCAGCATCCCCCAAGTTACAAGCCCAATTGCCACCTATAGAGGAGTCTGGGTGCATTGGCTTTTAAATTAAAAACTGAGTAGGTTCAGTTGGATGATATCTGTACAGCTCTATTGTTCATATTATTTATCTGTTATTTATCCAAAAACTGTTGTATTCTTGGCTAATACTCGCATAAATAAATAATAATAATAAAAAAAAAGCCAGCCTGACTCATATACCATATACCAAGCAGACCAGGAGTGGGTAGAGAGAGTAGCCAGAAAATGTTGGGAAAAAAGATCTGTGGCTACAGGACCCCACATTTGGGGCTGGAGTCCCCCTAGCCCCACCACAATCAATGTCACTGAGTTCTCTCACATGTCCTCACACTACTGCCCATACCATGTGCTGTGTTTCTGGTCCCCAAACTCATTGCCTATATTAGTGTGCAACATCATATTCATCCAAATCCCATGCCCTAAATTGTATATTTTCCATGGCACTTGTGTCAGTGCTCATAACCCACATAACCCACCAATTCTAGGGGCTGGACAATCGTTCTACCACTATTGCGCCCGATGTCTCATACCCTCTTCTGTGCTAAGATACCCAACCTCTTCAGTACTTACTAATTTCTAGAAGAGTTGGGTTAAAGATTAAGCCAATGCTAAACCCGGACTATATCTACAGGGAGTGCAGAATTATTAGGCAAATTAGTATTTTGACCACATCATCCTCTTTATGCATGTTGTCTTATTCCAAGCTGTATAGGCTCGAAAGCCTACTACCAATTAAGCATATTAGGTGATGTGCATCTCTGTAATGAGAAGGGGTGTGGTCTAATGACATCAACACCCTATATCAGGTGTGCATAATTATTAGGCAACTTCCTTTCCTTTGGCAAAATGGGTCAAAAGAAGGACTTGACAGGCTCAGAAAAGTCAAAAATAGTGAGATATCTTGCAGAGGGATGCAGCACTCTTAAAATTGCAAAGCTTCTGAAGCGTGATCATCGAACAATCAAGCGTTTCATTCAAAATAGTCAACAGGGTCGCAAGAAGCGTGTGGAGAAACCAAGGCGCAAAATAACTGCCCATGAACTGAGAAAAGTCAAGCGTGCAGCTGCCAAGATGCCACTTGCCACCAGTTTGGCCATATTTCAGAGTTGCAACATCACTGGAGTGCCCAAAAGCACAAGGTGTGCAATACTCAGAGACATGGCCAAGGTAAGAAAGGCTGAAAGACGACCACCACTGAACAAGACACACAAGCTGAAACGTCAAGACTGGGCCAAGAAATATCTCAAGACTGATTTTTCTAAGGTTTTATGGACTGATGAAATGAGAGTGAGTCTTGATGCGCCAGATGGATGGATTGGTAAAGGGCAGAGAGCTCCAGTCCGACTCAGACGCCAGCAAGGTGGAGGTGGAGTACTGGTTTGGGCTGGTATCATCAAAGATGAGCTTGTGGGGCCTTTTCGGGTTGAGGATGGAGTCAAGCTCAACTCCCAGTCCTACTGCCAGTTTCTGGAAGACACCTTCTTCAAGCAGTGGTACAGGAAGAAGTCTGCATCCTTCAAGAAAAACATGATTTTCATGCAGGACAATGCTCCATCACACGCGTCCAAGTACTCCACAGCGTGGCTGGCAAGAAAGGGTATAAAAGAAGAAAATCTAATGACATGGCCTCCTTGTTCACCTGATCTGAACCCCATTGAGAACCTGTGGTCCATCATCAAATGTGAGATTTACAAGGAGGGAAAAAGTACACCTCTCTGAACAGTGTCTGGGAGGCTGTGGTTGCTGCTGCACGCAATGTTGATGGTGAACAGATCAAAACACTGACAGAATCCATGGATGGCAGGCTTTTGAGTGTCCTTGCAAAGAAAGGTGGCTATATTGGTCACTGATTTGTTTTTGTTATGTTTTTGAATGTCAGAAATGTATATTTGTGAATGTTGAGATGTTATATTGGTTTCACTGGTAAAAATAAATAATTGAAATGGGTATATATTTGTTTTTTGTTAAGTTGCCTAATAATTATGCACAGTAATAGTCACCTGCACACACAGATATCCCCCTAAAATAGCTATAACTAAAAACAAACTAAAAACTACTTCCAAAAATATTCAGCTTTGATATTAATGAGTTTTTTGGGTTAATTGAGAACATGGTTGTTGTTCAATAATAAAATTAATCCTCAAAAATACAACTTGCCTAATAATTCTGCACTCCCTGTATCTTACAGCCCGTTGGGCATATGCATTTGTTAAATAGTAGAAAACTGGGATATAAACTCAATGTCGCATTTTCTCAGAAACACTATACACAATCAAAATTAGATTTTTATCACATGACAGGAGGCTTCATATTTTGCATAACTTTCTTTACTTTATGCCTCCAGCAGCAGTCACATGATTTCCTCTTTCTTTGCTGCTTCCAGCCAAGGCACAGGTCAGAGTATTATGCTCTCAACTTTTTTCTGTCTATAGTGCTATTTTAACTGGTATTTGTACCTTTAAGTTCTACTGTACACTGTGTCTTTAACCCCCTGTCTGGGGCTTTAACCTGTCCCTCTATTATCCCTGCTTCCCCTCAATCTACCCTTCTCCCTGGACGGTCCGTTTTTCCTCCACACTGCCCTGGGTTTTTTCCCTTCAGGGCTCTGTTTATGTCAGGCTGCTTGCCCTTCGCGATTCGCGGCATTTTAACGCAATCGCGCGAGACCAACAGGTTTGATTAAGGGTCCAGGGTGCTGGGGGATGGGTGGGGGGCACGAGGGGGTGCCGACCGGTACCGTCGGGCCGCGATCGCGGACCGAGCGGCAACATTTGCGCGCGAATGGCGGCCATCTTAATTTCGCCAGTTCGTGATTCACATGAACTGGCACTAGTTTTTAAAGGTAAAGTGTAAAAATTATTGATATTGTCGGAAATAAAAGTTTTTGCCACATAATATAAATGTGTAAAACTAAACACACTTCTCACAAACCAGGAACAACTTCCATCAGGCTAAGCACACTTCTCACTGCAGTTAACCCCTGCAACTCTGTGCTAAAGGGCCACTGCAGGTAACTTACCATTGGGATTTTATTGCACCAAACCAGGAACAACTCCCATCAGGCTAAGCACCAGTGGCGTACATACCGGGGTCGCAGGGGTCGCGGCTGCGACCGGGCCCGGCCCACCAGGGGGCCCGGCCGCCCTGCGACCCGGTATGTATGTCACTGGGCCAGCCTCTTCTCCTGGGGGGCCCAGGAGCCGGCCACCTCCGGGCCCCCCGAGGCTGGCCCTGCTGTCATCCGGCTGGCCGGTACTGCGGGCGCGCGAGGGAGCACTGTCTCCTGGGTGCTTCCTCTTCAGCTCCCTCGCGCACCCACTGATACCGGAGCCGGAAGATTACGTCATCTTCCGGCTCCGGCATCAGTACGCGGCGCGCGAGGGAGCTGAAGAGGAAGCACTCAGGAGACAGTGCTCCCTCGCGCGCCCGCCAGCCTGCCTGCCCACCGGGTGACCGGCCCCCCAGGAGCCCAGCAGCACCACTGGACCCCAGGGAATCCCCTCAGCTCTCCCACAGGTAAGGAGGCTGGGGGGATTTTAAAAAAAATGTGTTTGTGAGTGTTAGTGTTAGTGAGTGTGTGTTAGAGTGTGAGTGTATGTTAGTGTGTGTTTGTGAGTGTATGTTAGTGTTAGTGAGTGTGTGTTAGAGTGTGAGTGTGTGTTTGTGAGTGTATGTTAGTGTTAGTGAGTATGTGTTAGAGTGTGTGTGTGTTAGAGTGTGTTAGTGTTAGTGAGTGTGTGTTAGGGTGTGAGTGTGTGTTTGTGAGTGTATGTTAGTGTTAGTGAGTGTGTGTTAGAGTGTGTGTGTGTTTGTGAGTGTGAGTGTATGTTAGTGAGTGTGTGTTTGTGAGTGTATGTTAGTGTTAGTGAGTGTATGTTAGTGTGTGTTTGTGAGTGTGAGTGTATGTTAGTGTTTGTGAGTGTATGTTAGTGTTTGTGAGTGTATGTTAGTGTGTGTGAGTGTATGTTAGTGTATGTTAGTGTGTGAGTGTATGTTAGTGTGTGAGTGTGTGTTAGAGTGTGAGTGTGTGTTAGTGAGTGTGTTAGTGTGTGTGAGTGTATGTTAGTGTGTGAGTGTGAGTGTATGTTAGTGTGTGTGAGTGCGTGTTAGCGTGTGTGTGTTAGTCTTAGAGTGTGTGTGTGAGTGTATGTTAGTGTGTGTGTGTGTGTGTGTGTTAGTGTGTGTGTCTGTTACTGAGTATGTTTGTGTGCATCTGTTAGTGTGTGTGTATGTATGTCTGTCACTGAGTGTGTGTCTGTCAGTAAATGTGTGCGTCTGTTCATGAGAGTCTGTGTGTGTGTGTGTCTTAAGCACTTACCTTTCTCCAGCGCCGGACTCCCTTGGCGCTGGGAATCTCTCCGCCTCTCAGCTCCGAATACGCATGCGTGGCAAGAGCCACGCGCGCATTCAAACCGCCCATAGGAAAGCATTATTCAATGCTTTCCTATGGACGTTCAGCGTCTTCTCACTGTGATTTTCACAGTGAGAATCGCAGAAAATCCTCTAGCGGCTGTCAATGAGACAGCCACTAGAGGCTGGATTAACCCTCAGTGAAACATAGCCGTTTCTCTGAAACGGCTATGTTTTCAGCTGCAGGGTTAAAACTAGAGACCTGGCACCCAGACCACTTCATTGAGCTGATGTGATCTGGGTGTCTGTAGTGGTCCTTAAAGTGTATGTGTTTATGCATGCACTGGCGTACATACCGCGGTCACACAGGTCGCAGCCCTGCGACCCGGTGCCCGCCGCCATGTGTTGCGGCCCCTGCCCGCGCAGCGTAAGCGCGCGCGCGGGGGGGGCCCACGGATCAGTTTTCGCACCGGGGCCCCATGGGTTGTGTGTACGCCACTGCTAAGCACACTTCTCACTGCAGTTAACCCCTGCAACTCTGTGCTCAAGGGCCACTGCAGGTAACTTACCATTGGGATTGTATTACACCAAACCAGGAACAACTCCCATCAGGCTCAGGCTGCACTGCCCAATTGGATGAACACTCACAAAAGGCATTATCCGAAGTGACAATTTTGTTTTACAAAGGGTGACCACCACGCCCAATCGAAGTACGCACAATCCACAGTGGCAAAATTTCCACAAAATTCCATACACAAGGGTGACTCCTTACAAAAGCGTACTGAGGTCTTCAATACCTCCCATTACCGGGCTTACGTCTTGACCATTACCGGGCTCCGTCCCGACCATTACCGGGCTCCGTCCCGACCATTACCGTGCTCCGTCCCGACCATTACCGGGCTCCGTCCCGACCACTACCGGGCTCCGTCCCAACATTAATGACCGTTCACCCCGGTCGATAAGAGGGTGACCCCTCTACAGACCACTAGTCAAATTCCTAGTGGTACTGAGTACATGGTACCTGGGTGTCCCCCAGTTGTACGTGGAAGCCACTGTGTAGCTACATACGCACTGACGTATACTCTGTCTCCCCACAGACGGGAAAAATCATAATACCATTGTGTCAGACACTCCTCCATCATCAGCGGTGGATTTCCACACCACGCCTCCGTCAAGAACAGAGGATAAGGATCCTACACAACTTAGGCCGGAGGCAGGGGTGTCCAAACACCAATGGAAGGGCTCCAGCACAACCCTTACAAGAGGTGAGGGGAAGATATTGAAGAAGCGGAGCCGTCAGTCAAGGCGCCTGGACCGCTCTCCTCCACAAGACCCTCATCAGGGGATGAGGAACCATTATCTCCACCGTCATTAGAAATCATAGACGAATGGAGGGCAGAGGACTCGCCCTCGGAGGAGGAGGACTGGCAAGACATACCTCAGGAAGTCGGAGAACTCAGCCAAGACCCGGAATGGCTAAGGACATATAGATATTGGGGTCTAATCCTCACGCCCTAGGGCGGGCTGATAACCACGGAGTGCGATCTGTTACTGTATGCACAGACCAGAACACAATGGATACATGTATGTCGACAGCACCAAGAAGGAGAGCTCACGGTGCTGCCAAATCTCCACAGTACTATATCCAATAAGTGTGACCCCTTGGATAATTTGGAGACTACCATACCTCCCCATACACGGGCTTACGCCCCGACATTTCTGACCGTTCATCCCGGTCTTATTGAGGGCAACCCCCTCCTCAGACCACTCCCAGGAAATCTCTAAGTGGTACTGATGGAAACAATTCTGGGTGAACCCCAGTTGTACGTGGAGACCCATTAGTGTATTACCGTACCTGACAGAACGTCAGGTCCCAAGAGGCCATAAAAGACATACATACAGAGGGTCCCAACAGGCCATAAGAGACATACATACAGGGGTGAACCCCCTACGCTGGGTGACCCCAGGCTAGTCTTACTCCGGTGCTAGTGGCATAGGTACGAAGGGGTGATCCCCCGCGCCCTTGTCTAGGGTTTTTACCTTCAGAGTATGCTCTGGCATTGTATGCAAAGACCAGGGCACACTACATGCATGTGTTCCGACACCTCTATGCTTCAATTGGAGGATCCGTACGCCCTTCCCTTAACCGAGAAGGAGAACTCACCATACTGCCAAACCCCACAATTCTGGGACATATAAGGATAAACCATTGGATTATACATACTCGGGCTACGTCCCGACATTACAGACCGCTCGTCCCGGTCCTACGGAGGGTGTCCTCATTCTCAGACCACTACCCAGATCCTGCGAAAGTGGTACCGATTAATTGAAATTCTGGGTGACCCCGGTTATACACAGAGGCACACTGAGTGGCATTAAGCGTACTGTTGTACGATCCTGGCTCCACAGACTGAAAGGGTGTGAACCAACAGGCCGGATTTCCCTCAATTCACCGACCGATTTTCAGGTGAGGATTAAAGCCGCCAGGGCAGCCCCGGGGGAAGAAGTCCTCTCCAAAAGGCTGGCTAACAAGTCGGGCTCCCTACCACCTAAACACTATTGGAAGGGCCCAACGCGGCTTCCCCAAAGGGGAAAGAGAACATCCCGACTTAGCGGAGCCGTCTCTCAGAACGTCCTGCACATTGAACATCTCAGACTCCATCATCAGGGGACAAGGACTCCATTCCCCCCCCCCCCTTCTCTGGAGATCATAAGAGAATGGAAAGTCTCCATCGTAAGAGATAAAGTGACAGAACCCGCCTAGCAAGAAAGGTTTCCTTTGGCACACTGGACAACCTTGGTTGACTCACGTACCATCAGACACCCAGGATCATCCGAAGGGGGTTTGCTGGAGCACCGGGCACACCTTGCCAGCCTCCAGCTTCGGGGAAAAGAAGTACGAAAGAAGCTCAGGATGGAATGCCCATGCCTTCTACGAACGAACAAGATAGTCCTCACCAGGGAGCTCAGTGTCACTGCGGGGATATCTATGTCCCGATCAGACCGAGGTCCACGTAAAAGTAGTAAAGAAGAAGACAGGAGACTCTCGCCCAGTCATCAACATAGGCCAACCCAATGGTTTTGGGACGTACCGACATCTCAAGAAGGAAGGTATACGTCTATTAGGAGACCTACTCCTCAAAAGGGTTTTGCAAGGTTGGATTTGAAAGGACACTTACCTACTGGTTCACATGGTACCTCAAGAAGTTTCGGAAGCTGGTCAGGACGCACTGAAGAGCAATGGGTATCCGCTGTAGCATACCTAGACGACTTGCTGACCCTTTGCAAGCCCAATTCCTAACTACGTATACAAACGAGATTTATTGTTACAGTTTCTGGAATTGTTGGGATTCATAGTGAACAGAGAGGAGTCGGTTCGATTCCAGTTCCGAGTAACTACGTACCTCTACTTTGGAATAGATTCCACCTTGGACGGAATACACCTTTCCCACATCAGCGATAGCGATTTTCGTAAGGAAATTCGACGGCTCCATAATACCTTGACTATTTCCCATGACCACTTAGCTACCGGGCCAGACATTGACTGAAAGCTCACTGCCTGAGATCCGGGCACACCTATGAAATTGGGATCAAAATGGCAAGGACTTCGATAGTACTCATTACAGAGGTAAAGTAGCTAAGCGTGCCACCTAAAATGATTGTTTTTTAATTGGGATCATCCTCTGCTTCTTCAGTTTTAACTTGCCTTCGGGCAGATCAAAAGGGAGAACATCATCTATTGATAATGCAGGAGCGGCTAGAGTTGGTGGATTGGTGTCTTCCAAGGGAGACTGGTATGTCAAGGGACTATCGCAACCAACTAGAGTCATGGGACTCATGGACAACAGGTATTCCCCGAAATAACTTATCCACATGGAACACTTGGAGTTCACTGGGGTATGTAAAGGGACTCTGATCCTTTTATTACCCCTATCTACCTCGATGTTGAATCTTTATCATAATTTTTCACGACGGCCCGATCGGAACGATCCGACCGTTCCATTAACGGATACGTTCCGCTATTTCGACAGCGCATAGTACGATTCACGACACTCCGGTCGATCAAGAGCCTTTGATAGGCCATTTTCTGCGGGGTAGCATACGGTCCAGAACCATGAGTCAAAGTATCACTGTTGTGGGACTTTGATTGGTTTTTTTTTCGGAACTAGTCAGATAACACGAACCAATCTCGCCATCAGCCATAATCACGTTACGTTAGATTTTTTTTCGTCGGGTATCAGATATTCTGGAGTTCGACATAGATGGTCTTTTCGGTATCACCAGAAGAAAGGATCTCTACGTTGTCTAGTAGAACTAAATCCTATTCGCGTCCATATTTTACCCTGTTCCCGACGGTTTCCCAGTCTTTGTGCAAAAAAATAGGAAGCCTCCTGTCATGTAGTAAAATTGTAGATTATGCTAACATAGTGTACCTATAATTTTAATTTTAATAATGACAGGAGGCGAGTATTTTCCCTCCCTGTTTCCCTCCCTATACTCTGGGAAATTCTATTTTCTGGTTGTCATTTTCACAGTATAATTATAAGATTTTGGATATTTCAGTATATTTATGGGATGCTTATCTGGTTGACGGGTGTTACAGCCGTGGCGATTATTAAGTATACTACGGTTGTTTAACGTTTCAGTATATTAACGTAATATAAATATAGATACATATAGTACTGGATTTAATGTGGACATCAGTTGGGTTCCATCACCTTTCACGTGTTTCTGTTCTTTTCAGAGTAACCATCATAAAGATAAAGATCAAGATAAAGCTGGAAGGTTTCAAGTCGTTTCCAAATTATGTTCTACACGTTACTCAGGACTGTTATTTGAATTCCCTGACGTTATAATGGACTGTTTTCGCAAGAAAGAGGAAATCATGTGACTGTCAGGGCTTTATATATGGATGTGATGCCTGTTACTGATTGGTTTAAAGTTTTCTGATTGACTTGTGCTGCTGGAGGCATAAAGTAAAGAAAGTTATGCAAAATACTCGCCTCCTTTCATTATTAAAATTAAGATTATAGGTACACTACGTTAGCATAATCTACAATTCAAGCACACGTTAAGTGAATATTCCCCTTCATAGTTCCATTAAACACATAGTGAATTATGCTTTATTCTGCTTATGGGTGCAAAATGGGCTTTGCATTTTTCACCTGTTTAAACCTTTGCTCTTGAGGTTTTGTGATATGAGGCCTGCGTAGGGATTAAATATTCCCAATTCTATCTATTGTGTACCATACATTCAGCTGCTCCCAGCAACACCTGCACTACCATAAGAAAAATACAATAAAAGCTTGAAATGGTTGGGTTCATGTTAGCAAGATCAGCCATTACCTGACACCAGAATGCAGTGCTTGGCAGAAGGAGCGGGCAGCATTAGCACGTCTGCACAGACCGCAACACAGGAAAGAAAATACTGATAAGCAGATGTTCTGTAAACAGATCAACTGAGGAACCAAATGAAGAACAGTCAGAGAGAGGGAGAGGAGTCATTCTGAGGCTAACTACATGATGCAGATAGAAAGGGACGGCAGAGAAGTGAATGGGAGAGAGATGGAGAATAAATGAGTAGATTTCAAAGTACAAAAGAGAAGGTGAAAAAAAAATTAGAAGGATGGAAAATTCAGAGAGGGTTAAGAAAAGCAATTAACATACACACAGGGAGCAGGCAGGGATACATGTAGAATGTGTACAGAATTTAACGTACAATCTGTAGATTATATAGGGAGAGGGATGAGCAGCTGCTTAGGGCTAGCATTAATCCGTGGGGCCTCATCGGAAAGGATGAATGAGTAAGAGACCCGTGCAAGTGTAACTTGTCACAATGTTTTATTATTCTAATATATTATAAAAATAACAACATACATTTATTTTACATTAGAAACCTTAGTTTGTGGATAATTTAATCTGTTACATGTCCTTGCAAAATTGTTTAAACTCAGGACCCTTAAAACCTGGTGTTCCTGGGGGGATTTGACCGAGGAATTGTCACCTCTCAGGTTTACGATAATGAGCTCTGGGTTTAATAAATTATCCTCTATAGAAATTTAGTTTTAAGATAGGATAATGTGTCTATTAATTATTCTGCTACACTATTTGTTTTGTGTGTCATATACAGTTATCATACATTATATGTGTGTCTCGTGGATTAATATGAGATCCATGGATTTTGAGTATGTAATCGAATAATATAAATATTTAATAAGTACTGCAAATGGTGCAACAATAGAATAGACGGAAAGGCATTTGTAAGACTGTTGTTCAGAGTCTTTACTTCCAGGATTCATTTCTTATAAAATTTAATTAAGGCAGCTGGTTGACGCTATTGGAGGATATAATTTGAGGAAAATGTTGCTATTTGGCTTTGTGCTTAGTGCCTGAAGGCCATTTACATTGATGTTGTGTCTGTATCCCCCATTCTCACTCTTTCAGTCCTATTTTGCACTTTTCTTCCTATCCAAAACTTTTGTCGCCAATCTCTTATTACTCACATTCTTTATTTCTCTATTTTCTCACTTTTATTTTCTATTTGCCAACCAGAACACACAAACCCCCTCACCATAGCATTCTCAGCCCTTTGAAACCAAGCCAGGGCTGCAATGAAATCTCTTGGGGCCCCTCACAAACTAATGTCCACCAAACACTCTAGACAAAAATGCATGCACACACACCCATACAAAAAGATACATACTCACAGACACACACGGGGAAACACATCTCTAGACACACTCACAGATACACATTGCAACAAACAATGACAGATGCACACTGCCACATACATAGAACACATATATGCACTGCCACATACACAAAAGATACATAGTGTCACACATTGATACTGTCACGTCCTGCTCTGTTCTGTGGAGATGTTTGGCCTTGGCTTCTAGTATCCAGTACTCTTGTTACAATTCTTGTTTAGTTTTTCTTGGTTTTTGGTTTTCTATTCTATGTCTTGGTTTCTTTATGCTGGGATTTCTGGGTTCATTCCTGTAATCCATCCCTGGGATTCCCAGTCTCCAGGTTTCATTTAAATGTTTGTTTTATGTTGCCACACCCGTTTGTTTCCCATCATTCACTCTGTTTCAGTGTTCCTGCAGGCATCTCCTCAAGGCTTCTGCCCTTTCTTGCAGGTAAGTGCTATATATGCCTCTTGGTTGTTTTAGCATACATTAGGCAGTGTAGGACCTGCCAGATATGGGGTACATTGGCGTTGTTGGCAGGCTTATGCAATGTATGATCATATAGTGTGACTAAATCCCCATAATTTCCATATGTAGTACTTAGTTATTTCTCCTCTTGTTTTGCCTATGTTATCTTGTCTTGTTTTAGTTTGTATACCCAGTCCATGTACAGTCCTGTCCAGTCTTGCCCAAGTTATGTTCATGTTTTCCTCATGTCGTGTATATATGTTCTGGGTTTAGCTTACTATCCTTCTCTGGTTCTGGGTTCTATTAGTTCTGTCTTGTTTTCATGTTTGGTGCCTATCTCTAGTCTTGCCTTGTTTCTAGTACTGGACACAATCTTGCTGCAGAGCCTCCCTATTCAGCTCCTGGGAGGTCTGCTAATTTCCATGCTCCTAGTTCCTGGTATCCGCTGAAGCTGATTCAGGGTCTTGGTATGTGGCTGCACAAACGCTGGTGCTCAACACCAGGGGGCGTGCGGTTACCCTGCACCAGACCCTGCTAATCCACCTCCACACTGTGACTCCTACTCTGAACACCAGGCATACTGGGTCCCGGTCCTGCACCGCCGCCCGGACACTGTCTGGGTCCCGGGCACCGGACCGCCACCCTGACAGATACGCAGTCACTACAAACATAAACAGAGAACACATACACATATACAAAATGCTACACATATAAACACATATACATTCTGGCAAACATATACACACACACACAAATGCATGCACATTGCCACCCAATTATACACACTGCATACACAAACTTAATCAGATACATACTGCCACACACACTACCATTCATATAGAAAGACTAGTACACATACAGATATCATACTATGTTTTATCAACCCTCTTTGCCTTTTTTTGTACTGGAGATAAGTTGGTTCCCTAGGGTCCAGTAGAGCAACCTCCAGTGCTTTGTGTAACTAATTGGGGTAGATCCATAGGCAGACACTACTACCTGTGCTTAAGGGTAGCAATAGCATGAAAAAGTGACAGGCAAACAAATCAGATCTGTTCCTTAGGGCCTGTTAGGATGTCCTGACCCTAACACACATACCTAGGTATATGCAAGGAAGGTATGTGTACAGGTACTTAGAGTGGACATACCAGCACTGAGATATAGTCAGAAAGTCTGCAAGCAGACAGAATAAACATTATCAAGCCGAGGTCAGATATTACAGAGGTATACAGAAACGAGAAACAAGCCAAGATCAGGGTTACAGAGATCAAGAATGGGCAGGCAAACAAAGGTCAGAAAACGCAATAATAATAAAAATTAAATGCACTCTCGAGTAAACAGAATCCACGACAGGTCAATGAAACTAGGACAACTAGGAAGTAAATATATATCCTGTACTGAGTTGTGATTGGTTAGTGAGGGCCATGATGTCACAACTGTGTACACATCATCTAGAAGCAGCACATAAACTGACATTATAAGAAGGAGACCAATTGGAGAGTACCATGTCATATGACATCATAAAGAGGCACCAGGACCAGACTTGTTCCAGGAGAGCTCCGCAACCAAACTATGAATAATTGCCAAAATTCGAGGACTACACTGGCCTTTACACAACCAGTTGCCCAGAAAGTACATAACCAATCCATGGGCAAGAAAAGCAAACGTATAACGCAGGTAAAACACCAACAACTGCTGATATTGATATTGATAACTGATATTGATATTGATATTGATAACTGCTGATATTGTGAATCTAGTATGGAGGCCGCAAATGTCACAGCGAACTATCATCGCCAGTAGGGCCTTCTTGCAGATGCCGCAGCTGTGGACAGGCAGGAGGTGAGGTTTGGCAAGCCCCTGCCAACTACACCTTCTGGGAATAATCATGTGACAGAAAATGCCTTATGAGGCCTCATTGTCTAGCTTCTACGGGACATCGCGGCTGACGCAGAGCTGAATAACCCACCTTGAACAGCAGCTGCAGACGGTCTAAATGGACCACAGCCGTACAAAAGACTGCATTGCACAGATATATGGAAAACGCTGAAAAGACCTCAAAATACGCAGCATAGCATACACTATAGAGGCTGCTGAAATACCATTTTTTTTCCGCCAGCTGCTGTCACACCTCTTCTCGGCCACACAAGCTAAAACAATGCTACTGGATGGCTGCTACAGGATCCCAGGCAGTACTGTGGATGCTCCACGGGATGTCATCATACATTTCCAGCTTGGGCAGGACAAGCAAGCGTTCCTGACTGCTGTCCGCAACAAGACACCCTACAGATTCGAGGAGCACTCCTTGACATTCTACCCCAACCTGTCCAAAGCCACGATGGACTAGCGGAGATTGCTGAAACCCCTAACTACGGAGTTGGAGGCGCAAGATCTCATACAGATGGAGTGCACATGGCGGTCTTGTCATTCCGCACAACTCCAGTACTCACAAGGTCTATGGGGCCTCGGACATTCCTGACACAATCATGAAGCTCGGGATGACATTCGACACAAGAGGGCGGCAGTATACCCCATGTTCATCACCTCGACCCGCTTGGGACCCTGACCTTGTCCATTCATCCCGGCTGCACTGAGAGGAAACCTTGCGACTGCCGTGATACCCTGAACTTAGACAAACTCGTTATACTATAATCTTATTTTATGTTTCATGCGTATTTGCCTTGTTTCTTTTTCATTTTTCCTATGTTTGGGACTTTGACCCTACTAGTGTTCTCTGAGACACACCTTTTATTATATGGCTGCCATTTCTAACATGTTGGGATTACTCCCTTCCATAAATGCATACACCTTTCCACAGCCCACCTGCTGGCTAGGGTACCACTAACATGTCTAAGTGGGTGTTGCACTCTAGTGTTTCCAACTGCTTTTCTCCCAATACCATACACTATGCCAGAGGTGCAAGGCATTCCTAGCCCCTATTTTTAAATGTGGTCCGACACTTTTATTATGTTACCAAATGGGATGCAACGTATTGTTAGCAGTATCTGTACCAATCACTTACTCCACGACTACACCCACTGGCCATTGTACTCCAATATGTTTCCAACCAACGCAGGCCCAGTGTCGTCTCATTACCCGTCTCACCATCCCGGGCTACCTGCTTGCTGCTTGTTATACCTCAGTGGTTTTTGAACTACCATGTTATTATTACACTGTTTTCTCATAAAAATTAGGCTATTGCACTAAGGAGTGCGCACTCTTGTACTCGCTGAGTATTGCACACATGTATCGTACCTGTGTTAACTTGATAAGCATTTGTTTTTACTCCTTTCTGACTGTACTGTATCACAACCTCGCCTCAATAAAACAAAGATTGACACAAAAAAAAGAGGCACCAGGAAGCAAGGGATGAGTGGGTGTGCATCAGAACACAGAAGAGACATTACACCCGTGATCACACAGGTGTAGGTATCATGACAGGGCCCAGTTGCTTCCAGCCCTTTTTTTAAATTAGCACCTAAAACTTGTAGCATGGCCTGTGCAGATCATCTATATTTTACATCAAAAGAAGAGTGTTTGGAGTAAAAAAAAACTGTATTCCTAGTGCTATAGTGTCTCAGTCCCTAATTAGGTTTAAGCCACACTGTGCGCATTAAAATGTATTTTTAAATTTTTTGTATTTCTTATCTTTTTTCCGTGCCGAGACTCCCTTGGTTCTGCTGCTTGCTCCACCATCCGTGATGTCATTGTTAAAACATTGCTTCCTCTGTGATTGTCCAATCCAATGCTAATTTTTTTTTTACCATTCATTATACAGAGAAAACATGTTTAGATTTCTTTAGATAACTGGTAGAAATTTTTTTTTTTTTTACATAATCCACTCTTTAACCCATTAAGGACCAAACTTCTGGAATAAAAGGAAATCATGACATGTCACACATGTCATGTGTCCTTAAGGGGTTAATATACTATGTTTAAAGACACTGCAGACTAAATCTATAGCTTGCACAAATTTCCTAAAGTGTATTCGAGCCTGCCCGACCTCACTTTTGCCCTTGGTTACTGTTCATAAACTCCAAAACATACTGATATTTATAGGCTCCTTTACAGTGTGTTGGGGGGTAGGGTGGGTTTGGCATCATTTACAGTGCATAAAAAGCATTGAGTCTAAAATTACTGAAACATTGACTAATGGTAAATGACTAACGGCAAAAAGAATCTTTGTAGATAAATATGACACATATCATTTCTTTGTTACTAGCTTTGAAAAACATGTAATCAATATTTTGAGGCACATAAATATGATGTTGAATTATACTTTGCCTCTACTTACTATTTGGGAACGTCAGACATATCGATCTGTATAGGCTCTTGAACAGTATTGGAGGAGGATGGGTAAGACATTTACAGCTCATACAAGACATACAAGTCCTGATTTAGAAATGTGTTAGTTGCAATAATGCATAATAAAACCAAAGATCTGTATAATACTGATGGTAGTGAATGGGGTTTTTATAGTATAGTATATACATAGATGTACCTTAAACGTTAATGGCACACACTGTTATAACACTGCTCTCTATTTTTTAGTTTCTACAATAATCCAATGTACCCAATACTTTTTTTTTAGATTATATTATTTAAAAGGAATTTTGAAAGGATTACAGGCCATTAGGACTAGGTGTGGCGAAGTTTTAGGTATCTTCTTTAATTAGATATATAAATCTATCATTATTGACTGAAGACATATCCACAATATCTAATCAAACAATACGTAAATACTGTAACATATTTTTGGATTGTCCTGCTTGATAATTTAATGGTCAATAGGCATTATATATAATTAGGATATACTGATTTATTTAATATCATGTATAATGACTTTCAGTAATCATCATGTTACTATAACAAAGGGGATTACTGAAATATTGACTAAAGAAAAACAAACAACAAAAATATCTTCAGATAAGTATGGCAGATCCTTTCTACTGTTACATTCCTCGAAAAACCTATAATCAATATTTTGAGGCACATAAATACAAAGCAGCATTGTAGTTTAATTAATTACTTTCTACTTGAACCCTTTAAAGAGCTATATTCAGTTTACCCATGATTTTGGGTCTGTTAGAATTTCTTATGACATTAAAGGAAACGCTTGAAAACAAACAAAACCAAAACAAAACAAAGTAAATAGCCCCTGTTTGTAAAAATAAATTATTAACCAACCCCCATAGCCCCCAAAAACAAACAAACAAACATATTTACACATGTGCAATCATTATATAAATCAAATCTGATCAGACATTGTGCTCTCCCATCAGACTGTGTGGTTTGTTTGTGGTTATCAGAATTTGTAAATTAAGTGATACATGTTTAATATATGTGATAAAAAAAATCATATACAATGTTTTGTAAACACACAAAACCAGCTACCATTCACATACTATTTAGCAAGCAATGTTATCACAAAACCTATAAATCTACATCTATAGTGTCACTAAACAAATAATCTGATTCATTCATAGAAAAAAAACAAACAAAAAAAAAAAAACAATGCAGATAAAACTGAACAATTGCATGTACTTTTTCAGCTATATCCTGTCTTCTTCCTTCACCAGAACATTTTCTTCAATAAAGCATATAGCTGGACCCAGCTGGCTTTTTTGTGTGTAATTAACAGTGAGAATCCACTTTATAGATTCCATCTGAAATTGAGTGTGTTTCTCACTGTAGGGACAATGAGAGATGCTTATCTGCTGGCAGCTATGGTTAAAGGTCTTGTGCAGATCAAGATGATCATATGCGGCCAGTTGGTCTGAATTAATTTTTTTTCTTTTTGTCACATTTTAGTTGTACATATTCAGGTTACAGTTGACTTACTGCATGGTGTCTTCCCACAATGAACGATATCTGGGGACAACAATCACAACATACATTTTATCTTTATTCCCAAATTAAAAAAGCATAGTTCAAGTTCACCAATGGACAGAGAACACTATTCCCCATCCACCCTCACACATTAACACTAACAGGATTATTTACTAAAATGAGACTTCAAAGTGAATTTAAAATTTTAGATCAAAATAGCCAAGCTAAACAATTCTCGTCAGCGAAGATTTCAGTTCAGTTTCCCTTAAAGGGACACTATAGTCACTAGAACTTTTTCAGAGAAAATTAAGTGTTTACACTGCTGGTTAGTAACACCTCTAGTGGCAGTCACTTAGACATGCAGCACTGGCGTTCAACGTCTCTACTTTCAGCATGGAGACACTGAACACTTCTTTTAGAAATGCATTGATTCAATGCATCTCAATGAGGAGATGCTGGTTGGCGCAGAGCAGAGTTTTCCCATGCATGCACAATATCCTCCCATTGCTTTCCAAAAGGAAAACATTGAATTCGCTGAGATCATCAAGGTTGATAATCTCAGCCATGGAGGTAACGCCAGCCTCGGCAAGTCTGGCACGGCAGTGGAGAAAAGGTAATCTCAACAGAGAGGAGGGTTGAGGACCTAGTGATGTATTCTAGCACTATAGTGTCAAAAATACAGGTTTGCATTCGTAGCACTATAGTGTTCCTATATATACACATACATACAAACACTTTTTTTTTTACCTTGAAATACTTTAAGCTATATCTTTTTTTGCTATATCAACACCTACACTAATGTTATACCATACCCCTTACCCAACGCTTACACTTACTGTATACCTACCCTAATCTTACCCTTAATCTCAACCCTACATTAGCTTTATACCTAAAACATCATTAACCCATATCTTACTCTAACCCTACACTAACCCTAGCCCAACACTAACTGTAACCCTACCCTACTTTTAACCCTAAATCTAACCCTACCCTACCACTAGCCCCAATCCTAAAGTAACCCACTGCTAATATCAATTACTATTTAACACACTAGATGGTGGTATGTTGCCACCATCTACTGACCGCTTTTAATGAGCCTAGTTCCCAGGCAAATATATCGAGATCGGTGCTGGGAATGTATATCAGCTGGGGCCGGGTTGGAAGAGCCTGCCAGGGTCTAACCAGACCCTGTGGAAATTCTACCCTGAGCAGAATGCACCGCACAAAACTCGCAGCCGAGCTTGATGGTTTTATAAATTAGTTAAAGGACTCTGTGCAGCACTGACTTCCAGCATTGCACAGAGCTCATCAGTCAGTCTGGGGTCACTAAAAACAGCCCCAGCTGACTAACAAGGTATCCATTGATACTTTGTGATAGTGATGAAAGCAGGGATGTAACCCTGCTCACAGCGGGATCTCATTGAAGTCATTTAAATAACTAAAGAGCCGTTTTCAGCGCTGGCTTCCAACGCTGCAAGCAGGTCATCATAAAGTGTGGGGCCACTACAAATGGCCCGAGCAAACTCAGTGGAGCCCCAAGTATCAATTGATATGTGGGTTTAGGGGTATGATCAGGGATTTAACCCTGCTCAAACTGTGCTCATTTTAATGCTGCAAACAGTTCATCTAAAAGTCTGGGGCCACTAAAACTGTCCCCAGCAGACAAAGGGGAGCCCCAGGTATCCATTGATTTAGCCCTGCTCACACCAAATCTTAAGGGCAAGTCATTAGGTTCAAAAGAAATTAAAGCCTTTTATAGTTAGGACATAACAAGTTATTCTGAATATTTGCTCAAATTATCTCTAACCATGTTAACTCCATTGCGTACAGGTTCAAGTGTCACAGTTTATGCCAAGGGAGATAAGGTTATTTCATTTGCTGCTTCGACTATTGTGTCCTCTAAATATTGCACAATATTACATCACTACCAGGAATCGTAATAGATACACAACTCAACAACACTTAAAAGTTCAACTAACATTAGAAAAGTCTTACAGTCTTCAACCCAAAAAAAATGCTAAAACAAGTTTCTAACCCACAAGACCCATTTATGTTTAAGCCAAAGATGATAATTTCCACTATGTAGTTTATAACTTTTCCAGAGCTCACGTTTTTCATGCAGATAATATCCTAAATTCTAAACATCATTCTTTCCACAACTGGATTTGTTTTACAGAGCAATCATACTTGAAAGTCTAAATTAAAGGTATTTAAACAAGAAATAGCTAGTATGACATGTAACTTACTTCAATAAATTGAAACGCATTGTTAAAACCAATACATCTCCAGGCATATCTTCACCGGTTTGATATGTCTGTAAAGCAGTAATGTAGGGTGTCTGCAATACAAGTGATAATATGTCCAAGGTGAAGCTTGTAATTAAAAATATTAATTTTCTCACTGGATATAGTCTACTCAACAATGCTAATATTGCCAAAAATATTGTATATTTAACTATTATCTCCAATTGCATAAAATAATTTCTAAAAATGTTTCAAGTATAGCTATTAGTTTATTTGGGTTATGATATTATGCCCAACAGTTTTGTCCAAACTATTTCGTACAAGTAAGCGTATCTGACTTATTGTTATTACGCTGCTTTACTGCGACAAACTCTTTCAGGGCAAAAAATGAAAGCTGTATATTGAAAACACTGTAAACATATTAAAAAGTTGTAGGACTTACACAGACTATTAAAAAAAACATGTAAAATAAGTAGAGGGTGTAGCGTCTTGATGTATTTCTTGAGGTAGGTGTAGGTGGGATATGCAAAATATAAAGAATTCAGTAGAATATAGTGTAGTATACAGACAGACACACTAACCAACAGATGTACAGATACACAGACACACACTAACATACATGCAGATACACAGACTCACACTAACACATACACACTAACATACATGCAGATACACAGACACACACTAACACATACAGATATACACACACACTAACATACATAAATACAGATACAGACACACACTAACACACGTACAGATATACACACAATAACATACATACAGATATACACACTAACTTACATACAGATATACACACACTAACATACATACTGTTACACAGACACACACTAACATACATACATATATACACACACTAACATACATACATATATACACACACACACTAACACGCACACTGTTACACAGACACACACTAACATACATCAAGATATACACACACTAACATACATCCTGTTATACACACACTAACATATATACAGATATACACACACTAATACATACAGATAACATGCACACACAGATCACATTGCATATTTAACCACCGCCCTGCTTACATACCTTTTTGGTTCAGGAGGGTGGCATCTGGCTGAGTGTGATGGGAGTCTGGCTCCCTCCTCTCCCGGCTTGTTGGTAAGCAGGGAGGGGGAAACTCCCTCCATAGCGGCATTACACAGGGCTCCTGATCAGCGAAGCATTGCGGGTGGCCCGTGCAGGCGGTGCACGTCGATGGGCGTGTGTGACGTTGACATTATGCTCCCACTCGCACAAGGATGACATACTTCTCTGCTCCCTTGGACCCTAGCTCCACCTCTGGTAAGCACTGCTGAGCCCGAGGGAGGCGTTTGACTCAAGTGCCCGACCGGTCAGTCCGCCCCTGGGTAGCTCTATCTGAATGCGCTTGGGTGGTATAATCCCTGCCTAGGGATATACTGTGTATTCTTTAAAGTGCTTTCATGCAGAGGAGCTCCACATAGGTATGGTGACTCAGGATTGTCTTCACCCCACCTTGGGGTCTCACATGTTTGTTGGTAAGTTGGTAGTTAATATATAAAAAACAAGAATAAAAAAATCTAGTGCTCACTGTTGTTGTTGTATATAAAAGAAAAAAATTAGGAGAGGTGCTCACAAATAGAGAGCAAAAATTAGGTTTTGCTCAATCCACAGCGCTCAGGTGGTATTTTCCCACCCAAAGGAATATGTGGTCTCAATCTCCATGTTAGGTCAGTGTGAAATCCACAGAGGTTAGCAAATAGCTGCTCTATATTATTATTATTATGATATTTGTATAGCGCCGTCAAATTCTGCAGCACTTTACAATGGGTGGACGAACAGACATGTAGTTGTAACCAGACAAGTTGGACACACAGGAACAGAGGGGTTGAGGGCCCTGCTCAATGAGCTTACATGCTAGAGGGAGTGGGGTAAAATGACACAAAAGGTAAGGATAGTATTAGACTAGTGACAGTTGCAGAAGAGGAATCAGTCGGGAGCTATTAACAGTTTAATTGATACGCTTTTATGAAGAAGGGGGTTTTTAATGATTTTTTGAAGGAGTGGAGACTGGGTGAGCATCTAACGGAGGAGGGAAGCGAGTTCCACAGGAACGGTGCAGCCCTCGAGAAATCTTGAAGGCGAGCATCAGACGTGGGAGTACAGACAGAAGATAGACGTAAGTCTTCAGCAGATCGAAAGGGCCTAGACGGGACATACTTGTGTTATATAAAACACTAGTACATACAACAAAAAAAGCAATACAAAGTAGTAAAATAACACTTCACACATTTCACCACAAAGTGGTTTCTTTTCAGAAATGTTACACACACATGGGCTTCACACAATTTATAGGGAACACATTTGAATGTAACTGACACATGACATCATAGATCATGTGATCAGCTAGGCAATTAGAAGATTATTCATTTAAAATAAACAATTTACAGACAAGGTGTATTGTAAATAATATACAAAATAATAATGATTTAATAAAATGTAAAAATAAACATTAAAACACAATTAAAATAAAATGAAAACAAGACAAAACAAAATGGTGCTGCCAAGCTATCTTGCTTGGTCAACATGTAGTGAAATAAAAGCATTCTTAATATGCCAGTGAGATAGCTCAGTGGGCAAATGCATCGCCAGTAGAATCTATTCAGCCCCTGTGAGTCACAAGTTCAATTCTTGACAAGGCTAACTCATCCTTTTGAAACAGATAAAATAAATACTACCAAACCGGGCAAAAGCATTAGCATCATCCCTTGGATGTCTGGCAAAAGCAACACCCTCAGGATGCACCTGGAAATCAGAGAACGTCTGAAAGTGCCCTGATTAACAATTATTATTATTAATAGCAAATATAGGGGAGGGCTCGTGGAGATTAAAATAAAGCAAAAATTAGGGCTCTAATTGAGGAAAATCGATCATATACATGATTGAATCAGATTTTCGTATCAAAAGACGCCACCACAAGTGCGGTGATGTAGGCTGTTTTCCTTAGAACAGCCAATGTACTAACTAGCTGTCCCTATTTATATTCTCCTTTGGGTCATAGTAGTTTTCTATTTACCTTATAGCAAGGGTGTACAAGTGGGGATACATACAGCGCTAGTACCTTGTTACCTATGGCCATATGATTACTTCCTGCAATATTAGAACCAGTTTCCACCATAACCACTGTTCTCTGAGATTCCTTCCCCAATATCTGCTATTTCTTATTTTGTCTATTTCCGTTACAGCGTATCTGAGGCACAACTTAGTAAAGCCTGATTTGATACACATTTACTAATTTTAGTCTTAGTCCCCCCCCCCCCTTAGCTACCCCCGTACACTATTTTATACTTTATTTGATGCTGTATGCAACATTTACTAGTTTTTGGAACCTAGTATTCCACCATTTTGTAGTTGTCTAATCTACAGGGTTCATGCCCAGTATAGACTCTGATTCTTTTTCACCCTACCTGCTGGTCGAGTAAAAAAGCTGTGTAGTTTTCTAAAAATATAAAATAAAAAATGGTGGCTGCACCTCACTTGCGAGCACTGAAGGCTTGTAGGTGGAGTTGCCGGGAACCTATATTGCATAAAAAAGAGCAAGTTTGCCTGGCTGGAGGTGAGGAACTAAACTAAAAAAAAAATTAAAGAAAAATAAATGTAAAAAACTGATGAGTATAAAATGCTTATATAAAAAAAGATATTATATATATATTTATATATAAGGCAGCTAGTATAATAATAAAGTTATAGAACAATAATGTAAAATAATGCCTAATGAGTAAAAAAAAAATGAATATATATACATATAATATAGGAAAGAAATGTGATCATTAAGATCAAAATCTATATTAAGACCATGAGGGGTAAGAGTGTCTAGATTAAAAATCTATTTCATTTCCTGTTTCCCTAGTATTTTAATATATTACTACCTCGTCAGGGAGGAGTGATTTTCTCAATCGCACATAACTTTAACAAACTCAGATCTTTGTTATGCAATAAAAAATGTTTGGAGACGAAATGACTAGTGAATCCTTTTTGGATATTTCTCATGTGTTCGGCTATTCTGATTTAAAGTTTTTGTGTGGTCATTCATAAATATTGTAAGCCACATGGGCTTTCTAATAAATAAATTACATTTGTTTAATTGCAAGTTAAATTTTTTTGTTGTATGATTTCTGAGTTTGATTTGATCTAAATTTCACAATCCGACATTCCACTTTATTAGTCTTTTTGCACGCTATACAGTTTTTACATTTAAAAAATCCTTTCTTATCAAGGAATGTTGTAGTAGGTATGGATTTCTTTTTTGTATAATTTTTTGTACGTTAAGTTTTTAGATTTGGGGCTCCCCTAAAATAATTTGTGGTATGTCAGGAATGGAATTTTTAAGGTTATCATCTTCTTTTAAGGTGTCCCAATGCTTATAAATATATATTTTTTTCATTTTATTGCTCTTATTGGTAAAGTCTAATATTATCAGGGCAATGGGATTCTGTTTTTTTCTGGCTTTGATATTGTATTAATTATTTTCTTTCTATTTTGCATTTATCTTGTATCAGATTGTCCAAGTCATTACCATCATATTTCATTTCCATAAACTTTTCTTTCCAAGAGCAGGCTTGTTCCAATTTTTTTTTTTTTATTGTCAGTGCATTTTCTAAAAAAAAAAAAAAGAATACATGTGCTATTGGGGATACCCTTAAGCCAGGGAGAGTAATGGCAGCTGCTTAGATCAATTAAATTTTTTCTTTGTACCTCTTTAAAAAAAGTTTAAGTGTTTAAAACTCCATTGTCAATATAGATTTCTAGACCTTAAAATTGTACTTTTGTTTTTACTAAACTCTGAATTTTAAATAATTCCCCTATTATTAAAATGTAAATACCTTAAAAAATTATTACGATCAACTTCTGTGCCGTTCCAAATTAAAAATAGATCATCAATGTAACTTTTGTATAGGACCAGGTTTGTCTCCCATTGGTGGTGGGACCATAATGTAGAATTCTCCCAATCCGCCATGAACTAATTTGCCAAGCTTTGGGCGAATCTGGTCCCCATAGCATTCCCTTGTTTCTGCAGATAAAAGGAATCATTAAACCAAAAATAATTATTGTTTAAAATCATGGTTATAACTTCTATAATAAAAACTATTTTAGTGGTAGAAATATTTCCAGCTTTCTCAAGTATATTTTTAATTAAGGGCACATCCAATACTATGTGGGATGATGACTGTATGCCACTAGCAACTAAAAAATAAGTAGGTTGCCATTTAAAATTGTTTCAAATTTGCAGAAGGCTAATGCTATATTTGAGGTATGATTTCATTTGCCGTACATATGGTTGTAACAGAATATCAATATACTCCGATAAATTAGATAAAATATAATTAATGCTACATACTATTGGACGTCCAGAGGATTGTCTTTTTTAATGAATCTTAGGTAAAAAATAAATAACTGGAATTGTTGGGTAGATGATGTTAATATATGAATATTCTTGTGCAGTCAAAATATTAAGATCTTTGCTCTTGTCTAAAAATTATTTTAAAATATATTTAATATTTAAAGTGGGATTTGATGAAAGTTTGCTATATGCATGTGTGTCCTGTATTTGTCTATAAGCTTTAGTCATGTACAGTGAGGAGGAAAAGTATTTGATCCCCTGCTGTTTTTTAACATTTGTCCACTAACAAAGAAAAGATCAGTCTATAATCTTAATGGTAGGTGTATTTTAACAGTGAGAGACAGAATAACAAGAAAAAATAATCTAGAAAAACGCATGTCAAAAAAGTTATAAATTGATTTGCATGGCAATGAGTGCAATAAGTACAACTATATGTCCGGCAAATGAAATCATACTTCAAAGATAGTATTAGCCTTTTGCAAATTTTAAACAATTTTAAATGCAACCTACTTATTTTTTAGTTTTTAGTTTTCTGGCTCCCAGGTGTCTTTTATTCAGGTAACGAGCTGAGATTAGGAGCACTTTCTTATAGGGTGTATAATACCTGTATAAAAGACACCTGTCCACAAAAGCAATCAATCATATTCCAAACTCTCCACCATGGCCAAGACCAAAGAGCTGTCCAAGGATGTCAGGGACAAGACTGTAGACCTACACAAGGCTGGAATGTGCTACAAGACCATCGCCAAGCAGCTTGGTGAGAAAGTGACAACAGTTGGTGCGATTATTTGCAAATGGAAGAAACACAAAATAACTGTCAGTCTCCCTTGGTTTGGTGCTCCATGCAAAATCTCCCCGTGTGGACTTTCACTGATCATGTGAACGGTGAAGAATCAGCACAGAACTAAACAGGAGGATCTTGTTAATGATCTCAAGGCAGTTAGGAACATAGTCACCAAGAAAACAATTGGTAACACACTATGCCGTGAAGGACTGAAATCCTGCAGCGCCCGCAAGGTCCCTCTGCTCAAGAAAGCACATGTACAGGCCCATTTGAAGTTTGCCAATGAACATCTGAATTTTTAAAAGGAGAACTGTGTGAAAGTGTTGTAGTCAGATTAGACCAAAATCAAGCTCTTTGGCATCAACTCAACTCGCCGTGTTTGGAGGAGGAGGAATACTGGCTTAGAACATCATCACACCATTAAACATGGAGGTGGAAACATTATGCTTTGGGGGTGTTTTTCTGTTAAGGGGACAGGACAATTGCACCGCATCAAAGGTACATTGAACGGGGCCATGTACAGTCAAATCTTGGGTGAAAACCTCCTTCCCTCAGCCAGGGCATTGAAAATGGGTTGTGGATGAGTATTCCAGCAGGACAATGACCCAAAACACACAGCCAAGGCAACAAAGGTGTGGCTCAAGAAGAAGCACATTAGGTCCTGGAGGGGCCTAGCCAGTCCCCAGACCTTAATCCCATAGAAAATCTGTGGAAGGAGCTGAATGTTCCAGTTGTCAAACGTCAGCCTCAAAACCTTAATGACTTGGAGAGGTTCTGGAAAGAGGAGTGGAACAAAATCCCTCCTGAAATGTGTGCAAACCTGGTGGCCAACTACAAGAAATGTCTGACCTCTGTGATCGCCAACAAGGGTTTTACCACCAAGTACTAAGTCGAAAGGGTCAAATACTTATTTCACTCATTGACATGCAAATCAATTTATAACTTTTTTTACATACTTTTCTCTGGATTTTTTTTTTTTGTTATTCTGTCTCTCACTGTTAAAATACACCTGCCATTAAAATTATAGACTGATCATTTCTTTGTCAGTGGGAAAACTTTCAAAATCAGCAGAGGATCAAATACTTGTTTCCTTCACTGTACATTTCTGCCAGGAGTATCACTAAGTCACCTCTTTTGTCCACTGGTATAAAGGACATGGCCAGATATGAATGAACAATCATAAACTGACTGCAATACAGGACAATTAGAAGACTTTACAGCTAAAGGTATATGTTCTTCTTTAACACGGTTTCTTCAACTAATTTTCATTCATCTCTTCCTCCATGTTTTGTCAAATTCTGAAATCATTCAAGACATTAATAAAAAACAAATAGCATTTAATCCTATACCTTCTTATTAGAGATGCTGTCCAAACTGGTTTAAAGTACCACCTGGAGACAATCATCACTTCTTCTGAAACAAAAAAGATAACGTCTATGGAATTATGACTTGATATATCATGATCTGAAACTTAAACTACTTATCACATATATATGGGGCAATAAACTTTCAAGAACAAGAAATGGTTTACAATTCTTTAATTGAAAAGTTAACAAACATACAATTTGTACTTGTTCTAGGGCAGTGCTTATTGCATGTATGAAATTTAATAAAACCCCCAAATCAATCAAGTTGATATTGTGATGTAATTCCAGTAAAATACAAGTTAAGCAGGCTAAGATTGCCACAAGGCATATGTATGTATATGTGTTTGTAGTATCAGTTAGTTAATTACACGTAGCTAAGATACTGTTATCACTGTACTGACCAGGTGCAGGAATGTAAGAACTGGAATTACGCGTCCCTCTCCTTTGTATCAGATGAGCCACGTGGTTAGACCGGATGGATGAGTTTAGACTCTATTTATTAAATAGGTTAAGGGTATGTGTGGGTGTAGTTAATTGTGGGAGGAGCTACAGTGCTATATAAGGAATGTACTCTATGTATTCAGTACTCAGACTTTGCTGTATTTTGGTGACGCTAGTCCCTCTGAGTCCCGATCGGTGATCCAATAAAGAATCTCTTCCTTCCTGAAGAAACCTGTGTCCATCTCTCTGTGCTTGGCTTCCGTCAGTTTCTCCGGTATCATTTGGTGCATTGGCCGGGAAGCTCATCGTTCAACGGTAGCTGAGAGGCAGAGGCGTGAGACGGTCTATCTTTGCCCACGTTCTCTACGGCTGCACCCCTGAACTTCTGCGTGGACCTCCCTTCGTCTCGGCGCCACTGGTCTGTTGTCCAGGAGATCATCGGCCTCTACGTGAGAAGTGCTGGGGTGTCCCCGTCGATGAGTGTGAACTCAGGTTCAGGAACGAGGAGGTAAGACAACTGCTGTTTTAGACGGCAGGACCCACTAGGGGTATACCGATTGTGCGGTAGGCCCAAAGGGGTTTTGAATCTGTGTATCTGCCCCCTCTGTCGGAGGGAAGGAGCGAAGGCGCACCGCTCGATCGAACGCTCTTTAGTCAGACCGTTTGATTTGGTTAGTCAGGCGGGGTCCTGGTGTAAATAGCCCTAGCCGGACACCGGTGTCTTGTCTAGACTAGCGTTCTAGGGTGTATATTACGTTCGCTAGGTCGGAGGGACCGGGAGACTAAGCGGCGCCTGTGTAAATTCGGTTCGCTAGTTCTCATCCTATCTGGGCTAAGTGGGAAGGCGTGTAAATTTGGAACCCACTAGACTTTTGATAGTGCGACTAAGAGGCGCCTGTGTAAATTCGGTTCTCTAGCTCGCTATATATGTGGTGATTGGGCAGTGTGGCTAACCAAAACGGGTGTATATAGTTTTAGGTAGTCCATTCAAGGTACTGGCCAATAGTTTAGTTGGGAATTGTAAATGTGTTAACGATTGTTTTAGTAAAGTGTATATCTTGTTAGATAGCGCGAGCTCAGCCGTCTAGCGAGAGTGTTAATAGTGTGTTGCTGTATTATAGTGCACGGTACCATAACCCTGTATATTTACTGACATTATATAATAAGTACTAATCATTGTCGTCCATTGCATGTTTAACACCATAACCACTAATAATTGTATTGTGACCTTAACTTGTGCTTTGACCTATGCTAACCGTACTGTAACCGCTATTTGTAAAAGACGATGTTACTGGGGTGTGTTATAGACGGGTAATTCGTATATAGAGAATTATAGCGTGGGTGACTGTATAGTTACGCCAAAGGGCATAATATTGATTATATAGTGACTGGTGTAACAGCTGTGTGTGTACGGGAATTCCCTGAGTGTTTATTGTTATTGTGTACGTTTCACTTGGTAACCGTACCACGTGGTGCTGTTGCCAGAGGAAACGGGTGTGACTGTTGAATAGTACGCGTGTATAGTATTCGTTGTCGACGACGTTCCATTGTTAAGTATGGGTGCGTCGCAGTCAACGATTCCGGATCCCTTAGGATGTATGGTTAAGAATTTTAAAAAGGGATTCAAAGTTTGTGATTTTGGGGTAAAGATGTCTCCTGTACGTTTGGTCACTTTGTGTACTAGGGAGTGGCCTACTTTGGTTGCGGCATGGCCGCCACGTGGCAGTTTGGATCCAACTCTGGTACAGCGCTTACACGTGGCTGTATCGGGTAGGCCTGAACTTTACGGCCAGTTTCCTTATATTGACTGTTGGAGACAGGCCGTAAATGACTCGCCAAAATGGCTCCAGACATGCCACGAGGAGCAGTGTCGCCTCATGGTAGCTAGGACTTGCTCGTCCACTAGGACTGGTGTTAGGCCCATTTTGGACACGCCCCCTGAGTCCGAGATCCCTTTGCCGCCCCCTTACTTTCCGTTAAGAAGAAGTGACGCAAACGCAGGAAGTCCTGCACCCCTCCCCTCATTACCCTCATCCACTTCCGCTTCCTCCTCCAGTACAGGATCCACCCCCCCTCGTACTAAATCTCCCCTTCCGGAACCAGAATCCACCCCCATTAGAAACGAATATCCTGATTTGGCGCCACTTCAGACTTCCGGTCAAGCTTCATCTAGCTCGGCTCGAAGTGTTTTATTTACGACCTTTTCCCAAAACCGACCTCCCACATCCCCATACCCTATCTCTCCCCGACCGGAACCCATGACTGACGCCTCTCTACGTAGCCCCATCCAAACCCGACAGTTGACTGGTGCCCAACAATTAAAGCACTATCAGATGCCTCTTCGTCTGAATCCCGGGTCAGCTTATATCGATGCCGCAGGTCAAATGGCACACGCTGACCCAGTCTTCGTATATGTCCCATTTACCACAACCGATCTTTTAAACTGGAAGACCCATAATTCCTCGTATACTGAGAAACCACAAGCTATGACTGATCTGTTCACCTCAATAGTACAGACGCATAATCCGACATGGGCTGATTGCCAGCAGTTACTAATGACTTTATTTAACAATGAGGAAAGGACAAGAATAAATCAAGCAGCCATTAAAGCATTAGAGGATAGAGCCCGTGCTTTGAACCAAGCCAATCCAGCAGCATGGGCCGCGACACACTATCCCAACACCGATCCCGATTGGAACGTAAATGGTGCTGATATGGTTCAACTCAGAGCCTATAGAGACGCTATAATTGCTGGCATGAAAGCCGGAGGAAAGAAAGCCATTAACATGTCGAAGACAGTTGAGGTGATCCAGAAAAGCGATGAAGCGCCCAGTGTCTTTTATGACCGATTATTGGAGGCATACCGCTTGTATACCCCCTTTAATCCGGAAGACGCAGACAATTCCCGAATGGTTAACTCCGCCTTTGTCAGCCAAGCATACGGAGATATTAAGCGCAAGCTACAAAAGTTAGAAGGGTTTGCAGGTATGTCCATCACCCAACTAATGGAGGTAGCAAATAAGGTCTATATGAACAGGGATACAGAAAGTAAGAAAGAGGAAGAGCGCAAGATGCGTAAAAAGGCTGATATGCTAGCGGTAGCGATCGCAGGCGTAGATAAACGGGGCCCAGATAGAGGCAATAATAGATGGAGTAGGGAGCCTTTGAGTAGGGATCAATGCGCGTATTGCAAGGAAGAAGGGCATTGGAGGAACGAATGTCCGCAAAGAGAGCAGTACGAGAGAGACCAACCCAGGGCAGGCTACGGAAACTTTAGAGGTAGAGCGAGAGGTAGAGGAGGCCCCGGAGGGAGTAATGGTTATAGAGGGAGTAATGGGAACAGAGGAAGTGTTAGGGAAGACAGGTATATTCCAGCAGCGCAAAGGTCCCGCGATAGAGAAGGTAGGGACTTTGTAGGATTGGCTGACACTGTCATGGAGGACTATTGATACCGACCGGGCTCCATCCCCCTTGGTCGAGCGGAGCCTATGGTCGATGTATCAATAGGGGGGAAAAGGAGTGCGTTCATGATCGACACTGGTGCTGAACATTCAGTGGTGACTAATCTAGTTGCTCCTCCATCTGGAAGGACTATTACTGTGATAGGAGCAACTGGAAGAAGTGCTGAAAAACCGGTTCTTAAAAGTCGACTCTGTACATTGGGAGGCCACGTAGTAAAACACCAATTCCTTTATATGCCTGAATGTCCAGTCCAATTGCTGGGACGTGATATGCTATCAAAATTACAAGCGCAGATTACGTTCCTACCAAATGGAACAACATCCTTAAAGTTTAATGGACCTTCAGGTATTATGACTTTATCCGTACCAAAGGAAGAAGAGTGGCGACTTTATACAGTGTTGACTAGCCAAAACCCTAGGAGTGATGAGACATTGTTTAACATACCAGGAGTTTGGGCAGAGAACAACCCACCAGGACTGGCCCGCAATATTCCACCAATAAAAATTGAACTGAAACATGGGGTTTATCCAGTGAGCCTAAGACAATATCACATTCCGCAGAAGGCTAAGAAGAACATCCAATCCTATCTGGATAAGTTCATACGGTATGGTATCCTAAAATTCTGTACTTCCCCCTGGAACACCCCATTGCTGCCTGTTCAAAAGCCCGGTACAGATGAGTATCGACCTGTACAGGACTTAAGAGCAGTCAATGATGCGGTTGTTAGCATACATCCAGTTGTACCCAATCCATATAACCTGCTTGCTTTAATTCCGGGCGGGGCTACTTACTTCACAGTCTTAGATCTCAAAGATGCCTTCTTTTGCCTCCGAATTGCCGCAGAAAGCCAATGTATTTTCGCTTTCCAATGGGAGAACGCTGTAACGGGCTCAAAACGCCAAATGACTTGGACAAGACTGCCCCAAGGGTTTAAAAATTCACCTACCCTATTTGGTTCAGCTCTAAGTCAAGATCTACTGGATTTCGAGTCTATCCCAGGAGAATGTGTATTGTTACAATATGTAGATGACTTGTTGATAGCAGCAGTTACAAAAGAAAAATGTCAGCAAGCAACGCACGATCTACTACATATTCTCTGGAAGGCAGGATACAAGGTGTCCAGGAAGAAGGCTCAGTTGTGTTTGCCAACTGTCAAGTATCTGGGATTCCATATCTCTGAAGGTCAAAGGATTATGGGGCCAGAGAGAAAAGAAGCTGTCTGCCAAATACCAATACCCAAGAATAGAAGACAAGTGCGAGAATTCTTGGGGGCAGCAGGCTTCTGTAGGATATGGATTCCCAGCTATGCGATACTGGCAAAACCTCTGTACGCAGCCATCAAAGGTACAGAGCACGACCCCTTCTTATGGACCCAAGAACAGCAAACGGCATTTGAAGATGTGAAGAAGGCTTTGATGAGTGCCCCAGCATTAGGTCTACCTGATCACACACGACCATTCTACTTATATGTACACGAGCAAAGAAGAATGGCTGTGGGAGTATTGACACAGTACTTGGGATCATGGCAAAGACCTGTTGCCTACATGTCTAAGCAACTGGATGCAGTGGCCAGCGGACTTCCACCTTGTCTAAGAGCCGTAGCTGCAGCCGCCCTGCTAGTAGCTGAAGCCGATAAACTCACTCTGGGTCAAGAACTTTATGTACGAGTCCCACATGCAGTACAGACGTTGTTGGATTACAAAGGAAATCATTGGTTTAGTAACAGCCGTATGACCAAGTATCAAGCAATGTTGTGTGAAAACCCAAGAGTGCATTTAGAGACTGTAAACACCTTAAATCCAGCTACCCTTTTGCCGCAACCTACTGAAAGTCAACATGATTGTTTGGAAGTAATGGATGAAGTATTTTCAAGTAGACCAGATCTTCGTGATTTTCCCATCCAGAACCCCGATGTTCAATATTACACCGACGGCAGTAGTTATGTGAAAGAAGGGATCCGCTATGCAGGATATGCAGTGACAACAATAGACAAGGTGATAGAAGCTCGGCCACTGGCGAAAGGAACATCAGCACAAAAGGCAGAATTAATAGCACTAACACGAGCGTTACAATTGGCTGAAGGTTTAAGAGTAAATATCTATACGGACTCTAAGTATGCGTTTTTAACCACTCATGCCCACGGAGCTTTGTATAAAGAAAGAGGACTACTGAATTCAGAAGGCAAAGAAATCAAGTACGCAGCTGAAATCCTACAACTATTGGAAGCAGTGTGGGAGCCGAAAGAAGTCGGTATCATACATTGTCGAGCGCATCTGAGAGGAGATGGTGATGTAACCAAGGGAAATCGGATGGCAGATAGTGCAGCTAAGCGTGCTGCTGAATCAGGAAGACAGGAGTATGTGGGGCATATAGCTGCTCTTATACCAACTCCACTGTCCCAATGGACTCCAGTTTATACAGCTCAAGAAGAGGAGTGGTTAAAGACTGAACCGGGAAAGTATTTGGAGAACAAGTGGTATCAGCTAGAAGATGGAAGAATAGTCATACCAGCATCACTAGCGGTAGAAATTGTCCAAAATTATCACAACGGGACACATTCTGGGAGAGACAGTACTGAAGAATCTCTCAGGAAACATTTCTACATACCAAGATTGTCCAACTTGACTCAGGCCATTGTACGCAGATGTGTAACGTGTGCTAAGAATAATGCAAGACAAGGACCAGTAAAGCCACCAGGAGTCCAGTTTATGGGGGGACTCCCCATGTCCGATCTACAAATAGACTTTACAGTAATGCCTAAATCGGGTGGACATCGTTACCTGTTGGTAATTGTGTGCACCTATTCAGGCTGGGTAGAAGCATGTCCTACTCGTACAGAGAAAGCAGGAGAAGTTGTAAGATTCCTGCTACGAGAAATAATACCCCGATATGGACTACCCTGTTCTATAGGATCGGACAATGGTCCAGCTTTTGTTCATCAGTGCCTACAACAACTGACTCATATGCTTGGTATAAAGTGGAGGCTTCATACTGCATATAGACCCCAGAGTTCTGGTAAGGTAGAGAGAATGAATAGAACTATAAAGAACCAGTTGGCTAAAATGTGTCAGGAAACCCAACTTAAGTGGAACGTTCTCTTACCCATAGCTTTATTGCGAATCCGCAGTACCCCTACCAGAAGGATGGGCCTCTCTCCTTTTGAAATCATGTATGGGCGACCACCTCCCGTACTTGGTAACTTAAGGGGGGACTTGAGTCAGTTGGGAGAAGGAATTACCCGGCAGCAGGTTGTAGAGTTGGGTAAGACTATGGAGGAGGTACAGAAATGGGTACAAGATAGATTACCTGTGAATATTTATCCCCCTGTTCATAGTTATCATCCAGGAGACCAAGTGTGGATTAAAGAGTGGAATAATGTACCGTTAGGGCCCAAGTGGAGAGGTCCTTATGTTGTTCTTTTGTCTACCCCTACAGCGATAAAAGTAGCCGAAGTAACTCCGTGGATACATCACTCCAGGGTTAAACCAGCAGCAGTCGATTCTTGGCAAATTACAGCAGATCCAGAGAATCCCTGCAAGATCCGGTTGAAACGCACTACTCAGTCGGAGTAACGAGGAATTATTGTGGATTACAAATTTTATTGTTACAGGTGTGAGTGAGAAGGCCATAATAAAGCCTGTCCGCTTACCAACACATAGTGTATAAGCCAGGAAAGTCTCGAAGGGACACCTGTGAAGACGAGCAGAACTCCATTCCCTGCAGCCCTCACATCCTGGAAGCTGAGGTTCCATCGCACGGACGAAGACTGAGGATGACGGCGAAAGATGTGCTTTTGATTGTGTTTATTTATATGTGTTTTTATATTCAGGAAGGTAGAGGTACCGACACTCCTAGCTGTGAGGTATGCATTAAGACTACGAGAACAGGTAACCATATTTCCCAAACCCTAATTTGGCATTCACAATACGAATGTAAAGGAGAGGTATCAAGATGTAGATACCTAAATATAGACTATAGTGTGTGCCATTTAGGAGTAGGAGAACCTAAGTGCTTCAGTCCAGAGTATCAACCTCGTACAATTTGGTTGACTCTCAGGAATGGAGATCCTCAGGGGACCCTAATTAATAAGACGGTGTTAGAATCCGTACATTCTTCGGGTGTTCTGCTATTTGATGCATGTAAGGCGATATCAAGTGGTAGAAAACCGTGGAATGTATGTGGGGATCTTAGATGGGAGAGGACGTATGGGTCTAATGATAAATATATTTGTCCCAGTAGTAAAAATAAATATGTGAGTCCTAGATGCCCAAATAAAGACTATAACTTTTGTCCATATTGGTCTTGTGTGGGGTGGGCGACTTGGGGACAGACAGTAGATAAAGACATGATAGTGACTAAGTTGCCGACTAGCCCTTATTGTAAGTCTATGGAATGCAACCCAGTCCATATACTTATTAATAACCCCGACAAGTTCCTAGATAAGTATGGAAATTTATTTGGGTTTCAGATATACGGGACGGGTTTAGATCCTGGGACATTATTGTTTATAGGAATAGAGACTGATACGGTATCCTCCCAGACTCATCAAGTATACCATTCCTTTTATGAAGAGATGAGTATAGATAATAAGATCCCCCATAACGCTAAAAACCTGTTCATTGACCTAGCTGAAAGTATTGCCGGTAGTCTTAATGTTACCAACTGCTATGTGTGTGGAGGTACTAACATGGGAGACCAATGGCCTTGGGAAGCAAAGGAGGTAATGTCCGGTTCTGAGGCAGTTGACCAACTAATATCTACACAAGCCGATTATCATTTGAGTGTTAGAGGTAAATCTGAGTGGAGATTAAAGACCTCCATCATAGGTTATGTTTGCATAGCAAGGAAAGGAATAATGTATAATACTTCTGTAGGAGAATTAACTTGTCTAGGGCAAAAAGCTTATGATGATGATACTAAAAATACAACTTGGTGGTCGGCTTCAAATGTCTCAGAACCATCTAACCCGTTTGCTAGATATGCCAGTTTAAAGGATGTGTGGTTTGATTTATCCATCACATCTACCTGGAGAGCCCCAGCAAATTTGTACTGGATCTGTGGTAAGAAAGCCTATTCGGAGTTGCCACAGGACTGGGAAGGGGCATGTGTGTTGGGTATGCTCAAACCATCCTTCTTCTTGTTACCGATTGAAACAGGTGAGAATTTAGGTGTTAAAGTGTATGATGTGAATCATAGGAAGAAAAGGGGACCCTTAGAGATAGGCACCTGGGAAGATAATGAATGGCCTCCCCAGCGTATCATAGATTATTATGGGCCAGCCACGTGGGCAGAAGATGGTACCTTTGGTTATAGAACCCCAATTTATATGCTCAACCGTATTATAAGATTACAGGCGGTGGTTGAGATTATTACTAATGAGACCTCACAAGCACTCAATCTTCTAGCGAAGCATAATACCAGGATGAGGACAGCAGTGTACCAAAATAGATTAGCCTTGGATTACCTTTTGGCAGTAGAGGGAGGTGTATGTGGGAAGTTTAACCTGAGCAATTGCTGTCTTCAAATAGATGACGAAGGGCAAGCAATAGCTGAGCTTACTAGCCATATGGTTAAACTAGTGCATGTGCCTACTCAGGTATGGAAAGGGTACAATCCAAGTAGTTGGTTTGGTAGCTGGTATGAGTGGTTTGGAGGGCTTAAGGCAGTGGTAGGTGGAGTCCTACTGATTTTACTGTTGTGTCTACTCCTACCGTGTCTTATACCCTTAGTAGTTAGGTCTGTGCAAAGCCTGATAGGAAGTATAGCAGAGAGGAAGGCTGCTGCACAGATAATGGCGATATATAAGTATAAGGCTCTAGATCAAGGAGAACCAATGCAGGAAGATGAGTGTTAAAAGATTCACATCATAAGATAAGTCTGGTCTGGTTCATGGTAACCTGAGGTATATGCAAACCAAGGTTAAGTGATGCCTCAAGTAATTGTGAAATATCAGAGGCATCAAAGGGGGGAATGTGATGTAATTCCAGTAAAATACAAGTTTAGCAGGCTAAGATTGCCACAAGGCATATGTATGTATATGTGTTTGTAGTATCAGTTAGTTAATTACACGTAGCTAAGATACTGTTATCACTGTACTGACCAGGTGCAGGAATGTAAGAACTGGAATTACGCGTCCCTCTCCTTTGTATCAGATGAGCCACGTGGTTAGACCGGATGGATGAGTTTAGACTCTATTTATTAAATAGGTTAAGGGTATGTGTGGGTGTAGTTAATTGTGGGAGGAGCTACAGTGCTATATAAGGAATGTACTCTATGTATTCAGTACTCAGACTTTGCTGTATTTTGGTGACGCTAGTCCCTCTGAGTCCCGATCGGTGATCCAATAAAGAATCTCTTCCTTCCTGAAGAAACCTGTGTCCATCTCTCTGTGCTTGGCTTCCGTCAGTTTCTCCGGTATCAATATCACAAAATGTCTGAGAAAGCCACATATCTATTGAGACATCAGTAACTACCCAGCCCTCTTGACTTATGATAGTGTGGGTCTCATAAATTGAAACAGGCTATACAAACAACATGGATTCTGACAAACTGGACTTATCTCTTAGTAAGCATTCTATTCAAGCCGCATGGCCACACGGAGCACTCGGGCTGCACGGCCCGAGAACTGAGGCAATGCGGCAACGCAGTGCATTCTGTCCGCGTGGCCTGGCGAGAGGAGTGACGCAGGCACCAGTTAAAGGTAAGTTTGTGACATATATGTATTATTTTCTAGATCTATTCTCCACCTATACAGTGCATTAAGATATGGGAAACATTTATAAGAATCAATTTTTTTTTTTTAAATCAGGCAAACCACTAATAGTTTATTTTATTTCTTTTTTATTTCATCATAAAAATTAAACCAGATTATTGTTTACTTAGATACTGAACTGGTAAATATTCTGTATATTAATATTATAACTATATCAAATATTCTAGAAACCTGATTTCAATCAGGAAAATTGTATGATGTTCTAGGGATTGCTAAACAGGGAGAACTTACTTTGCTCCTGTCAGAGTGTAGTAAAACAGAGCTCTGCAAATTCAGAAGGGAACTTACTTTGCTCCTGTCAGAGTGTAGTAAAACAGAGCTCTGCAAATTCAGAAGGGTACTGTCTGTTCTCTCATTTTTGTCATTTTTAAAATTTATTTAGCTCAGCTACTTTTCATTCCATGTTTGAATTCAAATTTGCTTGTTTTTTTTGTGATTTAAACACTGCAGATTTATGATGTGAATTTATATTACAAAATATAAATACAAACTGAAATTTCATTGAAGAAAGAAATCATACGAAAATAGAAGGAAAAAAAAAGAATGCAATAAAATCCAGAAATATTCTGCTCCTTAGTTAGGTAGCTAGGCGGTTGAAGTGATCACCATAAATCATATGGCATCTGAGAGAAATAACAAATGAAGAGTCAGAAAAGGAATACATATATACAATAATAAGGTAAGATGAAAAAACTAAACATAGCAACAAGCTTAAGAGCCAATGACATATGCAGAACGGCTCCTTCTCATATCTCATATTTTATAGAGAAACAGAATAAATCAACACTGAAGGAAATGCTGATGAAAGTTCTACCAAATGACCAAAAAGTTGTGAGGGGAAGTCATATACTGTCACCTATTTATCCTCACCTTATGGTATTTGCAGTGGAAATTACCTTCCTGGCAATATTGGAGGTGCCGCTCAGCAGTCATGCGCCAGTGTGCCTGACTTCTGCAGCATGTCGGTGGATGCCGGCCGCTGCGGATCCATGCCATATTATAGCCCCACGTCCGGCCACGGTAATGACGGCGTCGACGTGCGTGTGATGTCACACAAAAGACGTGCACGCACATTTTGGGGTCAAAGGCCAGGTATGGCCAATCGGATCTGCAGGAGGGTTATTTAAACTCATTTTTTATTTTACTGGTTGTACTTCTGGCAGCATGGTATTCTGGCGTACAGGGCCCCTGCTTATTTCATTTCTCTAGTTTCTCTTTAACAGAATATCACTTTACGGTAGTTCTTAGGAAGCATTTACATGTGGTCGATCTCTTTTAATGACTGCTGCACACTCTTACGCATACGGGAGGCTCTGTGGACCGGTACAATGAGGAGCACAGTACAGCATTTGAGTTGTTGGGAGTCTAGTCAATGTTTGTTGTATATTTGCCCTCATTTTTTGTATTTTTGTTTCTGCAGGTGGTGTGGTTTATGGGTCATTCTTTTTTTTTTTTTTTAGGTGGCTTGGTAGGCGAAAAAGAAGCACAACTGTAGTAACCTTGGGATTTCATTTGATGAAGCTAGCGTTTGCTGGTTGGGTTTCAGAAGGTTGAGGTGGTATGGGTACTGAATAAATGATGATTATCTATCTATGTTACAATATTTAAACCAGACCTATTACCACTCCGAAGATAACATTCTAACTAGTTGACAATTGTCTTCATTGGATTTTGAACAGCAACATTTTACAACTTTAGACAGGGGCAACACTCTTGAAAGGATCATCATCAACATACAGCCTGCAAATTATTTAGACTTAATTTTGAAATCCAGAGAAAATATTAATATGACCCAAATATGAAAATATATTAATACAAGTTAAAGAGACACTCCAGGTCCCTAGAGCTATTTGGCTTCCGAACATGTGCCAATTTCAACCAATCGGGAAGGGGAGACTGTCATATGGTAAGGTAAAGGAAAGTTAGATTTAGAATTGTGTTGTATGGGGGGCACCTGGCATCTACATTGTTAAAGGTGCACTCCAAATGTTAAAACCTAATCTCAATTTTTAACCGTGTTCCTTTAACCCCTTAAGGACACATGACATGTCTGACACGTCATAATTCCCTTTTATTCCAGAAGTTTGGTCCTTAAGGGGTTAAAATGAATAAACTACTTAAAAAATACATTTTAATCAATGTTTGATTGGCATCAAATATTTGCACTTTTTTCTTTTTATTTTGTGTTGGTTTTTGAGAAGACTTAAAACTGCAGCTTTTTTGCAATTTGCTGTATTATAAGAAAATATATACGGGTGGAAAGGCACAAGTAACCTTTTTGCACCATATGGAAGGAGCATATATTATTATGGTGCTTGGATTGTGATAAGTTATATTACACTGTTAAAGAGCTGGTTCTACCTATTTTGCAAAAGCATTATAAATACTGAAGTCATTGATTAATTTTTGTTTTTATTTTCATTCACCAGTGGATTTGATGCCCTTTTCATTTTCCACTAAAATGTAGATTTCCATATACATAACCAGCCCTCCGTTGGGAATCTGTTTTAGAATTTAGAATCACCTTAGAACAAGTTATTGATCTTGAGAACAGATATCCAGTAACAAGTACAAAGCTCTCTGGGAAAAAAAAAAAGCTTTTATTGAGCAAAATAAATCCTGATTTACTAGAAATCTAAACTAAATTCACCTTTCTTTGTTCTGCTTCTTTGCTATGCGGCTGGTAAAAAATGAACGACATAGCACACAGGGAAAATTGCTCAATCATTTCCATTTTATGTGGCAGACATATTGAGGAACCAGGACAGCGTCTTTTATGCAATGTGTAAACCTTATATTAAGAAGTGAACTCTATAATAAATACCATTAATTTGTGCAACCAGGAGGGAAATGGCATAATGGAAACTCTCAGGATCATGAAATCATTTTATGTGAACGTGGGAGCAAAGAGTATTCGAGAGACAGAGAACAAATCAGTAGAGGATAAATCACATTACAGAAAAGATAGCAGTTTTGTGACATTACATGAGAGCTGAGAAGGTAGCGGTTACAGCACGATTTGCCATTTGAATCATACACAACAGATAATACTCTCGAACATCATAATCCATTGCAAAGGCCAATCACTATTTATGGGGTTAAAATAACACCCCTTTCCACCATGCCAAAGTTAAGAGCCACGTAGCAGCTGTCTGGCAATCGGCCAATCAAAGGACAAAAGACCAGAATCTCCACCCTCTGTGTCTCTAAGTGTAGATTATGCATAGGAACAGGTGCAATTTAAAAAGGGGCTATTCTTAGAACTTGAATTAAAAATAGACGTATGCGTGGGAGGAAAAAAAGACAGTATGCGCAAAATTCTTCCTGCCCTGACTCAAGAGGGTCAGCTACTTCGGACAGTGCATCTCATTTTGAAGAATATTCATTTCACTGTGCCAATGTGTTCTAACATATGTATTGATGACGAGGATAAACCTTTAATTAAAGGAAAAATAACAGTAATTATAAGTAGTCTGTAATGTGTTTATTCTTTGCTAAATCTGGATAACTAACTAATTAAATATATAATGATATGGACAAATTAATAAGTAGCACATCAAACCAATAAAGAACACATGCCCCTTTCACTGCTAAAAAAAAAAAAAAAGTTAGCATATTTACCTCTTACTGCAGGTTGCATAAGCATACGTCTGACTTCTTAACGACCAGACATCACTTGATGCTGCACTAAAGGGGTTTTGGTCTCATAAATGTTAATTTAATCTGTGTAAGGATAAAATTAAGACTGATCTGCACTTCTGTAAGGGAAGATAATTTATGATTAATAAAAGTGTTTGGCAACAAACAATGATGCAAGGCATTACTGAAAAATACAAACTAACAATGTAATTCCTAGTACACTTAATTATAATGCATTTTGTGAGTCTGGAACCAATTGCAGGAAGACAGTACATTTGTGAATCATATTTCCCATGGAAGACCTAGACACGGAGAAATGACCCAAAGAGGTTTTCAGTAGCATGGGGGCTTTATTAGGAACAGAAGAGGCAGAAAATTCCAAAGAGACTTGAGCCAAAGTCAGCAACGCAGAGTCAAAGATCAGAGACCCAGGTCAATACAATAGGAGTGAGGTTAGAAAAAAGTGATTGGAGCTGAGCAGGGCAGCAAGGAGAGTATGACCATAATGCAGCTTGGTAGAACAGGTAGCTACAGCATAAGTAATCACTGGGTCAGGGGTGCTCTGGGGTTTTAGAGGCCAAGACCACCCAGTGGCACATGATGGCTGCAGGTAACTCCCTCATTTCCTAGGTGACACATGTGGAGCATGATGGTAAGCCCTTGTGGCCATAATATTGATATCTTTACAGAACGAGAATGATCATTAATTTAAATTAGGCATTAAAAAATCCAACCCCTCCAGATGTTGCCGAACTACAATTTCAGTCATTCTCTAACCATCTTTTGCATTCTAGGAATTCTGAGAGTTGTAGGCCATCAAGATCTATGGGGCGGGGAGGGAAATATTGAGATTCCCAGTTTAAATAAGTTAAAACACTCTAATGGGATCTCCTGAAATTTTTATCTAGCAGGTGATATGTCCCTTAGGATAGGTAATAGGCAGGTCCATTTGCAATGGAACACATTACATATATCTCTGTATACATTTTGGATGACCAGTTGAGGTCTTTTACTCAACATCAATTGTGCATGTTGATTAGTCTACTGTTTCATTTGAAGATAAGTACCAATATTAAACAAATGATAGTATAACCCTAGCTCTTATATTGTAAAGAGTGCAGCTCTATCATGGTGCTGGTTCTCATTCTACTGTATATGTTTCCAAAAGAGACTGCACAGATCCTATAAATTCATTAATACAAATTACACACTGGTGCTCCAAGCTTAGAGGATGGTAAATCACTTAGAATATGCCCATATGCAGACAGAGTCCAGGCACACAGTTTCCATCATACTGCAGACTATTAATTGGACTAAGCACAACATGATACTTCGGCCGATAGAGACAGCCTTTCTTGTGAAAGGCTGTCTCTGTCAGCCGAAACATCATCATGTTGTATTTATTCCAATAAAAAGTCTGCAGTATGAGGGAACACTGTATGTCTGGACTCTGTCTGCACATGGCCTCATTCTACTTTAGACATGAATTCCAACACACCATCCAAAGGTTGGACAATTACATGGCTGGTTTCCCTTCCATACTGCTAGAGAAAGACATAGATGTAGACGTCTAGTCAGCCTAGGATGGCAAGCTGATTGTTTGGAATTCAGTACTTGACGTGGATGCCCTTTAACTAGAACTATACTTAGGTTAAGTGTTGTCAAAACTTCTTAATGAAACATCTAACTACTGAACTGGAGAGTAAGCAATGAACCACATATGTGAAAGACATATGAGAGCATTTTTTTTTTCAACCGTCAGCACCATATTGCACTGCCATTAAAATATAGATGTCTGTTTTTAATATGCATTGTAGAAATTTGAAGATGTTTTCTATTTTGTTGCAATTTTGGGAATATGAGTTTTCTCAAAATAGGTGCAGACTATTAAAAAATGATTACCAGAGAATATCATCATTTTATAATGAAAATTATTATTCCCACTGTAGATCCAAGAAGTAAAATCATATGTACTGTAGAAGTTATTCTGAGTTTTTGTAAAGAATGCAAAAACAAGATGCAACCTATTTTTTTTTTTTTTTTTGGGGGGGGGGGGGGGGGAGTCATTAGTGCAGCCAGGACAGCAAGAAAAATGCTTCTTAGGTTGTCAATTACCCAGTCTCACTCGCTTTTTACTTACAAAACCAGGTGACTATTCTTCAAAGTGGAAAAAACAGTGCCCTACCAGCTTCTCTCATCTATATCTGTGAAGGTAAAAGTTATTACAAGACAAAGGCAGGCAGAGCAATATCTCAATGAAAGGCATTTGAAATAAGAGAGAGCAGCAGCAGGAGTAATTTAATTTTTACGGTAGGTGAACAAGGGGGTGACCTCCAGAACATTTTAGAAAACTTATATTTCTACAAAGAGTTAAAAAAGACCTGCTACGGGGGGCGGGGCCTGACTGCTGAGGGGAGAAGACGCATGTCGCTGCTGCTCCCGCTAATCAACTCGCCTAAAGCCGATTATCGATCACCGGAGGCAGTAAACTGGAGTCCCGGTGCTCCCAAACGATAGGGGACATCGAGACCGACATGATGACACCACGCAAGTGGTTCTGTGTTCCGGACCCGACCCACGCAAGTTTGCGGCCTACAAGCATGGTAGCGGTGGGAGAGACGGCCGCTCCCCCACTGCAGACACACACGGCGAGGCAAAACTGGAAACCCCGTTCCCCCCCCTATGGACCGGCGGGGGTTATCCCGGTCCCCACCGAAGCGACACACAGGGCTATGCGGAAGGCACCTGCCCACTCGGGCCTGGGCTCCGGACGCACCGGGCCTAGCAACTCTGCCGAAGTCCCTAGCCTGATAATTCCTGAAACCGCACAAGCCACAAGCCTGGATTTAATATTCCAACAATTCATGGAAAAGCTGGACAGAATCTTTGCAGCACCCCAAGTACACAACGTAGGTACAGAATGTGGGTCGGGGAAACGGAGACGGAAAGGGCCTCCTACGGGCACCATATACCCTTCAGCGCCAATATCTAGTACCGACCGCCCTCCCGGGCCGGGGGTCATCAGGAGGCTAACTCCACGGCATCAACCACATCGCCGGAAGCCTAACCGCCGCTGGCGGCGACGAACCACCGGGGCTATCCGAAGCGCCCTCACAGGGAAGAACTCGGCCTCTTGTGGCACCCGAGTTCGTGGAACCAGGATGCAGACCCCACACGGAGCCTGGGGCCAAGGGGAGACCCGACCGCCCCCACACCCCCCCCGCACTCAACGCACACAGCCCCTCACAGGCAGCGGACAGGGATGGCGGTTCTCGTCAGGAATTGCCGGAGAGGGCGACTCACCAAGGCATCATCCCGACCACGATACCTGGCCCGTCCAGCCAGCACTCAGAGCCGGCATAGGCTGAGCATACCGAACTGTATGTACGATACTCCTGCTGACCTCACAGTGGAGGCAAGACTGGACTCTGTCGGACAATATATCATTTAACGACTTATTAGCAGTATAGTGCTTAAGCATGCAGTGTTTACCTTCTTTTGAATATTACTAACAGATACTCACTGCTCACAATACTAATGAGTCTTAAGCTCCCGTTTACCAGTATATAATACCTAGACTAGACCTCCAGCTAAGACTAACTAAATTTGTATACCGATAATACCTTTAGTATATAGCCTGTTCCATTTGTTAAACGATGCATGCAACCAAAACAGTTTTAGGTCACCTTTTCTATTTGTTCAGCTTGATTGTCTAGGCCTCTCCTTCTACTCTGTTGATGTACATAAACTTGTGTAGCAATGTTCCATGCCTGATCAGCCTGACACCAGCTCAGAATACCTGTTTAGCCAGGTCGTGGGCCCCATAGCCTGTTTACCTCTGTTGTTTCCTTGCCATACTACGCATAGATTGTATACCGTATGTTACTCATCAGTTATACGCTTGTTCCCTTTACTTTATCGTTGACGGTATCACCGTAAAGCCCTAAGCTACCTTTCTCATTACTATTTTACGCCGGATCTTAACTATTTGGAAAGCGTACTTAATAAAAAATAATGAGGCTCCCAAGCGTAGGAGATGTATTACTGTGCTACAATGATCCCACTATGTACTTTTACTATGCATCCCCTCCTCTTCATTCTGTACCCCATTTAACCCTTGCCTCAATAAAAGAAAGATTGACAAAAAAAAAAAAAAGACCTGCTACAATCAGTATAGGCAAGGTTCACTTGTGCAGAATACTGCAACCACACACACTGTGTATATATTACTACCACTACCACCTGTACGCTGATGACACCCAGCTATATCTCTCCTCCCCGGACCTCTCCCCTGCCGTCCTGCAACGTGTCACTGCTTGCCTTTCTTCCATCTCTGACTGGATGTCCTCCCGCTTTCTGAAACTCAATCTCTCAAAAACTGAGCTCCTTGTCTTTCCTCCTCCTAATACTGATCCTCCTCTTTTGCTCTCCCTTCAAGTTTGTGGTACTAACATCAGTCCATCCTTGCAAGCGCGCTGTTTTGGCGTCATACTTGACTCTGGTCTCACCTTTGAGCCTCACATCCAGCATGTTGCCAAATCCTGTAGATTCCATCTTAAAAACATAGCCCGCATCCGCCCCTTTCTTGCACCAGATACCACCAAGGAGCTTGTCCATGCTCTAGTAATTTCCCGCATGGATTACTGTAACCCTCTCCTGATTGGTCTTCCCAAAAGCCGTACTGCACCCCTACAGTCCGTAATGAACGCTGCTGCTAGACTGATTTTCCTCTCTAGTCATTTCTCTCACACCTCACCCCTCTGCCAGTCCTTACATTGGCTTCCTGTATGCTAAAGGAGTCAATTCAAGGTACTAACTCACACCTATAAAGCACTGAACAATTCTAGCCCCTCTTATATCTCCTCACAGATCCATAGGTATGTCCCTTCTCGGTCTCTCCGCTCTGCCCGTGACCACCTCCTGTCCGTTGTCCGCACTCGTACGGCCAACTCGCGCTTGCAGGACTTCTCGCGGGCGGCTCCCTTCCTATGGAATAGCCTGCCTACCGCCATCAGACTCTCCCCTAGTCTTGCATCTTTTAAGAAGTGCCTTAAAACCCATCTCTTTAGGAAAGCTTATGGCCTCCAAGACTAACCAATACCTCACATACCTGTCTCTTGCCCTCTCCTAAAGGGCAGTCCACCTTATTTGATTGCAAATTCCTGTCCTAATGTGTTTTACACCCCACCTCCTATAGAATGTAAGCTCGATCGAGCAGGGTCCTCTTCAACCTATTGTTCCTGTAAGTTTATTTGTAATTGTCCTATTTATAGTTAAATCCCCTCTCATAATATTGTAAAGCGCTACGGAATCTGTTGGCGCTATATAAATTGCAATAATAAATAATAAATATTACTGAGGGAAGCAGTTTGCAATTTCGAACGCTCAAGCAGTGGCACAGAAGCACACAGGCCCTGGGGAGTCAGCACAGCTAAACGGACAAGGGCACATGTATGAGTGTGGGGATGGTGCTAGTAATTGGCTATATGTATTTAGGGGAGTGGTTATGGGTTTATAGTGGGGCAGGGATCATCTTACCTCAGTGCCTCTTGGGATTCTGGCCAGCAAACATCTCCCCTGTCTCTGCGCTCCTGCTTGTCCTGGGCCTGGTGACTTTTCCTGCTTGAGGGATGGCTGTGGATTCACTCCTGCTGCCCTCAGAGCTGCTGCTGCCCTGGATGATGGCAGGCACCTTCAGGAGCAATGTGCTCCCCTCCAACCTGTGGCCGCCGGTGTGGGATCACCCCCGCAGTCAGACCTCTCCTGGGGCCTCCCACGCGGCTACAGCCCTGATCACCCCCCCCTTCGGGCCCGGTATGGGAGCTGGAGCCCAGGCCCAAGGCACTACCAGGCCGCGTGTTAGCTCCATCTGCTCCATCTGACACGCGGCCTGCATCATCTGCCACCCCCCGGCCGTGGACAGCAGGCCAGGGGGGCCAGAAGACCTGCTGAGGATCCTGGGGGGTCTGGGAGGCCTTCCCAGCCCCCACGTGGTCGGCGCACGGCGGATCCAGAGCCAGGCCGGTGGTGGTGAGTGGGCCCCTCAGGGCCACGTGGGGCACAGCTGTGCTGCCGCTGGGGGGTTGAGGGGGGTGCTCCCTGGGCTCTGATGCCTTTTCTGGGGATGAGGGTTGGCCAGGGGGGTCCCCCTCTTCTCCACCGGGTTCTGTCCACAATTCTCCCCTCCCTCCTCCCCCTCCCTGTGGTGCCATCCCTTGTCCCTCTCCCTCTGGAGTCCCCCCCTGCTTTGGTGTTTACCTCCTCCTCCCCCCTGTTGCTGCTGGTCTGTGTCCTTCTCCTCTCTCTGTGCTCTCTCTCTCTGTCTCCCTCCCTCCTCCTCCCCCCCTGTTGCTGCTTGTCTGTGTCCCTCTCCTCTCTCTGTGCTCTCTCTCTGTCTCCCTCCCTCCTCCTCCCCTGTTCCTGCTGTGCTGGGTGTCCCTCCTCTCTCTAAGCCCTCTCCTGGCTCTCTCTGTCTCCCCCTGTTCCTTCTGTCCCTATTCCTGGTCCCTATGTCTCCCCTCTGGGTACTCACCTCGGCTGCCCTCCTCTGCGGGGTGTGAGCTCCTCTCCACGGCTCTTCACACAGGATCTGGCTGCAGTTCCTGGAACCGTCCAGCAGATGGCGCCTGGTGCTGCTGCAAGGCTGAGCAGTGCTAAAAATGAAATTAACTCTGTCCTGCCTGGATCATCTTCATTTTCCTTTGCCGCGGGAGGTTCCTCGGGCATCGGTTGGTGAGTTCACTAATGTTTCTTCTTTTCAGTCTGGGGGTTCCTCGCTGGGGGGTTTCTGTCAGGGCTTAGGGGTTTTTCTTGATCGGCCAAAAAAAAAAAAAGAAATAAAAATAAAAATAAATAAATCAATGAAAGAAATTTAAAAAATAAATATATAACGGGAGCAGGGTGCGCAAGCAGGTAGGGTCCCCCCCATTAGATGGTCAGCTTCGGTTAGTGTGGTCCCAGGCACTGCAGCCACAGGGGGTTTTGACTGTTTCTAGGGTCACGGGGTTACCCTCTCCCGGAGTGGGCAGGCATGCTGGCACCCCTGCTACGGCGTCGGGTGCCACAGCACCTGCTGTTGCTGGGGGGTCTCTAGCATTAGGTGACCCCCCGGGTGTTGCTGCCATTTCGTGTGAGTCCGCCTATGTATTGGTCAGGGCCCTTGGGCTTGCACCTTCAACAGGAGATTCGTGAAAAACTTTGGAGGGGAGACTTTGTTGAGATTTTTCCCTCCTTCCCATGGGGGAGGCTCCTCCTTTCATGGAAAAGGACGGGTAGGAATCCAAAAAAAAAAAAAGACAAGGAGACATACCAGTACCGAAAGATCCCTAAAACTTGCGCAAATTGGATTTGCGCGTTTGCAATCCTGGCCAGTGTAATTGGGGAAAGGGCTCCGCAGAAGTGCTCCGCATTATTCTGCTACCTGGATACCATTTGGAACACTTGTCGTACCTATGGCGGTCTGGGGTGGTGGAAATATGACGAGCAGTTCCATCAACGGTTGGCGGTGCGCACCTCAATTTCGTGGGAACAGATTGACATTGGCCTCTTGCTCTCCACTGTGACCTGCCCGGCCACACAGCAGGGTGGGTTCTCGTCCTTTCTCAGGGGGGCGATGGGGAGGGTCTTCCTCCTCACCGGCCGCGAATCAGAGGCCGGGCTGTTGTTGAAATTCAACGACAGTCACTGCAAATGGGGGGCATCTTACCGTTTCCAGCACGAATGTTCCACTTGTGGGGGAGCCCATCCCGCCTCCCACTGCTTCAAGCGGAGTAAAGTTGGCGAGATAGGGGATTTGGGGTCAGAGGGCGATGGCGCCAGGGGTCATGAGCACGATACGCCCTTGGCTCACCAGTTTATAGGAATCTTCGGGCGGCTGGCATCCTACTGGATGGGTTGTGCATGGGTTTTGGACACATACCGTCTGATTCGCCATTTATCGTACCCCCGGGTGGGGGGGGGGTTGGTAAATGACGACATCTCTTGGGAACTCTGCCGGGTATCTTATGCATTCTTTGAATTGGCGGTTGACATGTTCAGGGCCATGGGCCCTGGGGCCTTGTTGGCCAAGGCTGATGTGGATTCGGCCTTCCGTCTACTGTCGGTGCACCCGGAATGTCACCATCTTCTGGGCTGTGTTTTGTAGGCATGTATTACATGGATATGTGCCTCCCTGTGGGTAGTTCCATATTCTGTTGTTACTTTGCATGCTTCAGCATGTTCTTGGACTGGGTGGTGAGGGAGGAGACTGGGATAGACTCCTTGCTACACTACTTCACTGATTTCATTTGTGTGGGTCCTGCCAATTCGACAGCCTGTGCGCTGCTGCGACGGGTTCTGGGTGAGGTGTTCCATTAGTTTGGGATCCCCTTGGCACACAGAGAGACGGTGGGCCCGGTCACTTGTCTCAGCTTTCTGGGCATTGAGATTGACCCTTTGGCGGGGGTCTGCTGCTTGCCTTTGAATGTGATTCAAGGCTGGCGGCGCGAGGTGGCATTGGCCATGGGGCGGCACGAGATTCAGCAGCACTGCCTGCAGTCGCACCTGGGTGAGCTGAATTTTGCCTGTCGGATCATGCCCGTGGGGCGGGTCTTTAACCGGCGTCTGGCTGCGGCGACAGCTGGGTTCTCCGGGCCTCGCCATTCCATTCGACTCAGTTGGCCGCTGCGGGAGATTTTGTCGGTTTGGGACTCCTTCTTAGCTGCATATAATGGGCGGTCCTCCTGGCAAAGGCCCGAGGTTTCTAACGCCGACCTCCACCTATTTACAGACGCGGCTGGTGCGGTGGGGTTTGGGGCCATTCTGGGCTCACAAAGAATGTGGCCTTTTTGGAGCGTTTCCCCATTTTGGTGGTGGGGGAGGTCTGGCGGTCACATTTTAAGGATCTAAGGGTAGTGTTTCAATGTGACACTTTAGGGGTTGTTCAAGCCATTTCTCGGCTCACAGCCTCCTTCCCTCCAGTGGTTCACTTGCTTAAGGGGCAATCGCCTCACAGGCGGATCTGGAGGGGACGCCTTGCCGGCGGACTCATGGTCGCTCAGTCTGGCAGAGTGACGGAATGGGTCCGTGGATCAGTTTCCACAGCCACCTGGACGTTATGCTCCTGGGGGCCGTGCATGTTGGGGTATTGGTGATTCCTAGTAGGCCATGCGGTGGTGGGGTATTGTTTGCCACCATTCGGCGCCCTGCGGGTCATATCACTATAGATATTTGACAATCCAGGTTGGATGTTTTTTCAGGAAGGGTATGGCGGTTCGGCTGTTGCACTTTTCCTTTGTAGAGAACTGTGAGCTGCGCCCAGTATGCACGGGCCCTCTTTTGGGTTATGCAGATGGGATTTTTTTCTTTCCCCTTCCCAATTTTTTGGGTCTTTCGCTCAAGTCTGATGGTTCTGGGGATTGTCGGCAAGGAATCTTGTGGCATTCCTTTCGGTTTAGCGCTGCCTTGGAGGCTTTTAGGATGGGTATGTCAGCGCACGTGGCGCAAAGAACCGGGAGGGGGTATGGGGAGATGTCTCGGTGAAGTAATGCTGGTTTTGTGGAATTTGTTCAATCCTTGGGGGGGGTTCGGGTTCAATTCTCAGCGGCGGTGGCTCATCCATTCATTCCTTTGAGGTAGATAATTAAGTACCGCTTCCTTGGGTACGAGTAACAATTCCCAGGGTGCACTTGGAAAACAGATAATATCTGGATGTCCTTTTCCTGGTTATACTCCCAGGTGGGATGCGGATGTCCGTCCGGAAGGTGAGCTATTGGGTTGTGCGCCTTCTGGAGCGGAGGTTCGTTGGTTTGGTACCAGAGGTATGAAATGTGTTCGGCTCCTCCCGGAGCAGGTTCAGCTGTCCCACCTGTCCCTAATGTTCCGGTTATCCACCTGGCGGGAATTGAGCTTGGGACGATACCAAGGTGGTGTTTGGCGTCTGCCCCTAAAAGGTTATTGGTGCGTGTTTTAGTTGTTTCGTGGTGCGTGGTGTTGTATGACCCTGTGTGTTAAGTTATATATGTTAAGTTATGGTTATTTATGTTTAACGTTTTGGTTTCAGAAAGAAGAGAGATTATGGTTATAGAGATTATTATAATAAGTTCTGGATGTGTTATACAGGACTTGTCGTATGTTATAACAACAGCAGTAAAAAAAAAAAAAAAAAAAAAAATAATAATAATAATAATAATAATTAATAATAATATATAAAAAAAAAAAAAATAAGGTCATTTCCCGTATCTTGTGGCCACCAACTCTGACAGCAAGCTGCTTGTTGCTACCAGCTAGCACTTCCTGTCAGATAGGGGAGATGATTCAAAAGATCCTCTACAGTGGTCTGCTTAGCCACACTACATGTGGTGACTGGCTGGAGGTGAGGCGCTGTGCTGTGCGCTCCCCTTTCTGACAATCACCCAGCCACCTGTGCCTTCTTATGGCTGCACGGGCCTTGCCTGTACACAAGAACTTGGTTGACTAATTCTAATGGAAAAGGTGGTGCTGCCTGTAATAGTGATGTTGGTGGGATTAGACATGGTGCTTGTGATGGTAACATTGGTGAGCTGCTTGTGCCAATGACAGTAGTTGCAGCTAATGTCTCAACTGTCCCCATTGGATGAGACTATTCAGCAGATACAGATGAATTTAGAGACGGTGGACAAGATGCAGGATGTGAGCTGTTGGAGAAAATACTGGTCTGCTGCCTGTCCTCTCCATATTCCTCTTCTAATTCCTCTAGCTCATAATATTCATATTCTAATATCTCCTGGAACTGAGGTAAAAGTGCTATGTGCAGTGGTGGTGGAAACAGAATTCTGATCACTGGATTCATCATCGCCATGACCACCAACAGCAGATATTGAGGACATGGCTTTGGTACTCTGCGTTAAGTCCTCACTAAAAAAAATTGATCTGCCACAGTGCTTCGTTGCATTCCCACAGCCCCCAATCTCTCACTTACCTAAGCAGCGGCCAGGTCTGAAGATTTTTGGCTCCCATGGTTTTTGACACCCGTGAACGTGCGTGCCTTATCCCGTGACATCACGCATGTACATTTATTTGTCACATGACTTCTATTGGTGAATCAGAGCCCTTATTTTGTTATTTAAACCCTGTATAACTAGTTCTCTTTGCTGTGTCGTAGTTATCCATACCCTTTACATACATTCTGTCGCCATGACCTCTGCCTGCCCTGTACTAGTCTATATTAATGTTAAATCTAGCCATTCTAAGGTCCGGGAATACGTTTTAGAGTTTCTTTGTTTATTTGTTACCCAAGCTCTGCATGTTGGTTGTTAGATTATCCTGACAGGATTTGATGACCACCACAAATTCTGCTGCACTCCTCAGTCCACAAACCATCACCTCTTAAAATGATTTAATCTTACCAACCCCGTCCCACCCTAATAATTGCGAGGAAGGGGAATGTAACAGTTTGGGGTGAATGGGCTCGGTATACAGAGAAAGGACAAAGCAAAGTCACTTAATGGAAGGTCTCTGAAAAACAAGTCACTGTGAGTTGGGAAGTACAAGGATGAGGCCATGCAGCATACTGCATGGACCAGGAAGAAAAAAAAAAAACCTCTATTAACAGGGTAGTCCAAAACCAACATGTATAAAGTCCTTAGACAAAGGTTAACCTGGCACTCCAGAGCAGGATCAGGGAGGCAGAGGTTAACCAGGCAATCCAGGGCAGGATCAGACAAACAAAGGTTAACAAAGTAACCCAGAACAGGATCAGGCAGGCAGAGGTTTACCAAGTAATCCAGAGTTGTCTCACATTGTAACCTACATTGGAATATTGAGGAAAATTCAGAAGACACTTACAGATGGAAATACTGATCACTACCACAAATTGATTGTAGATTGAGATACTGCCAACCCACTACTATCAAATAGAGACGGTTTTGCTGGTTCCCTAAATAGTGAGTGTAACCAGCATGCATTTGTACACTTAAAATTGTTACACATAATACACTATGAGAAATGTTCTCCTTCATCAATTTAGATATCCAGTTGTACACTCAAATTACCCATAACAAGGAAGGGTAATTCTATTACATATTGTTTCACTTTGTGTGTGCTTTCACTTTCTTTGGTATTCTTGTATTTAGATGTATTATTGTAAATTTCTAGTGATTGACTCATGGGTGATATAGCTGCACCAGTTTTATATTTATCGCCATACCGCTATCCTGTTTTATTTCTAGTGGTTAGTAAGTGCTGGCGAGCCACAACATTATTAACCCTTGTGCTGTCGAGAGTTTTAAAAAAAAAAAAAAAAAAATTTCCCACTGGCTGCTAGAACTGCCTGTGGGTAAATAATGCATTCCATTTTCATTTACTTGCAAAAAAAAGCAAGTGTACGATAAATTGTAAATGTGCATCCTGCTTTTTGAATATTTTAAATCCTATGCTTTGTATACGATTTGAATGTGAAACCACTGATATATTAAACCACACACCAAATGCCTCTAAACGAATGCTGCAGATTTGCTGTGCGTGTCAGAATTCAAGCCATATTTGGCTTTAGTAAATAAAAGAATTGCCATTGCGGTAAAAATTTGGTAATTTTTACCAGCTTTTGTCTATCCATACAAAATCCAGTGTTTAGTGAATAACCCTGCAGGTCTCACACTAGAATCAATAACCCAGACTAGGCATCCCCAAAATAAGATTTTAATTTCCTCCAAACATTTAGCCGAAAAAATTTAAATTTTTATCTTGTGTATATTGGTAACCTAGTCTCACACTGGGGTCCATGACAAAAGTACTACCAGTCTAATTTTCACTCAAAGTTGAATTGTTTTTTTAAGTGTCTCTATTGCCTCGTTTCCACTGAGCGGATCGGTTCGGGTCGGTACAGTTTGGAAGGTTTAGAATGGACCAGCCCATTCTGGTGAGCGTTTCCACTGCAAGTCAGACCTTCAGGGCCATGCAGGGTTTAGAAAAAATGCTCTTCCTGTCCACCAATCAATGGATTGTATAGTAGCTCCGCCCTAACCGAACCGTTCCATTTTCTATGGCCCTACATCTGAAGCAGGACCCTGAATGGATCGGTACGGTTCGCTTATATGGACCACTTTCATAATGGAAACACCCAAAATAGCGAACCGTACCGTACCGAACCGAACCGATCCGCTCAGTGGAAACGAGGCATATCAGTACTTGTAGCTGCTGTCATGCCCAGCAGGCATGATTCATTGCTGTACTATAGAAATAATGTAAATAATTATGATGTGTGTAGTATGACTGTATGACTGATTACAGTACCAGTAGGGTTAACTTGGCTGCCCTGTTACAGGAAATGTGACATGGCTGATTACAGAATTGTCAGGGTTAATGTGGATGTTCTAGGAGTGTGCTATGTATCAGATCACAGGAACAGATTTGAAACTGGATTTTTCCTTTGAGGTCGGGCACCCAGCTGTGTTTCTCTGACCAGGTGTGAAACTTTGGACTCAAAGGACATTCATGTGTACTGTTCCCCAGATTGGTCATTTTACTTAACAAACCTTGGGCCCAAATAAATAGAATGCTGACGGTATTCCTTACAGAAGAAGTACATGACTAGTGTACCTTAAAAGACCACTATAGGCACCCAGACCACTTCAGCTTAATTAAGTGGTCTGGGTGCCTGGTCCAGCTAGGTTTAACCCTTTTTTATTCAAACATAGCAGTTTCAGAGAAACTGCTATGTTTATATTGGGGTTAAGCCAGCCTCTAGTGACTGCCTCATTGACAGCCGCTAGAGGGCTTCCGCGCTTCTCACTGTTAAAAATCAAGGGACAGTAAGAATTTTACTTTACATGTTTTATTTCCATTTTGTTTAACTATGCTTATAGCACAAAGGTATTCTACCACGTACATTTTTACATCTGATCCGATCTTGTGATTATGGCCCCATTACGACCTTTTTTCTTCTGGAGGACATAAGGCATTTAGAAAACTTAAGCAAAATAACACCCTAGAACTTTACAAGCAACTAACATAGAAAAGAATGGAACTACTACAAATTCTAAATGCACAAACTAAATTGTAGGATGCTATTGTCTAAACATTCCCACTATTCACAAGGAGGTAAATGTTGTCGCCTATTGGCTAAATCGTTACAAGATGCCAGGCAAACAATCTTTATCACTACAATTAAAACGACCACAGGGGAAATCTCCCATTAGCTTCCAGACATATTAAATGCCTTCCACAACTTTTCCAAAACCGAGCAAAGACGGAACTAATTGCGGGAGCTACCGTCCAGTATCGCTTATAAATATTGAATAAAAGTTGTTTACCAAAATCCCAGCTAATCGTCTATGACCTCCTTTGCAGGAATTGGACCACCCTCACCAGGCATGTTTTGTACCTGAAAGAGAGGCCAAAAACAACACCACTAAATTTCCTAATTTGATCCTTCTCTCCAATAATGTCCCCACTCCTTTTATTATCAATCGAAAATGCATTTGACAGGGTGGACTGGTTTCTGCTCTTTGCAACCCTTTGAGCAATGGATAAAAAAAATAAATAAGAACATTTTTAGTAAACACGTTCATATAGATAAGTGTTTAAATCGGTCAAAAGACAAGTGGGGAGGTTTAAACAACAGACCCTCTGCTCTGCTGGCTCTTTCTGGGCCAGTTTGGAAACTTGAGATGGGGCGAAGGGTATAAAGTCAATGGAATGCAATTGTGCTGCTAGGGCACAAGTTTCAAATTTGAGTAAGTTCAGAACAAAGTAGAGAAGAAACAATTACTGTCTCCGAATGAGTAACTACGATTTTCTGTTAAATTCTCCTTTTTATTTGTAACTGTTTGTTGGTGTAAATGATTTGTTCACCCTCAATTTTTTATACAAATATGCATTGTGGATATTTCTGTTCATCATAAATATTCCTTTATTAAAGGGACACGAAAACAACTTTAGCTTATTGAGGCAATTTTGGTATGTAGATCATGTCCCTGCAGTTGCACTGCTCAATTGTCTGCCATTTTAGAGTTAAATCATTTTACAGAGGATTGGTTCATAAACAGTGTTATGGATAAAATGCCTATTCTGTGTATCTGTGTTCACTGGCTGCTAGAGTAAAAGCTGTAGTCACACCCACCTGCATGTGACAAAACAGACAATTTGGACGAAACCTATCTTGAATTTCATGTGTTGGAAGCAGGAAAAAAGTTCAAGCGAAAAAGCTGAATTACTTTGACATGGGCCAAATAGGAATGGCTAGACGACTGGGTGAGAGCATCTCCAAAACAGTAAGTCTTGTTTGGGGTTAGTACCAGTGGCTAGTACCTACCAAAAGAAGTGCAAGGAAGGATAACTGGTGAGCCATCATCAGGGACATGGGTGCCCAAGGCTCATTCATGCACGTGGGGAGCGAAGACTAGCCCGTCTGGTCTGATCACACAGAAGAGCTACTGTAGCTCAAATTGCTGAAATATGTAATGCTGGTCATGATAGAAATGTTTCAGAACATACAGTGCATCGCAGCTTGCGGTGTATACGGCTGCATAGTCGCAGACAAGTCAGAGTGCTCATGATGACCTCTGTCCACCCAGAAATTGCCTTCAATGAGGATGTGAGCGTCAGAATAGGACCATAGAGCAACGAAAGAAGGTACAAGAGAAAAGAAAATGAAAGAAGGTAGCCTGGTTTGATGAATCATGTTTCACTTAGATCAGGTGGATGGCCAGATGCCTGTGAGTAGTTTAACTGGGGAGGAGATGGCAGCACTATGGGAAGAAGGCAGGCCAGTGTAGGCATTGTTATGAGTGCTATGCTTTGGGCAATGTCCTGCTGGGAAATCTTGGGTCCTGGCATTCATGTCTTACTTTGACAGGTACCACCTACCTAGAGATTGTTGCAAACAACATATTCCCCTTGATGAAAAATTGTGTTACCTTATGACAGTGGCTTCTTCCAGCGGGATAATGCAGCCTACTACACAGCAAAATATTTTCAGGAATTGTTTCAGCAACAAGACACAGAGTTTGAGGTTATGTCTTAGCCTCCAAATTCCCCAGATATCAATCTAATTGAGTATCTGTGGGATACGCTCAAAGAACAAATCTGATCTATGGCTTACAGGATTTAACGCTTGCAGGACTTAAAGGATATGCTGCTACTGTCTTGGTGCCAGATACCACAGGACATGTTCACAGGGACTTGTGGAGTCCATTTTTCAACACATCAGAGCTCTTTTGGCAGCACAAGGGGAACCTACATGATATGAGGCAGGTGGGTTTAATGTTGTGGCTGATTTCTTGACACATATTGTTCAGCACTAGCCGGTCTTAACCCAAATATGCCACTTCTTCCATTACATGGCATACCTCTGACCACTACGAAGTTCATATTCTACATCGGAACTCTGTTTATTAGTCTTGACCCGTCTGCTTTTTCTGACCACTCATACAGAATTTGAGCCGCTTCAGCGCCTTCAAGCCACAATGTCCCTGCTCATATAATTAAAAGACTGGGACGGTGGAAATCAGCGGCATATACCAGTTATATTCTGTAGCGGAGAGGTAGTATAATCTACAGTATCTCCGCTGGGTAACAGGAACAGCATAAAATAATCCAGGCAAAATAAGTACAGCATACAGTAATCCTGGTAGCGTTGTATAAATCCTTCCTTCCCAAGAACTAGACAACACATAGGTTGGGAGTCAACTGAGCTTTTAATCACAGGTCACAGTATTTATGTGGTTCCCCATGCAAGGGGTTTCTCTACTGACATTACAGGGGTTGTACAGTAGAGGACTACATGGGGAACTTAACAACCCGGACATTTTTGCCATCATGCACTGCTGCACGAGAGGGATACGCCCACTAGAATATCCAGTTAAGTGGATTATCCCTCCGTGCAGCAGAACTGGCATAACTTCTACATTATTCATCTTATATTAACAAATGACCGTTCGGTAGATAGCTGGGGTCTGAGCACACATTTTGTGAAAGTACCGCTCAGATCCTAGCATAAATAACCGAACGCTGCATGAAACACATGTTATTTTACATTCACCTTAAAAGTACCAACTGCAACCAGGGGAACAAACTACCGAAGGACCGGTGCTCCCGAACGACCTGGAAGTCCAACGGTATTCGTGCAGTCGAGTAGCCGATTTTAGTTCCAGGCGCTCGACGAACAAATACCGCTGGGCTAACAAAGGATCCAAGATGGCCGACCGCCGTGTGGTCGGTAGCCGAACGGCGGCCACCCTGAATCTCAATAATTACCGAAGGATACATTGTTGAAATTCTTAATGGGAGCCACACAACCTCCTGTGTGTGGTCTCCCATTCGGTAGTTTGTTCGTTTCACTAACAGTGTTGAAATTCACTGTTCGTGAAACTACTGCATGAATGCTGGTGGCTTTCCTGCCGCCAGCATACGAATGCTCTTGTTGGCACAATATACAGTTACGGAATACAATATACAGTGGCGGAATCTGCTTCCTCTGGTTCAGGAACTTTCTTACAGTGCGAGGCGTGTATCCAGGCATTCTTCCCGGCCAACTTTACAGAGGTAGATGTAGTCAATAGAACTTGGAGTGGGCCTTCAAACCTTGGCTCAAGAGTGTGTTTTCTTAGGAACTTCTTGACCATGACCCAGTCACCAGGAAGTAGCTTATGTGTGACTCTGGATCTGGAATAGAAGAAAACACCTGTGCATGGATTTTGGTCAAGGCAAGAGAGAGTGCATTTATATAATCTACCATTGCATCTGACTTAATTTGAAGTTGCTGAGGAAAATAACAGCCTAACCTGGGTGATGTTCCAAATAAAATGTCATAGGGGGATAAGCTAAACCTTCCTCTTGGGGTGTACATTAAACTAAATAGTGCTATGGGAAGACTCTCCGGCCAGGGTAGGTTAGTTTCTTGGGACATTTTAAGCATTCTGGCTTTCAGAGTGCCATTCATGCGTTCTACCTTACCACTACTCTGTGGGTGATAGGGTGTGTGGAATGCAAGGGTCACCCCCAGTGCTGCCCAGATCTCCTTGGTTAGCAACGCGGTGAAGGATGTTCCCTGGTCACTTTCAATCACCTCAGGAACTCCATATCTGCAGATGATTTCGGTAAGTAGGCGCTTTGCCGTGGTCTTGGCAGTGAGATTAGCGCCCGGAAAAGCTTCTGGCCATCCTGAAAACATATCCACTATGGCCAGTGCGTATTCATACCGGCCACTCTTTGGCATTTGGATATGATCAATTTGGATCCTCTGGAAAGGGTACTGTGGTTTAGCCAAATGGTTTGGTGCATCTTTAATTATTTTCCCTGGATTACATCTGGCACAGATAGTACAGGATCTGCAGTAATTTAGTGTCAAGGTGGTGATTCCGGGTGCTTCAAAATATTTATCAATCAAAGAGTTCATAAGGTGCTTAGATAAATGAGCTAGTCCATGGGCCCACTGAACGACAGCAGGGTACATGTTCTTGGGTAGACAGAATTTGAGGTTGATTGTGTATACTTCATTCTGGAGGGCTACCCCTTTGTCTTTCCAGCTTTGTTTTTCTTGAGGGGTGGCGGCAGCCTGTTGTTCACTTAGGAGCTTGAGATCGGTGGGTAAGGTTTGCATAGTGTACACAGGAGTCTTTTCGACGGATACTCTTCTGTCCACTTCCCGCCACTGGCGTGCTGCATCCTTAGCGGCCTGGTCAGCTAAATGGTTGCCATGTGCTTCTTCTGAATTCAGTCTCCCGTGGGCCTTTACCTTCAGTATGGCCACCTCATCAGGAAGCAGTAAGGCATCCATCAATTCTTTGATAGCTGCGCCATGTTTCACAGGGGTACCTGTTGCTGTAAGGAACCCCCTGGTTTTCCAGATTAAGCCAAAGTCATGTGCCACACCCAGGGCATACCTTGAGTCTGTGTAAATATTAACATGCTTCCCTTCAGACATCTTGCATGCTACCATAAGGGCTATTAGTTCGGCTTCTTGTGCTGACTTAGACGATGGAAGTGAAGATGCTTGGAGTATTTGGTCTTCTGTGGTGACTGCATATGCATATGCATATGCGAGTGTAGTCAGGGCCAGGTAGAGCAGTCTCGTGCACTGTTGGGAGATGGGTTGTTTCCATTTTCATCTGTTTAAAGCAATCATGAGGGGCATCCAGGTCTTGTTCTGTAGGAGGGATGTCTTCACTTATCTCTGTGTGATATCGAGGGTAACCGACTGTTTGGCAATTTATGGTCCTTTTAGTGACCCCCATCAATGTGAGCTGTTCTTGAGTTGCAGTAATCCATGTTTTGTCCATTGGGCTGAGTTCTTTCCATTAGAGATCTGGAGACTTGGTGAAAGAGATATGAGGAACAGCCACCCCCCAATGGTGGTATAAATGTGATACTTCCATGGGCAGGTAGACTAAGATAACAATGTTTCCTTTGGAGTCACAGAACAGGTCTGTCAGTGTGATGTGTATTTCCACCAGGCTGAATAATTCTTCTTCATAGTATGGGTCAGGACCTGGGGTGTTCCTGAACCACAGGGTGCAATGTAAGTAGCCCTCGGGGTGTTCATCATGTGGAACCGTGGGCTTTATCACTTGAAGTTCCATATGAACGTCAGGATTTATGTCCAGACTGTACCAGTATTGTGGTACTCCACCCTTGGGAAGTGGCAGAAGAGTGGCTGGGTTCAATGAGTAACATCTTTGTAAAGTGACATTATCAGGCAAGAGGAGGGAGGTTTGAAAGCGGAGATGTCTCTGAGATGAGAGATGTTTTGGCTGGACTAGATTCAGGATTGCAGCGATATCATGTGGAGCAAAGACCGTTAGTTTATATCCAAGAACAAAGTCATTAGTTTTGTCCAGCAGGGCACTGGCAGCAAAAACAGCACGCAAACAGGAGGGACCACCCCTAGCCACGGGGTCTAGCATGCACGAGAAGTAACCAATAGGGCATTGACGGGAACCATGTGATTGAGTAAGGACCCCTGAAGCATGGCCTATCATCTCTGGCCCAAAGCAGGGGCAGCATGGCCCAAAGCAGGGGCAGAGGAGATGGCCCTTTGAAGGGCATGGTAACAGGTGTGAGCTGTAGGAGACAATGTAAAAGGTTCAGTCTTCAAGGCATCATAGAGAGGTTGCATGAGCTGAGAAGCCTCAGGGATCCAAGACCTGCAGTATGTGATGAGGCCCATGAAGGCATGAAGAGCCTGATGGGTAGATGGAAGGGAGATATTTGTAATGGCAAGTACTCTGTTCCTTGTGAGGTGACGGGTGCCATGGGAAAGGCAATGTCCCAAGAAGACCACAGAGGGCCGGCACCACTGAAGTTTCGTTTTGGAGGCTTTACAACCTTCTTCAGCGAGGAAACAAAGGAGATCTTCGGAATTTTGTTCAGCAGTTGAAAAATCATCCGCACAGAGAAGTAAATCATCTACATACTGGAGCAGGACCACATCTGGGTGAGACTTCTGCCAAGGTTCTAGGACAGCTGTCCAAGTATACTGTTGATGATCGTGTGTGAAAGCAAACAGATATTGACAAGAGGGATCCAAGGGCACGCTGAAAAAGGCATTTGCAAGATCAACCACAGTGAAGAATTTAGCTGTTGGAGGGACTTGTGACAACAGTGTATGTGGATTAGGAACAAGAGCAGTATCTCGGTTTGTGACTTCATTAACAGCGCAGAGGTCCTGGACCATACAGTATTGGTCGGGTTGACCTTTTTCAGTTTTCTTCTTTACTGGAAATAGGGGTGTTACACTGTGATACACACTTGATCAGAGCACCTTTTGCCAACAGACTTTCAACTTGTTTGGAGATGGCGAGGGCTTGTGCAGGCTTCAACAGGTACTGTGGTCTTCGTGGTGGATTAGCTCCCTTCATTAGTGTACCAACCACAGGTGGGACTCGTAGGCGGCCAATGTCATTAGGGCCCGTGGACCAAAGTTTAGTTGGGACCCTATCCATGGCACTGGGGGCATCTGGGACCCTTGCCTCCTCTGTGGCGGATGTCATGTGTAGTAGTAGGGGCAGAGAGCAAAGGACAGAAGTATCTTTGCGAGAAAGGGGGGTTAATAATTGCACCTGGCCATCAGCGGTGAAAGAGATAGAAGCTTGAAGACGTGACATAACATCAGCACCTAATAGGTTAATTGGACAAGTGGAAGAGACAACAAAACGTGAGAGAATGTCAAAACCCACCCGCAAGAGCTTAGTTAATGGGTTGTTTCTAGGGGTACCATGCACACCTACACAAGAGACATCTGTGTCGGATTAGTAAGATGGGTCAGGCAGGTCTTGTTCTCTGAGAACAACTAAAAAGGTAGTAGGATGACCCTCTATGGGTAGGACAACTGTAGCGAGAGGCCTCCCTTTCTCCCCTGTAAACACTGCCATGACAGGGGTGTCAGATACAGGTTTGCCCAGTAGTGATGGGAGTGAGCGCAGGACTTCTCTTTTTGTATTTACTTTGTATCACACAGCCTGGTTACAATGCTGCCGTTAATAAGTATATAGGGGTGTATATAAAAAATACCCCTCTCTGTCTCATTAGAGATATCTTTGCCAGAAGCTCAAGGAAGCAGGCTGAAGGGTCAGTGTTAGGACCCGCTTAGGGGGGGTCTGCCTTGACGTTGGCAGGCGGGCATTCCCTCCAATGGCCATTGGAGCAACTAAATGACCTCCATTTGTCTAAATATACATAGGGATTAAGGAGAGAGTGCAGGTAACTTTTTCTTTTCACAGGTTTGAAAGTTACCTATGGTACAAGGTCTAGGTGAGATTGATCAGGGCCAGTGTAGTGATGTGTGGGTGTAGTGGAGTGACTGGCCTGATGAGTCTGGCGTGTAGGGCGATGTTGACTGGGTACAGGACGGTCATCTTGTTGGTAATCTTCTGTATCGTAACTATCAGGGGAAGGATGAGCATAGCTGCGGGGTAGGGGGTGAGTATCAGCTGGAGAGGGCTAATAGACAGCTTGGGCATATTCCTGAGGAGGGTAATACGAAGTGTGTGCCTGAGGATGTACCTGTAGAGGGTAACCTGGTTGAAGACAACCATATGTGGCTGCAAGGGCATTGGGGTACATGGGATAGACGAACACAGGATTAGGTTGTCTAGTGGATGGCTGTCTAGGCACCCTGGGGTGTGGGCAGTCTCTCCGGAAATGGCCCGGTTGGTTACAATAAAGCATGCCCTGGTCTGAGGCCTAGGGGCGGGTGTCATATGCTGCCCCTGTGCAGCTGGCAGGGTAGATGGCACGGGATATCCTGTGGGGACCGGGGCGGGTCTGATGGCAGGGCTATATGCGGAAAACATAAGGGGATTACTTTTACTTTGGTGTGGCTGTAGAACAGATTCTAGGCCTTTGGCAACCAGTAAGAGAGCGTCCAGAGGAATAATTCTATACTCGGGGCGGGAGAGCACTAAGCCTTTCCTGATGGCTTCCTTAAGGCCTGCAACAAAGGCAGCAGATAACATCTGGAACTGGGACGGAAGGGATGATGGGGAGAGGAGAGGGAGGTGCCGGAGTAGAGGGAATAGCACTGGAAGCATAGATGGCGGAAATGAGTGATGAGAGATCAAAGGAGGGAGGAACAACAGGGTTGGGGGCGGGGAATTTGGAACTGGGACGGAAGGGGTGATGGGGAGAGGAGAGGGAGGTGCCGGAGTAGAGGGAATAGCACTGGAAGCAGAGAGGGCGGAAATGAGTGATGAGAGATCAAAGGAAGGAGGAACAACAGGGTTAGGGGCGGGAAGGGGAGGGGAATCTGGAACTGGGATGGAAGGGGTGATGGGGAGAGGAGAAGGGGGTGCCGGAGTAGAGGGAATAGCACTGGAAGCAGAGAGGGCGGAAATGAGTGATGAGAGATCAAATGAGGGAGGGACGGTGTACAGAGGGGTGGGGACAGAGGAGCCTATGCCAATGGGGGGTGGCGACTGGGTAGTGACTGGGGAGGAGGGGCGAGATTCATTCACGGTGTTCTAGGCGCCATCATAGGGCGGTGGCCGGGGAACATCAAGAGATGAATCATCTCTACAAACATTTCTGTGATATACATAAATCTATTGTCCTTCAAAATCTAGTTCTTCCTCTGACCAACCCTCCCGCTTGAGTCCTCTTGCCACCCGATACCAAGCCTCCACGACTTTCGTTAACCCATTATCCAACAGCAAGCCCTCTTTATCAATAAGTAATTTTCTCCAAAATTCTGGCTGTAATCTACCACTGGGTGACATTTGAAAACCACAAATCTTTGCTATCTTCTTTATTTTTAACATAGCCTCTTCTCCTGCTCTCTCCTTAACAATATCACAAGCTAAATAGCCTTTGGAAGGTCTGGCGTGTTCTTGTCCCATTTTTACCAAACAAGGCTTCCCACGTGATAGGGATAGTGAGAGAGAGAAAGAAGAAGGAATGTCTAATCCCTGTGCATCTTCCCTAAACATAGACTAGTCACAGGATCCGCCCACCCGAGATGGTGGCCACGAATCTGAGCGGGCGAGCGTGGGTGACTAACACAGCTCTGGGTAACAAGTACAGAAGAGGTAGAGAATAAGAGAAAAGGTGAACGTGGAGAGACTAATCAGAAGACATTTACAGGAGTCACAGATGTAGAGATGTGCACATAATCCGGAATCAAGGATGAGCCACACAACACACACACACACAGCTAGGGTACCCATACTATGACTACAACTGAATAGAAAACACAATATAATAAAGAACAGTATAACAGTGAGCATAGTAACAACTAAACAGCAAATAAAACCCTGTTCTACTCTGAACAGTACAGCAAAATCCCCAGCCTTTCTCTAGGGGGATCCCAGCCCTTCACCGGGCGGACAATATTCCCAGCCTTTCTCTAGGCGGTTCCCATCCCTTCACCGGGCGTACAATATTCCCAGCCTTTCTCTAGGCGGTTCCCACTAGGCAGTCAAGCTATAACAATAATAAAGCATAAACCACGCATCAGCTGTCTCACACGCATAAACACACCCAGGAGGCAGATAGACAATTGACAGGTTCGTTTTAAAAGGCACTGGATAAGAGATTACCTGTCTTGTAGCCTTCTAGAAGCCGGAAGTGGACACGGAGACAGACCGACACAAAACAGGAGAATACAGGCAAACCGCTGTATTTAGGAGTTGATCAGGCTCAGGTTATCCCACTTTCCGGAGGTCCGCTCCAGGTTGGGCGCCAAATGATGTGGAATCAATTAATTGATTGTCTTGTGTATTTGCCCCCGGCCAAATTAAGAAATAATGCGTGCACGCTCCTAAAGTAATTCACACCTGCACAGGTTTTGGGTTAATGAAAAACTTGAGGAATGTTTATTCTGAGGGGACGGCGTGCCCCTTATAAAAATTACAGCATATGCATTGTCAGAGATAACATGGAATAATACATCAATAATTGGTTAGATGTTAAGTGGTTCGTTTATTGCTGAGGTCACTGGTATCTTGGAGGTCACCCCCAGATTCCAGCGCCATCTTGTTAATGAGGGTGTTAGTCGATGTCAAGGGGAAACTCCCTAGCGGCCATTTTAGGTAAATCATATATAAAGTTTAATAATGCTGATTATAGTTATGTTGAGTAAATAGGCATTTTTTTTTTTAATTCTTTATTTTCTGCGTGCATGGAATAACATAACATCTTATGTTGCCACAACAGCATTAATAATTATAGCAATAGCACAGAAGGTCACATATGTGGTTTTGAGATAACTGCACATTTTTTTTTTTTCACATGTTTCATTTACATCTACGGCATAGAAATGACTGCACTTTTTAAAAAAAAAATATTTAAACAAGCTTATGCATGCGCTTCTATGTGTAGCACTCGATAGTGGTTGTATATATACCAAGCGTGTCCCCACAGTTTTGCTGTAAGAGTATGTTAGGTAGGCGATGTGTAGCGATGCTAGGTTAACTGTGCTGGCATACTCGTAGTGTGATAGCATGTTATGCAGTGTAGTAGTGTGTGGATAGAGTGTGGCACATAGGTTATAACGATTGTAGGTAAACTGAGTCATTAGGTGAAATATATGCTTTCCAGTCCTACTGAGTTATGTTCAATTAGCAGCCGCATATCTCAGCTGGTCATGTCCAAGTGCTTAGATCAGCCAATTCCCTTGCGTGGCTGGGCAGGAAAGCGTTCAAGGGGTTTCAGTGGGTTGGCTGTGCAGCCTCTTGCAGGAATGGTTCCTCCACGGTCCTGGAGCAATGCGAGGGCTGGTACTTTCAGACCACGAGCCTGGGATCCTTCCAGGTCCAGGGTCTTCAATGACGGACGGTTGCGTTGGGCCTTGCGTGGGTCAGGCATGCGTCTTCGCATGATTCTCGTGGCCCTCCGCTTGTGTGGCCGGTACCTGTGGATCTGGCCCCTCAGCGCCCTCTGTCCAGGTGGGCGTTTTATGTGAGTTGCCGGAGTAGGGGTCGTCTTTGTGCCCTTCGGGGGTTTCCCAAGCCTCCTTATGCTGCAGCTTTGCACTGTAGGTGGTTCGTATGTGGGTATGGCTGGTCGTGTACGTGCCAGTAACCGAGCCCAGAACCGTTCAAAGATTTCCTCAAGGGAGCCTCTCACTTTAGGGATGGGGCTGGGCATTGCAGGCTGCTGCTTTAGCGTGCCGTGAGTGTTGGAGTCGATTGAGTCCGCCATGTTGGAGGCCCTCTCCTCTGGTCTGCTGGTTTTGGCTGTCAGGCCTGGTTGCAGGTAAGAGGTCGGGCCAGCTTCGTTTGGCGGGGACCGGGATATCCCCCACCGGTCCATCGGGGGGGGGGGGAGGGTAATGATTGGTGCTTGTCTGTGGCTCGGAGTAGTGAGCGGGAAGCGGCTGCCTTCCCACCCCGTCCTCTCCTGTAGGCCTCAGTCCGCCGTTTCTGTTCCCAAGCGTTCCGGGTGACAAGTTTGGCATCTGCAGGTGTGTACCGGGTTCCCAAAGCTGTCTAGCTTCTTTTTTAGAGTCCTCCAGTCTCTTACCCCCAGATTTCATGCTTTTATTTCTCGCACGGCAGGAGCTCAAGCAAAGCATGTCTTTCTCTCTTGCTGGTCAGGCTCCGCCCCCCGAGTAAATAGGCATTTTACTAACTTGAATTGGGTTAATATTTTTGTCCACAACACCTTTTTTCTGATTTTATGGTCACTGGATATTGCCAAATCCACCAGCACTGCAGTCTTCCATTCCTTGTCAACCATCATGCTGTCAGGTTGGTTGTCCACTACTTGCTTGTCAAATCCACCAGCACTGCAGTCTTCCGTTCCTTGTCAACCACCGTGATGTCAGGTTGGTTGACCACTACTTGCTTGTCGCTCTGGGCCTGTCATTTTCATCATCTGAACTTCAGGTTCAGCCCATATTCTGTGCAGATATTTCAGTACACAATTCAAGCAACTTGGTTGTGCCTCTCAGTGTATGTTATCCATGCTAACATCTCGCACCTAGTTACAGTCTGCTGGATTGTTTCAGAGGCTTTTTTGCAGACTCTGCACAGCCTTGGGTCCTGTCTGGTAGATCCCTACGCTTTAATCTGGTGCTGAGTGCCTGTGCTGCTAGGATTAGTACCTTAGTGCTGTCTTTCAGTTCTGGATTTTAGAACCACTGTCGAATTTTGCAGTGTAAGTCACATCCACTACCGGTGGTACACCCCATGGAGAGTGTTGTCTTGCCATGGAACCTCCACCCTTTTCTGCATCTTCTATCTGTTGATGTGTCAGGCATTCCCTAAGCAGTTGATCTTTGGGAGCCATCTTCGTGATGTACTTGTGGACAGGGCCACCACCAGAAATTTTGGGGCCCCTAACTCTGCTAAGGGTCTGGGGCCCCGGGGGCCCGCCCCCAAGCCCACCCACAGGGTCCGCCTCCAAATCACGCCCACAGGAATACACACACACAGACAAAAAAAAAAAACACACTGATACAAAAGGACACAGATACATACACAAAGATACACACTAACACACACACACGCATATAGGCATATATACTGACACACATATACTGAGACATACACACATATACAGACACACAGACACATGCTAACATACACACAGACACACATGCATAAGGACATACAGACACATACATACATTCATACAGACACTGACATCCATACACACATTCATAAAGACATACATACATACATACATGCGTACTGACACTGACATCCATACACACATACATTCATAATGACATTCAGACATACATACATGCGTACTGACATACATGCATACAGACACTGACATCCATACACACATACATTCATAATGACATTCAGACATTATATATATATATATATATATATATATATATATATATATACACACATACATACATTCATTCATGCATACTGACATACATGCATACAGACATACATTGATACTGGCATACATACATACATACATACATACAGACAGACAGACATACATACATACTGACATACATACACACACACACAGAGCTCATTTTTCAGCCACCTTCCTGTTTCTTACCTTTTCTTTGCAGGAGGGTGGCTGGGGCTGATGGGAGTCGGCGCAGCTCTCCTCTTCACTGTCTGGCTGGGTCTCCTCCCGCACGGAGTGAGCTGTACTTGTTGAGCCTTTTTTTGGGTGCGCCACCGCTTCCTGGATAGCAAGATTAAAAATGTCGAGCCCGACCTCAGTGAGGTGCATGCCATCACCCCGAAATAAATTAGCCGCCTCCCGTTCAAACACCCTGTGGCGAACCAGGATCCCTTTCACCACAAAGACAAACTTAGACACCCTCCTATTTAATTTAATACAGCAGCGTTCCATGGCTCTCTGACTATGGGCCCGCTGCCAGTATTACGGGAAATGATCAAATGAGTCACACGTCAGGAAGCAGAACTAAGACGTGCACCGAGTCTCTCTTAATAGCATCCAAAACCCCCATTTAGCCATTGTTCTAAGATCATTACCCCCCTAGGTGAATAACTAGAATGCTTGGCGCACCCAGAATGTGGGAGAGCTGAACCAGCTCCGGGAGGAGCCAAACCCATTTCATTCCTCTGGCGCCAAACCAATGAACCTCTGCTTCAGAAGGCATAAAACCCAAGAGCTCACCTCCAGGACAGACAGCCGCACGCTTCCTGGCCCAGAATAAATACGAGTACGAGGGAGGGGGTGGAAGGGGGGAGAGAGAGAGGGCCAGAAGAAAGGGGTGGGGGAGCCAAAACCGAAGGAGCAGAAACCAGAGAGGCAGGGGGGACCACAAAGGAAGGAGGCCCAAGCAAAGATGACAGGGAGGACACCAAAAGGTGGGGAGAACACTGTACTGTTGTACACGTGAGACATCACTGAACACAAATATGTGTATTTTATTGCAATAAAAGCTAACAGCATTATGACATTCACAGTTAACATGCCATACAGAACTTGAAAAATAGCAAAATATCTTAAATTCTAAAATTTAAAAATATCTTAAATAAATTGTTCATATAAAATTATGTTTCATGTATAAATATTTGATGTGAAATGACAACCCTATTTCCCCTGAACAAAATGATATATAATACGTGTTGGTGCACATAATATGAAAGAGGTGAATTACAGGGAGTGCAGAATTATTAGGCAAGTTGTATTTTTGAGGATTAATTTTATTATTGAACAACAACCATGTTCTCAATGAACCCAAAAAACTCATTAATATCAAAGCTGAATATTTTTGGAAGTAGTTTTTAGTTTGTTTTTAGTTATAGCTATTTTAGGGGGATATCTGTGTGTGCAGGTGACTATTACTGTGCATAATTATTAGGCAACTTAACAAAAAACAAATATATACCCATTTCAATTATTTATTTTTACCAGTGAAACCAATATAACATCTCAACATTCACAAATATACATTTCTGACATTCAAAAACATAACAAAAACAAATCAGTGACCAATATAGCCACCTTTCTTTGCAAGGACACTCAAAAGCCTGCCATCCATGGATTATGTCAGTGTTTTGATCTATTCACCATCAACATTGCGTGCAGCAGCAACCACAGCCTCCCAGACACTGTTCAGAGAGGTGTACTGTTTTCACTCCTTGTAAATCTCACATTTGATGATGGACCACAGGTTCTCAATGGGGTTCAGATCAGGTGAACAAGGAGGCCATGTCATTATATTTTCTTCTTTTATACCCTTTCTTGCCAGCCACGCTGTGGAGTACTTGGACGCGTGTGATGGAGCATTGTCCTGCATGAAAATCATGTTTTTCTTGAAGGATGCAGACTTCTTCCTGTACCACTGCTTGAAGAAGGTGTCTTCCAGAAACTGGGAGTTGAGCTTGACTCCATCCTCAACCCGAAAAGGCCCCACAAGCTCATCTTTGATGATACCAGCCCAAACCAGTACTCCACCTCCACCTTGCTGGCGTCTGAGTCGGACTGGAGCTCTCTGCCCTTTACCAATCCATCCATCTGGCCCATCAAGACTCACTCTCATTTCATCAGTCCATAAAACCTTAGAAAAATCAGTCTTGAGATATTTCTTGGCCCAGTCTTGACGTTTCAGCTTGTGTGTCTTGTTCAGTGGTGGTCGTCTTTCAGCCTTCCTTACCTTGGCCATGTCTCTGAGTATTGCACACCTTGTGCTTTCGGGCACTCCAGTGATGTTGCAGCTCTGAAATATGGCCAAACTGGTGGCAAGTGGCATCTTGGCAGCTGCACGCTTGACTTTTCTCAGTTCATGGGCAGTTATTTTGCGCCTTGGTTTCTCCACATGCTTCTTGCGACCCTGTTGACTATTTTGAATGAAACGCTTGATTGTTCGATGATCACGCTTCAGAAGCTTTGCAATTTTAAGAGTGCTGCATCCCTCTGCAAGATATCTCACTATTTTTAACTTTTCTGAGCCTGTCAAGTCCTTCTTTTGACCCATTTTGCCAAAGGAAAGGAGGTTGCCTAATAATTATGCACACCTGATATAGGGTGTTGATGTCATTAGACCACACCCCTTCTCATTACAGAGATGCACATCACCTAATATGCTTAATTGGTAGTAGGCTTTCGAGCCTATACAGCTTGGAGTAAGACAACATGCATAAAGAGGATGATGTGGTCAAAATACTCATTTGCCTAATAATTCTGCACGCAGTGTATGGTTGAACAGATTTATAGCGCAAATTCCAGGTTTTGTTTTTATTAGAATGTGTACAATTGCCCCTGTCCTTAAGGTGTTAACAAGAGAATGATGTAAATTATTGTAATTATTATTTTTTAAATATATGGTCTATATCATGCATTAAAAGTGAGGATCACTTCCAGCATAAAATGTCTGCTTTAATTCTTTATCTGCATTCCTTGCATTAGAGCTATGGGACTCCTTATTGTGTTGCTATGTCAACAGTTTCTGTTCTTGATCTGTGTGATTTTTCTGATAGTGAATGTCTGGATGACAGTAAAACATGTTATCGGAATGGGAACTTTCCAGTGTCCTTCACTATACCATACATATGACATGTGCACTAATAATTATTTTCACCAGATGGGCGAAAGCTTATTTCTGTGTTAGTTACTGTATCACATTCTCATTTTGATCATTATAACAAGAAAAAATATATATATATTCTTCTTTAATGGGATATTTAATAAACATGGGATAAGAAAGAACAGGGTTACTTTGCCTAGCAACATTGTATCACCCAAATCATCCTGAAACATTTTTGTCTTGTTAGTTTTCATAAGCTCATGCATGTAAGCATGGTAAAGTATGTATATATTTCACCCACGCAAACAAAATAGAACACATATAAAGCCAAGCCACAAACAAGGCTAGAGGGATACATGGTAAGAATATTTTCTATTTATTGTCTTGACCTCATGGTGAGTAATGCTAATGTTTAAGATAAAAGATATGTTTTTTGCAACATGATTGTTAGGTGTGAAATAGGAGTCACACATATGGAATACAGTACACATATTTGGACTAACCCTCATATTATACCAGCAAGACGTTTCTATAACAGATCAGAGATTTATTGGAAATGTGAAAAAATGACCTTCAAGAAGATGCCATCATTACTACTGGATCTCCTTTTGTGTATATATGTATGACTTTAGCCTCTGTGAACCATCTATAGATAGCTACTCAAAATCATGAATTGTCTTTTTATATTACAAATTGTCTTAATATATACATATATATATATATATTTGTGTACGGCACATTCCGAGGACGTAAGGAAAGCAGGGTTAAAATAAGTAGTTCCTTAATAGCAAGTCAGTTGAGGTGTGCCGAAACTGACGTAAGGTTAGGCCTGTAAAAGAGGGCCCACCTAGGTAAAATGATAAAATTGAGGGTGCGGTGGGAGGGGCACTTCCGAGAACGTCGAAGACAGGTAAGCAGGGGCTCACTCGGTTTAAATAGGGAACTTAAGTGCCTCCCACAATTACAGGCCAAGCCTTCTATTTGTGTACGGCACATTCCGAGGACGTAAGGAAAGCAGGGTTAAAATAAGTAGTTCCTTAATAGCAAGTCAGTTGAGGTGTGCCGAAACTGACGTAAGGTTAGGCCTGTAAAAGAGGGCAAAAATAAGAAACGATTAAGTCAAAATGCGTTTATTAAGCGATACATCATTTAGTCATATCACAGAAAGCCAGCCTTATCTCTTTCTCTGGATTGGGGATGTATCTGTTGTATGCAGACGATTTCCACCTCCCCATATTTTTAATTATGTGTGTTGGTACATGATTACCTGAGGCAGCTGTGGCTGCTCCAATGCGAAAAGAATGGCCCGAAAATGAATGTGGATTTTGTCCCAAGCGGAGTAATAGGGTGCGTATGTAAAGCATGAAGTTTTTAGTGGTTAGGGGTTTCCCTAGTATAGCTAGAAGTGGGCAATTAGGAACGGAATTAGCTTGGGATTCTACCAGCTTATCCAATACACGGACGGGACACCATTTGGTCGACGTGGGATAAAAGTTAATTTCCACTGGTGGGCCTGTTTGGCTCGTTTTAGTATGAGTAACGGACAATGTGTAGTGGTCTAGTTTTTTAACTAAGTGTTTCTTTTGGAGGCATGAGCTGAAGTCGGAAGCTCTCTCTACAGTAAATTCTCTGGGTCTCAAGAAACCATAAAAGGCTAAATAAGCCGCGGATTTGATAACGAGGTTAGTGATATGTTCGAAAGGGGACGTGTCGAGTACATCGGAGATATTCTTAAATAGCTTACTATCTATGGGAAGGCGTTTAGTGGGTATGTGTACTGACAAATTATGAATGCCTTTGAGGACACTTTTAAGAGGGTAGGAAGCTAGGAAAGGAGACTTGTTGGGAAAGGAGGTTAACATGTAGTGTTGGACTCCCGTTAAGTAGAGTTTGATTGTGTTGTAAGCTAGATTAAGAGAAAAGTGGCAAAAAGTTGTGAATGCAACCATGGTTTCAACAGAAAAAACATTTATTATACAGTAATCACGAACAAAACACTTAAACAGTTCATATGCTCTGTAATAAGCTTTCCTTGTGTTAAGGGATAAACCCGCCTGAGCAAGCGGCCCGCTTAGTTGTAAGAGAGAGCTTAACGCATTACCAGGTCTTCGAATTTTGGAGGTACCCTGGGTTGCTGGGAAGCTGTTGGATGCAGTCTGAAGAATTCCTGCAAATTGAAGCGTGATAGAGCATCAGCGGCAGTATTTTGTATACCTGGGACGTGAACACAGGATATGCAGAACTGGAGATTAGCTGCTAGCCAAGTGAGTCTCCTGACCAGGTTCATGATCGTGAGGGACTGAGAGCGGCCCATGTTAATGATGTTACAGGTAGCTAAGTTATCACAAAAACACCTGACTGACTGCCCCCTCCACTCTACCCCCCACGTGTGTGCTGCTGCTACGATAGGGTAAATCTCGAAAAGTGTGGAGGTGGTACTGAAACTCTCGAGTGATGTGGTTTCGATCGGCCAAGAGTCGTAAAGCCATTCGTCGCCAAATATGGCCGCATAACCTATGGCACCTGAAGCGTCAGTCCAGAGTACTGGGGAATCGTCGGAAATGGGGGGAACAAACAGCGACCTGCCATTCCACGAGGAAAGGAACAGCTGCCACATTCTTAGATCAGCTGTAGCTGACTAGTCTATGGGTGTAGTGGAGTCATCGTCAGGGAGACCGTGCAAAAGTGAAAGGATTCTGGAAATAAAAGACCTGCCCTGTGGAATTATTCTCATGGCGAAATTAAGTGAACCTAGAAGTGACTGTAGCTGTTTCCTGGTGCAAGTGCCTTGTGACATGCAGGTGTTAATGTAAGACAGAATTCGGTCTACTTTCTCCTGGGGCAGGCTGGCGTGCATGGAGACAGAATTGAGTGTAATCCCCAGAAAAGTAATCTCGGTTTTGGGACCTTCAGTTTTGTCCTGGGCTACGGGGACACCTAAATCTTTGAAGAGAGTGAGCATGTGATTAAGGCTGTGTGGAGTGCAGTGGTGTGGTTCGATGGTGAGGAAGTCGTCTAAATAATGAATGACAACTGGACATCTGCAGAAGTTCAGGAGAAGCCATGTTAACATTTCGGCGAAAAGGTCAAATAACTTGGGGCTACTTTTGGAGCCGAAAGTAAGCCTGGTAGCGAAATAGTAGTTGTCTTGCCACTTAACTCCATGCAGATGCCAGAGTGATTGATGAATGGGAAGTAACTTGAAGGCGTTAGTAATATCTGATTTACTTAACCAGGCCGCCTTCCCGGAGCTAATGATAGCTTGAATGGCATCATCAATTCTGGCGTACTGAAGAGAAAAATCTTCTGATGGGATTAGTGCATTCAGGCTAGGTGTGGGAGAGGAGTGTGGTGCAGAAAAGTCAATAATTAGTCTCTTTTTATTGTTAAACTTCCCAGTGGCGATACCTAGAGGGTTAGTTCTCCAGGAGGAGAAAGGTGGAGTAGTGAAAGGGCCTATCATGAACCCATTAGTGACTTCTTTCTGTAAGAGTTCTTGTAAGGTGTCGGGGTCTGTGAGAGCTGACTGAAGGTTGGGGCATTCCAAGATGCCTGTGGGGAGAGAGACAAAGCCTGTGTGAAACCCGTGAGTGAACCCTGACGTGATAAATTCCACAAGATGTAAAGAAGGATGATTAGACAGGTAACGTTGCAAATTAGGCACGTTTATTGGAGTGGACGCCTTTTTAGGGTACAATCTGTTAGGGCACATCGTTTTGGCATGTGCCCTGAAACAAAGCGAGCACACATGTAGCAGCCTACAAGCACTATAACTACAACCCCCAGCATTGAAATTATTGCAGACCTGAGCTTTGCCCAAGAACACGATCGGCCTGCCTAATTTGTCTCTTATTTCCTTCTGGTTAGAGGTGGACTGAAAATCGGAGTTGGCGTTACTGGTAGAGGGGATAGCTACATTTTCGGGACAGAAATTACTCGAGTGAGCTGCAGACGAGCATATGGCACAGGAAGGGGTTTTGAGACCTGCGAAATGCATGAGAAATAATTCAGTGTCTAGCTGTCCCCAGTCCGTGACTGTATTATACTGAGACAGTGAGGCGGCTGACCTGGAGGAGAATGACTTGTGATAGTCGTAAAAGGCAAAGCCCCCGTACTTATAAGCTAGCTCTATTACTTTGTGTAGATATAAGTCTAGCTCCTCTCTGCGGAGGGGAAAAGCTGTACAGATTACGTCTCTGTACAGACCAAATGCCAAGACAAACTCGGGAATGTTAAGTTTCCTATTCAGCCTAGGATCTCTGGCCCTCATTACTACTGATAGATCCTCAAACGTGTACGCCCTGTTCTATACCACGTCTTGAGCCGCTATCAGTAGTGAGGCCAAGTTAACGTCCTTGCCTTCTATGATGTCACGTCTCAGAGTCTGCGTTATGAGGTGAATAGGATTGATAACGTTAGTAACTTTTTTAGCCGGTAGAGGGTTATCGTTACCTCTTGGGGCGGGCGCGGGCTGAGCAACCGGCCCGGGAACCTCGGGGACTGTAGGAACATTATTAGCGTCCAGGTTATCCAATCTATTATTAATAGTGGCAACTGAGGACACTAGGGAGGCCATCATGGCGTGTAATTCAGCCAGGCTATTAAGTACGTTAACCTCTGAACTAGGGCCAGGCCTTTCGTTATCCTCAGTAGAGTTCAACAAACGAAAAAGTTCATTTTTCCTGGCTGAAGCCGGATAAGGGATATTCCTCTTTTTGAGTTCTGTGGTGATCTTAGGGATAGTCCAGGAGCGGTAGCTGGAAGCTGGACTTGGAGGGATGGGTTGCCTTCTCTGCGTGCCTGACCTGAGAGGGGTGCTGGTAACCGACAGATTGTCTTCTAGTACAGAAGCGTTGGACATTCTAAGGGGGGCAGAGAGGATGAGTTAGTACTGAAATGTGAATAACCGGAGGGACCCCGCTTACTAGATTAGTGCCCATAGGCGAAATTGTATTAACTAGCTTAAGTTGGTGGCAGATGAGGCCCTAACTACTTGCCAAGTGGCTATGAGAGGCACTACCTATGATTTGGCTTGTGGGGCCTTGGTGCCACTGAGGTGGGTGGCGGGGAGTTGGCCTCTCGGTGACACGTAAAAGAAAGTACAAAACGTTTGGCCGTGACGGGTGAGGCCCTACCTATAAATTGAAGCAAGGCTATAGCTAAGCGTTGGGACGATTGGCCTGAACCTCCGAACGTAGGGGCTGACTTTATGCCTTGCGGGACCACTAAACTTATAGGCAAAGAGGCCTATGGGAACATACCTAAATTGGCGGGAGAACTACAACTAGACCTAAAAAACCCCCCAGGACACAATTAACATACCTGCCGAGGAAGGAATAAACTTTACTTGACCTAATATAGGACTACTTATCCTGAAGGGAACCAACGGAACTAAAGGGAAAGAAACGTGACCTATTTATGAAACATACTATTTACTTTAAGACACACACAAATGAACTGGGTGAAATAGAGGCCTACCTCTTTAACAATGCTGCGAACACGTATACCCGCGAAGGGCCACTTGCGAGAAGTGTCAGCACTAGTAAGGACTACAACAGAAAATAGGACATGAACAGCCATTAAATCAAAGTAAATAATATTCCCCCTATTTATTTATATATATATATATTTATTTTTTTTTCTTTAAGGGGGACATTTAAAACCACTTTAAGACAGAAGCTTCAGAAATACTAGACCAGACAACAGATAAACCACCTTAACCACACTTACAAACGTAACTACTTAATCTATTGCTAAAATGTGATCATCATCCACGAAAATGTAAGAGAATGAACGTACTGCACCAATCTGAATGAAAACGTATGGCAACCCGGTCCGCTGAAACGAGACTGCGAGGTGAAAGTGTAACAGAACGTGTTACACTGACCGAGAGTTTGCAGGAGCGGAGAAAACCCGAGCCCGCGAGAGACAGGGCTAAACTTACGTTTTTGATGCCGTCCGTGTAAAGCAAAACCGTTATACTCACGAATACAGCCGCAGAGCGTTTGAACCGGGCTGCCGGCGGGCGGGAAACTGACGTCACGGATCTGTGAACCGGAAGTACACTGAGGCACTTCCGAGAACGTCGAAGACAGGTAAGCAGGGGCTCACTCGGTTTAAATAGGGAACTTAAGTGCCTCCCACAATTACAGGCCAAGCCTTCTATATATATATATATATATATATATATATATATTTGTGCTCGGAATTTATTTAATACGTAATTGAATGTAGAAGTAGAAGCAAAGTTGGTTGAGGTGTGCCGAAACCAACGTACGAGTAGGCCTGTAAAAGAGGGCCCACAAAGGTGAATTGTTAATATAAATGGGTGTAGGTGCGTGGGGATAAACAGCTTTCACAACAAAGGTAAGTAGGGGGCGTAGGGTTTATATAGGATCATAACTCCTCCCACAAATTCAGGCCAAATGGCCTGCCAACTTGTGCTTGGAATTTATCTAATACGTAATGGAATGTAGAAGGAGAAGCAAAGTTGGTTGAGGTGTGCCGAAACCAACGTCGGAGTAGGCCTGTAAAACAGGGCAAAAAGAGGATTCAAAGAAAACACACCTTATTGCAAGTTTATACGGCTTGTGTACTGAAAGCTAGTAAGGAGCTTTTTACTCTGAGGTATATATGTAACTAAGCTGAGGATCACCTGTGGCCACCTCACCTAGTGATGTGGACTGGGATGTAAGAGCTTGGAACCGCTGATGCAGCGCTTCTGCGAAAAAGAGAGACCAGCGAAGGAAGCCATGATGTAGCTCACCTTAATGGAATGTTTAGACGTGAAGTAATGGATTAGTACTGATAGTGTGTGGCTGACCTTGTATATGTAAAACGGAGTGACACAGCATAGGAGGTATAAATAAGATGCTTGATATGTAGGTTTAGAGGAAAAGGCAAAAAGTACAATAGTTTAAAAAAGTCTTGAATCAAGCAAACTCTACATGTGACATGGAACAATATACAAAGCCCTGGCGTGAGTGATAGAGTAGTCGTGAAACTGCGTGAAGCGTGCGTATCTGTATGAGGTGTAACTGTGTGCTTAGTCCAAGATTATCTCATGAAAAGGTTGTATCCTGGATGGTATGTAGTAGGTCGTAGGGAGACCTTAAACTGAGCATGAAAGAGCTTCAGCGGCTGTGTTGTGGACACCAGGAATGTAAAAGCAGACTAATAAGAGCTGAGAGGTTGCTGCCAGCCAAGTCAGCCTGTGAAAATAGCCTCAAAAGGGTTAGCGAGGATGGCCGCCCGAACGTAGGCCAGGTGCCATGGTGAAGGGTGAATAGATAGTAGATTAAAGGTGTTGGATAAGTCCATCTTGCTCAACCAAGCCTTACTACTTGTTAAGTGATAGCTTGTATGGCATGATCAATTTGCGTAGTGCAGTGAGAACTCCATAGCGGGAATGAGGAAGTTTGATGCTGGGAATGGATGTAGAGTGCGGTGCGTAAGAGGTCTATGATCAGACGTATTATAGGGTATTGTGAATTTCTACATCGATAGGAATAGTACACCAAGATGAGAAATGTGAAGACCGTAAGGAGGCGATCGTGAACCCAGCGTATGACTGCTGTGGACAGAAGGTGGTCCACCGTAAGAGGGTCAATGGGTGCAGATAGATAGGTTAGGGCCTATGAGTGTACCTGTGGGAATGGCGATAAGGCCCGTGTGAACCCCTGTGAGAAACCCGGCACCAGAATCTACCAGATGCCTCTCTGGTTGTAAATGCAGATAGTATATTAGGATAACAATGTTAACCTTAGTTGGGCGTATCTTAGGTGACAGATGGGCTGCGTATGTGGACTAGGTGTAGGTTCTGGAGCAGATGTGCAAAACCCTGCATGTAGTGAAATAGCATACCCCAGGATTAAAGTTACAGTGCACCCGAGCCTTCCCCAGAAATGAAATGGTCAGCCCAGCTTTTCCCTCTGGCCGCCTCCCTGACTAGTGTGTGGGGTGAAGGGGTGGTGAGAAGTGGAAGTAGCTGTCTCTATGAGAGAGGCAATGATAAACAGAGGAATGGAAAGCTTTGTTAAGTTGTGGGTGTCACTCTTTGAAATACTGAAATGTCGCCAAGAATATAACCTTTGTACTGTAGGGAGTCTTGTGAAGTTAAGTAGTGATGTTAGTTTAACGTCCTTTCCATCGAGAATTACTTTCTCCATGGAAATTGGAACAGGGTGGGTCGGTGAGACGTATGGAGTAGTGATAGTGGGTAGGGAAGGGAAATGAGGGGTAAGCCAGACTGTATGACCGAGATCGGCAGGTAAGCGCCTGCCGGGCTTAACGAGACCCCTAGTGTGGCTATAGCAGATTCCATTTATCAGCCTGTTAATCATTTGGAGGCTGGCCAGGATAGCGACTGGGGCCTCCTGATTGGAATCTGAGGAGTAAGCTGACGGCCCTTGTGAACTAGAGCCAGGCCTGGGAACATTGGGCTGAGCCGTTGTGAGCCAGTGTAGTTCTGCCTTACTGGCAGTGGCTGGGGAGGGGATACCCCTGTGTCAGAGCTCTGCTGATATTTTTTAGAATGTATCAGAATCCCAGGTAACTGAGGGTAGAAGGGGTGAGGGATTCCTATGGAGACCCTGGCCAGAATGGCATGCTGAGTATTTCGTCCAGCAGACCGATTAACAGCAGACCGATTATCGGGATGGATACTCGTGACATTCTGAAAAACAAATAATGATCTGGATAAGTAATGTGTCTTAGAGGTATGGATGAGACCTTCGGAGAACTGGCCTGCTAGCTAGTGCCGAAGCGAAGAATTTACCTAGTACCAAGTGACAGGTGAGACCCTGCTAGTGCCAAGTGGCGGAGAGAGGCTCTACCTATGATTTGGGCAGAGGGGATTTTGTGGCCACTTGAACGTGGTGGCAGGATGTCGGCCTCTCGGTGACCGTAAGAGATTCAAAACGTGAAGCCCTAACTGTAGTCCTAAAGAAGGGCGAGCAAGGTGGCTAACTATGATTTGGTCGTGGGGCTGAACCTCTGTATTGAGGTGGGGTGTAGACCTTGCGGGACCGTAGTATTACTTAGGATAGCAAAAGCCAGCGCCTAACCCTCAATGCCAGTTCTCTAGCCTAATGGGGCTTGTCTCTTAGAATGGTGTGATATAACGTATGTAGATACTTAACCTTGAGTGTTTGTCCTCTTTATTTGGGCAACGCGCCGTCCGGGAAACCTTAGGGGGAAAAAGATGCTAGTGGGCCTGAGGCGTGCCACTGATATAATGAGTGTAAAAATGTTGAACGTATGAGAAGGTTGGTATCAGAGATACTGTAACGTAAAGGAAAAAAAATAATGTGAGTGCTTGGTATAAGTAAAGAGACATAACTAGATATTTTATAGTAGATTAGTAAATTTAAACACTGTAGCCCCTTTCGTTCAGTTAACCAAATGAACAAGAGTACTATAAATAGTAATTGGAACACACGAAAGGATTTAAACAAAAGCCAATTGAATAATCAGCTGCAGGCTGTAACGTGTAAATTAACGAAATGTTGCTTGAAAAAGCAGTTTGAACGTGTTTGGCTGAACGAACGTACGAAAGAACAGACGAACGTAGGGTAAGTGTGCATGTACGGTACATAGAATAAACTAAAGTAAATAAAAGCGTGTGTATTCCGCGTTCGGCTGTTAGCCGCACGAATGCGGAAGTACACGAACAGTGTAACAGCACAAATAGGTAAGTAATGAAGGGAGCCTATCCCCACGTTTTTAGGCCCGAACGTGTGAAATAGCAGAACGCTATTTCCCACGTTATGCTTACGTGGACGTGCCGGTCTCGTGACCGGAAGCCGGGTAGCGAGTAGGGAAGTCAGGTAGAAGCCGGTGGACAGGCATGGAAGACGGAGGTAGGCGCTGCTGGCGACGGACTGTTTACTGGAGACTTACTTTGGCGGAAACAACGGACCGGAAGTGCTGGTTGCTATGGTGAAGACAAACAGCTTGCACAACAAAGGTAAGTAGGGGGCGTAGGGTTTATATAGGATCATAACTTCTCCCACAAATTCAGGCCAAATGGCCTGCCAACATATATATATATATATACACACACACACACACACACACACACACACACACACATACATACATACATACATACATACATATATATATATATATAAAACAACTTCCAAAGATAGCACTCCAAGGTCTTGATAAAAATTAACTTTTATTTTTCTTGCTAAAACAACAAAGTGTCAACGTTTCAGCCTGATCCCCTCAGGCTTTCGTCAGGATGTCCTGACGAAAGCCTGAGGGGATCAGGCTGAAACGTTGACACTTTGTTGTTTTAGCAAGAAAAATAAAAGTTACTTTTTATCAAGACCTTGGAGTGCTATCTTTGGAAGTTGTTTTACATTTTGGCTGACAAGCACCGGGCATTGAACTACTGGACAGGTGGAGTGCAAGATTCTTTGGTTTATATATATATATATATATATATATATATATATATATATACACACATACACATACATATATTTAGTGAATACTATTAATTCACTAAGCAGTGTCTTATTAATTATTTATAGTTCATCACTTATTAACGAATATGCATAATATACATGAGTACAAATTGATAAATGATAACACAAGATACACTTACATCTAAAGAAATATGACTGTATATTTTATTGCATGTAATCATATCTTAATTGAGACAATTGTTACACAAACTCACAAGACACTCTCTGGTTCAGCATATAAATAATTTCCACAAGGGAATTAACCTTGTAAAACAGAATAATAATATTAACAGTCATGTTTATAGTGGTTTTCTCCCTGTGGAACGCAGTGTGCTTTACAAGTGTATATAAAGCATAGGGAGACTGAGCAGATAATGAAAGCAAATATTAAATAATGTTAAATGATCATTACAATTCTTAAATCCCTGATATACAGATAGAACTATCGGAGTTAATGATAAATATTTGAGCCTTTTTAAGTCTCCAATGATGGGGCCTCCGTAACTAAATAAGGGAGAGAAAACCAAAATGTGAGGTTAGCATGGTTGAGTGCACAAGAGGTTTCTTTTGTGTGCTTGCTGGGTGCAGAAAGAGTAAAAGACTTGCTGACTGGATGCCTAAGATGGAATGTAGAGTATTATGTAGACACCAGCCCCAGATAATATGGACCCTGATTGTATCGGGCTACGAAGATAGTCTGTCATAAACTGGATACACCGTTTGATGAGTAGCCAATGGAGCATATTGTGGTGTTTTCTGATATGAACAGGGTTGATTGGTTAGTAACCTGCCTTCTGTATTTTATACCATACATACAGTGAGGGAAAAAAGTATTTGATCTGCTGCTGATTTTGAACTCTTGACAACTGGCAATGAAATGATCAATCTATCATTTTAATGGTAGGTTTATTTTAACAGTGAGAGACAGAATAACAACAAATTTTTTTTTTCCAGAAAAACGCATGTCAAAAAAGTTATAAATTGATTTTCATGTCAATGAGTGAAATAAGTGTTTGACCCCTTCGACTTAGTACTTGGTGGCCAAACCCTTGTTGGCAATCACAGAGGCAGGGCCGCCATCAGAAATTGTGGGGCCCCTAACACAGCTCAAGGTCTGGGCCCCCAGGTGCCTGCCTCCAAGCCCCGCCCACAGGAATACACACATACTGAAACAGACATACACAGATACACACACACACACACTGACGTACATACATAATGGCATTCTTACTGATATACATACATACATACACACAGATAGATATATACATACAGACATACACACATTCATACAGACATATACATACTGACATACACACACATACAGACACACATAGTGACATACACACTGACAAACAGACACAAACATACACATATATACTGACATACATACATACTGACAAACAGACATACACACAGACATACATACTTGCAGACACACACACACACCTCATTTATCAGCCACCCTCTTCTTACCTTTAAGTTGCAGGAGGGTGACTGGGGATGATGGGAGCGGATGCCTCTGGCGTGGTGTCCTCTCCTGTCCTGTTCTTTCCTCTCCCTCTCCCTCTCCCCCCTGCGCGGAGTAAGCTGGGAGGAAGTGACCGTCCGTCAGATCCTCCCAGCAGCACTTGCGGTGTAGCCACAATTTTTTTTAAAGGGCCCCTGAAGATATAGGGCCCATCGGGTGGCCCTAAATGCTTGGGCCACCTGATGGGCCCCGGTGCAGATGCATCTGCGGCAGTTTCACCGCTCCACGTGGGGCCTGGGCCGCCGGGCCCATGACAACCGTTATGGTTGTCACCCCCTGATGGCGGTCCTGCACAGAGGTCAGACGTTTCTTGTTTGCACACATCCCAGGAGGGATTTTGTCCCACTCCTCTTTGCAGATCCTCTTCAAGTCATTAAGGTTTCGAGGCTGATGTTTGGCAACTTGAACTTTCAGCTCCCTCCACAGATTTTCTATGGGATTACGGTCTGGAGACTGGCTAGGCCACTCCAGGACCTTAATGTGCTTGTTCTTGAGCCACTCCTTTGTTGCCTTAGCTGTGTGTTTTGGGTCATTGTCATGCTGGAATACCCATCCACAACCTATTTTCAATGCCCTGGCTAAGGGAAGGAGGTTCTCACCCAAGATTTGACTGTACATGTACCTTTGACGTGGTGCAGTTGTCCTGTCCCCTTAGCAGAGCACCCCCAAAGCATAATGTTTCAACCTTCACGTTTGACGGTGGGGATGGTGTTCTTGGGGTAATAGGCAGTATTCGTCCTCCTCCAAACACAGTGAGTTGAGTTGATGCCAAAGAGCTCGATTTTGATCTCATCTGACCACAACACTTTCACCCAGTTCTTCTCTGAATCATTCAGATGTTCATTGGCAAGCTTCAGACGGCCTGTACATGTGCTTTCTTGACACTGCAGCATTTCAGTCCTTCAAGGTGTAGTGTGTTACCAGGGCTGGCGCTACCTGTAAGGCGGACTAGGCAGATGCCTAGGGCGCCCCTTGGGAAGGGGCGCAGTGTCAGGGTATTTATATCGGCAGACATATTGTGCTATGATAGAAATTAAAGTGTATATTGCCTAAATCATTCTGAACAGAGCAGACTCCATTTTGTTATCTTCAAGCTAACAAAAGACACACGATTTATATACCTTCTGTAAAACTAACCACTTTGCCAGAGCTAAGGAATGCTTAGTATATACAAACCAAATTGATAAGAAATGAGAACGGGGGATGGACGGACTGTCTAAATGCTAATGGAATATAATTAATTCTAAACCCAGACATTTGTGACAGAGAAAATTAAATAATTTAATTTTACTTTCGATATTGTATAAGATCCCATTGTGAGTTAGAGGTCATACTTAGTTTACGAACTGTCATATTAGAAATTATAGCAGAATTGCCAGACACATAGTCTGAAGAAATCCAAAGAAACTCTTTCAACTGACAGTAAACTTAAATTATAAATAACCATAAAGAAAAGCCAAATGACGTCAAAATAGCCACCAGGAAAAGTGGATAGGAATGTTTAGTGGGACGAGACTGCCCTCTATAGACCAAATACTTAAATTGCTATCTGGAAGGTAACCACACCTCCAGTTTTCTATTGGTCTATCACCTAGTGAATTTTCCCTTTAAAACGTTAAGACAAAGGGAAGAGAGAGGTATGCAAAGGAAGCAAAGAAGCAAAGAGGTGAGCAGTCGGGGGCAATGCAGAGAAATCCATGACAGATATCCACTCCAGGGCACTCAGAATTTCTTACACACCAATCACACAGCCATTCAGTTCCTGAGACTACCTACTAATCTGTTCAAAATATCTACTCCACTGGTAATTATACTGGTTTCATTGAATTCAAATTTTCTAATAGCATGATATATGACTGGATAAATCACGATCAGATTTCGATCTTTAGAAATCTTAGTTACTAAAGAAGTATATAGTTATAACCATCCCATTCTGCAGATGGGAAAAGAATAATTATGTATTTATGTGATTTATCACGTTAGCATATCATGATATTTATCCAGGTGTATTGATTTGCTCTAAAATAAGATAACATATCTGTTTAGGCAAGTTAAAATTCTGCTTATAGAACATGGTAGATTACTCTTATTGGATGGTTCCAGGAAATGACTAATGAGCTGGTTTAAATGTTATTTTATTTAAAATTACATGAGAATAGGTCTTAATTACCTAGGAGGTCTAACCAGCATTGAAAGGGTTATTTTAACTGCTAGCTAAGTTTTATGGCCTTAAGCTGCAAGCTCTGTGTGTGTAAGTTTCACTTTCATTTCTCTGTGAAGCCCATCATAAATCTTCTCTTAACAGCTAATGTTGTAGATTCTATACTGTATTAGCCATTGGAATGTATTGCCATTTGTATTGCATACTCATGTTATACTGAATATTCATTGATTATTATCAAGCATGTTACATATTATGATTTAATTTGTCACAATAAATTGTATCTATTTTTATAACAAATTGTGATTTTATTTATATGGAATACATTTCCCTTACATGATAACGATCTTTGGGATCTGAGAATTGAAATAGTGGGCAATTCTCAACTGTTTACTATTATTATCCCATAAATATCCCCACAGCCGCCAGGAGCGCCGGCCCCCCTCATGCTGCAGCCGCCCGAGCGCTCTGCAGAGAGCCTCAGGCGGCTGCAGCTTTGCCTGGGCTGGTGCGTCCATGAGGGCGTACCGCCCGGGCGCAGCCAGAGGAGAGGAGCTGACAGGAGGTAAGCGCTCAGCCAGGAGACTGGCACCTCACTGTAGCGTGGCCGAGCGCTGTATGGTCCGCGGGTAAAGGGAGCATCTGTCTGTCACTGAGTGTGCATTTCCTTTTAGTCCGGCCGGGTACAGGAAACAAAATCTCCCTGTACCCGCGGACCATCGGACCATACAGAGCTCGGCCACACTACAATAGAGGTGGGGGGGGGGGAAGAAACAGGGAGGGAGGGGGAAGAAAGAAACAGGGAAGGAGGGAGGGAGAAGATAGAAACTAACAGGGAGGGGGAAAAGAAACTAACAGGGAGGTGGGGGGAAGAAACTAACAGGGAGGTGGGGGGGAAGAAACTAACAGGGAGGTGGGGGGAAGAAACTAACAGGGAGGTGGGGGGGGAAGAAAGAAATTGACAGGGGGAAGACATTGACAGGGAGGGGAATTGACGGGGAGAGAGAAATTGACAGGGAGGGGGGAGTGACAGGGGAGGGAGGGGGAATGAGAGTAACAAGGGAGGGGGGGAGAAGAGAGTGACAAGGGAGGGGGAGAGATTGACATCCATCACACACACACAATCACACACAATGCACCCCTTACACACAAAGACAATGAACCCCTTGCACACAGAAAAACACACAATGCATTACACACACACACGCAATGCAACCCTTACACACACTCAATGCACCCCTTACACACACTTCATCCCTTACATACACAGAAACACACCTTGCAGCCCTTACACATACAAACACAGATTCACACAATGCATTCCTTACACACAAATCAGGACATCCCCTACACACTCCACCCCCTGTGAACAAACTCATTGGTGGAACATGAAAGTGGACCCTGGGACCCAAACTTTACTGTTTGTTTAATAGTATCTATTAGACTTGGAGATTAATTTCAGAGTGAAATGCAATTCGCCCGAATTCTGGCTGATCAGGTGATCAGAAGGACTTCCAATCTTTGATCAGCCACATAGCAGAATCTCTGAGAAACCAGAGAAAAAGGGTGATGGAATGGAAAAGAGGCTGGTTTTTTGGGGGGGGGGTTGGGAGCAAATAAGCAGCTTAGTTTCCCATGAATAAATAGGAGGGCTGCCTAATCATGGGGGCTGGATCTCCTGTCCAGTCAAAGGGTAGAAAAAAAAAATGCTTGATGGTTAGGGGACAGGCACTAAAAGTTGATATTAATTCACAGAATAAATGAAGTGACCCAAAAGAAAGTAAAAATTTAGGTGCAATAAAATAACTATACATCTACGCAGGATTTATCCAGACACTGATTTCAGCAAATGAGGTTGACAGACCAGCCGTTATCCTGTGTGTTTACCCTTGCTGTGCCTGAGTCAGTGGCGTACACATGACCCATGGGGCCCCGGTGCGAAAATTGATCCGTGGGCCCCCCCCAACCCCCCGCGCTTACTCTGGCGGACCGGGGCCGCAACACATTGCGGCGGGCACCTGGTCGCAGGGGTTGCAGGGCTGCGAACCCTGCGACCGCGGTGTGTACGCCAGTGCATACAGATGCACACACTTAAAGGACCACTACAGACACCCAGATCACATCAGCTCAATGAAGTGGTCTGGGTGTCAGGTCCCTCTGGTTTTAACCCTGCAGCTGAAAACATAGCAGTTTCAGAGAAACTGCTATGTTTCACTGAGGGTTAATCCAGCCTCTAGTGGCTGTCTCACTGACAGCCGCTAGAGGCGCTTCCGCGATTCTAAGACACTGAACGTCCATAAAAAAGCATTGAGTAATGCTTTCCTATGGGCGGTTTGAATGCGTGCGCGGCTCTTGCCGCGCATGCGCATTGGGAGCTGAGAGGCGGAGGTTTCCCCTGCGCCAAGGGAGTCCGGCGCTGGAGAAAGGTAAGTGCTGAAGACACACACACACTCTCACGAACAGACGCATACACACTAGCTAACAGACACACACATTTACTGACAGAGACACACTCAGCGACAGACATACATACACACTCACTTACAAAACATACACTCTCACTGACAAACACACACTCACTAACAGACATCAAACAGACTCACTAACACACACACAAACACACTCAGTAACAGACACACACAGTAACACAATCACTGACACTCACTAGCAGACACACACTCACTCACTGACACTAGCAGACACACACACTCTAACACACACACAGTAACAGACACACACAGTAACACACTCACTGACACTCACTAGCAGACACAAACACACACACTCACACTAACACACACTAACACTCACACTAACACACACACACACTCACACTAACGTTTTTTTGTATTTAATCCCCCCAGCCTCCTTACCTTTTGGAGTGCTGAGGGGATTCCCTGGGGTCCAGTGGTGCTGCTGGGCTCCTGGGGGTCCGGTCACCCGGCGGGCAGTCAGGCTGGCGGGCGCGCGAGGGAGCACTCTCCCCTCAGTGCTTCCTCTTCAGCTCCCTCGCGCGCCGCGTACTGATACCGGCGCCGGAAGATGACGTCATCTTCCGGCGCCGGCATCCCTGCGCGGTGCGCGAGGGAGCGTGCTCAGGGGAGAGTGCTCCCTCGCGCGCCCGCAGGACCGGCCAGCCGGGTGGCAGCAGGGCCAGCCTCGGGGGGCCCAGAGGTGGCCGGCTCTAGGGCCCCCCAGGAGAAGAGGCTGGCCCAGTGGCTACATACCGGGTCGCAGGGGCGGCCGGGCCCCCTGGTGGGCCGGGCCCGGTCGCAGCCGCGACCCCTGCGACCCTGGTATGTACGCCACTGGCCTGAGTGGGAGATAGCATGAGTCATGGATTCTAGTGTAAGCCTAGCTTTAGCATTACGCTTTATCTAGCATCTAGTACTGCCAGGAGAACTAGAAGAAACATTGAGTGGGAGATAGGAGACTGGCACTTGGCAGACATTTTGTCATTCATACTAGTGTGAAACTATTTTAACAATGTACAGTTGCTAAAGTTATTTTTTGTTAACTGTTTGGGGGCAGAAAATTGTTTTGGGGTGTCATGAAAAAAAATGCTTTTGTCTTGCCTGATTCTTTAATTCTAATGTGAGACTAGCTTACCAATAAACAGTTAAAGTATTTTTCTTGTATTCAGACCAGTAGGTCCTGCATGGCTGGATTTCCCACTAAGCAGAGTAGGCACTTGCCTAAAGGACATCTGGACACTAGGGGGCACCTGTTTGCAACACTTATAATGTGCCTTTTTTACCGTAAATAAGTTGGTTTGGAGATTAGTACCAGGGGCTTTTGCCAATCTCCTCTACAGTCCAATCAGCCTTATTAGCAGTCATGCAGGAGCCAGTGGCGTCTCTATGATTCATTTTTAGGGGGGGCACATGGTGGGCCAGGGACAAAAGTAGGGGGGCACATTTAACCCCACCCTCACCGCATTTTGACTCCGCCCCTGACACAGTGTTTTTTTTTTATAATCCCTGGTGGAGAATTCATTATTTAAGGATTATTAAAAAACAAACACATTTCCCTTGATACAGTCCATACACACACACACAGATTGCTGAGTCCTTACTGTAGCGGTACTTACCCTTTCCAGGGGCCGGCCGGGGTCCTCTATTCGAGCCGCGCGCGGTCCTGCTGCTGCACGAGCCGCGCGCGGCTTATCCGACGGCTGGAACAGGAAGGCGGGCAGTGACCGCGAGAAGCGGTCACGTGTCCCGCCTGACTCAAAGAGCGCGCCGCGGGTCTCGGGCGCGCTCTTAAAGGGACAGTGGGAGCCTAAATTGGAAAAGGCCTCCCATTGGTCCCTGTCATGCCACACTCTCCAGACACTTACCTTTTGGGGGCGTGGATGTGACAGGGACCAATCAAAATAGATGTTTAGGTATTTATACTCACCTTTTTTCCTTAGTTCCTTGCCCTATCGTGGTTTCTGTTTCAGTTCCCTTTAGCACTTGTTGTGTTCAGTTGTGCTCCTTCGTATTGACCGTGGCTTTGTTTCTGACTACGTTATCTCTTTATCCTTACCTGTTCTGTTTGCCGGCTTGCTGTTTACTGTGTACCAGACCCCGGCTAGTCCTAGTTTACGCTGTCTCTTTGTACCCTAGACCTCGGATCGCTCCTGACTCTGTACTCCTCTCATATACGTCAAGTCTGGCCATTCTAAGGTCCGGTAGACGTATCTCCCCTCTGTGTTGTCTTTTGTTGAGTTGAATCCTGCGTGTTGGAGTATATTTTCGTTATACTTACACACACAGAGAGACAGACTGCTGAGTTCATACATACACACACACACACAGACTGCTGAGTCCTTACACACACACACACACACACAGACTGCTGAGTCCTTACACACACACAGACTGCTGAGTCCTTACACACACACAGACTGCTGAGTCCATACACACACACACAGACTGCTGAGTCCATACACACACACACTGCTGAGTCCATACACACACACACTGCTGAGTCCATACACACACACACTGCTGAGTCCATACACACACTGCTGAGTCCATACACACACACTGCTGAGTCCATACACACACACACACTGCTGAGTCCATACACACACACACACACACACTGCTGAGTCCATACACACACACACACACACACACTGCTGAATCCATACACACACACACACACACTGCTGAGTCCATACACACACTGCTGAGTCCATACACACACTGCTGAGTCCATACACACACTGCTGGGTCCATACACACACTGCTGGGTCCATACACACACTGCTGGGTCCATACACACACTGCTGGGTCCATACACACACACACACACACTGCTGAGTCCACACACACACACACACACACACTGCTGAGTCCATACACACACACACACACACACACTGCTGAGTCCATACACAAACACACTGCTGATTCCATACACACACACTGCTGAGTCCATACACACACACTGCTGAGTCCATACACACACACAGCTGAGTCCATACACACACACACAGCTGAGTCCATACACACACACACAGCTGAGCCCATACACATACACACAGCTGAGTCCATACACACACACACAGACTGCTGAGTCCATACATACACACACAGACTGCTGAGTCCATACATACACACACACAGACTGCCGAGCAGTGGCGGATCCAGAACCAAATCTCGGGAGGGGCACTGGTGGTGGTCTAGAGCAGGGTGCAGCGGAGGAATAGGGGACTCTTGTTTAGGGGATAGGAGGCTGTACACATATGCGGCCACACACAGTGATATGAAAAAACAATAACACACTGGCACATACACACAGAGAAAAACATATACCTTCACACACATACACTGGCACACCCACAGATACAAACCTATACCTACACATTCACACACAGATACACATACCTACACATATACCTACACATGCACACACATCCCTAAATATACACAACATGACACATACGTACACATACACACACACAGATACAAGGCAATAGAATATACAGGGAGTGCAGAATTATTAGGCAAGTTGTATTTTTGAGGATTAATTTTATTATTGAACAACAACCATGTTCTCAATGAACCCAAAAACTCATTAATATCAAAGCTGAATATTTTTGGAAGTAGTTTTTAGTTTGTTTTTAGTTATAGCTATTTTAGGGGGATATCTGTGTGTGCAGGTGACTATTACTGTGCATAATTATTAGGCAACTTAACAAAAAACAAATATATACCCATTTCAATTATTTATTTTTACCAGTGAAACCAATATAACATCTCAACATTCACAAATATACATTTCTGACATTCAAAAACATAACAAAAACAAATCAGTGACCAATATAGCCACCTTTCTTTGCAAGGACACTCAAAAGCCTGCCATCCATGGATTCTGTCAGTGTTTTGATCTGTTCACCATCAACATTGCGTGCAGCAGCAACCACAGCCTCCCAGACACTGTTCAGAGAGGTGTACTGTTTTCCCTCCTTGTAAATCTCACATTTGATGATGGACCACAGGTTCTCAATGGGGTTCAGATCAGGTGAACAAGGAGGCCATGTCATTAGATTTTCTTCTTTTATACCCTTTCTTGCCAGCCACGCTGTGGAGTACTTGGACGCGTGTGATGGAGCATTGTCCTGCATGAAAATCATGTTTTTCTTGAAGGATGCAGACTTCTTCCTGTACCACTGCTTGATGAAGGTGTCTTCCAGAAACTGGCAGTAGGACTGGGAGTTGAGCTTGACTCCATCCTCAACCCCAAAAGGCCCCACAAGCTCATCTTTGATGATACCAGCCCAAACCAGTACTCCACCTCCACCTTGCTGGCGTCTGAGTCGGACTGGAGCTCTCTGCCCTTTACCAATTCATCCATCTGGCCCATCAAGACTCACTCTCATTTCATCAGTCCATAAAACCTTAGAAAAATCAGTCTTGAGATATTTCTTGGCCCAGTCTTGACGTTTCAGCTTGTGTGTCTTGTTCAGTGGTGGTCGTCTTTCAGCCTTTCTTACCTTGGCAATGTCTCTGAGTATTGCACACCTTGTACTTTTGGGCACTCCAGTGATGTTGCAGCTCTGAAATATGGCCAAACTGGTGGCAAGTGGCATCTTGGCAGCTGCACGCTTGACTTTTCTCAGTTCATGGGCAGTTATTTTGCGCCTTGGTTTCTCCACACGCTTCTTGCGACCCTGTTGACTATTTTGAATGAAACGCTTGATTGTTCGATGATCACGCTTCAGAAGCTTTGCAATTTTAAGAGTGCTGCATCCCTCTGCAAGATATCTCACTATTTTTGACTTTTCTGAGCCTGTCAAGTCCTTCTTTTGACCCATTTTGCCAAAGGAAAGGAAGTTGCCTAATAATTATGCACACCTGATATAGGGTGTTGATGTCATTAGACCACACCCCTTCTCATTACAGAGATGCACATCACCTAATATGCTTAATTGGTAGTAGGCTTTCGAGCCCATACAGCTTGGAGTAAGACAGCATGCATAAAGAGGATGATGTGGTCAAAATACTCATTTGCCTAATAATTCTGCACTCCCTGTACAGACAAAACTCCAGGTACTGAAGATATATTTACTGGAATATAGAACACCTTAAAAGTGCAAACGTGCAACGTTTCGGCCCTAGAGGGCCTTAATCATGTTTAAGTCCGTCTAGGGCTGAAAAGTTGCACTTTTATGTGGTGTTCTACCCTTCAATAAATACACCTTCAGTACCCAGAGTGTTGCCTGTATATTCTATTACCTTGTAACATGTATAGCTTGGTGGAAAGACGAGACAGGGGGGATATGATAGAAACATTTAAATACATAAAGGGAATCAACACAGTAAAGGAGGAGACTATATTTAAAAGAAGAAAAACTACCACAACCAGAGGACATAGTCTTAAATTAGAGGGACAAAGGTTTAAAAATAATATCAGGAAGTATTACTTTACTGAGAGGGTAGTGGATGCATGGAATAGCCTTCCAGCTGAAGTGGTAGAGGTTAACACAGTAAAGGAGTTTAAGCATGCGTGGGATAGGCATAAGGCTATCCTAACTATAAGATAAGGCCAGGGACTAATGAAAGTATTTAGAAAACTGGGCAGACTAGATGGGCCGAATGGTTCTTATCTGCCGTCACATTCTATGTTTCTATGTTTCTATGTTTCTATGTTTCTATGTTTGTATTGTTGGACGGATTAGCAGTGTCTTTCTAAAGCAGAACACCTCTGAGGCTGTGGGCCAGAGTGAAAAGCAGAAACTGAGTGCAGTGGTACACACAGATACACACTAACACACAAACATAATCACAGATACACACTGAAACTCACAGATACACACTGACACTCACAGATACACACTGACACTCACAGATACACACTGACACTCACAGATACACACTGACACTCACAGATACACACTGACACTCACAGATACACACTGACACTCACAGATACTCATTGACACTCACAGATACACACTGAAACTCACAGATATGCACCGACACTCACAGATACACACCGACACTCACAGATACACACCGACACTCACAGATACACACCAACACTCACAGATACACACTGAAACTCACAGATACACACTGAAACTCACAGATATACACCGACACTCACAGATACACACTGAAACTCACAGATACACACTGACACATCCAGATGCACACATACTCACAGATACACACTGACACTCACAGATACACACTGACACTCACAGATACACACACATACACACTGACACTCGCAGATACAGATACACACTGACACTCGCAGATACAGATACACACTGACACTCGCAGATACAGATACACACTGACACTCACAGATACACACCAACACTCACAGATACACACCAACACTCACAGATACACACTGAAACTCACAGATACACACTGAAACTCACAGATACACACCGACACTCACAGATACACACTGACACATCCAGATGCACACATACTCACAGATACACACTGACACTCACAGATACACACTGACACTCACAGATACACACACATACACACTGACACTCGCAGATACAGATACACACTGACACTCGCAGATACAGATACACACTGACACTCGCAGATACAGATACACACTGACACTCACAGATACACACTGACACTCACAGATACACACTGACACTCACAGATACACACCAACACTCACAGATACACACCAACACTCACAGATACACACCAACACTCACAGATACACACCAACACTCACAGATACACACTGAAACTCACAGATACACACTGAAACTCACAGATACACACCGACACTCACAGATACACACTGACACTCACAGATACAGATACACACTGACACTCACAGATACACACTGACACTCACAGATACAGATACACACCGACACTCACAGATACAGATACACACTGACACTCACAGATACACACTGACACTCACAGATACACACTGACACTCACAGATACACACAGATGTACACATACCTAAACATACACACTGGCACACACCCAATTTGCAGCTTCCATAATGTTAACTACCCACTCTGCCCCTTCCATACCTTTTGGTTGCAGGGAGGGGACTTTCTGGGGCTGGCTGATCTTGGTGGGAGTCTGAAGCTGCAGAGCTCGCTCTCCACCCTCCTCCTTGCCTGCAGCCTGTGTCTTCTCAGCCCGCGCGGTCTGTAAGCTGGGAGGAAGTAACAGTCACTTCCTCCCAGCACTCCCTGCAACTTTAAAGGGCCCCTAATGAGGTAGGTCCACAGATGGCAGCTGCACTATTTTCAGGGGGGGGGGGGGGGCAAGGGGGAGCACAGCATGATGTAGGGGGGGCCATGGCCAGGGGAGGGCTGGCAGCCTTAGGCCTGGGGGGCAAAACCAGTCAAGTGGCCCATTGCGCCACCAAATCAGTTCACCATCCATGCCCACCTTTTCCTGGTTTTATAACGGATATTGATGTTATGCTAATCCGTAGCTCTTTGCCATACCCGCTCCTTCACGGCTCTGACTTTCAATGTTGTCAGAGCACAGGCTGAGAATCTCTGAGCCTGTGCTCCGACTCACTAACTGAGCACCGGAACCACGAGGGAGAGGATATGATCTGACTGCACCTACTGCTGGTGCGCACCAGTGGACCACCAGTGAATCGTTTAAATTAAATATGCTGGTGTACCCAACTTGTGAACTGTGTTGGCCGCCGGGTGCCTCTGTTGTCATGGCACCCTGCGTGACCGCACAGCTTGCCCACCCCAACGGCTGGCCCTGCTGACACACACTGTTACTACTTAGACATCCCTCAATATTAATACAGACATCAGAGTAAACACCAATAAACTGTGGAAACAGAGCTGATCCCCCCAAATTTATAAAGGTTTGCTTAGAGGATTTATTGTAAGATTAAATCATGCCTCCTCCTCTCTCTCCCCCATGCGCTGCTCTGTAGGCTGGGAGGAAGTGAAGAGTAATCACAGTCTCCCAGCACAACGCCACCTGTGGCTGCATGGGGAACAGCTGTTTAATGTAATGCTTGCAGGACGGCCAGCTGCCGCAGAACCTCTTTGTTTCCGTCTCTGCAAAGGGCTCCAGGCATTGCTTCTTGTGAGTGTGAGCCACTGTAAATTAGGGCAGAGGGCAGAGGGCAGAGGGCACTTGCACTGCGGTCAAGACGGGTCTGGGCAGGAGGAGAGTGCAGTGCAATCAGTGAACTCCCCTCCTGTGGGTCACCAGTAGACTGGTGCACCTGCCCAGGATCAGAGCCGGTGCAAGGATTTTTGCCGCCCTGGACAAAATATAAATTTGCCGCCCCCCCCATGTGACATCACAATGCCCCACCCATATGATCTGCCATATGAACTAACGCCAGTGCTGCACACAGTGTGTGTTTACATTAAAAAGCCTGCAGGGACCAGCTATAGACACCACAACCACTTCATTAAGCTATAGTGTCCCTTTAATGTGAGGTAAATTATAGATTAGTGTCACTAATAATATACTAGATTGCCTACTTACAATTAGATGAGGATGATGATGGGCTGCAGTTTGGCTCCACTGATCTGGTGTAGAACAGGATCTCTGGAGGCTGTTTGCAACTGTGGTCACAAAATTCAATGTTCTGGGAGAATTAGAAGCAGCTCCATTTTTTGGGTGCCTCTTACACAGCTCAAGGTCTGGGCCCCAGGGCCTGATGGTGGGTATGCCCATAAGGCCCACTCATAAGTCCACTTATATGTTCCACCCACCCATGAGTTCTCTCACAGGGAGTGGAGTGTGTAGGGGATGTGTTATGAGTTATTGTAGATGATCTAATATGTGTGCTTATGGTATGTAGTGTATAGGGATACCAGTTTGTGCAGGTGATGCAGTGTGTTTGTGTGTAGTGGAAGCAGTGTGTATTTGTGTATAAGGGATGTATTATGTGTTTCTGGTTGTGTGTAAGGGATGCATTGTGTGAATCTGTGTTTGTATGCATAAGGGATGCAAGGTGTGTGTGTGTATGTGTGTGCATTGAGTGTAAGAGATGCATTGTGTTTCTGTGTGTATGTAAGAAAAGCAGTGTGTGTGTGTTTGCATTGTCTGTTTCTGTGTATGTGTGCAAAGGATGCATTGTCTTTGTGTGTAGGGTTGCATTGTGTGTGTGTGTGATGGATGCATTGTGTGTTTCTCTGTGTGTAAGGGAAGCATGTTGTGTTTCTGTGTATGTATAGGGATGCATTGTGTGTTTCTGTGTATGTATAGGGATGCATTGTGTGTGTGTGTGTGTGCGCGCATAGTGTGAAAGAGCTCCCTGTCTTGCCCCCTGTCCTATAGAGCTGTCCCTTCGAGCTTCTTAACACTCCTACTTATTCTTACTCCCCCTTCTTCTTCTTACCCCCTCTTCGTCTTACATCCCTCCTTCTTCTTACCCCCCTTCTTCTTACTCCCCCTTCTTCTTCTTACTCCCCCCTCTTCTTCTTACTTCCCCCCTCTTCTTCTTACTTCCCCCTCTCCTTCTCACTCCCCCTTCTTCTTACTCCCCACTCTTCTTACTCCCCCCTATTTTTCTTACTCCCCCCTTCTTCTTCTTACCCTCTTCTTATTCCCCCTCTCCCTCTTCTTACTCCCCCTCCCCTTCCCCCCTCTTTTTCTTATCTCCCCTCCTTCTTACTCCCCCCTCTTCTTACTCCCCCTCTTCTTCTTACTTCCCCTTCTTCTTCTTACCCTCCTCTTTTTCTTATCTCTCCTCCTTCTTACTCCCCCCTCTTCTTACCTCCCCTCCTTCTTACTCCTCCCTCCCCCTCTTCTTATTCCCCCTCTCCCTCTTCTTACTCCACCTCCCCCTCTTCTTCCCCCCTTTTTCTTGTCTCCCCTCCTTCTTACTGCCCCCTCTTCTTACTCCCCCTCCCCCTCTTCTTATTCCCTCTCTCCCTCTTCTTACTCCCCCTCCCTCTCTTCTTACTCCCCATCCCTCTCTTCTTCTTACTCCCCCCTCCCCTCTTACTCCCCACCCTCCCCTCTTACTCCCCCCTCCCCTCTTCTTACTCCCCCCTCCGCTCTTCTTACTCCCCCCCTCCCCTCTTACTCCCCCTCCCCTCTTCTTACTCCCCCCTCCCCTCTTCTTACTCCCCCCTCCCCTCTTCTTACTCCCCCCTCCACTCTTCTTACTCCCCCTCTCCTCTTACTCCCTCCTCCCCTCTTCTTACTCCCCCTTCTTCTTACTTCCCCTCCCCTCTTCTTACTCCCCACCTCCTCTTACTCCCCCTCCCCTCTTCTTACTCCCCCCTCACTCTCCCCCTCCCCTCTTCTTACTCCCCCTTCTTCTTACTCCCCCTCCCCTCTTCTTACTCCCCACCTCCTCTTACCCCCCTCCCCTCTTCTTACTCCCCCCTTCTTCTTACTCCCCCTCCCCTCTTCTTACTCCCCACCTCCTCTTACTCCCCCCTCCCCACCTCACTCTCCACCTTCCCACTAACTCCCCCCTCCCCACCTCACTCTCCACCTCCCCTCTAACTCCCCCCTCCCCTCTTCTTACTCCCCACCCCTCTTCTTACTCCCCCCCTCCCCTCTTCTTACTCCCCCCCTCCCCTCTTCTTACTCCCCCCCTCCCCTCTTCTTACTCCCCCCTCCCCTCTTCTTACTCCCCCTCCCCTCTTCTTACTCCCCCCTCCCCTCTTCTTACTCCCCCCTCCCCTCTTCTTACTCCCCCCTCCCCTCTTACTCCCCCCTCACTCTCCCCCTCTTCTTACTCTCCCCCCTCCCCTCTTCTTATTCCCCCCCTCTTCTTATTCCCTCCCCCCTACCCTCTTCTTATCCCCCATCCCCTCTTCTTATTCCCCCCCTCCCCTTATTCCCCCCTCCCCTCTTCTTACTCCCCCCCTCCCTTCTTCTTACCCCCTCCCCTGTAGCGTGGCCGAGCTGCTTTCCGGTCCGCGGTGCCCGGCCGGAGTGATAGGAAGGTGCACACTGAGTGTGCCCCTTCCTGTCAGTCCGGCCGGTTACAGGAAACAGAAACTCCGCGCGGAACAGGAGTTTCTGTTTCCTGTAACCGGCCGGACTGACAGGAAGTGCACACTCAGTGTGCACCTTCCCATCACTCCGGCAGGGACCGCGGACCGGAGACCAGCTCGGCCACGCTACAGGGGAGGGGAGGGAGGGAAAAGCTGCTGCAGCCGTCTGAGCGCTCTTTACAGAGCGCTCGGCGGCTGCAGCATGTAAAGGGCCGGCCCGCCGCGGCCGGTCCTAAAAGAATTTCGGGCGGCCTGGGGGGCAATTGCCTCCCTGCCCCCCGGCCCAGCCCGCCCCTGGCCATGGCCCCCTCTGGCCCCCCCCCTAGCGACGCCACTGGCAGGAGCACTTTTACAGGGTATACAACTCAGTGCTGTTCCAGTCCCTCCAGTGTCTGTGTGTGAGAATGGACAGGAAGTGGAAGGTATCATTACTCATCTGCCCACTAGTAACCTCTCACACAGGAAATACCTTACAGGAGGAGCAAAGACAACATTCAGTGATGTCCATTGAATAACAACCTCTGCAGCCAATATCAACAATCTGACTGGTCTACAGCAGACATAGTATGGTGAGTACTTGTAAATAACTCATCAAACTCCAGCACACAAAGCCTACACATGAAAATAAACACCTTATGTAACAGTCACCTGGGGACTTATGTAACAGTTTACCAGGAGTTGGAGCCCAGTTGCAGGAGATGGCACAGGGAGGAGGCAAAAACCAGAAGCACAGTACAGATTAAGGGGAAATCCAAAGGCAGGGTCAGATGAGCAGCAGAAGTCAGGGCTGGCAGCGGAGTAACGTAGCCGGTAAAGCAGGCAGAGGTCAGAGTCCAGGAAATCAGTCAGTAGCAAAGCAGAGATCCGGCAGGAAACACCAAACAGGCAAAAAAATTTTTACCAGATACTAGGTTTCAGGCAGGGCTGGCTTTTACAGCCTACTAATTAGGTGCAGCTGACCCTAATTGGAAACGGGCTGCAGGTGGATCAGTGCTGCTTAATCCAGGCAAGGGGTCAGGAAGCAGAAAAATGCAAACAGAAACTGAAGCCCCCTGATGGATATCATGGCAGAGAACCTGGCTGGGATGCTGGAGCTGTGAGTTCAAACCCAGCCAGGGGCAGTTACACCTTGTGGTCTGCAGGGTTTGGGCTATGTTTAACTCCTCTCAAAAACGTTGTCATCTAATGTCATTAGTGACTTGATTCATGATCTATCTGGACGATGTCCTACTGCTTTGTGACACTGCAGATTATCTGCTAGAATACACTCAGTTTACCTTTCAGCTGTAGGAGACATTAGACTTGGTGATCAATTAAGACAGGTCTGCACATATAACTTTACAATTGGTGCTGTTTGTGGGATCCTGGCTATGAGAGGAGTTTGGTCTACGGAGGATTCTGGACTTCAGATCAACTTCTTAGAGTAGATAATAAGCTCCTTTGCTATCTGGAGTCTGGTGAAGGAAGCTGCAAACTTCTGCATTTTGCTCCTCATCGTCCACTTCTTCTGGATCTCTTCATATCCAGACAAAATTACCAAACAGAACATTTCTTCAGTTGGCCACTGGACCGGAGAGTGTGGCGGCGGACGCCTTTATTCCAGGAGTGGCTGAAGACAGGTTCTTACACTTTTCCTTCATTCTCAATGATTTCTCAAGTGGTTCATCAGGTCTGTCTTCTTCGAGTCTTGCTAATCCTGGTGACTCCACTTTGGAGGAGTCAGTCTTGGTTTATGGAACTCCTTAACCTATCTGATCTGGACCCTAATCTCTGACCATGCTTTCCATCACTCCTGTGGGATCCTCTCAGGAACTTTCATCTGTTATTGCTTCAGGATTGTCTTCCTGTGTGGCTTGGGGGATTTCAAAGGATCCTGGGTAATCATTGGTCACATCTCTGTATTACTTGGGCCCCTGGACCTCAACATAGTTACACCGGTGCCTTGGATCGTTGGTGTAGCTGTGTCGGGTGAGGGATTTTGATTCCTTTCCTGCTCCTAGATGCCATCCTGAATTTTTATCATCACTTTTTTGCATGGTTTGGCTTACCAAACTATTAATTTGTATAGGTCAGCCATCTCGACAGCCTATGTTCCTATTGAAGGTATCTCAATTCGTAGAGATTCCTTAGTGTGCTGTTTGCTTCAGGGAATCTGACTTTCTAGATTATGACAGCCTAAATATTCTATCTAAATATTTTTGGTACGTGTCGGTTATCCTTTTTTTTTTACTGAAGAATTAGCCTGTTGTTGATGTTTTTGTCGTTACGGCAAATTTACACAAAGTAACTTGCTTTTGCGCCTAGTTTAGTCTCATTGTCCTACTGTGTCCAACGTGCTTGATGTTGACGGTGTCTAGAAGAACTAAGCTAGCTTGACTTCAATCTTTTCAATCAGCTTTTTTGGGATGAACCTCTTTTGTTTGTGGCCACGTGTCTTTTTCAATATTCGGTGTAATTGAGTTCTGCGCTGGTAAGGCACCTTTTTCAGGCTAGCGCTTCTTTAATGGACATCTTACATTTGTCAGATTGGACAAAAGAATCTACATTCCATACTTTTCATTCTACCTCTTTTCTAATCCAGCTGTGTCTTTGGTTTCTTAGCATTAAAAATGCAAAATATAAGCCTACTGTCCTGCCCTAAATTTTTAGATTGTCCTAGTGGCTGATAATCTAAATTGTAATATTCACAAGAGGCAAATAGCCCCCCTCCCCCCCCCCCCCCCCACTCCCCTCCGTCACCCTGTTTTCTCTGAGTGGTCTTGTTTTTTTCCATGTTGCACTTGCCATGTTGTTTTTTTCCGATGTGCCCTCATTTATATCCTCATTACAGCAGTTCCCAGCCTGTGGTACACATACCCCCAGGGGTACAATCCAGTTCCACGAGGGGCAAAAAAAAAAGAAAGCAGAATAGCACAAGTTTAAAACCTGTGAGATGGATTATCGTGTGGCCCATGCACATAGAGCCTCCCAATAGACATGTGCCATCAGAGGTCCGGTCATGCACTGCTGCACTTTAACAGCGCCACCAGGCCCCTTCTTATCTGCAGGGAGTGCTGCTAGTAAGTGAGAGCCAGTCACTTCCTTCCAGCTGACCTAGCCACGTGGGAAGTGAAGGAGGAGGAATGGACTGAGACAGGAGCAAGTCCTTAATTCCCAACACCAACAGCCAGCAGAAGCCACCTTACTGCACTCAAAAGGTAGAAAACTGGAGGGTGGCTAAAATTCTGACCTACATGTGTGTTTTTGTCTGTATCTGTATGTATGTAGTGTTTGTATCTGTGTGTGTATCTTTATGTTTGTGTATCTATGTCAGTGTGTGCATCTGTATGTCTGTGTATCTGTGTGTAACTGTTTGTATTTGTATATGTGTCACTGTGTGTATCTGTATGTGTCAGTGTGTGTATCAGTGTGTCTGTGCAACTGTATGTGTGTTTGTGTTTGTATCTGTGTGTTTGTCCATCTACATGTGTGTCAGTGTGTGTCTGTGTATCTGTATGTGTGGCAGTGTTTGTGTATGTGTGTCTATCTGTATGTGTGTCAGTGTGTGTATCGTTATCTCTGCATCTGTGTGTGTATATCATTGTTTGTATCTATGTATCTGCATGTGCGTCAGTGTTTGTATATGTGTTTCTGTACATCTGTATGCATGTCAGTATGTTTGTATCTGTGTCTGCATGTGTATCAGTGTGTGTATAAGTGTGTCTGTGCATCTGCATATATGTCTCTGTGTTTAGGATATCAGGACATAACAATCAACTGTTCCTAAGCAGGTATTAAAATTAGGTAAATACAACCTCAGATAAACAACAACACATGACATATTACACAGTGTCATTATTTATTTATTTAACAAAAATAAAGCCAAAATGCAGAAGCCATGTGTTAAAACTGTACACCTTATGATTCAGTAGCTTGTAGAACACCCTTTAGCAGCAATGACTTGAAGCAATAGTTTTCTGAATTCAGTCTCTCACATATAGATCTAAGAGTCTATTTTGTGAGGGTCATCAGAGTCAGAGTTTGCGCAGTGAAGCCAACACGTCAGCATCATCAGGTGGGGCAGTGCCAGGCGTGAGGAAGAGAAGCAGGACTAAGAAGAGGCTTCACACCTATGAAGGTGGGTTTATGGTGGCAATAGAACAGTTGGCAAGGAGGTGAATACGCTTGAAAACTCTATGAAGCTTTATAGCTTAAAGGGAATCTCCAGTGCCAGGAAAACAATCCGTTTTCCTGGCACTGGAGGGTCCCTCTCCCTCCCATGCACCAATCCCCGGGTACTTAAGGGGTGAAAATCCCTTCAGTCACTTACCTGAGGCAGCGACGATGCATGCGCATTAGCGCTCCCCATAGGAAAGCATTGAAAAATTATTTCAATGCTTTCCTATGGGGAAATAAGCGACGCTGGAGGTCCTCACACAGCGTGAGGACGTCCAGCGACGCTCTAGCACAGGTTTCCTGTGCTATAGAGCAGGAAGTGCCCTCTAGTGGCTGTCTAGTAGACAGCCACTAGAGGTGGAGTTAACCCTGCAAGGTAATTATTGCAGTTTATAAAAAACTGCAATAATTACACTTGCAGGGTTAAGAGTAGTGGGAGTTGGCACCCAGACCACTCCAATGGGCAGAAGTGGTCTGGGTGCCTCGAGTGTCCCTTTAAGTAAAAAACAACAACTATTTTCTGCAGTTTTAAAGCTGCAGGGACATATTTAAGTAAAACTGAATTTTTACCTACAGGTTCAGTTTAATTTATTTTAAAAACACATATATTTTCATAAAATGGAAGAAAGACGTGCATGGACAAAGTATAAGGTTATATACTAATACAGATCAACAATAAAATAATCCAAGACAAGCTCTTCAAAAGAAGATTAATACAAAAAATCTATAGCGGTGATACCTAAAATCAATGCGCCTTAGGAATGTGTGCCTAAAATTCTGTTTCCAGTAGGGATTGGCAGCTGCTTACTGGGAGAAGAACAATGGGTTGTGCATCCCGGAGAATTTTGCCATTACTCTCATTGATATTTCCTGCTGCTTTTTAGGGGCATTCTATATTTAACGTTCGCTTCAATTACAAGGTTTACAGAAAATAGTTGATGGCTCTTTAATTCCTCCAGGGTGGAATCATAATTAATTCTTTATCTGCATTCCTTGCTGGATAGCTGTAGGATGCCTTATTATGTTGCCATGTCTACAGTTCCTCTTATTGATTTGTGCTGTTTTTTTTTTTTTTTCTAATGCAAAAGACATCTGGACAAAATGAAAACAGGTTATCTGAATGGAAACTCTGAAGTGTACTTCAACTAAGAAAGGTAGGCGAACATTGTACTTTGCATAAGATGCACGTACAAATAAAATACGCATAATGTACAACAGATAAGCAAAAGGTCATTTCTGCTTTCGTTACTGCAACACCTTCTCACCTATTGGACATAATAAGCGTGGAAACAAGATATGTTCTTTAATGGATCATTAACCCAAGAAGGAACAAAGAGAGAAAAATAGGATTCTTCTGTGTAGTCATTTTGTTTCAATGATGTCACATCTACTGATTGATTGATTTAGAGTTCTGACCCAACTAACTTTATCTCTTGACAACGGTAAATAATTGAAAACAATGAAAATGAGACATGGGTTGTAATAATGCTACAGGTAGAAAGAGGCAATGCAAAGTTATCTTGTGTTGATAGACGAATCAGAAGGATACTGCAGTGATGTGCTGGTTTGCAGTGCCTAAGTGCATTTTAACAAGGAAAGGGTTAGGACTCCTTGCCAAAAGATTAACACTATTTCAGGGGTCAGTTAAGAAATGCAGATAATACTTTCAGGAGCTCTCCCGTAGGAAGGAAGGCAAGGCAACGGAGAGTAAAAGAAAGGAGAACTAAGGTCAGGAGACAAGTATAGCAGAAGTTGATAATAGCATTAAAAACATGAACAAAAACAAGCACTCTAACAGTGATGTGGACTGGATGTAAACATTATAAAGGTATTGGAATAAAATATGAATTGCTTTGTAAGATTATAATAAAGTAAGGTGTAAGGCACAAGTGAAACGCAAATACACATTGGTGTACTTATAGACTCCAATATAGGCCTTGATTTAATAGTTTTGGATATGTTTTCAAATGATTTAGTATATTTGGATAAACTTTAAAAATACTATAATACTTAGAAAATTAAATTCATGTTTCGATCTTTTTTATATACTGTTTTATTTTTTAGATATTATAATTTTTTTAATATGTTAATATTTTGAAATATCTTTTTTTTCACTCTAATGCAGGGGTTCCCAATTATTTTTATCCCGTGGAACCCTTTGACATAGTGTATCAACATTGTGTTTTTATAAATTTTGGTGGAACCCCAATTGTGTTCTCACCAATTGGGAAACGCTGCTCTAATGGAATCAGTGAGGATAACTAAGACACTTAAAGTGGAGCGCAAAACAAGCAGGATATATAAAGTGGTTTGTGGGACAATTAGGTACATTTAACTTTAGAAGAAGTGAATTGTGTTAACAGTCAATTTGACATCAAAGTCTTTTATAATAAATTAACTTAATTGTGCTAGAATTAAAGGGACACTATAGTCACCAGAACAACTACAGCTTATTAAATGTGTTCTGGTGAGCAGAATGACTACCTTCAGGCTTTTTGCTGTAAACACCGCTTGTTTCAGAGAAAATGCAGTGTTTACACTACAGCTTAGTGATAACTTCACTGGCCACTCCTTAGATGGCTTTTAGAGATCATTCCTGGGTCATGGTTGCCTAAAATGCATCCAAACATTCAGTGTCTCCTCCCTCTGCATGCAGACACTGGACTTTCCTCATAGAGATTCATTGATTCAATTCATCTCTATGAGGAGATGCTGATTGGCCAGGGCTGTGTTTGTATTGTGCTGCCTCTGTCCCTGATCTGCCTTCTTGTCAGCCTCAGCCAATCCTATGGGGAAGAATTGTGATTGGATCAGGCTACCACTTCTGATTATGTCAGCAGACTGCTTGTTTTTCTGAGGCAGACAGGGCAGAGCCAGCAGCTTCAGGCTTGAATACAGTAAGATTTTTACTATATTTATGGAGGCATGTAGGGCCCAAAGGGGCTAGATGGTGGTTTTAACAATATAGGGTCAAGAATACATGTTTGTGTTCCTGACACTATAGTGATCCTTTAATTTAAAAAAAATTTCATTATTCAACATGGTATGTAATCTCAAATTAATCTTGATTCTTCTGATTTTTGGGCAATCAGTGTTTTGTTCGTATTTTTGGTTTATCAAATCCTTTTTCCCATAACGATCGCATGGGCAAAATTCTTCCAAAGTGAAATGCCATATTTCTTTCCGATGATTGAATTCGGATGAGCCAAATTATTTTTTGTGCACAACTCTAGCAGGTATATCTAAATGAACGTGAGCGTAAATCGTGCATATTTTTTTTTTTTTTTAACAATTTTGCATTTAAAATATAAGCAGACAACACTAGACAAAATATATTTAAACTTATACATTAAATTAGAACTAAATTAAGAATGCAAAGGAGCAGAAGATCCTCTATTATTGCTCCCACTATGTTTTTTTGCACAACTCCTGTTTGCCTCATTTACCAAATGGAGTTAGGCCACTGATGCGTCAATGATGTTCTCAAGCATGCAAGAGAATACAACATGTGCCTTACAGAAAATTATGTAAGAAGGATCTTTCTGTAATTGAGTATCTTATTTACATTGTATCCAATTTCACATTTTCTGAGAAGATGCCGTTTCTGTGAGATATTTACTGTTTTTGTAACATGTAATTTTTTTGTATTTCGAACCTTAGAGTATTTCCTTACCAATACAGATTATTGGACCCCCTATAAAATTTCAATGAAACCTATGGCCACCACTCCACCCCGAATGAGAACATCAGAGTTCTGACCGGCACAGAACATGGGCACGCTGGGCGTATGCCCAAGAGCCCCTATGCTAATAGACTAGCCAACTTTTTGATATATTATTCCTGGAGATTTATTCAGAACATCCACACCCTCTTTATTAAAGTGGTTAGGTGGACTAATCACCTAAGTATCCGCTGTTAACTGCTGACCTGGTAAGGCATGTTTAGAAGGGTTGTGAGGCACACCTACCAGAAGCTCACCTAAAACAAATAAGCCACATAATGTTCATCCTTCAAACAGTAACAAGCAAAAAAAAAATACTCAAGCAAAACCCCAATTCTCCATTATGTTTTGATTCCCAACCCTAACCCTATTTCTAAAATTTAAAATTTAGGTTTAGGGTAAAATATTGCATATGGCTTTCTTAACAATTCCAATTATTTACATAGATCCAGCATATTCCGCAGCGATATACAATAGGTAAACAAGACAAACCTTGAAACCTAGCAAAACACATCTGACATAAGGGAACAGTAGGTGAAGAGGGCACTGCCTAAATAAGCTTACAATTTCAAGGACATCATTCTAATTTTAATAAAAATGTTACCCTATCTTGACCCTATCTGTAGTGTAAGTGTCAGAGCTGTAGTGACACAAAACTGTGCAAATGGTCTTAATTAAATCATCACAATGTAGTTTTTTAACAAGAAATTTGTGATAAACAAGGTCATTTCATATTTCTTAGTCTAAAACCACTAGTGAACATCTAACAACTACCATTAGAAGACAGACTAAATGTAACAGATACCGGGTAGACTGGTGTCAGGCTTGACGACCAGAGGTGAACCTGTTACTGTGTTTGGTCCTTCTCCTTGTCTGCAAGGGTTCAATGGAGCAATATCTCCCAACTCCACAACCCTCAGCCAGTTACTCAAGGGGGTATCAAAAAGCTCTTTTTCCTTAAACAACAGATAAGACTTACAGGGTGACTCACTAAAGCGACTCTTCAAAGTGAATATTACATTTAAGGCCAGAGTAGCCAAACTGATAGCATAGCTAAATTAGAGTTTTATTCAAGATCAGCTATTTTGACCTGAAATTGGAATTTCACTTTAAATTCTTACCTTAGTGAATATCCTTGTGAGTGAAGGGCAATGGGAAGCCAAGGGAAGAGCAATGCATATTATAATGAATGGGTCATCTGTTTCTTTAGTTAAACACAAAGGGGGTCTAAAACATAACAAACAATAACAGTGGCAGGAGTTGGGATTGCAACCAATAACAATAACAGGTTTAATGAAATGATATCCACTTCTGGTGAGAGAGTGTCTAAACATCACTGACTCAAAGTGGCAGGCTGTACTGATTACATTATACTTACAAAGAAGTGTACAACCTAATACACTGATTTTAGAACGTAACATTCCATCAGTATTAACTACCTGTATTCCACTTAGTCAGTTTGGTTTACAGCCATTGCATCTCCAGAATCCAGATTCAGTAGCAACAGAGAGTACACAGTCTCTAGGAAGGAGGCTGGCCATATAGTCTCTGTTCAATTGGCACCAGGTGACGTGGGCAACCATTGAAAGGCGGTGAAGCTTCCATTACACTAAAAACCTATGAAATTCATGAATCCCTCGTAATAAAGGCATGCCTGAATTACAGACATCTTTTTAAATCTATAAATATTTTTCTATAAATTTGTAACGAACGCTGGTATTTTGTATACCCGTTCGTTCATATGCTAGGGACTTAGTGATTATAGCCCGCAGTCTGGAGCGCTGATTCGTACGTTCCCAAGAATCAAAGTGCAGCATGAAAGTAAATTCAGTGGTTCATCAGTCACATACCCAAATATCAGCCTAGACTAGATAAAGGGTACAACAGGAATGGTTTTATTCAGGCCAGATGGCCGTCTTTTATGCAATTCAGGAGTACAGTATACACGCCCACAAAAACTCCCACAACACGCCCACGAAATTCTGAGTCACCGTGACTCTGCATAAAATACAAATATTAAAAGTACATAATAATACTCACAAAATATATAGGAACCCCCTTAAATTTCATATCCCCGGATATCCTGGATCTGAGCGCCCAAGTTGTCCAGCTATCACTCAGATTCCACGAACACAGCCGAATCGCCACCGGGGTAAAGTTTTAACTGACTGCTCATGAGGCGCCTGTCTGAAACAGTTCCATAGTTTCTGTGCTAGTGGTCGGTCAATTTCGGGAGTTCCAAACTGAACAAAACAACGAACGGTTCCCCTGGCTCATAGGTAGGGATTGTTCGCCTTTTTCGTGACAACAAACCTAACGAACAGTGCTCTTCTGACTTGTCTTTGAAGAGAAGCGGTGTTCGCGGGATCGAGTGTTCGACTTGGAGTTCCAGACACTCAACGACCAAGTCCCGCTGCCTTTTTTCGTGCGACAAGATGGCCAATGTTTTCTCCAGCGTGTGTTGTTTAGTTATATGAATGGTGGCCACACAGGGAGAGCACTAATTCCTGTGGTTTTCTTTGAACTTAATGAGCCAGGGGGTGGTCGGTGTTCAGTAGATTTATCTACCGAATGCAGAAAAACTAATTTTGGGATCCAAAGTATGTAGTTTTGTCACATTATATTAGCAAGTAATTAACAAATGCATTCACTTTTTTCCCCATTCTTTATTTCTGCAAAAACATCAATTGAAATCGACCATGGTTAACAAGAAAAATATATGTCTATAGGGTACAGTAGGCATGTGTAAATTGCAATAAAGTGTCTCAAATTGCATCTAAAATTAACCCTGTGGCATATAATTAACCTTATATAACTAATTTGTCTTATTTTGTGAATGTAACGAATGGTAAATTCATCAGGAAAAATAAAGGGCAAAAAAATCCAAAAGAGAAATAAAAGGTGGTGGAAAGACAGATCATTTTTGTGCTGTACAGTAAGGCAATTTTTATTATTATTATTATTGGTATTTATATAGCGCCAGCTTATTCCGCAGCACTTTACAATAAAAGGTGAATTTACCAAATCAGACAATAACAAAATGTAACAGGAACAATAGGTAGTTGAGGACCCTGCTCAAACGAGCTTACAGTCCAGAGGAGGTGGGGTATTAAAACAATAGAAAGGGTATTTTTTAAAAAGTATCCTTATAATCCCGTAAAATAAAAATAAACAACCTCCATTTCTGGCTTTTTAGCCCATCACTCCAAGGCATAGAGAATGCTGTGGTTGATTTCTATCGAAATCCAGAAGATATTTAGAGACTCTCTTGTCTACACATTTAGTTTAGGATCTCACCTTTCATATAGTTTCTCCACTGTGACAACTATGGTCTTTTATGTTTTAACGTTGTTTTATAGAAACTATAAGTGGATGTAATTTATTATTTATAGTATTTATTCCCTTTCAAAGGAATTACCATACTGGTTATATATTTGAAGAGGAAAGATTATGTGTGTGCAGCTTAGAATGCAGCCTCAGTTTTCAAGTCATTTCTGTGTAGTATCTGCAGTTTAATACAAATGGAATTTCCCAGGTTGCTCTAACATATTTTATGTATATTGCTTTCTTAATCTTGAATAATTATGTTCTCATTTGAAACTAGATTTTAGCCATATGGCGATTTTTTTTATTTTTTTTTATGAATTTGTGTGTATTTGGGGTACTGCAATCTCTGTGCCTTTAAGAAATCCTGTATTCCCGACTTGGGAGAGGGTATAAAGACACTAACATGGCACTAATCTTGAGAGAACCCACTTACGAGGGGCAAAACGCGTTGATTGTGCCCGCCAAGCCATTCTGAACTTTTAATCAGCATGTGAGGTACTGCTTTCCAGCGGTCAGTGGAGTTGGTGTTGTTCCAGGACTCCGGCTCGAGTGCACACAGCAGTCGATATCTCTCTGTCAACGGACCGGTAACTTCAGAGTGTATTGCTGGATAAAACTTACTATGTATTTTTACAGTGGGACTTGAAGACAAGCACCACATCGATATCTTGTAAGAGTTCCTAGAAGGGGAATTTGGGATGTTATAAATAAATATACAGTATTACACTGTTGCCATTTTTTTTAATTTAAGGTGGATACAATATAACCTTGAAGTTACATGGAGGTGGATACTGTTCAAGCAGTATCGGATAGACATGTGCAATTTGTTTTGGTCTGAATGTAAATTCGGATGAATTTCGGCAATCCGAATGTCCGAATTGCTGAAGTGCCGAATTTCAGAAGTACTGAACCGAATTGCCAAAGTGCCAACGTACTGAATTTCGGAAGTGCTGAACCGAATTGTTGAAATGACGAATTTCGGAAGTGCCGAAGTGCTTCAGATTTCTGAAAAGTGGCAAAACAGGAGAGGGAAAATTAAGGGAATGATGACAGGAATCTAACCCTTACACTACCCCTAATCCTACCCCTAACCCAACCCCTAACCTTTCCCCTAACCTAACCACAACCCAAACCTTAACCCTAGTAGGGTTAGATGTAGGGTTAGGGGTAAGTTTAGGGTTAGGATTAGGGGTAGGGATAGGGTTAGGGAATTGCTGAAGTCCAGAATTCCCAAAGTGACAAAGTCCATAAGTGCCGAATTGCCGAAGTCCTGAATTTGTGAAGTGCCGAACCGAAGTGCCGAAATGCTGAATTGCCGAATATTTCTTATCTAGGGGTATATCAACTAAGCGCTGACACTTCAGTTTGTATTTTGTAAGAAAAAAGTCATCAATGCATAAAGGATTCATACATAACTGGTGAAAATTAAAGTGGATACAACAATTTTTACACATAAAACCATTGATTCATGCATGAATATTAAAAAACGACTTCCTCAAAATCCAGTTTCACGGTGACTGAAATAATTTGATGGAATGATATCTAATGCATTCACATGGCTCGGATGGCATTGTCTCTGATCTGTTCAAGAATGTTTTTATTTCTGTACATATATTATAGGATACAAGCCTCACACGTGATGCTTTTTCTATCCTTGCAACAAGATGCTAGGCAAATACTATTATGATTAGCAAATCATTAGCAAATCTATGTATTTAAAAGTCATTAGATTTGCACAATGTATAGATGGAATTATATGCAGATGAATTCAGGATGATGCCACACTTTTGCACTATTATGTTTTTAATAAATTGATCACTATTGTTTGTGTCCTATTGAAACTTCCGGTTAGGAGTGGTCTCCACTTTCAGTTTTTCGTCACATAGTTGATAGCTTTTGCACATGCACAATAGGGAAATTCAATGCAGCCGACAAAAACATTGTAACTAAATAGCAACAATTTAAACTCCCTCTGACTTCTATACCTACTGTGGTTCTTGTTAGACATTTTGGATGTTAATTCATTTGCGGTGGATGCTTGTTTGAGTCTGGCCTTCCTCACCGTTCCCCTTTCTCTAATTGTAAATCACTGCAGAATATGTTGGCACTGTATAAATACTACTACTGCTAATAACAATGGTTTTGGCTCTGATCAGTACTCCTAGAACTGTCTGCTCTGGTATTTTTCATCCTGGCACTTAGTCTGTTTCTGACTATGTTTTTTCCATTCTTATATTTTGCCTCATCTGAGGCTATCACATTAAACATCAGACATTGCCATCCTAATTTTGATAAACTTTTTTTTTTTTCTTAAAGATTGTATTTAAAGAGGCAGTGTCGGTTTTAGGGACCTTTTTTGCAAAGATCCCCAAGGCGTCATGTGTACTAACAAGGCAGAAGGGGAAAGCTAGATATTCGTACCTTAAAGGAACACTGGATTTACTATAACCGTGTCACCTTATTGAAGTTGTTATAGTGCTATAAATATGCCTTCTTGCTCCTATCCTCTACTTAGTTCTATAAATATTAATACCTCCAAGCTCTCTGATTCAGGTTGCCGGGAATGATACTTCCCAACTCTCACACTCATTCGTACCGTGACGTCAGCTTAGCCTAGCGAGCTGTTATTAGTGGTCATGGGCCTGTGCTTGTCAAGAATGAATTCCTTCAAGGTGCTGTGCTCCCTTTCGCAACACACAGCATAACTTATTAGTCACAGTCTCCTTCTGTTAGTGTTGTCCATTTTGTCGTCTGAAATGCTGATGATAGCAACTACAAAGTAGGCGGAATTTGAGCAGCGAGCTGAGCAGCCAGTCAGCTTGTTGCTTGCGAACATGAACCCCGTGCACATGTGCATTATAGCATTCACTGTTTCTCAGAGAGGAGCATTGTGATCAATGCTTTTCTATGAGAAGTATTTGATATCATCTTACTTGATACCAAAAAGGAAGAGAGCAGACTGCTGCGATGGGACTGCTGTCAACACTGGAATAAAGATAAATAAATATTTATTTTCTCAAAATGTGATAGGTAAAGGGATGCAAAACAATACATAATGTTTAATACAGAATAATCATTTAAAAAAACAAACTAAAAAAACAATCAATTTCACAGTGCAGTGTTCGTTAAACCTCTCAATCCACAGTCCTGTTATTTTCTTCTTAGTCCAGGTCTTCAGCTCCCGGTGGCTTTGCCTGACTGGAACAGAACCGTTATGGTACACTTGCGCATACGTACGTCTACAAGATGGGATCTAGGAAACATCCTACAAGGCCATGGTATATTCCACAGATGATCTCACGCATGTGCACTGCTATAGGCATCTATTAAGCATCGCAGCAGAAGATACCAGTTCCGATCAGCTTTTACACGTGGGATGAGGTAGGAGGCTCCACTCATTGCCACATTATGCCAAAAAAATCAGGTCCATCATTGGACAAAGTTGTCTCTACATTGACTCGTGCATATCTTTTCTTTCTGTAGGAGTTTCTATGAAATTATTTTTCATAAAGAGTCTATTTCTTTGAAAAACTCAAAGGTGGCATGCTTGCTGTACTGAAGCAGTGTAGAGATTGAATACGTGTTTATTTACTGAGCAGTGAGTCGGGAAATGTAGTAAACCGACTTCAAAAATCTAAACTCAAACACTAGGTCCTAAATCTCATGTTAACACAATCATTTGTATTTCGTGATTAACCTCAAGTTTCTGAGCACTTTTATTTATATATTATATATCTGGCACTACTGTTTGTAACTAACTCTTACATTCTTTGTAAGAGGACACATTGGTAAAAATACCAATTTGTATGATATTTTAAAATGGTAAATTCAATGCAGGGTTAAATAGCAGCTGAAATAAAAACAAACACATTGCAAATGTGCTTCTGCAGAGGGGTTCAACACCGCCCTCTGCTGCTAAGTTACAGAATGGGCTCACTTAGTCCAGGTGATAGAACCTCTTCCAAGATATAACCTTCCCTGCCCTCCTCCCCCCAACCCCCTCAAAAAAACACACCAAGATAACAATCAATTGTTCTTTATGTGTTAGCCCTTTTATTACTCCATAATGCAATAAAGGTTCTCTAGAAAGGTTAGATGACCACTGGAAGTTCTAACCTGTGTGTTTTCTTTTTACCTCTTCTGACTAACCTCTCCACCTGATCTTCGACTGCTGCTTTATTCTCAGACATCAATTTGCCCTGATTGCAAGCAGTTTCCCCAGGTCCTCTCTCCATTGATTTTCCATCTTCCCCACGCAGTGAGAGGGCCATGCTCAAGACAGCAATAGATTCCCTATCTATTATCTAATGGAATTTCTCCGCTCAGGAGATGTATAGATTTTCTGACACTTGATGTGTGTGAGGCAGAGGTTCTTATGGGTAACAAACGTAACCCTTTCTCTGCCAGAGAGACTAGCCAACACTAAATTACCGGTGTTAAACGATTTATCAATTTATACCATTATTTGTACTATCTATCTATCTGTTTATCTATGTGTCTGTCTATCTATCTATCTGTTTATCTATCTATCTGTCTATCTATGTGTCTGTCTATCTATCTATCTGTTTATCTATCTATATGTCTGTCTATCTATCTGTCTGTCTATCTATATGTCTATCTATCTATCTCATTCTATATCTATCTATATATCTATCTGTCTGTCTGTTTATCTATATGTCTGTCTGTCTATATCTATCTATCTGTCTGTCTGTCTATATCTATATGTCTGTCTATCTATCTGTCCATATCTCTCTCTCTCATTCTCTATCTATCTATCTGTCTGTCTATCTTTCCATCTCTCTCTCATTCTATCTATATCTATATGTCTATCTATCTATCTATCTATCTATCTATCTATATGTCTGTCTGTCTGTCTAGCTGTCTGTCTATCTATCTATCTATCTATCTCATCCTATATCTATCTATCTGTCTATATCTATCTATTTATCTGTCTATCTGTCTGTTTATCTATCTGTCTGTCTATATCTATCTATCTGTCTGTCTGTCTGTTTATCTATCTGTCTGTCTATATCTATTTGTCTGTCTATCTATCCATCTCTCTCTCATTCTCTATCTATCTATCTATCTATCTATCATCTCTATCTCTCATTCTATCTATATCTATCCATATATGTATGTCTGTCTATCTATTATCTATCTATTATCCATATATCTATCTATCTATATGTATGTCTGTCCATCTGTCTGTCTATCTATCTATCTGTCTATCCATCTCTCGCATTCTATATCTATCTATCTATCTATCTATCTGTCTGTCTGTCTGTCTGTTTATCTATATGTCTGTCTGTCTATATCTATCTATCTGTCTGTCTGTCTATCGATCTATCTATCCATCCATATCTCTCTCTCTCTCATACTCTATCTATCTACCTATCTGTCTGTCTATCTTTCCATCTCTCTCTCATTCTATCTATATCTATCTATATGTCTGTCTGTCTATCTGTCTCTATCTATCTATCTATCTATCTGTCTGTCTGTCTGTCTGTCTGTCTATCTATCTATCTCTCTCATTCTATATCTATCTATCCATCCATCCATCCATCTATCTATCTATCTATCTATCTATCTATCTATCTATCTATCTATCTATATATCTATCTATCTATCTATCTATCTATCTATCTAACTCTCTCTCTCTCTCTCTCTCTCTATATATATATATATATATATATGTCTGTCTGTCTGTCTGTCTAGCTGTCTGTCTATCTATAAGTATCTATTTATCTGTCTGTCTTTCTATCTGTATGTCTGTCTATCTATCCATCTCTCTCTCTCTCTCTCTCATTCTCTATCTATCTATCTATCTATCTATCTATCTATCTATCTATCTATCTATCTATCTATCTATCTATCTATCTATCTATCTATCTATCTGTCTATCTACCTATCCATCTCTCTAACTCTCATTCTCTATCTATCTATCTATCTATCTATCTATCTATCTATCTATCTATCCACATATATAGTCACTTAAAAAAAATAATAGTCTGATGATGTTTGACAGTGATACATACACACACACGTCACCTCTGCTGTATTCCAAATAGTGCATGCTATGATGTAATGGGTACAGAGCATAATATTAGAATTGTTTCTTTGTAGCTCTGCTAAACATTTATCATGCATCCAGTTAGAACAACAATTGCTTCTGTTATTATATATTCCTCTGTGGCAGGTTGAGAGACTAACTAACCCTTGAATAAAACAGCACGGATTGTGTTCTCAGCGGTATCTGTTGTTATGTTTTTCGTAGGTTACAAATGCGTGGGTTTGTGTTGACACATTTGGCAGAAAAGTATGTTTGTGGGAAGACGGACAACAGAGGGGGTGCCTGCAAATGAGAGAAGAGGTATAATATCAGAGGAGAAAGAGGGAAAAAAAATGAACGGATAATAATTAGAGGTGGGAGAACCATATAAAAGGGGGAAAAACAGGAGAGAAGAAACAGATATTGACATAGATAATATAAACACGGTCATTGAGGACGGAGGTGTGAGAATGAAATGTAAACATAAAAGAGAGTATGATGGGGGTTTACTTGAAGAGAAAAAACAAGTGTAAACGAAATAGGGATACAGGAAATAGAACAGAACAGAGAGATGAGGTAAATCAGAAAATATAGATTTGACTGCGAATCTATAGTGAAAAGAGAGACAAAATGAGAAGGTGAAAAAACAAATGAAGAGGGGGAAGGAAAGAGGAGGTAGAAAGAGAGAGAGAGAACTCAGGCCCGTAGAGGGACTTGAGCTGACAGCAAAATCTGTTTCACCCAGAACAGAGCCAGATGTCAGGTCAGCAAATTTTGGAAGGACACCAAGTCTCAGAGTGAGAGAGAGACTCCTCCAGAGCAGCTTTCTGAAACAAAAGGCCGTCTGATTAAATCTCAGGAGCGGCGCCCTGCCCTGTGGCTTGTGCTGGGGTGGCTGTTTGCAATCATTACCTCATTGCCAGATTGGATTTATTTAATGTATGTGGGGCCCTGGGGCAAATAGACCAGTTAGCCCCCCAAAAATTGAACTTGCCTCAATTAACCTCTTTAGTGCATTTGACGACAATTACAGGCGTGCGATATACATCATTCTCCCTCTCTCTTTAACCACCTTGAAACCATCTATATACCATGTCTAGTTGCCAAGTGATTTAGGATGTGGGTAAAAGTCTAACATGCCAGATATACACATGCTCTGTCTGTATTTTTCATGGAATATGGAATGCAAAAAGTTAAAGCATTTTTTTATTCTTTATTAAATACATTCCAAAAGTACATTTTATCCTACAGAGCACGTGTTCTAAAGCATCTACAACCACTTCTTGCATTGTAAACATAGCTGCATTACGAATACAAGAGTAGTCAACGAGGTTGTTCCTAATTAAATAAAATATGTCCTAATTCTTTTACATGCAGTTCAAGCATATTTAGTGTGTCTCCTTAGTTTGTCCACAAACTCCACAATGTTTTTTAAGGCATCAGAATGACATTGTATGCACTATATACTGAACTCTCTAGATGTCCCTCTTCTGCCAGTTGCCTGGGCCCTATGGCTTAGACAGGGTCCCCAGAACCATGAGTTTGTCTTGCCCTGTTCACCCTCACTATGTAAAGAATAAAGAAGGGGCCTCAAAATGATAACCTGGAAGGGGCTGTGTGGGGTCTCAACTGTCTGTCTCATTCCTAAATTCTACCAACATCAACTTATGCCTTAAAACAATACATTGCTCAAGTCTGTATATAAGATCAACAAAATATAGAATTATATTGTGAGTCACGGCCTGTGCCAAATAAATCTAAGTGAAGTATAACAATTGTAAATGGGGAGAGAGATAAAATGAGAGATGGACAAGCACCATCACATTCCAAGCTTGCATTAAAAAAAAAAAAAAAAAGAAGAAAGAATATTTTCAATATACTTACACCTGCTCTGCATCCTGCAGGTATTGTATCATTTATAATAGATTTAAATATTGCACAAGGTCATCTTTTGAGAGCTGAGGAAATTACATGTGTGAATAACTGCATTTTATTGTGAGCCAAAGATTCCATAGATGTCACTCACGAGGCGGGAGGTTCATTAAAGTGTCTTTTTCTTAAAAACAGGACAATATGACAAAATGTAAAAGGAGAGGAGTCACCAATGGAATGTGACTGTTGGTTCCACTGATTTCCATGGTGATTGCCCCACTTTTAGTAGTTTAGACTGCTGTTTAGAACAGAACACTTTGAAATTGTCTTTCTCATTGTCCTACTGTTTCCTAAATTCTACACCCATTTGTCAACCCCTAATTTAATATATGCACTGAATGAGACCGAGGAATCCTGTTTTTCTCACAACTGTTCAAATTTGCCGAGGGGTAAATGCAGTTAAGACAAATACAAAAATACAGAAAAAGCACTGATCTTTTCCAGTTGGACTTGCTCTTGCTGAAGAAAGATGGAGCTGCCATTTGCAGTGTAGCTACGAAATATAATGTGTTTTTTTTCAACTTATAGTTTTATTGAAGCATACCAGAAACATACAGCGATAAAGTAAAGCATTTGCCCCCACATTTTAAATGCAACATTAGAGTAATAAGAAAATATGGGTAGAACGTTACATAAACAGAAGGGAGATAATAGCTTCAAGTTGCTCAAATTTATGGAAAATCATGGTAGACATATTTCTATGATATGTAGAAAAAGGTGCAGGGAGGCAGCGCCTGCGGTGTTGTTCTCAAATCCAAGGTAATGTGTGAAATCTGTATTTAGTTTAATTCCCCTATCATTTTTATTTAAAAAACATAAAAAGTGGTTAAAGGGAAACTCCAGTGCCGGGAAAACGATCCGTTTTCCTGGCACTGGAGGGTCCCTCTCCCTCCCACCCCCCAATCCCCAGTTACTGAAGGGGTGAAAACCCCTTCAGTGACTTACCTGAGGCAACGGCGATGTCCCTCGTCGCTGTCTCCGCCTCCGCGACGCTCCTCCTCTTCATTGCGTCGGCCGGTGGGCGAGACTGATCTCACCCACCGGCCGAGGGGACCTAATGCGCATGCGCGGCAACGCCGCGCATGCGCATTACGTCTCCCCATAGGAAAGCATTGAAAAATAATTTCAATGCTTTCCTATGGGGTTTTGAGCGACGCTGGAGGTCCTCACACAGCGTGAGGACGTCCAGCGATGCTCTAGCACAGGTTTCCTGTGCTAGAACCCAGGAAGTGACCTCTAGTGGCTGTCTAATAGACAGCCACTAGAGGTGGAGTTAACCCTGCAATGTAATTATTGCAGTTTATAAAAAACTGCAATAATTACACTTGCAGGGTTAAGAGTTATGGGCGTTGGCACCCAGACCACTCCAATGAGCAGAAGTGGTCTGGGTGCCTAGAGTGTCCCTTTAAGATCGTCTTGGGTGCTATCCCAAGTAAAAAACAGGTCATCAATATACCTGCGGTATAAAATAATATTTGAACTCCAGATAGGATTGGACCAAATAAAAGTATCCTCCCAGTCGGCCATAAAAAGATTGGTGTAGCTAGGCGCTACCTTCGTCCCCATAGCAGTGCCTTTTTGTTGAAGGCAAAAGAATCATAAAACCTGAAATTGTTCTTATTTAAAATGATGTCCAGGCCCTCTAAAATAAAATTAATTAGAGCTGGAGGTATATCTTTCTATTTTTCTAGAGTCCTTTTTATAGCTTCACATCCCAGATCATGGGGTATAATTGTGTAGAAGGATTGGACATCACTGGTAATTAGAATGTAATTTTGCTTCCATTTAAAATCCTTTAAAATTTGTAGGAGACTCAGACTGTCTTTTAGGTATGATCTCATTTTAGAAACCAGGGGTTGGAGGCGAGTGTAAATAGTCTGAAAGTCTTCTTTTTTTATCCAGAAGACTCACACAGTGATATCCTTGGTGGGGATAATACCACCTAAGCGCTTTGGGATTGAGCAATACCTCCATTTGCTCCCCATTCGTGAGTATATCTTGTTTTATTTCTATCCTTATTTTTAACATATAGAGAGCACTATATTCTGTTTTTATTTCTTCTCCTGCAAACTGAGGATACCTCCCTGCCAGGCTACGGCACTACCACTAAAAGCATGAAGAACAGCACCAACTAAGCACAAGGACAGGCACTAACACAGATTTGAATACTTTTATCATATATTTAAACACCAATGAATGGAATATTGTTTTAACTGCAGAGATTAGTATCGACAAAATCAATTTTTTAGACTTGGAAATCAATATAATGGACACAAGGATTGTAACCAAGAACCACTTTAAAGAGGTTGATGCCAACGGATATATTAGCAAGGAAAGCTGTCACCACGCTCCTTGGCTAATGAATGCCCCAAAGGGCCAATTCCTAAGAATTAGACGCAATTGTACAAAAGATCAGGATTATATAATACAAGCGAATAAAATTAAAACCCAATTTTTACAAAAGGGATACGAAGAAACAAAACTTCAGACAGCTTTAGAAGATGTCCTTAGAATTCCAAGAGAGAGCACTTTGACCTATAAAGATAAAAAGAAAAACCCAAAATGGGGTGATCATAATGCCCCATTTATATGCAGCTTTAATGGAAATAATAGGAAAATAAACAAAATTATCAATAGACACTGGCATATTTTGAAAGACGATCCTATCCTTAAAAATATTTTACCAGATAGACCCAAAATAATCTATAGAGGAGCTAGGAATTTAAAGAGCACCCTAGAACAAAGTTCTAATAAAGGTAAAACACCAGGCAATACAACTTTTTTCAATATGAGCAAGGGCTTTTATGGATGCGGGCAATGCTTGGCATGTAAAAACACTAAAAGCAAAAAACGACATATAGTAGATATGGAGCCCAGTATAAATCAAAAGTTTCAAATAAAAGATCACTTAACCGGCCATTCAAAGGGGGTAATCTACGTTTTAAAATGCCCATGCAACCTTCTATATGTAGGTCGAACAATCCGCAATCTAAATACAAGAGTGGCAGAACATATAAGAAATATAAGAAATGGAATAGCGTCTCGAATCACTTTAAGAAAGTTCACAATCTTAATCCTGAAGGGCTATTCTTTATTGCGATTAAATCAGTGAAAAAAGATTGGAGAGGTGGAGACTACATCAAAAAAATAGGAAGGGAGGAAATAAAATGTATTTATAATTTTAACTCCACATTGGCTAAACAATGATTTTGAATTATGCCATTTTATGAATTAATATTGCCTTTTTAAGTATATTTTTCGCTATATTTTTTCCCTTTTTTTATGAATTGGGTTTGACTTACTATCCTTTTTTTATCCTCACATTTTTTAGACCATGTAATAATATTACCTTTTTTACAAATAGGGTTTTATATATTATCCTTTTTAAATATATTAATAAGCACTATGGAAATAAATAAGATCTATATAAAATACATATGGATTTAAATATAAACTTTAATAAGAGACTTATTAACGGTAAGTGCAAATGAAGTCATCATTTCAAATTACACTAATATAAAGATGCATATATTAGGGATAACATTAGCATTATAAGAATGACCCTAGAATTAAGTTTGTCACATGTGCTGAACTAATAAAGTTTGTTTTAACTATTAATGATTGTATCATCTCAATAAAGTTGATTGTATTCACTAAGCTGAGAGGCTATGACGGTGGAACGCATGTTGCGTTCCACCTGAGTGACGAACAAGAAGGTGAGAACGCACGTTGGAACGCAAACCGGAAGCGGAAGTGTGACGGTCTACAATTGGAAAGCGGGCGATTTAAAGCAGGAGAAAGAGAGAAGAGAATACATGACAGCCAACTGAGGAAGCCTTTTAACAAGGCAAAACGCGTTTTGGACTTCTGTTATTGACTACTTAGTTTATCCAGACATCTATCTGGTACAGATTTATTTATTTATTTTATATCTTGATTTTCAAAATGAATAAAGCACTTTCTTGGATTTAACTTCCCTGGACCTGGTACATCCATTATTTGAAACCGGCCAAAAGGGAAAGGGAGAGCATAAAGCACTTTGAAGGAAGCACTAAAGCACTTTGAAGAAAGCACCTTACACAGAAGGGGTTTGGACAACCTTGAATGGTCCAGAGGCGCATACCACCTGAGTCATATGACGGTATGACTGTAGGCTTGTGAGTGATATTACTCTACTTTTTACATTTGAATTTTTATGTACTGTGTTGCACTATTTGCTGTATAATTTTATTTTACAGAACATTGACTGCATTGATTACTTAGGAGCTCCACCTTTTTATGTATGTATGTATACTAAGCACAAGGACACACTACCAAATCCATAGACTGGGATTATTCCATCCATGCGCATAAATCTGGAGCTGAACAGAAGCTCCAGAAAATTGTAAGTACAACTTTTGTCCTTGTTAAGATATCAGAACTCCTGACATACTACACTATATTATGTTTTCTGTGCTTATTTCACATATTACCTTGGATTTGAGAACAACACCACAGGCACTGCCTCCCTGCACCTTTTTCTACACATCAACCATATCACCAGAAAGAAGAGACTCTGGTTAGGGGAGTCATAGCTGCCACACATCCAGAAGTGCCAAAAACTCCACCTCCTCATACATATTTCTATGATAGTTAAACTTTGGTACCACTCATGCAAGTGCGTAGACCATACTCCACAACTCCACAGCTCCATAGGTCCTCGAGCCCAGACCGAGTGGAAGCCTATTTATTATTTCCAAGGATTTCCCATTTCCAATCGGCAGGATTGTGGACCTTTAGGACCTCCAGATCGTGGAGAGCCCTTAGGATAGTTAGACTATGGGTAGGATGTTGCTGCATGTGGGTCCCCAGCCCAGAAAAAGAGCCATGAAATATTGGCTTGCTTTGACAGTTAAGCAGAGGTAAGTGAAATGAAAGGTCGGCTGTCGATACAGCGCCAAAACGCCTGGCATAGTTTTTCAAATTTGGCCTTAAAATGCTCCTTTCATGTCTGGCCCTTCAGGCTTGCTAGATTTTAGGTAGCTTTACCAGTGGGGACTGCTATAACCTGGGGGGGGGGGGGGGGGTAACGGGACTTTGCTTCAATAAAGTTTGTATAACAAGTGATCCCAGGATTGAGATATTGTCTGCCTTTCTCGATTTTCAGGTCAGCAAACTGCTGGGCATTAGTGTAGGACAAGGTAAGTGCTTGGTGGAGCCGAGCGAGTCGAGCCAATAAATACAATATAGTCAGTTGTAGTATTGCTATGCTAGAGGTATCAAGCTTCATCAAGCAGGAATCAAAGCAGTGGAAGCTGAAATTTCCGCTCTATTCAGCGGTAGCCATTGAGATACATGTCCAGCCATCTTAGACGTCAGGCCCTGTCCCATATAAAGCTTTTCAATGGGACACACAAACAAGAAACGTATCTCTTGAGTTTTATAAGAATGGGGATGTGACATATTTGAAGAACAGGCTCCTAATTGTCACCAAAAAAGTTCATATATATCATATAGGTTGTTGGGTTGCTAAAAATGTTTTCCATTGTGTATTTATACACATGGCTGTACCCATACATTCTAGTCTTGGAGCAGTTCAATCTGGCATCTGAATATTAAATATAGTCATGTTATCTTCTGCCAACTGAAATGCTGTTTTTTTTAGTAAGTTGTAGAAAATATTAGAAAATATTTGCAGTCTCATACCATGAGTAAAGTTTCTTACTGATTTCTACAATTTAAAGGGACACAGTGCTGCAATGTTAAAAATTGCAGTTTCATAGAACTGCAAGGTTTACATTGCAGCTCTGAGTCTGCTCACAGTGGCTGTCTACCAGACAGCCACTAGAGGGCTTCCTGAATCGAAAGGGACCTTTGGTCCGGTATCTGAAGCTGGACGTCCTTGCGCTCTGCATGAGGACCTCCAGCGTCAGATTTTTACCCATAAGAAAGCACTGATTAATGCTTTCCTATGGAGAAATCCTAATGTGAACATGGCCATTGCCGCTCATGCGCATTAGGTCTCCCCTGCCGGCTGACGTAGACGGATGAGGAGCGTGGGTGGAGCCTAACCCAGCACCGAGGGACATCGGCGCTGGATTCAGGTAAGTTACTGAAAGGGTTTTAACTCGACTGGGGGGCATGAGGGAGGGGGGGCACCCTAGAAACCCTTAGTGCCAGGAAAACAGCTTTGTTTTCCTGGCACTATAGAATCCCTTTAATTTATTTAATCACGTTTTCAGATGTGAGTTTCAGATCACAGATGTGATTATAATTTTGTTAATGACTCTTATTGTCTGTCCTGGGCACTACACCCTGTTCCAAATGATTATGCAAATTCTATTTAAGTGTCACAAAGATTAAATATTTTGTTTTTCAGTTTAACTCATGGATGGGCTCTTTTGATCACTGAAAACAATCTCGGACACCTGTGATTCGATTGCCAGGTGAGCCCAATTTAAGGAAAAACTACTAAAGGAGGGTGTTCCACATTATTAAGCAGAGCACCATTTTCAAGAAAAAGGATCTCTCTGCTGCTGAAAAGAGTGAAATAGTTTAATGTCTTGGACGAGATATTTCAAGAAAACTTAAGCGTGATCATCGCACTATTACGAGATTTGTGGCTGATTCAGAGCACAGACGGGTTCGTGCAGATAAAGGCACATTGAGGAAGATTTCTGCCTGATCCATGCATCGGATCAAGAGAGCAGCTGCTAAAATACCATTACATAGAAGCAAACAGATATTTGAAGCTGCTGGTGCCTCTGGAGTCCCACGGACATCAAGGTGTAGAGTCCTCCAGAGTCTTGCAACTGTGCATAAACCTTCTATTCGGCCACCACTAACCAATGCTCACAAGCAGAAATGGCTGCATTGGGCAGAAAAATACATGAAGACTAATTTTCAAACAGTCCAGTGCCGTGCAACCCTGTATGGTCCAGATGGATGGAGTAGTGGACGGTTGGTAGACGGCAACCCTGTTCCAACAAGGCTGCGACGTCAGAAAGGCGGTGGTGGAGTCATGTTTTGGGCCGGAATCATGGGAAGAGAGCTGGTCGGCCCCTCTAGGGTCCCCGAAGGTGTAAAGATGACCTCTGCAAAGTATGAGGAGTTTCTGACTGACCACTTTCTTTCCTGGTACATAAGGAAGAACTATGTTTTCCGTAATAAAATCATCTTCATACATGACAATGCACCATCTCATGCTGCAAAGAATACCTCTGCATCAATGGCTGCTATGGGGATAGAAGGAGAGAAAGTCATGGTGTGGCCTCCATCCTCCCCTGACCTCAATCCTATTGAGAACCTTTGGAGCATCCTCAAGCAAAAGATCTATGAGGGTGGGAGGCAGTTTACATCCAAACAGCAGCTCTGGGAGGCTATTCTGACATCCTGCAAAAAAATTCAAGCATAAACTGTCCAAAAACTCACAAGTTCAATGGATGCAAGACTTCTATCAAATAAGGGGTCCAATGCTAAAATGTAACATGACCTGTTAAAATGTTTAAAAAGTTAAAATGTTGTTATAAGTTTGATTGAAATAGCTTTTGATTTCAGTAAATATGCTGCAAACACAACAAATTAAAATTTTCAGTTCTTTACAACCTATGAAGTGTTTTGAAACTTACTGTGCGTAATAATTTGGAACAGTGCATTGTAAGTTTTTTATGTTTAAAAAATACTCTTATCATTAGGAGGTTTGTTCAATAAAATTTTTATTGTACTCTTAATAGTTGATAACATGAGAATTATGCTGACTGTTATTTAGATCAATTATTTAGGTAAATTACAAAAATATAATTTGCATAATAATTTGGAACAAGGTGTAGTTTATTATCTTGCTTTGATTATTGGTGTCTGCTATTATAGCCTCCACGCTGTGTCATAGCACATAAAACCACTCTCCCACCGGTAACTCTCTCTTACCCCTCGAGATGCGCGGGCCAAATGAGCCGAAGTGAAAGCATCAGATGGGATGTGAGCTGTCAATCACTTAGTGTTAAGGGCTGCTGGGATAGATGACCTCATATCCCAGCGGCCAAGGTTTGTGAAGAGAGAAGGCTGGTCAATTTCACTGGACAGCAATACCTGGCCACTGGTAGGAACTTGCTTAATTTATATAGTATTTATAAAAAAAACAATAAGTGTATATAAACTAGTGAGTTTGTGTAATAGCCCCAGTGTGTTAGTGTCAGTTTGTGTCTGTGTGTGTATTTTTGTTTCAGTAAGTGTGTTTGTTTCAGTGTGTGTCTGTCAGTGAATGTTTGTCTCAGTGAGTGTGTGTTTATTTGTCTGTCTGTCAGTGAGTGTGTGTTTGTTTGTCTGTCAGTGAGTGTGTGTGTGTTTGTCAGTGAGTGTGTGTGTCAGTTAATGTGGGGGTGGTTGTCTGTCAGTGAATGTTTGTGTTTCTGTCAGTGAATGTGTGTGTGTGTAAGCGTCAGTAAATGTGTTTGTGTATGTGTCAGTGTGTGTATGAGCCAGTGAGTGCCTGTGGGTTTATATATTATAGGAACAGTATAGGATCAGGAACACAAACGTATTCCTGGCCTTATAGTGTTAAAAATACATGTAGGGCCCCCTCTTACCTTACCCTTAACGCCTTTAAGGCGTACTATACCGCCCTGCACACTATGGGCTTAAAACTGTTAGAGCGGCATGGTTTCACCCTAACTACCATTAGTCCTGCTGGCCAGAGAAACTTACCTGGCCGGACGATCCTGATATGCCAGACAGTTCCCTTACTGCCAGTCCGGCCCTTTCGGGCCATCTGAACACAGGGGCCTTGCAATCACATGGCTGTCTGCATCTCTGCCTTCAGGGGACTGCCTGAGATGTCAGGCAATGACCCAAAGTGGAAAAAACGATTTTAAGATTTAAGAATAAAGTTAAAAAAATATATATTATACATGTAATATATATGTATAGTATATTATAAGTTCATTAAAGCATGTAATTCATATATTATACATATATAATACATATATGATTTCATTGTTAATGCATTTTTACATTAATACATATATATATCAGAATACACTTAGACGTTTTGTAATATTTTCGTTGTGTATTGAGAGGGGGGTGGCAAAATCAGAGTCTGCCCCAGGCGGCAAAATCTCTAGCTCCGCCGCTGCACCCACCATGGTATTTAACTCTGCATGTGAAACTTTTTCTGACGATAAAATGCACTAAAACCCTAGTTTCAAACGCTGTGTATTTTAAATTTAATTCCTTGGCTGTTTGAAATCTTAACTGTGACGGAGCTCCTGTACTGCGATCGAGTACCTCCGCTCAGTCCGCTTCCTAGCTGCTTAGAAGGACCCTGGAACACTTTACGTTGCCACTTACCAACGACCTCTCTGAGGTTGTGGATGAGCTCGAGGACCCAGATATCCTTCATACCAATTTGGCATGAAAAAGTCTGGCAGACCCAGTGTCTTTGTAAAAGCTGGAACATCCCAAGCAGAGGAGATAGTACAGTGCCTTGTCTATGGAGAGCTGTATCAGAAAATTAATAGCCCCAACTATTTCGGCACGAAGGGCCTGTAATAAGTGAAGGAATCTGCTCGCCTGCAGGAACATCCAGTAAAGATCTTGGTAAAAGTTAGCCTTAATATTGGTGAGTACTGGTACTCGTGTTCTTAACCGCCTTGAGAATGTCCAGCTTATTGGAGTAGTAGTACAATCTACATATAATGTCCCGGGGTGGTGTCTGGGACTGACCTTTGGGTCACAGGGCTATGTGAATCTGGTCAAAACAGTGTGGTGTGCCAGAAGTTTTAACCTGGATCACATTGAAGTCCACAATCAAGTCCTTCTGCCTCTGAGGACACCCAAAACCCTTTATTTCAATAATTAGAAGGCTTGGAATTGTCTTCGAGTCATGCCCACACACTCTCTGGGCATGAGAGCCCGAAATCTTACTTTGTGGCTCTCATACCACAACATATTGTGATGTCACGCGCACATACACAGTTAGCCATAGGGAATCATTGAATGCGGCAAGCGCCCCGCATGTGGCCTCCAGGATAACGTAATTCAAGGAGGAGGTTGTGGCTGCATTGAGGGAGATTCAGCACTGGAGAAAAGTGAATTTGTTATTTTTTTTTATTTTTACACATGGGGCATCAGGGCAGAAATAACAAGGGGCATTAGGGCTATAGCATTAAAAATATGTGATACAACTATGTATTCCTAACGCTACCACGTTCCTTTAATGCCCGGTTCAGATGCTGTGGTAGAGAATTTAGAGAGGGCTGGCTGCTTAGACAGGTGCCTGCTGTGTAGGCCTCACATGCCATATTGGGATCTACTTCACCAGTGTCATGAGAGGAGTAATCTCTCAAATATTTACTGGGAGCCTAAAAAAAGGGAGGAAATAGGCGCTCACTATAGTTTTTAACACAGGATGGATATGGGCTGCAGTAACCGGTTCAAGCATTCCCAAACCATGTAAAGTAAAGTATGAAAAAGGTAGGGGAAACCGCGCCCAAAAATATATGTACAGAAATGTATACGTACACAGGTCTTTTAGGGTTGTATACACAGTTGACCTCGAAGATAAAAAAAGACAAAAAAATGCAGTACAGTATGTCCACTACTTATTCACTGTACATACTGCACGGCACTAATTTTTTTTGTCTTTTTTATCTTCGAGGTCAACTGTGTATACAACCCTAAAAGACCTGTGTACATATACATTTCTGTACATATATTTTTGGGCGCGGTGTCCCCTACCTTTTTCATAATTTACTGAGAGACGATGACTTCTGTCCTGCCCTGGTTCTAGGGCAGGGGTAGGCAACCTTCGGCACCCCACATGTTGTGGACTACATCCCCCATAATGCTCTTACACCCATAATGCTGACAAAGCATCATGGGAGGTGTAGTACAAAACATTTGGAGTGCCGATGGTTGCCTATGCCTGTTCTAGGGTCTGAGTGGGATCAATCTGTTATGCAAATGATAAGGTTCTCTTTGCAATGGCACAAGTAAATAAAAACATTTTTCAGTCCTGAGCAGGACTAACTGAAGGGCAAGCTACTGAGCTTCTCTAAGCTGTTGCCTGTTCTCAGAGTTCTCATTTTATGTTTGTTTTTTTTGTTTTTTTCTATAGAACAGTAACCACACGAAACATACTGGAAATTGAAAAGAAGAACACGTATGAAGAACATGTGCCCATTAATGATGGATCTCTCCAGCCCTCACAGGAATGAAAGCTTAATGGCAATGAACAAACAGCCATCCAGATGCCTCGTTTCCCTTCTTTATTAAGTCTATTCATTTTAATCAGCATAGGATATTTAAATGCCACTGCTTATTAATAAGGCCTTAGATTATGTTTGTGTTTCTCCTGCAACATGATATGGCATGCGCAATGAGATGATAGATTTCAGCATCTGCTAGATGCTAGAATATTATTTCATGATGTTCTGCTTACATGATGGACATATAGTCCTAACCTTTATATAGTCCAACCATGTGGTTTCCGTGCCATAGACGAAGTCAATGTTGACATTAATAAAAACCGAATCATGCAAGCATCGTTGCTGCTCACAAGAAGGTCTAATTCCGTTAGTAAAAATACAGTTCATAATTTTCTCTGTCCTACACAAATAAGACGTAACATCAACACCTAGCACACTATAAGCATTATTCATGCATAAATATAGACAGGCCTCGTGAACATCATCCAGGGGTAGGAGAAAGGAGAGAAGCCAATAGGAAGACATAATATTAAAAATACCTATAGAATATGAAACACTACACTAGGTAACTTTATTTGCAACTTGCGGGCACAATGTTATACCATAATATTATACTACATGTATAATAATACATCTTTCTAAAAATACTTATGAGCAAGAGTAATTGACCATTTTAATTATACTTTTTGTCACACATGTTGTATGTTACAAAATTGCATTTGTTATTTTTTTTTTATTCTGTACAAAATACCAGAAGATAGGAGATACTTTAAAATGTTTAATGCTTAATTTCCAATATTTATGTAGAAATTACCAAATCATTTAAAGGGACTCCACATGCACCTCTTAGAATTGACACCCTTATGTTTTGTGTTGATTTGTTACTTGTGCATCACTACTTTGCTGTTGCATGAATAGTTTTGTGATTTTTTTAAACATAAATATGTTTTTTTCCCATTTGTGTTTCTCAGTACTAGCAGCTCCTCAGTTGCCATTCTTTCTAAAAAATACTCCTCACATCTCTACCCGTTTTAATTTTGGAACCAGTTAGAATGAAGCAACGATTCTCTATGAGAATCATTAATTCAGCACTTTCAGTATTTTACAGTTCTGGAGCAATGAAAGACGTATGGCCCTATACACTAACAGTTTCTGTAAATGCAATGCCTGCCAGGTATCAAATGTCCCATTCTGCTTTTTCATAAAAGCAACGGATACATCAATTTCAATTTCAAACAAAATACCATAGTATTGATACATCAATTTCAATTTCAAACAAAATACCATAGTTTATTGAGGCAGAGGTGACTCAAATTATAGTCATAATGTTATGGGCAAATGCAAATATTGTTTTCCTCAAACTGTGTACTTTGTCTTTAAGAGATATTGCAAACTGACAATGTGTTAGAAATGGAACATATTGTTTTTCATACATGTTTCTTTAAGCAATAACCTCTTACTTACCTTCAGTGCATAATATGTTTACGCCATTTTGTCCCAGACAAGATACAATACCAATAATGCATAAACAAGCTTCAAGGCTATGCTATGACTCTTTTAGTACATAATATAAAGCAGTAACCCTAAATAGATAAAGATGTTCAGACTGTAAGATGCCATCTTGTCCTAAGTCAGGGCATTTTCCATGATGTGTTATGGCCTTATATCTTTGACAAGTTAAGGGAGGTCCTAAAATGGATAAAGTAAAATAAGTGTTAACTTTTCATATATGAACTACGGTAACCCTAAAATCAGTGGCGTACACACAACCCATGGGGCCCCGGTGCGAAAACTGATCCGGGGCCCCCTCCTCCCCCCGCGCGAGCGCTTACTCTGCGCAGGCTGGGGCCGCAACACATGGCGGCGGGCACCTGGTCGCAGGGCTGCGACCCGTGCGACCGCGGTATGTACGCCAGTGCATGCATAAACACATACACTTAAAGGACCACTACAGACACCCAGATCACATCAGCTCAATGAAGTGGTCTGGGTGCCAGGTCTCTCTAGTTTTAACCCTGCAGCTGAAAACATAGCAGTTTCAGAGAAACTGCTATGTTTCACTGAGGGTTAATCCAGCCTCTAGTGGCTGTCTCATTGACAGCCGCTAGAGGATTTTCTGCGATTCTCACTGTGAAAATCACAGTGAGAAGACGCTGAACGTCCATAGGAAAGCATTGAGTAATGCTTTCCTATGGGCGGTTTGAATGCGCGCGTGGCTCTTGCCACGCATGTGCATTCGGAGCTGAGAGGCGGATGGGGACGGAGAGATCCCCAGCGTTAAGGGAGTCCGGCGCTGGAGAAAGGTAAGTGCTTAAGACACACACACACACACTCTCATGAACAGACGCACACATTTACTGACAGACACACACAAACATACTCAGTAACAGACACACACACTAACACACACTCACTAACACACACACTCTAACACACTCACTAACACTAACACAAACACACACACTAACACACACACACACACTAACACACTCACTAACACTAACACACTCACTAACACTAACACACTCACTAACACACACACTCACTAACACTAACACACACACTCTAACACTAACACACTTACACTCACTAACACACACACACACTCACTAACACACACACACTCACTAACACACACACTCACTAACACACACACTCTAACACTAACACACACACTCACTAACACACACACTCACTAACACTAACACACACACACTCACTAACACACACACTCACTAACACACACACTCACTAACACTAACACACACACACTCACTAACACACACTCACTAACACTAACACACACACTCACTAACACTAACACACTCTAACACTAACACACACACTCTAACACTAACACACACACTCTAACACTAACACACACACACTCACTAACACACTCACTAACACTAACACACACACTCACTAACACTAACACACACACTCACTAACACACACACTCACTAACACACTCACTAACACACACACACTCACTAACACACACACACTCACTAACACACACACTCACTAACACACACACTCTAACACTAACACACACACTCACTAACACACACACTCACTAACACACACACACTCACTAACACACACACTCACTAACACACACACTCACTAACACACACACTCACTAACACTAACACACACTAACACTAACACACTCACTAACACACACTCACTAACACTAACACACACACTCACTAACACTAACACACTCTAACACTAACACACACACTCTAACACTAACACACACACTCTAACACTAACACACACACTCTAACACTAACACACACACACTCACTAACACACACACACACACACACTCACTAACACACTCACTAACACACACACACTCACTAACACACACACTCTAACACTAACACACACACTCACTAACACACACACTCTAACACTAACACACACACTCACTAACACACACACTCACTAACACTAACACACACACTCACTAACACTAACACACACACACTCACTAACACACACACTCACTAACACACACTCACTAACACTAACACACACACTCACTAACACTAACACACACACTCACTAACACACTCAAACTTTTTTTTTTTTTTAAATCCCCCCAGCCTCCTTACCTGTGGATGAGCTGGGGGGATTCCCTGGGGTCCAGTGGTGTTGCTGGCCCTGCTGTCACCCGGCTGGCTGGCGGGCGCGCGAGGGAGCACTGTCCCCTGGGTGCTCCATCTTCAGCTCCCTCGCGCGCCGCGTACTGATGCCGGAGCCGGAAGATGACGTCATCTTCCGGCTCCCGTTTCAGTGCGGTGCGCGAGGGAGCTGAAGAGGGAGCACCCAGGGGACAGTGCTCCCTCGCGCGCCCGCCAGCCAGCCGGGTGACAGCAGGCCAGCCTCGGGGGGCCCGGAGGTGGCCGGCTCCTGGGCCCCCCAGCAGAAGAGGCTGGCCCAGTGACCTACATACCTGGGTCGCAGGGCGGCCGGGCCCCCTGGTGGGCCGGGCCCGGTCGCAGCCGCGACCCCTGCGACCCTGGTATGTACGCCACTGCCTAAAATGAAGACACCTAAAATAGAGGATATCTTACTAACTATATAAAATTATGGCTAAGATATCTGTATGGTTAGCCCTACTAAGATCTAGGCTTTAAGACGTTATAGTGGTAAATAAGGGAACCAGCCGCGGTTACAATAATATAGGTGTAGCATATTTAACCACTGCAATTTTGCAAAGAGATAATGCATACACGTTGTGGCAGGACAAAAATCCATTACAATAAAAACAGTTTGAAAGGGTTAACTAGTTTAGCCTTTAATAATTGGCCCTTTCAGGTGGATAAAAACTACATTAGGATCATATCATAATCACTGACTTGCTTTCCAGAGCCCTACATTAGGTTTCTGCTGTGCAGGAGAGAGTCTTGGCCTACTCAACCACTGAGCACCTATCTTGTAGCCCTAGGTGACAAACTAGTGTTATTCTGAGAAGCAGACCCAGACTGACCATCAGGGCGATGACTGCAGGGTAGATCAGAGGATCTCCCTTGCCTACCCATTCAAAATCTGCGCTATCATAGTGCCAGCTCTGCTTTGGTGATTTTGGAAAGTGACAGACAGTATACTCTGGGGCAGCGACAAGTACACTGATCTAGTAGTTGGGTGAAAACAGACATAGTATCCGTTTTGGTTGCAGTTGATGTAGTCAATTTTTAATTGAGAAATGAAAGGCTCATTTAGAAAGCATTTGATCGGTGGCTTAAGAGTGGAGCAGATGCAATCCATTTGAAAACATGGCCAAAATCGAAGGTCTATGAACAAATGAGGAAAGGAAGAGCACAATCTTTATACAATATAAAATATGTTAAAATCTGTAGCCATAACAAATAACAATAGCATTCATTTTAATGTATTCTGTTTTGAATTTCATCCAGTTATTGATATAGCTTCACAGAATGTTATGTTCAATAAAGTGCAATAGTGCTAATTTAGTAACAGCGGTTAACTTTTTCTGACTCATGTGTATCTATTAGTGGATAGTTTTGACAAACTTCACAGTCTAAGTAAAGAGACCAAGGACAGCATTGTCACACCACCAGTTCATAAGTATCTTTTATATCTTTTAGTAGGGTTGGCTACTAAGGAGCTTGTGCATGCTTTAGTAATCTCTTGCATGGATTATTGTAATTCTCTCCTAATAGGTCTTTCCACAAGTCATATTGCCCTGCTACAGTCTGTAATTAGTGATGTCCCAAACGGTTCGCTGGCGAATAGTTCCTGGCGAACATAGCTTGTTCGCGTTCGCCACGGATGGCGAACATATGCGATGTTCGGTCCGCCCCCTATTCGTCATCATTGAGGAAACTTTGACCCTGTACCTCACAGTCAGCAGACACATTCCAGCCAATCAGCAGCAGACCCTCCCTCCCAGACCCTCCCACCTCCTGAACAGCATTCATTTTAGATTCATTCTGAAGCTGCATTTTTAGTGAGAGGATGTGCTGCTGCTGATTTAATAGGGAAATTGATAGCTAGGCTAGTGTATTCAGTGTCCACTACAGTCCTGAAGGACTCATCTGATCTCTGCTGTAAGGCCAGGACCCCAAAAAGCCCTTTTTAGGGCTAGAACATCAGTCTGCTTTTTTTTTTCTGTGTAATCTAATTGCAGTTGCCTGCCTGCCAGCGTGTGTGTCAGTGCCACTCATATCTGGTGTAACAGTAGTGTACATTTAAAAAAAAAAACTAGAAATTTGACTGTGAAATAATAGCAGTCAGTTTCCTTCACACGTGTGCGTTTCAAGGCCTGCCAGGGCACAGTGTCACACCAGTGCAACTCATATCTGGTGTAACAGTAGTGTACATTTACAAAAAAAAAAAACTAGAAATTTGACTGTGAAATAATAGCAGTCAGTTTCCTTCACACGTGTGCGTTTCAGGGCCTGCCAGGGCACAGTGTCACACCAGTGCAACTCATATCTGGTGTAACAGTAGTGTACATTTAAAAAAAAAACTAGAAATTTGACTGTGAAATAATAGCAGTCAGTTTCCTTCACGCGTGTGCGTTTCAGGGCCTGCCAGGGAACAGTGTCACACCAGTGCAACTCATATCTGGTGTAACAGTAGTGTACATTTAAAAAAAAAACTAGAAATTTGACTGTAGAATAATAGCAGTCAGTTTCCTTCACGCGTGTGCGTTTCAGGGCCTGCCAGGGCACAGTGTCACACCAGTGCAACTCATATCTGGTGTAACAGTAGTGTACATTTAAAAATAAAATACAGGGGGCTTGTTGTCACCTTTCGGGTACCCTTGGTGTTGTACGTGGCTGGATGGAGGAAGAGACCTTCAATGACATCAGTGAGGACAAGGAACGGGACATGGCTAGCTTGGCATCCAACCTTGTGCAAATGGGGAGTTTGCGGTTGTGCAAATGGACTGTTTGCGGTTGTTTGCGGTGCGTTAAACGGGGAGTTTGGTCTGTCACTGGGAAGCGGGCGTAGCCCTTACACTGCCTGATCGATACAACATCATACCTGATGTTTTAAAGCACGTTATTCCAAACAATTTAGGAATGTTAGGTGATTTATGCCCTTTATGGATTAAAACCAGACTCTGCATCAACTATGTAATTTTCCATGGGGGTTTTACCATGGATCCCCCTCTGGCATGCCACAGTCCAGGTGTTAGTCCCCTTGAAACAACTTTTCCATCACTATTGTGGCCAGAAAGAGTCCCTGTGGGTTTTAAAATTTGCCTGCCTATTGAAGTCTATGGCGGTTCGCCCGGTTCGCCCGTTCGCGAACATTTGCGGAAATTCGCGTTCGCGGAAATTTTTTATGTTCGCGACATCACTATCTGTAATGAATGCTGCCGCCAGACTGATTTTCTTCTCCTGTCGCATCTCTCACACATCCCCCCTCTGTCAGTCCTTACATTGGCTTCCGGTATCCTATAGGAGTCAATTCAAGGTACTAATCCACACCTATAAAGCACTGACCAATTCTAACCCCTCCTATATTTCTTCACTGATCCGCAGGTATGCAGATATGCCCTTCCCGGTCTCTACGCTCAGCCCATGAACTTCTCCGGTCTGCTGCTCGCACCCGTACAGCCAACTCACACTTGCAGCACTTCTAGCGGGTGGCTCCTTTTCTTTGGAATATCCTGCCTACAAGCTCTCCCCTTCAATCATTTAGAAAGTGCCTCAAAACCCATCTCTTTAGGAAAGCTTATGGCCTTCCAGAGTAACCTCTACCTCACATACCTGTCCCTTGCTCTCTCCTAAAGGGCAACACTCTACTCTCTCCTCCAGCTCTGCCTCACTCCCACCTTGTTTGATTGCTGCCTCCTGTCCTGTTGGGTTTTACACCCCACCTCCTATAGATTGTAAGCTCGTTTAAACAGGACCCTCTTCAACCTATTGTTCCTGTAAGTTTTTGTAATTGTCTCATTTATTGTTAAATCTCCCCCTTTGAAAATATTGTAAAGTGCTACGGAATATGCTGGCTCTATATAAATACCAGCAATAATAATAATAAGTATTTTTTTTTTTGTACTTTTATTGAATTTTGCATAACAATTGGGATACAGAAAGGAAGAAGGGTAGGGGGGTAAAAGGTAAAAAACACCAAAAAAATAAGCAAATACATTTCCATTCACTGTGTCAGCGTATTTCAGAACTGGCAAGTCCTGACTTTACATTTAGTGGCATTCTATTTATATACAATACCCAACAGTATAGTTTTACAGGTGTATGTGCTATGGGTGATATCTTGAGCAGTACCCTCATTGCTTGTAGTGCCCCTGCGGTCTAATTGAGGTATGACTCCTGTCTAAAGAGCATATCTGCATGATTGCCTGCAGGTTGTTCCTCCACCCGAGGTTGGTCAATTCAACCCTATGTTCGAGGGCGGTCGTTCTTTGGTCATTGTTGCTGCTAAATATATATATATATGTGTACCAGTGCTGCCCTCTGTTATCGTGTGGTCTTCTAGGCTGCCCACCCATTATACCTGGCTGTCCAATGCCTGTGTGGGTTGCGAGTCCCAGGCTATGGTACTGACAGTGGATCGAAAGTTATCCATTTGTGCCAATTATTGTGTGTGGCAATCCTATGTTTAGGCGTAGCCGTAGACAATTGCTCATACCTAAGGTATTGTCGTATTTTACTATCCAGCCAGCCATCCTCCTGCAAAGACAAGGTAAACAGGAGGGTGGCTGGAAAATGAGCTCTGTGTGTGTGTGAATGTATGTCTGTGTGTCTGTCTGTGTGTCTGTCTGTGTGTATGTCTGTCTGTCTGTCTGTGTGTCTGTCTGTCTGTGTGTTTGTCTGTGTGTCTGTCTGTGTGTCTGTCTGTCTGTGTGTCTGTCTGTGTGTCTGTGTGTCTGTCTGTCTGTCTGTCTGTGTGTCTGTCTGTCTGTGTGTCTGTGTGTCTGTCTGTCTGTGTGTCTGTCTGTGTGTCTGTCTGTATGTTTGTTTGTGTCTATGTCTGTATGTCTGTGTATGTCTGTCTGTGTATCTGTGTGTAGGTCTGTCTGTGTGTCTGTGTGTATGTCTGTCTGTGTGTCTGTGTGTATGTCTGTCTGTGTGTATGTCTGTCTGTATGGATGTATGTCTGTATGCATGTATGTCTATATGTATGCATGTCATTATGTGTGTATGAATGTCAGTGTATGTATGTCTGCATGTCAGTATGAATGTGTGTATGTCAGTATGAATGTCTGTCTGTATGTCCTTATGCATGTGTGTCTGTATCTATGTTAGTATGTGTCTGTCACTATGTACGCCTGTGTGTCTGTATATGTGTGTATGTCTCAGTATTTGTGTGTCAGTATGTATGCCTATATGCGTATCAGTATGTGTGTCTGTTAGTATGTATCAGTGTGTGTGTGTGTGTGTGTGTTTATCTGTGTCCTTTTGTATCAGTGAATGTGTTTGTGTCTGTGTGTGCATTCCTGTGGGCGGGATTTGGAGGTGGTCTCTGTGGGCGGTTTTGGAGGCGGGCCCCCAGGGGCCCAGACCCTGAGCTCAGTTAGGGGCCCCAAAATTTCTGGTGGCGGCCCTGGCTGCCATGATTACAATTATCATTAGCTGTCTATCTTGGAAAGGGGTGGTTGTAGGTATTAGTAGAAATAGACCTATACCAGGTGTGATCTTTCCTCGGAGGACCCCCAAGGAGTTACAGACCCCCAACGGTTGTATATTCGGGCAGTGCCACCATATGTGACTCATTGTACCTCTGTGCTGTTCACACCTCCAACATTGTGCTGAGGATAGTGGGTACATTTTGTTTAGTTTATCAGGTGTGAGGTACCATCTGTAAACCAATTTTTTGTGTGCTTCCACATGCGAGTAGCAGGATGTAATACCCTTTAGTGCTAAGATTGAGCGCAACCACTGATCTCTTGTAAAGTGTATTGCTTGTTCCCTATTCCACTGTGCCATAAAAGAGAAGTCTGATATTGTGGTATTATTTCTTAGGGCTGCATAACTGAGGGATAGGGAGCGAGCTTTGACTGGGGCCTTATGGCATCTGTCATACAGCGCCAACATCTCTTTGCTGGAGTCATCTGCGAGTTGTGGTGTATGTATTACTCGGTCTTTGATTATGCTCTTTAGTTGAACATATGGGAAGATGAAGGATGATGGTAAACTGTATGTGGCTCGTAATTCTGTGAAGGGTGTGATGTCCCCCTGTGAACATAGATCATTAATATGGGTAATTCCCAGTTCTGACCATTTTGGTAAAGATAACCATGGTGATATAGATTGTAGCGCCCCTATGGGTGCCCATTTTAGGAATTTGTTATTAGTCGCTTGCAGGCGGTGCAACTGGTCCCAAACCTGTATGGTGGCCCTAGTAAGGGGCAATAGTGTGTAGGATTTGTCTCGTAGGCGTTTAGGTGTCCACATATAGTCTATAGCTGAGCTTCCTGTACAGTAGTCATTCTCCATGTCAACCCACTGTAGCGTATTTTTTGGAGCATGTAATTTAATAGCTGCTTCTATGACCGCTGCTTTATGGTATTGTAGAACATTAGGGAAGCCCAATCCTCCTGAGCCAACCAGGGTTTGCAGCAGGGAAAGGGGTATGCAGGGTTTATTGTTTTCCCACACAAAAACTTATAATAATCTCTGAATCTGAGTACTCAGCGAGGGTGAGAGAGGTAGTGGCAACATTCTGAAAACATATAGTAATTTCGGTAGTAACATCATTTTGACAGTATTTATCCTGCCTAGCCATGTGATCTGTACATCTTTCCATTTATGTAAAAGCTGCTTACACATTTGAGGGAGTGTGGATATGTTATGCATGGCTGTTCTCCTAGGAGTAGCAGCAATTTTGACCCCTAGGTATGTGATGTGAGAGTGTCTCCAGTCGAAGGTGAAGTGGTTTTGTAGTGTAGCTACAGTTGTGGTCGGTAGCCGGATTGGGAGTGCTTGGGTCTTAGCTTGATTTAGTTTGTAGTATGATATTTGTCCAAAGTTATGTAGAGCGCGCATAAGATGTGGTAGGGATTGCGTGGGCTTAGTCATGGATATTAGGACATCATCCGCACACATTGCCAGTTTGTATTCTGCGTGCTTTATCTGTATTCCCCTGATGTTTGTGTTCTTGCGGATTGTGTATGTTAGTGGTTCAAGGGATAACACAAACAACAGGGGGGACAGCGGACACCCTTGGCGTGTGCCGTTTGTGATCTTAATGGGGTCATAAGGAGCCTCCACTGGTGACCTTGGCTGCTGGGCTGGAGTACAGGGCTAGTACGCCTGTAATGAATGTTGTGGGGAAGCCGAATTTTAGGAGAACTTGTTCCATGTACCTCCAATTCAATCTATCGAAGGCCTTCTCTGCATCCAGCGCCAGTAGAAGACCTTCCATTTTATGTGTTTCCATATGGGCCAGTATGTTGAGGATTTTCCTAGTGTCGTCTGACCCCTGTCTTTGCTTAACGAAACCTGATTGGTCATTATGTGTTATTCGGGTGAGAATGTCTTTTAATCGTTCGGCTAGAGCTTTAGCGTACATTTTCGGATGGCTATTGAGGAGAGAGATTGGTCGGAAGTTCTGGCATAAATTTGCCAGTTTTCCAGGTTTGGGTAGTGTGGAAATATGAGCGAGTAGCATGTCCGGAGGCATAGACCCTGTTTTAAAGCAGTGGTTTAAGAGGTCTGTTAAGTGAGGTATCAGTAGGTCGGAGACTGTCTGATAATATATGTTAGTAAAGCCATCCGGTCCTGGGGATTTGTGTGTGGGCAATTTATTTATGATGTTTAGTATTTCTGTGCTAGCGATGGGGCGAGTAAGGGTCTCTATTTCTGCTTCTGTGAGTTTGGGTAGATCAATGTCAGCTAAGAAGTGTTGTATTTGAGTTCCTGAAGGAACGTGAGTAGACTCTTGCTTCTCTAAATTGTAAAGTGAGCTATAATAGTTTGTGAATTCTTCCACAATGTCTTGTGGGTTCATCAGTTTTCGCTTATCTGAAGATAAAAGAAATTCCACCCGTGAGTGGGAAGTGCGTGTTTTAAGTTTGGAGGCGAGGATTTTCCCTGATTTGTTGCCTTGCGCAAATAATTTGTGTCTGCATCTTTGTAGGATATGATTAGTTTTGTCTAGTTCCACCTCATTGAGTTGGGTTTGCAGTGTTCGAAGTTTGTCATATTGTGTTTGTGTGGGGTTTTGTTTATTGGCGTGTGTGATGACCATGATTTGTTGAAGAAGGTTATTGTAATTAGCCGTTCTCAGCTTTTTGGCATAGCTGCCGTATTTGATCAGAGAACCTCTGAGGACCGCCTTATGGGCTTGCCATATTGTGTCAATATTTGAGTCTCCTAAGCAATTTATATCGAAATACGTTTTAATGTTGTCTCTAATGTGTTGAACAATTTGGGGGTTTTTTAATAATGACTCGTTAAGTCTCCAGGATCCCTGGCCCTTGTTCGGAAATTTCTCTGTTATCGTCAGGGTTATGGGTGCATGGTCGGACCATGTTATCTGTCCTATGCTTGTTTTCTGTACTATCGGAGTTAAGGAGTGAGAGATCAGGAATCTATCGATCCTAGAATATGAGTTGTGCGCCTGGGAGTGAAAAGTTTGGTCATTTTCTGAAGGATGTAGCACTCTCCAGATGTCTAGTAGGCCTGCCTTGTGTATGTGACTCCTAACTTGGTGTGTGATGGCAGATCGTTTCTGAGCAGTGGCGTGTGACACTGTGGTGTCTGATGTTGTATCTAGGTTACTATCTAGGAGAAAGTTTGTGTGTGCCCCTATAATCAGTTTACCATATGTATGTGTTTGGGTGAGCAGAGTTATTTTGTCTAAGTATGTACACTGGTTTTCGTGGGGACCGTAGACATTCAGAAGCGTATATGGTTCGTTATTAATCTAACATTGTACTAAAAGGTATCTCCCTTCCTTGTCCCCTACTTTCTTATGAAGTGTGAAGGAGACGTCCTTACTGACCAATATTGATACGCCTCTCTTCTTTTTTGTGTAGCCTACATGGTACCCAATAGGGTAGAATTTAGACAAAAATCTAGGCATTCCTGAGAAAGTGAGTTTCTTGGTAGAAAGCTATGTGAACTTTTAGTTTCCTTGCTTCGGCTAGAGCTAATCTCCTTTTATAAGGTGAATTAAGCCCTTTGGTGTTGAGGTAAAAAATTGTCAGAGCCATTTATGTTGTGTATTGATGCTATCCCTAATTCTTTTAGGTGTATATCGCACCCATCCGGAAGTTATTAGTTTATATTTATAACCTTTTTTTGGTTGTTGTACATTAAGAGTCAAGGCGTATTGTCTTATCCTTTCCTGTGAGTTTACCTGACCAGTTAGGAAGTTTTCTGGTGGGTACCATGAAATAGGTGATCCTTGAGGAGGGAGGAGGGGGGAGGGTTAGATAGCCAAGTGGCAACTATATACAACATGGAGTACAGACGGTCTCCGTCTGTTATCGAGAACTGATCTTGCGGCTCTATGGAGCCAAGGTGGGGGAGGGTGTTCTTGAGATTTGAAAAACTGCCAAATACCCTTCCGGTATCCCACGCTCTTGGGGTAGTCTGGGAGCTAGAGTGTTAGGCTGTTTGGCTATATACAGTTCTACGTATACATGTAGCATTCCTGTCTGGTAAGATGCTATTAAAACAATAAAACATAATGATCAACTCATAACAAAACATCAAATGCATTCAGGTATATATGCTCACGTATCTCTATGACTGTGAACCAGGTCCGTGTTAGAGAACGGCAACCAAAAGGATGTTTTTTTTTTTTTTTTCGTTTTTGTAACTCAGTTCCTGTCACATGTGTTTAGACACGGATATCCAGTCTTTGGACACTTTTGTAGGTGACTTGCATTGTTTGCCAGGCGGGTCCACGGGCAGGTTCCAGTCCTTGAGTAGTTGGACGCCTTCTCTGGTGGTATGGATTTGGTGCTCCACTCCTTTCCTCCTGACCATTTGTAAGTTATATCAGCGTCCCTTAACGCTTTGGTGACCGGTGCCATATCTCTGCGTTTAGCCAGTGTCGTTGCCGACAAATCTGTGAAGAGTTGTGTGCCATCGTATTCCCTTGGGATGTTATCCCTATGCCTTGCCGCTCTTATGACGCTTTCTTTAGAAGTGAAATTGTGTACTCTAGTGAGCACATCTCTTGGTATGGAGACTGCAAGGAATCGTGACTTGGGAAGCCTGTGTATACGATCCAGGCGTAGGTCTGCCTCTGGGAGATCAGGGCACAGTGCTTTGAATAACTTTATGGTGATGTCCTGCAATTACGTTGGCTTATTATCCTCTGGGATGCCGCGCAGGCGTATGTTGTTTCTTCTATCGCTGTCTTCATGGTCCGCTACTTTTGCAAACAAAGTATCGATTTTAGCCCCAAAGGAGTCATAGGCCTCTACTAAGTTATTATGGGCCTCTATGATTTCCTCAGTTTTATCTTCCAATGTAGATGTATGCTCCCCTATGGCTTTGATGTCGGCTCTAACATCACAGGCAAGCTTGCTGAATTCTGTTTGTAGATTGTGTTGCAGCTCCTGCAGCATTCTGTGTAGTGAGGATTCAGAAGCTGGCGCTGAATTCCCCAGGGAGATAGAGGTGCTGTCGCTGCGATCGGAGCACGCTGCTGGCGATGTGGGGCCTCCGCCGACATCTTGGGCCCGGTTCCTGCGTGGCGTGAGCGATTTAATTTGCAGCTCTGCCGGGCGTAGGTTAGCTTTTTTTTGTTTAATTTCGTTTTTATTGAGTTTTCAAGTTGAATCATCAAAACAAGGGGTACAGAAGAAGGAGGGGCAAAAATAGGTTGTACATAGTGGGGTTGCACATATTTATACATTGTTATTAAAATGATCAACAACCGTGTCAGCATAACCCCAGTGTACCGTCGTCATTTTTCAGCATTACAAAGGCTTTCGGAAGGTGGGGGGGGAGACTTGAGCAGGCAGTTAGATGTGGGGGTAGGGGGGTAGGACGTGGGGGTAACCTGTTGCTATTATGCTGTGAAAGTGTTTAGAAATCGTTAACCAATGCAATGTGGCCTATCATACAATTTAGAGCTGTATAATTAGTTCTCTAGTCGCTGGTGGTCGTGGGTGGCGGTGTTGTGGGGGGAGGGTCCTCCAGTAATTAAACCATGGTTCCCAGGTTTTTGAGTACTTGTCCCTCTTACCCTGGGTCGCCCAATGTACGTCTTCCAGTTCCCTGGTCCCTTCTACTTGTTGAACCCACTGTTCCCTTGTGGGGATCCTAATTTGACGCCAGTGTCTAGGTATGAGGGCATTGGCCTCCCCTAGGAGAATGTTCAGTAGGCGTTGTTTATAAGGGTCTAACTGGGACTGGGGCCACCCTAGGAGTATTTGTGAGGGAGCTAATTGTGTCCTCAGGGGTATTAGTTTCGGTATGACATTAGGTATGTCGGTAAGGATTTAAGTCCAGAACGGAACTATTTTCTTGCATCCCCACCATATATGTTCCATGTTCCCTTGTGCCTCTTCACATCTCCAGCATCGGTCGCTGATTGTGGGCCAGTAGGTATGCAGTAGTGCTGGGGTTCTGTAGTTTAGCTTTTTTCGCTGTCCGTAAGGACATTGTCGGTTTGTTCAGCTTACCGCTCTATTGTTGTGTTGGGTAAGGCTGTTTATGCTTGGCTATTTGCAGTTTTGGTAATCACCCTCGTCGGAGCTGGGAGCTTACACGTCCATGTTCGCGCGCTGCCAGGCCACGCCCCCGGAACACCAATAATAAGTATTTTTTATATCTTTTAATAGGTTTGTGTCATGCCCAGCGAGCATGATTCATTGTTGCACTGTAGAAATATTGTTAATAAATGCATGTGTATATGGATACATTAAATTGTTACCTAATAGGGATGGTATGAGTAATTACATTACTGGACAAGTTAATTGGGCTGCTACAGAAAATGTACCATCTGTCAGATCACATGAGAAGGTTTACAAACTAGATCCTTTTCTTTGAAGCCAAACATCGAGCTGTGTCTCTCTCTCACTAGCTGTGAAACATTGCACTCAAAAGACATTCATGTGTACATTTCCCCAGACCTATTGGCTGCACACCTTTCGGCATTCTGGTAAAAGTCATATCTAAAAAACGTTAACAATAATCCAGAGAAGAAGAATAATGCCTCCTGTTATACATATTAATATTGCTGAAGGTATCCCTTACAAAAGATGTCCAAACATCACTAGCATACCTTATGCAATATTGGGAATGTCTGTTATTCTAATCTGTTGGGTGCCTTTGGAATGGATAAATTGTGACAATTTCAGAGATGTAAAAATAGGATTTTTTAAATAAACTGTTATATAAAATTTGGTGTTTAAATAGACCAAAGATGAGATGGGAGCAGTAATCAATCTAGAATTCCTACAGTCACACCTACCCTGTACCTCCTTTGGGTCCAGCTTGGAAACCGGAGATGGGGCAAAGTGTATAAAGTCTATGAAAGGTAAAAGTTCAATGTACTTATGTGAGTCAACATCTAATTTTGAGTGAGTTGCCATATTCCCCTATTTGAATTCCCCAGAAAAGAAGGTATATTTACTGAACTAACAAAGTGAGTAACTCGGATTATCTGTAATTTTCTCCTTTTTATTTTTAACTATTTTTTATGTATGGACTGTGATTTTTTTGGGGGTCTGGTTGCAGTGTCCCTAACCTTGCAATGTAAAACAAAGCAGTTAAAAGAAAGTGCAATGTTTACATTAAAGGCTTAAGACTGCCACTAGAGGACCTAAGGCACCCCATTTATAAATTGCCTTGGTGGTGGCAACTTTTGGTGGTGTTAAGAGGGAGCTTTTGTCATTATTTTTGGTCTAGTGCAGACAAATAGTGATTTGTAACCATTTTACCACGTAATCAAGTCATAGCACACTTGAACATGTGGAACTAATTCATTAACACTCATTTATGCCATCCCAATATGAATTGGGTTTTTTTGTTATTTTTTTTTTTAGAAAACTTCAATAGCAATGGCAACTCGGTGAAAATTCCTGAAATTCCTCCTTAAAGGACAATAGGCATGTGAAAAATCTGCTGAAACAGGGCAGATTTCAAAACAGCCCCATTTTATTGACATGCCTAGATGCTCTCAAGTAAGCTTCTCCAAACAGCTACCAATGAGGGGGAAGGGGCCCTGGGACAGATCAAAGCGCCTGGAACACCCTGACTGGGAAGCAAGGTGCCTTTGCCTCCAAGTCACCTGGTGCTGTTTGATGCTTACTTAGTTTTAAGCTAGTTGACAGAGGGACAAGGGGCTCCGGCCAGCTCTCATATGGCCTGGCACCAATTTCTCTATTGACAAGGAGTTGGATAGTTCACTGAGACAGTTTTTTCGCTAACCACTTAGTGTGCTGCAGTTGTCTCTATCTTTTATCCTACCATTTTATTTCCGTATGATTTTAATAAGTTTGATACCGTACCTGCGAGTTTGCTAACATGTCTGATTACTAGTTGGTGTCATATTATCTCAACCAACAAATAATAATCGTGCACAGTCCTATTAATCTGAGCCTAACAGTCCACTAAGCTATTCGCGGCCTGCTCATCGTGCATTAATGTTGCCAGTGTACCTGCTGATACTATTTTGAATACACACATTAATATTTAAAATGTGGTTTCTTTTAGCATTATCGTAATTGTTGTAATTGTTATGTATAATCTTCATGCCACAATAAAAATGCAGATTGACAAAAAAAAACAAAAAACAGGCTGAAGCATTGTAACAAAAGAATAAGAAAGAAGAATAATTCTTATTCTTCAAGGTGCTCATGATATTAGGATTTTGCCACATCTACAACAAAAAGTGTCCTTTACGTCTATATATAAATTGATGATTCCCTCCTTCCAGGGCACAAACGAAAAGCAACATGATGTTTTTTCCAGATCTTGAGCTTAGTTATGATTTATGCATGATTAAGGTCAACATGTAGTTACTCTCTAGCTGTTCTTTTGTCCTAGTGAATGTATGCATCATCAAGTATAATGATGTGCCTGGACTTTTGTACTTTTTAAGGTAAGATCCTTTGGCCAAAATGAAATGTCAAGTTTATTGGTTCTCCGGAGATGATGCAGAACTCACATGATCAAACAGGGTTATTCACTAAAATGAGTATTATTGGGAATTCTAAGTGTATTTGAAGTTTAAAGCAACACTTTAACACTTTAAAATGTATTCCTAATGCTCCTCCATATTTAGATTCAGCCCCCTCCTCTAAATTAAAGGAACATGCTTTAAGCAGCCAGTACAAGTTTGCATAGCAGTTTTACAGCATTTGCCCTCCATGCATATCCTGCAGATCCACAATTTTTTTCTTGTCACATCGGGGCGATTTTCCATCAAAACTGTGCAAAAAAAGTGCATTACTGCAACTCTTTCTCCATCAAATTCTCTCTGTCACTCACTGGGTTTCAAAGTTGCAGACAATGTTTGTGCTTTCAGAAAGGTTTAAAAGTTAGGAATTTACAGCCCCGAGATTCCCTTGGTGCTGCCGTCTGCTCCTCCGGTAAGGTCATTCCACAGTTGTTGATCACCCCCCCCTCCTCATCACCCCCCTCCCTCTCACAATCACCCCCCTCTCCTCATCACCCCCTCCTTCTCACAATCACTCCCCCTCTCCTCATCACCCCCCTCCCTCTCACAATCACCCCCCCTCTCCTCATCACCCCCCTCCTTCTCACAATCACCCCCCTCTCCTCATCACCCCCTACCTCTCACAATCGCCCCCCTCTCCTGATCACCCCCCTCCTTCTCACAATCACCCCCCCTCCTCATCACCCCCCTCCCTCTCACAATCACCCCCCCTCCTCATCTCGACTTTTTTTTTATTTATTATCCGTGCCACATTTTTTTATAAAGGTTAGTACCAATCACAACATGTTTCATTTAACATATTGATATATATCACAGTAATGATGTATTTTATTGTCTCTCGTGTAATTTACAAACTTAAAAATGGGAGGTGAAAGGGCCTCATAAGTGGAATAGCCTAGGGCCTCTTTTCAACTAAATCCGGCCCTGGCTACTGGCGTAAAGCTTTACTTTTCCTTTGGTCCTCGTCAAATTCAATCATATGTGTATCACTAGTATGGATACCATATGCACCATGTGTTTCAGGGCACATATTTATACAGAATGATGGGAAACATACAGAAAGCGCTGTCCTGCAGTATGTAGAAGTCACATGCTGCAGGTAGTAAATCATGTGATAAATCAATCAGGAATCCAGCAGCATAAATATTATCCTTAATGCAGATCCTGATTCCAAATAATGGACCAGACAGAGAAGAAATACATTTTAAATGTTCTGTCTGTCTTTAGTTTGGGAGATAAATCGGAACAGTTATAGCTTTGTAGGACTTTGACTATTTCAGAAACGACATTATTTTGATACTTGGAACAGAAAATTTGACTAATCGAATCTTTTAACTACAAGTTGAGATTTTTCAACCCAAGTGGAATATTTAGGGCAGGTTTTCCACCAAATAATCAAGGTTATTAGGATTCCTCAAGACAAATTATTTAATGAATTATAACTTGAATAAAAGCTCGGTTTTGCCAGTAGTCACCATAGACTTCTTTAAGATCTCTCTGATTTTATATCTGGTTTTATCTCATCTTTTCTTGCCTTTGATGAGTCTGGTTAATGAATATAAAACTGAAGAAGGTGTAATAATTTAAACAGGTGTAAGGGTGTAATAGTCAATGGCTGACAGTATTAATTATGTGATGATTGTCCTCCAGACTTTTTGAGATAACAGGTGTATTATTTTTCCAGATGGTCGAGTGCATGCATTTAGCTTCCTTGGAGGTATTTTCTAAATATTTGTTTTAACATCAATTTTTCTTCAATGATGAAGCCTTGCTTTCTTATCTATTGTTGTCGGTTGGACCATGTTATAATTTGGGTGTATCCAAGATACAAAATAATTTTGAGCACATAAAAGAAAGCCAAATACAAGTAGAAAATAGAAGATAATTGCCCAGATATAATTACAATTAGGAAAACCCATATGTTACCGTTCCCACCTAAAATACTAATTGATTTCACAACAGACTTAATTTAACAGTCATGCCACCTTGCCCTTTAAGAATTTAATCAATTAATTAGCTCATTTACTACATGCTACTGGCGTAAAGCTTTACTTTTCCTTTGGTGGCTAAAAACATGAACATTTTTGCAAGCCAGTAAATGAGGTGGGAAAAGTATGATGCCAAAGTATTTATTAAAAATACAATTCAAGAATTCAGTCATCGTTGAGATTAAATTATGTTCAAACTAAATGACAGATAAAAAAGTTGGAACTATGATGATAGTTACCGGTTATAAAGAAGACTTCTTTGGAAATCTACGGATAACTTAAAACATTAAATATATCTTATACATCAGGTATAGAGGAATTGAGGCTGGGGGAGGAGGGGCGTCTGCTTTTAACATAGGCCAACATAGGACAACTGAGGAGCTGAGAGGAACTGCCCATCTGGGTCATTAACAGATATGAGGACACATGTTGCCTGGAGGGTCCCAAATTTAGGAACGAGCCGAACAAAAATAAAACTGAAACAAAATACCAACAGGGATAAAGTGTAGACATGCTCAGGAATAGCAAAAGTTCAGGTCAGGCAGCACACGTTCGCAGGCAATAAACAAGCAAATTGGGTCAGATCCTGGAGAGACAATAGAAAGCAAAGTAGATGTGTATACTCTGAGAGAACAGTACAACTGAACACAGGAGACACAGTCAGTTGTAGTTACACAGGCAAGAGGGACACACTTCTCCCACATCATTAATACCCCAAACCACACCCACTTAACCTCCCTGGCGGTATGATTATGTCAGGAATTTTGTACCAAAAGCGGTACCATTTTTTTTGCATTTGAATGTCAGGCATGTCAATCAAATTTTAATTAATCAAATCACATAATTACGTTAAAAGATTATTTAAATATACATGTAGAATTTTAATATATATGCATTTATAGGTATTTAAATTCTACGTGTATACTAATGTAATTTTTTATGTAATTATATGTATTTATCTCTATATATATATTTGCGGTTATTTGTATTTTATATATATATAGATATATATAGAATGTCATTCTAAGTGTATTTTGTTACCGATATATATATATATTAATAACAAAATACAGTTAGAATGAAATTACATATGCATATATAATTTATATTAAATTTTGTTTCAATATTTTATTTATTTATTTTATTATTTTATTTATTTATTATTTTAATTATACTTATTTATATATAATATATATATATGTACATCTATTCTATATATAATATATATACATATTATATATATGTAACGTCATTCTAAGTGTATTTTAATATTAATATATATACTTATATTAATATTAAAATACACTTTGTATGACGTTACATATATATAATATGTATATATATTATTATATAATATATATACATATTATATATATATAAAAATATATTTAATTTATTTTTACACTTGTCTTTTATTTATTTTTTTATACTTCCCACCAGCAGGGGGACTGTCTGATATTTCAAACAGTCCCCCTGCTGGCAGATCCACAGCCAGCTATAGAGGGCCATGTGATCGCTCTTTGAGAGCGATCACATGGCCCCCGGGGGCCTGATTTGCCGTGGGAGGGCTGCCTGGGCTGTGAGGCAGTCCTCCCGAAGCGGATCGCGGCGGAGGTAAGTACATCTTATCTACCCCGAGCGTGACTCGGGGTTACCGCTTCTGGCAGCGAAAATTAACCCCGAGTCACGCTCGGGAATACCGCTAGGGAGGTTAAGTAATCATGCCTCTTTAAGAAGATGTCCATTGTGCACACGCTCACCTAAGAGATCCTTGGTATAATGGGACCCCACACCCACCGTGGGCAATGCTGCCACATGCTCTGAGTGAATCACAGGCCGTGGTGAGGAGGAGAGAGACATTCATCAGTCCTGATGAGCAGACCAGCCATGACAACGATTCTGGAGTGCACCATGTGATGCCACTGCAGACAAGGAAGGAGGTGCAGCAAGGGAACACCAGGTAAGTGAGACCCCTCCTATCTGACTTGCCATGGTCTATGTTATCCAAAAGTGAGTTGTGACTTGCGGTCTGCATTTACGGAATCCCTGACTTTAATTTTCCCGCTACTCTGTACACCTTGACCTTGGCCTATCCCTGTTTACTCGTCTGTTATAGCTGCAGACTGTATTCTACACTTTCATACATTAACCCCGGCCACTCTAAAGGACCGGTAATATGTTTTCCTGTAGTATAGATACTTTTAGCACCGAACTTTGCATGTTGGGGTGTCTAGTCTTGACAGAACAGAGTATTTAGGCTCTTTTTAATGCAATATTTTATGAAAACATCTGGCACATGCTGGAACAAGATGAGTATTTCTGCCTATTTCCAAAGGAAGCACAAACGGTGGGTATATATATATATATATATGTGTGTGTGTATATAGTGAAGTACTGTCAGGTATAGAACATGAACACTTTACATATGCTTTTATTTACACAAAATATACCTTCCACTAACATTTCAAATTGCATCTATCTAGACCACAAGTAATTTGACAACTGTTCACTTAGGAAATATAGTCTGCATAGTGCATATACTTGATGCAGACTACAGGTACAGAACCATGCCTTGTTTAGAAAATGGTTCTAAATATGTGCAATGAAGCACAGAAGGAAGTAAATGGAAGATTTCATCCCCCAGAGGGAATAAATAAAGAGAAGAGAAACAGGGAGGGTAGGTGAGCAATATAAAGAAAAAGAAAATACGTCTGTAGGTCAGATACAACACAATAGGATTTATAAACTGATAAATTGGAAGAATATCTGACTAGGACACATCAAGGACAAATGACCAAGGAATCAGGAATCAGGAACATGCAGCACTGTTGAAGATTTATGCATGAATGCTCTGGGAGGCTGTGAGATGAAATAATGTATTTAAATAATGAGGTGAAGTTATCTAGGTGTCTGAATATTAATGTCAATAATTGAGTTTATTCATATAAAGCTTGGTAAATTAAACAACTCAATTGTTGAATCTTTGGCTCAACAAGAAAGGCTAATGAATCCAAATAGTTTACATTACAGAAAATAGGTCGAATTTGTTTCTAGTTATAAATACTAATGATTTTGGCCGTGCTAAGTGGTGAGATATTTAAAACATTAATGTAAAATAACAAGCTAAATCTGCTTTTTATGAAGTATTGTCCCAAGACGGTGGTGAATTCTGTATATGTATTTAGAACCCTTATGCAATAATTCTTTAAATAACTTTTCCTTGTATGTGCACTATATAAAGTGAAAGAATGTTCATTTGGTTCCCTAGCTTCTACAATCATCTACAATTTGTAGCGAAAAGGGGGTCAACTATAAGTGTTAACCCATGTTAGTTACAGCAGCCGAAGATGTCTTTTATATTTCTCCTAGTGTCAGGCTCCCATAGGAGAGAGGTTTTCCTCTAAACCAAGCATGTCAAACTTGCGGGCCCGGGAAGCCTGGAGTACATGCTGGTGTTTCCCCACATTGCAGGTGTCTACTCTGCTAGCACTTACCCGACCGGAGAGGAGGGCCAGCGAGGGAGCTCAGTGGTCTTGCTCCTCACTGCTCCCTCGCACGGTCTGTAGTGAAGACGGGCGCCGGAATATGACGTCATATTCCGGCACCCGGCATCACTAAACCACGCGAGGGAGCAGTGAGGAGCAGGACGGAGATCTCCAGACAGAAAATGCCCACACAAGCTCCGAAAGGTAGGGAACAATAAATTAAATGATGTGAGTGCAAGAATGTGTAAATGTGTGTGTGTGTCTGTCAGTGTGTGTGTCTGTGTCAGTGTGTGTGTGTGTCAGTCAGTGAGTGTGTGTGTGTCTGTCTGTCAGTGAGTATGTGTCTGTCTGTCAGTGAGTATGTGTGTGTCTGTCAGTATGTGTGCGTGTGTGTGAGTGTGTTTGTATGTGTGTGTGTCTGTCAGTGAGTATGTGTGTGTCTATGTGTGTGTGTGTGTGTCTGTCAGTGAGTATGTGTATGTGTGTGTCTGTCAGTGAGTATGTGTGTGTCTGTCAGTGAGTATGTATGTGTTTGTGCCTGTCAGTGTGTGTGTGTGTCTGTATGTGGGTGTCTGTCAGTGAGTATGTGTCTGTGTGTTTGTCTGTCAGTGAGTATGTGTGTGTGTCTGTCTGTGTGTGTGTGTTTGTCTGTGAGTGTGTGTGTCTGTCAGTGAGTGTGTGTGTGTGTGTGTGTGTTGGTCAGTGTTGCATTGGCTGCGACTGGACAGTGGAGTACCTGGAGGCGCATAGAGGCACGCAACGCCATGTGACATTGACGTGCTCCACCTTCAAAGGGTTTCAAGAAGTAGCGGGAGGATCAAATTTGGCACAGGGTGGTAGAGGGGGTGGTTTAGTAGAGGGTGGGTAACTGGGATTTAGTAGAGGGGGGTGCTCTGGTTTAGTAGAGGGGGATGCTGTTTTTTTTTCTATACTGTACTTTTTAAAATAAACCTACATTTCTATGAAAATTTAAGGTATTTTTTTTTTGTGGCCCACATAAACTTAAACCTTGTTTATGTGGCCTGTGCTAGACTTTGAGTTTGACATGCTTGCTCTAAACTGTTCTCTATCCACCTTGTTCTCAATCTGACCAGATTTTTAGAGTCTTCCAATGAAAATGCATCTGCACAATTTGATGCTATCACTAAACTTCACATTCTCTATTTTAAACTAACAAATAAACCTTACTCCACATGGTTTCTGTGTCTCGTGTCTAACTTATGCGCAAGATTCAAAATATAACCTTCCTAACATTGTTCCCTTTATGTAATCTAAGATTCAATTAATGAACATTGCATCTAGATGCAGTGAAATTAAATATATGTTGTTTATTTATAAAGCTTCTATATTCTCTACAGAATTGTGCAAAGGTAAACTCAACAAAACATAGATGTAAAGTTTGAGAAATTTGATTGGGCACAAACTGTATTCAATGCTGATCATTGAATGCACAGCAATGTTAGTCTCAAAACCACAGACCAGTCTGAAAGAATATTTCCTTTCTGTAAGTGGATACATTACTTATAAATATAATTTATGTCAATTTAATGTTCAATGGACCATAATTTAATTTTGCTTTAATACATAGGTCTCAATTTAATTTTGTAGAATTAGCTTTCCAAATGTTTTAATTTTTTTTGAATAACATTTTTAAATGATTAAATATTATGAAAAAATATTTAAATTTTGTAATATTTTAATAGTTTGTGATATATTATTTGTATATGTTATATTTGGACTCACTCCAAATCCCCACACTACCCTCTGAGGTGAGAGATAATATAGTTGTGGACGTCAGGGTAGAAGAGGTGGCTTCAGCAGTAGTAACATTCAAAACACACAAGAGTCCAGGACCAGATGGATTTTACAGCCCTGTATTATGAGGTGTTTGGCGGGTCTCTACTTCTCTGTAAAGTTGTTAATGCATTCCTAAAATAGATATGCTCTCGCCAAACAACTGCCTTCTTCCCAAACCCAACAAAATTGTAAATAACCTCGGTATTATCACCCAATACCCCTATTAAATGTTGTTCAAATTAATGATAAAGGTCGTTGCTAACAGGCATGGCTAACTGGTACTTGGAAGATTGGATTCACCTGGATCAGGTCGGATTGATTCCAAAACAGGTAAGCAGCCGATAACACGAGAAGCTGTATAGGTCCTCTATGGTATGTTATATCCCTTTATGCAGAGAAAGTATTTGATCATCTCCTGTGGCCCTTCCTGTTCATGGTTCTGGCACACCTTAGCTTCCATTCTAACTACTTCAATACACTAATAACCAAACTCTCCCGCAAGCCCAAACGACTGTTTCATGCTTTTACCACTCTTCTTCGCCCTGTCGTGCCTCCTCCTCCTACCAACTTGAAACCCACAAACTTTGCACACACTTCACTGAGAAGATTTCTACAATCAGGGAAGAGATATCTCATCTCTCTCCATCCACTTCGAACCTTTCCCCTAACCACACTCCCTCAGCTGTCCTACGCTCAATTGCACCCGCTACAGCAAAAGAGGTTTCTACTCTGCTCCGTTCCTCCTGCCCCACCACCTGCTCCCTCAATCCTATGCCCTTGTATCTCATCTGCACTTTGTCTCCTTCTCTTCCCTGCCTCTCACTAAAATTTTCAATCTCTCCTTCTCTTCTGGCACATTTCATCTACCCTTCAAACGTGCAGCCAACTACCGCTCTATCTCACTACTGCCATTTGTCTCCAAGATCCTTGAGCGAGTGTATGCGAGATTGACAGACTTCCTCGTATCCAACTCTTTGCTTGACCCATTTCAATCTGTTGAAACAGCTGTGACCAAAGTATACAATTACCTTATCACTGCTAAATCCCATGGCCACTACTCTATCCAAATTCTCCTTAACCTTTCTGCTGCTTTTGACACTGTTGATCATCAACAGCTTCTTCTCATCCTCCGTAATCTCGGCCTACGAGATACCGCTCTCTCCTAGTGCTCTTCCTACCTCTCCCAGCGCTCATTCAGTGTTTCTTTCTGCCTCTGCCTCTTCTCTCCAATCCCTCTCTGTTGGGGTTCCCCAAGGGTCTGTCCTTCATCCCCTATTGTTCTCAATCTACACTGCCTCCCTTGGTAAACTAATCAGCTTCTTTGGCTTCCAGTTGGCTTCCAGTATCATTTCTATGCAGATGCACATTTATCTGTCCTCCCCTGATTTCTCACCACCTCTCTTGACTCGTGTCTCTGACGGCCTCTCTGCTATTTCCAACTGCATGGCTGCTCATTTCCTTAAACTGAATCTGTCCAAAACAGAACTTCTGGTCTTCCCTCCTTCAAGTGTTGCTACTCCCATTTCTCTTTACCTCCACGTTAATGGTGGTACCATCAGCTCCACCATGCAGGCCTGCTGCCTTGGTGTTCTCTTTGACTCCGACCTCTCCTTCACCCATCATGTCCAATAAATCGCCGAATTCTGCCGCTTCCATCTCAAAAACATTGTGCACATCTAACCCTAGTTACCACCTTATACAGCATAGGTGCTTGTCCATGCTGCTGTCCATGACTACTGTAATCCGCTTCTCAGTGGTCTTACATGTTCCCAACTTGCCCCATTACAGTCTAAAATGAATGTGGCAGCAAAGTTCATCTTCCACGCCTCCCCCCTTTGTCAGTCCCTCCATTGGCTTCCCGTGAAATATAGGGCTCAATTTAAGATCCTGACACTTGCTTACAAATCTCTACACAATGCTGCTCCCACCTACTTATCCTCACTAATACACAAATATGTCCCATCTAGTCCCCTACGCTCTGCCGGAGACCTACGTCTAACCTCTATTCGTACTCCTACCTTTGATGCTCAACTTAAAGACTTCTCTAAGGCTGCCCTTCCCCTCTCTGATAGACTCTCAACCAATCTCCACTCCTTCAAAAAATCTTTCAAAATGTACTTCTTTAGGAAAGCATATGAATTAAACTGTGAACAGCTTTCCCTCCCTGCAACCTGATTCCTCTCCTGAAACTGTCATCAAAACAAAACACTAAGCCCTCAATGAATACTATCCTAGCAACCTACTTTTCTATCCTACCCTTACCTTTTGTGTCACTATTCCCCATTCCCTCTAGCATGTAAGCTCATTGAGCAGGGCCCTCAATCCCTCTGTTCCTGTACGTCAAACTTGTCTGGTTACAAATACATGGCTGTTAGTCCACCCATTGTACAGCGTTACGGAACTTGTTGGCGCTTTATAAATAATAATAATAATAATAACTTTCTAGGCTTTTTCAACTCCCCCATTGGATTCCTCCTACTGCCGAATATGCCTCCTTCCCTATAGCTAACAGGAATAGAGAGGGAGGCCACTGTCCCCCCTTTTACTTGTCTTTTCCCTTGAAACTTTGCTGCAGGCGATACAGTCAGGCTAGGCTACGGTGGGGGATGTATTAGAGGCACATAAAATAGATTAGGCAATCCAGGCACTCAGGATTGCTGCAGGAAGGCAGGTTTATTGAAACACAAACTGCAATGTTCGGCCTACACAGAGGCTTGATAAAGGCCTTTGTGTAGGCTGAAACATTGCAGTTTTTGTTTCAATAAACACGCCTTCCTACAGCAATCATGAGTGCCTGGAAGTAATCTTCTAAGCTGGGTTTTGCCAACCGTGACCCTGATAAGCACCTTGATTCCTAAGTGTGAGTGCGGTATCTTCAGTTTGTGAATTACTACAGTATAAGAGGCACAGATTTGTAAAAACATTTTTTTAGAAAACATTACATTTAATCAATTTTAATTAAATCCCAATACTATCCAAGATAAATTATATTTTTCGTGTCATGCAAAATATAAGAAAATTATTTAAAAAAACGGAGCGATTAATACATTTTTAGACATCGGTATGGTATAAGTTTAGTAACAAAATCTATAAACAGTCTGTCATATTGTGTCCATCTTCTTCTGCTCCAAGATTGATAAATAATATTTCTGTGAATAATTCATATATCGTCATGTCGAGGGGACGAAGAGGATTAATGATCTGAGTTCCTTATATTAGGTCTCTGTCCTTTGCATTTTGTATAAGAAGGGTGACGATTCCTTTAACTCTTACTTTATCTAAAGTTGGCACCCTGATTCGGTATATGCTTCTAAATGTCGTTCTTTATCATCTGTGATTGTCGGTTAAATGTGATTCCGTTGAAAGTGTTGTCAATGAAGGAATCCAAATCTCCAAGCACATCAACTTCTTCATTGAAGGTGGGGCTTTCTGCTACAGAAGAGGTATAGGACTTATTTGTTCATTCAGAGATCCTATTGGACTGGCTACGCACACAGACATCACCTGTTTAGGGAAAGAGAACAATTGATTGGGACATTTTCCATAACGTATACTGGCACATATCTTTTATTTTCTTTATTTTTTTATATTTCAGACGTGTACCTGCCTTGTATATTTTTAACTGGTGATTCTGTATTTCAGGCCTTGGTACTCTTGTCATCATAAATATCTCCTCACTATCCTTCTCCTCCTAGCTCTTAGGTCTCATATCCTTTCTTAATCTTCTCCATTCTTTACTGCTTAAAGTTATAGATGGTAAGAGTAAAAAGGAAACAGAAGGGATTAACTTAATTATTCATATACTATTAAACTCCCCAATCCTTCCCACCCAAATGCCCCCGTACCCTATTTCTTATATGCTATTTTAAATTCTTGTTTGTAAATCTCTCATTCCCTGCCTATCCTTGGGGAGAGAAAGCACACCTTATGCCTAGTGTAATATAATTAATTTTAGACTTCTGTTTATCTGCCCATTTTTGGGGGGATCTACTTTTATTTCCATCTCCCTTTTCCTCCCCATCCCCTCCCTATAACAAGAAGTAAACTATACACACGTCAAGTGTTGAGCGAAAAGTACAGGAAAGAGGAGAGTAATGGTGTTAATTCTTGCGATAGGCGTGCATAGCCTATTGCATTAGGGTGTGCACCCTAAAGCACAAACATATGCCGCATGTATATGTATGTGTGTATATATATATATATATATATATATACATACATATGTGTATATATATATATATATATACACACACACATACATACACATATATATATATATACACACACAAACATACATATACTGCTGTGTGTGTGTGTGTGTGTGTATGTGTAAAGGTGCTGTGTGTGAGGGTGCTGTTAGTGTGCTGTGTGTGTGTGAGGGTGCTGTTTGTGTGCTGTGTGTGTGAGGGTGCTGTTTGTGTGCTGTGTGTGTGTGAGGGTGTTTGTGTGTGTGTGTGTGTGTTTGTTAGGGTCCTGTTAGTGTGCTGTGTGTGTGTGAGGGTGTTGTGTGTTTGAGGGTGCTATGTGTGTGTTTGTGAGGGTGCTGTTTCTGTGCTGTGTGTGAGAGGGTGCTGTATGTGTGTGGGTGCTGTATGTGCGAGGGTGCTGTATGTGTGTGGGTGCTGTGTGTGTGTGAGTGCTGTATGTGTGTGAGGGTACTGTGTGTGTGTGGGTGCTGTGTGTGTGTGGGTGCTGTATGTGTGAAGGTGCTGTATGTGTGTGCTGTGTGTGTGTGTGTGTGCGTGGTGTATGTGTGTGGGTGTGTGCGTGTGGGTGTGAGTGATTGTGGGGGTGGAGGTGGGGGTACATTACTTAATACCCCCCCTCCCTTCTTACCTTATGTATGGAGGGGGGATTTGTGTTCCTGCTGCCTTCCCTGGTGGTCCAGTGGAGAGTGAACTCTAGCCCCTGTGGGGCTAGAGTTCACTCACGCGAGAACTGAGCGTTGCCACGGCAACGCTCAGAACTCGCGAGAGGAACCCGGCGGAGCTGCTGGTTGAGCTCCCCGGGTCCTTTCCTGCCTCCCTCCATGCTGCAGTGGGGAGGGAGGCTGAGAGCAGAGCCGGCGCTCGGATAGCGCCGGCTCTGCATGAGCCGACAGGGGAGATCCTGAGATCTCCCCTGCCGGTCTCACTGCATAGGCGTGCCGCGGGAATTAGGGTGTGCCCAGGCACACCCGTCACACCCCGTGCGCACGCCTATGGGCCACTGTGGGCCACTGGTGCGAATCACGTGACCAGACCTGCCAAAAGGGGAGAACGTGCCCAAAAAGGGGGCATATCTGTCCAAAGAATTGGAAGGTCAGCCTGGCATGAATGCATGTCAGGCTGCCTGCCAATCCTGCAGGCTGTCCAACTAAGGGCATACTATGCAGGCAGCACCCTGAGCTTGACATAAATGCTTCCAATTATGCACTCACTCCATGCTTTCTAAGGACTGTCCCCTAGCACTCACATGTCCACTTGTCTCCTTACCTTCTTACTAGCAGGCAGAAGTTCTTGGTATATAGTCTGAGACAGAGAAAAGGTGTTTGTAGTGACTGTAGAAGAAAGGGAACATGCCACAATGTTAGAGAGACCAACGTCTGCATTACCTAAACTAATTTCATTGTCAGCCAGTCCACACAAGTTTTGTTCCCATACATCTCATTGTATTTGTTCTGGTAAGTAGAATCATTCCATTCAGGCCTTTTGCAGTAAACACTGTCTTTCAGAGAAAATAACTCCACTGGCCACTCCTTAGATGGCTGCTAGAGGTGCTTCCTGGGGCAGTACTGCCTAGTGTGCAGCACTGCCATTCAGTGTCTCACCCTCTGCATGCAGACACTGAACTTTCCTCATACAGATGCATTGATTCAATGTATATTTATGAGGAGATGCTGATTGGCCAGGGCTATGTTGGACTTGTGCTGGCTCTGCCCCTGATCTGCCTAGTTGACAGTCTCAGCCAATCCAATGGGTAAGTATTGTAATTTGCTCAGACCACCACTTCTGATGATGTCAGCAGACAGTCAGTTCAGAGGCAGAGCCAGAAGCTGCAGACTTGAATACAAGTTATATTTTACTATACTTAGGGAGGCAAGAAGGGGCCAGAGTGGTGGTTTTAACATAATAGGGTCAGAAATACATGATTGTGTTCCTGACCCTATAGTGCTCCTTTAAGCAAGAGTATGTGAAGAGTAGTTAGGGTTGCCACTTTTCTTTGAAAAAAATACCAGCCTTAATCATTTGCATAATCACAAGGAGTGACATCAGAGAAAATTCTGTAAAACCACCAACAAACTACTCACAGTTTGATTCTGCTGTATAGATGGATTGCTCCCAGTGTCTCAGTCTCGCAAGCCACCCAGTGTCTCAGTGTCCCTATGTATCACAGTGTCAGTGTCCCCATGTCGCCCAGTCCCCTAGTCTCCCAGTGTCTCAGTGTCCCCATTTCTCCCAGTGTCCCAATGTCTCAGTGTGTCCCCATGTCACTAGGATACTGGGGACACTGAGAGACATGGGGACACTGAGGGACATGGGGACACTGAGAGACATGGGGACACAGAGATATGGGGACACTGGGAGACATGGGGACCCTGAAACATTTAGGGAAACTGGGAGAAATGGGGACACTGAGACACTAGGGACACAGACACTGGGAGACATGGGGACACTGAAACATTTGGGGTCACTAAGACACTAGGGACACAGAGACATGGGAACACAGACACTGGGAGACTAGGGACACTGGCTGGGAGACGGACACTTGGGGACACTGGGAGACATGGGGACAGTTGTGGACATAGACATGGGGACACTGGGACATATAAGGACACTGGGACACATGGGGACACTAGGCACACTGAGAGACATGGGACACAGACACTGGGAGACTTGGGAACACTGAGACACTAGCAACACTGGATGGGGGACATGGGGACACTGGGAGAAATGGGGACATAGTGTCTCCGTGTCCCAATGTATCAGTGTCTCCCAATGTCCCTATGTCTCACAGCATCCCCATGTGTCTCAGCATCCCCATGTGTCCCAGTGCCCCCTAGTGTCTCAGTGTCCCCATGTTTTCCAGTGTCCCCAAGTGTCTCAGTGTTTCCAGGTCTCCCAGTGTCTGTGTCCCCATGTGTCCTAGTGTCTCAGTGTCCCCTAGTGTATGTGTCCCCATTTGTCCCCTAGTGTATGTGTCCCCTAGTGTCTCAGTGTCCCATATGTCCTCTAGTGTCTCAGTGTCCCCGTGTGTCCCCTAGTGTTTCTGTGTCCCCATGTGTCCCTGCTGCCTTCCCCCCCATCCCTCTCTTACCTGAGTTGTAGAGTTGCTGACTGTGCATTGAATGCCAAATTGCTCAATTTAGACCAAAATAGAAATCTTTGAAAAATTGCTTGATTGGAGAATGTTTAAAACGCAGTTATTTTGGTTTAAAATTTGTGATTGGGTTTTAACTCATCATAATAAATTATCATAAGTACAATAATTTTTATACAGTTCGTGTAAGTTCTGCAGTACTGTGTCAATAACTAACAAGCTGATGTAAGCAATATTCTGTGAAATAAAATATAACAATAGCACATATATATATATATATATTATTATTATTATTATATTATTTATAGAGCGCCGTCAAATTCCGCAGCGCTTTACAATGGGTGGATGAACAGACATGAAGTTGTAACCAGACAAGTTGGACACACAGGAACAGAGGGGTTGAGGGCCCCGCTCAATGAGCTTACATGCTAGAGGGAGTGGGGTAAAATGACACAAAAGGTATATATATAGTACGCCACAAAACAGCTGCTCACCGGTCTTTAAAAGTTCCAATATTTTATTAAGTATAAGTTAGAATAAGAGACCAACGTTTCAGTCCCCGCTCGGGACTTTCCTCAGGGTAACAAAATTTTCCTCAGGGTAACAAAACAACAGTCCCCGCTCGGGACTTTCCTCAGGGTAACAAAACAACAAGTTGTTTTGTTACCCTGCGGAAAGTCCCGAGCGGGGACTGAAACGTTGGTCTCTTATTCTAACTTATACTTAATAAAATATTGGTACTTTTAAAGACCGTTGAGCAGCTGTTTTTTGGCGTACTGTACTATTGGAGTCCAGGCTATGGCACCCGGCACATTGGAAATCTACTAAGCGTGAGTGCGGGGGATATTGGATTTTTGTATATCTATATCTATATTTATAGAGGCATGTAGGCATAGGAACAAACCCTGGATGTTTGGCTAAGGTAACATCCCCATGACGTACCTTTCCTGGCTAAATACTTTGTTGTTGTTATTATTATTAGTATTGTTCTACTGGGAGGTAGAAAATGTCTCATCTGTAAAAACCTACCTGTTTACATATATCATTTTCCAGAAGGCTGGAAAACGTGCTAGTTGCTCTCTTGTAAGAACAGCAGAATCCCTTACCTTCTCTTTGTAAATTTAAGTTCTAGAAGTAACCTATTATTTTTGAGCAGGTAAACATAGCAAAGCTTTTATTAGGATCACAAGAGATTAAACAGACACATAATTAAACTAATATGTTGTTTTGCTGACCTTGCACTTCTGTAGCACACTTCTGTTTTACTTACTAAGTACAATATAAACGCAAAGTAGCGTTTACAATTTTATGGGGCATTAGTGCTACAGCCATTGTGTTAATAAAGTAAAGACTGTCTGAAACCAGACTGAGATATGTGACAGAAAACTAATTTGTCTCCATCACCCAAGGTCAAGAAAGAAAATCAAGGGTTACAACTGTGAAGAATTTTGCAACTGGTACTGTGAGGAAAATGAAGTTTTTTTACGCAGTTGTAGGAGTGCGACAACTTGACCAATGACCAGCAAAATTCACATTCCTTCCATATTTTATTTATTTTTTCCCACATCCCACAAAATCTAAAGATCTTCATGGTTTATACCTATACTAAGATAAAATTAGACTTCAAAACATATTTTAAAAGATTTTCTACTTGGTGAATCAGCTCCATAATATATATATGCATATATATATTATCTCCCAAGAGATAATAACTTTACATGGTTTGATGTTCTAATGTATTGCTGTAACTATAACAAACTTAATACTTCTTTCATTCTTTCCTTTTGTTACGTATATATTTTCTTCCTTCCTTATGGTGCTTTATTTAGGTTTTCTTTGAAAAGATTTGTGGAAGTATGTGAATTTTTGAAATGGTGGATCTGCAGTATATCATCCTCATGACAGTTTTGTGCAATACAAGGATACATTCACTCTTTAACATTTCCTTGGTTGATAAAATAATCTACGAACCAAAAAGGTGTTTAGAATTTCCTTGGGTTTCACATGTGATTTGAATATAAATGCTGCATTAAATTTTAAACTTCTGTTTGTATTAAAGAGATAATATTACTCTAGCGGAAGCAGGAGGACTGATCCCACGATTGGGATCCAGACCTATTCCACCCAACATTCCTTTTTCTCCTAAGCGGAAATAAAGCAGAGAGCCAGCCTTCCAGCACTATCCATTTAGTAGTGACAAGGATCTTCCAGAGAGAGAGTGTCAAGATTCCGGGAAACAAAACACACAGACAGATCACAAACAGGTATATTTGTAATACCGGTCCTTAGAATGGCTTCTGACCAAGCCGAGGTCAGAGGATTACAGAGATAAAGAATAACGATTAAACAAGCCGAGGTCAAAGGATTGGAGAGAGCAGGATAAATGAGAGACAAAGCTAAAATACGGTAACAAACAGTCAGACAGAGAGAACGCGCTAACAGGCTACAAAAGACCACAAGAGGGCAACAAGGAACGGGAGAGGTAAGCTTAAATAAGCATCAGCTATTTCTGATTGGTTAATTTTAATTTTGAATTAACTGCAACACGTGGGAGGTACTTGACCTTCCCACTTTGACCCTTGACGTCATTACCATGCGCCATGTTTGGTGCATATTTAAACACACTGAACACAAGCATGCAGCATCAGAGAGAATGCCGGCGGGGTCCGCGGCACCTGAAGCCACTGTGGAAGGAAAATGGGTAGGGAGCCTGACATAACCCCCCTCACCCTGAGGACCGCCAGGAAGGCGGAAGCAGAAGGCTTCAGAGGGAAACGAGCATGGAAAGCCTTCTACGATAAAAGGTAATGAGGGATCAGGATGGAGCAATACTGGGGAATCGGAAAATGCTCTTTTCAGTGTATTGAATGCATTAAGAGCTTCAAGTTTCCAAACACGGGGATTAGCCCCCTTTTTGTCATCTTAGTTAATGGACTTATAATAGAGGAGAAATTCTTTATGAATTTTTTATAATAATTTTAAAATCCAACAAACCTTTGGATGGCCTTAAGTCCTTGAGGAAGTGGCCAAGAAGTAATAGTCTTTAGTTTAGAGGGATCCATACTGAATCCCTTCTCGGAGATGATATAACCGAGGAACTGCACTGTAGTCTGGTCAAAGAGACATTTCTCCAGTTTACAGTACAGCCCATTCTGAAGCAACCTTTGTAACACCATCCTAACATGTTGGTGATGTGTTTTTAGATCTGATAGAATAAATGAGGATGTCATTTAACTATACCTCAGCACATATATGTAAGACATCACAGATAACATCATTTATTAGAATTTGAAAGACCGCAGGGGAATTGAAGGGGAATTGCTTAACCCAAAAGGCATCACCAGGTATTTATAATGCCCGCTGCACGTGTTGAAGGCAGTTTTCCATTTGTCCCCTTTCTTTATCCCTACTAGATTTTAAGTTTCCCTGAGATAAAGTTTTGTAAAATACTTTGACCCTTTTACACGGTCAAATAGTTCAGTAATGAGGGGAATGGAGTAAGCGTTATTAACCGTAATCCTATTGAGACCCCTATAATCGATACAGGGTCTCAAACTACTCTCTTTTTTAGAGACAAAAAATAATCCAGCACCTGCAGGGGATGAGCATCTTCTAATGAATCCTTTCTTTAAGGATTCTTGTATGTACTCCTCCATGAACCTGTTCTCTTTCTCCGAGAGTGGGTAGACTCTACTCTTAGGAGGCATAGTACCAGGTAATAAGTTTATTGCACAATTGTACGTGTGATGTGGGGGTAGCTTCTCAGCCTCCTTTTTCTGAAAGACCTCTGCGAGGTCAGCATACTGCGAAGGTACAGAAGTCGACAAGGGAGAGGCTGTGAGTAGGTTCAAAGTGCAATCAGGACCAGACAATTTGAATGACATTCTTTTCCCCAAGAGGATATGTCTGAGTTTACCCAATCAATGACCGGATTGTGTTCAACCAACCAAGGGAAGCCCAAAACAATAGAGCAAGAAGGGGAACACAATATCTAAAAAGTTATCTTTTCTCTGTGTAGCACACCTACAGACATATACAACTTCTGGGTTTCATTCGTGACCAGAGGTTTATCTAATGGTCTACCATCTATGGCCTCAATGGCCAAGGGCGTGGCCTTTTGGATCAGAGTCAAGGCAGTGGACTTCGCAAATTCCTGGTCCATTAAATTATCTGCTGCACCTGAATCGATTAAGGCATTAGTGGTGATGGTGTTACCATTGATATGTAGTATGACTGTACTGAGTGGTCTAGTCGTATTAGTGACAGGGGATAAAGTCATGACACCCAAGGCCGATCCCTGCCTAGACCTTAGGTGCTCGAGTTTTCTGGGAGGCTTGGACAAGAATTTCTCAAATGCCCCTTTTTACCACAATAAAGGCATAAGACCTCCCTACTTCTATAACATTTCTTGGACTGTTAACTTAGTGGCACCTAATTGCATTGGTACAAATGGTGGACTTGGAGCAGGCAGAGCGAGCAAGGCCGTAGGGGGCAGAGTAGGGACTCGGTGAGAAGGTAACCTCCTTTGAGTCTCTCTATGAGTACGCCTCTCCCTTATATGGTTGTCTATAATGATACAAAAGTCTATAAGATCTTCGAGTAGGATAGGTTGTTCTCTGGATGCTATCTCATCTAAGATATATCCAGCCAAGCCCTCCTGGTAAGCGGTTACTAATGCATAGTTATTCCACACTACCTCTGCTGCTAAGGTACAAAATTCGATAGCATAGTCTGCTTCAGATCTAGATACTTGTTTTATCCTTAATAAGGATTTACCAGCAGAACTAACCCTACCAGACATATCGAATGTCCTCTTAAAGGCTGAGAGGAACTCAGCATATGACATAGAATAACTAGATTCCTAGATGGGATTGGCCCATGCCAAAGCTCTACCTGATAGGTGGTTTATGAAAAATGCTATTTTAGACCTATCACTAGCATATGAACGTGGATTCATAAGCAGATGGATGTCAATCTGTTTAAGAAATCCACAACATAACATAGGGTCCCCATTATAGCGCTGTGGAGGTATCATGTGGACAGTATGTGCTGGAAAAAACTGTACTGGTTCAGGAACAAGAATCAGAGGCGCAGCAGCATTGTCGTGCACCTCAGGTTGCAAGTGAGCAGTACACAATAAGATGGTCTGCAAGGCCTGGGCACAGTGGTCCATGCGATGGTCAAGACCATCCTAGAGTCTTGATTAGCTAACTGTTACAATATGTCAGTAGGTTCCATTAGGCCCTGTTGTAATGTCAGGATTCCGGGAACCAAAACACACAGACAGATCACAGACAAGAATATGTGTAATACTGGTCCTTAGAATGGCTGGGCTATAAAAAATGGAGCAGAGTCAAATTACAAGCCGAGGTCAGAGGATTACAGAAATAAAGAATAATGATTAAATGAGCGGAGGTCTAAGGATTGGAGAGAGCAGGATAGCTGAGAGACAAAGCCAAAATGCAGTAACAGACAGTCAGAAAGAGAGAACACGCTATTGGGCTTCAAAAGACCACAACAGGGCAACAAGGTACGAGAGGTAAGCTAAAATAAGCATAAGCTATTTCTGACTGGTTAATTTCCATTTTGAATTAACCACAACACGTGGGAGGTACTTGACCTTCCCACTACGACCCTTGATGTCATTACCATGCGCCCATGTCCGGGTGCATATTTAAACACAAGAGAATGCCAGCGGGGTCCTCAGCACCTGAAGCCACCGTGGAAGGCAAACGGGTAAACGGGTGCCTGACAGAGAGAGAGCTTTAGCAGAAGTTCCTGCAGAATTATCAGCCAGACATCTGATCAAGCTGGAACAGTACTGTACTGTCCAACTCCTCCACAAGCCTCTGTTAAGTTGGCAATAGTTCACATGGGATAGCAGTTCCTTTGGGCAGCCATTGAAAAACTTTATATTTTATGGTCTACACAAAAACATTATACTTGAGATGTTCATCTGAAAAAGGTATTAAATGAGACTTATAAGGGTTTTTGTTGACCCATCCTCACCACTACCCCTTTTAATGATATAATTTAGAGAAGTTTTTACATATCTACACCAGTCTCTGTCTTGGACCATGACAAATATGTCATCTGGAAAAAATATGGTCTTGATGAGGTTTTGAGAAAGATGTTTGATAACAATATCTAATGATCACTCTCCAAGCAATAAATCTGGTCACTCCTGACAACCTGACCCTTGTTGCTCACAGCCAATATGTGTGTGTATTTGTTAATACAGTTGTCTTGTTTGGTACCTTATCTTGCACATGTACTTTGCATCCCAAAATGTCTTGTGCATTTAGCAGGTCTTTTTTTCATAGCTTTTTTTTTGTATGGCAAGTGTTTTCATTAGGACAAAGGATAGGCACATATTTAAAATTTAAATGTGATCGTTTCATTTATACTCTAGTGTCTGTGCACAATATTCCTTAACAGCACTGGATGTGCAAATGTCTTCTCATAAATGAAGATCTAGAGCAAATTCCTGCTTATAATTGTTGCCTTTTTTTCTAAACCATTCTTATGATCCGATCTTTCTGTTATTTAGCTCTAGTGGTTGATTCAAAATGTAAAACCTACCTCATGCCTTAGTACAAATCCTAGCCGCTGAATGAGCCAAGAGGCTTTGTCCATTAGGGAGAATAGATTTAAGTAAGGAACTAACCAGCATTAGCATGTAGACAGAAAATCATGTCACGACAGAATGTTCTTTAGGAGCTACATTATCAGGTATTACCTATGAAGGTCCCTGGCATTATGTCTCCCTTAAATATTAATATCAGGAATAGAAACTGTGTTCTGTAAGTCTTCCTAATACGGAGATTCTAGAGGAACCTATTCTGTTCTGTTTATTTTAGAGGCTTGCACCGGTTCCTCTGTTCAATGGTGTCATGCTATGTAAGCATGTTCACTTATATATTAATTTACTAACCAAGTAAGAATGGTAAGATGTCAAGGGGTTTTCAAAACTTGTTTGTGGAATAAGCCCCCTTCTATATCTACCACAAGTGCTAACATCTATTTTTGTATGTAGGAATTGAATGACCTGGTTCCCATTAATTCCCATAGAAATTCAAACGTGTTATAAATGTTCCAATAAAGCTTTAGCTAACCTCCAACCTCCTGATCCACCATAGCTTGTGCCACCCACTTATGCTACTATTGTATTACTTGTACAGCCAACACCTGAAAATAAACCAAGGTGGAAATAATCTGAAACTCACAGATTAAAGGATTGAAATTAGCCTTTTAGAACATTTTCCCCTTAAAAAAATGCCAACTCAAAATACGTTTGACTTCTTGTGGATTGATCTGTGATCCAGTGCTGTGGCATGAGTTCATTGGAGATGAACAGTGTAACAGATGCCCTGTTCCTGGAGTTTAATTTTGCTTTGCCTGGATCGGTATACAAATCTAACTGAACAGACTTGCCCCAGGTGGTTCGTATACCGAATAATGTGCCGAACGCTTGGACCACCCAGAGCAGTCATGTGCTGCTAATTGACCCACTTGACCTTACTAACACTTGCTCTAACCACAACATTTGAACGTTCTAAGCGGTTCACTGGGAACTATTTTCTGAACACTCAACACCACTAAGACATCCAGGATCACATATGTTCGTTCCAAGTCATCTGAAGGAGGCGGCGTTCGGTGAAACCAAACTCCCGAACAAGGCGCACACGACTAGCTTTCTCATGAACAGTTATTTGTGATATTTCATTGTATTTGAAGCTCCTGAAAGAGACCGGCCGCACAACCTGAAATCTATGGAACTATTCTGGGCAGGAGCCTCGTCTGCGGTCGGTAAGAAATAAGACTTCCATAAAAATACCGAACCCCTGAACCAATCTGGGTGATTCTTGGATATGTTGCTCACCCAGATCGGGGATATCAGGGGATATACTTTTTATGAGGTTTATGTGAGTTTTTGGGGTACTTTCGGGTTGTATGTCAATTATGTTATTTTTCGCCTGGAGATAATTGAGTTCATATATTATAACACTGTTGCTATTGTTCTGTAATTTTATATTGTAATTCCCCACAAGGTCCATGTGGGAGTGCCCCTTGCATTGGGAATTGCATAAAAGATCAGTGTGGCTAAAAATCTACCCTCAACACTCACCTCTCGTGAGTGCACGGAACAGCTATAACCACTAGCTTTTCCGGCTTCCTGGTCTGCTTGGAGATTGCTTTGGGATTAGCAAATTCAAATGTAGTACTCTTGTGATCTGTTTCAGTTAATCTGATGCGAGTTTCTTCTTTAAAAAGTACTAGTCATACTAGATAACTTGCATGTTAGCCAGCATTTAATCTAACCTACAGGTACTGTGTTATTTAGACTACTCACAATTTTGTTCTCTTATGATTTTTATGTTTCGTCTTTGATTATACTTCGTAGTAAAAAGAAAGAAAAATATCTGGTATGGGGAATTAAAACACGATTCCCTTATAGTGAACAGGTGCAGAGTAAGTTCCCCTGACCGGTCCTCAGAGTTAGAATTTCCTCTTAAGACGGCTCTTAACTAACAACAATATTGACAGAGAATGAGTATTTATCAATCTTTTTCAATTTCCAGGCTTCATAAGATCCAAAATGGATAGATACATTGCATTGTTGGCAGTCATTGTGTTGATGCACAATAATAGTTTGTGAAGACTGAAGCACTCTGGTGATTAATTAATGTAATCGCGGTAAGTGATGGAAATCCTAAGCACATGGAACATGTGGCCATTGTGTTACACTGGATACTCCATCAATCTCAAACCAAGATTGCAGACAGCAGGGCCCATGGTTAGGAACTGCAAATAAAACCAAACAAAACCTCATACATAATAGACTTGTTCACAGTGAAAACATTTAGATCACCTGAATTTGTAATCTTTTCAGGCAATTCGGGTTTCACTGATATGAGTGTTTCAGGAAAAATGATTTAGACAAATCAAATAAATATTACGTGCATATTTTGTATAGATATATATTATCTATATACTTTGCAGTACGCCGCCATTTGGTTCACAGATCACAGAGTGAGAAAAATTATTTAATAAAGGGAATAATGGAGCACATGTAAAAAGATCTATTTTTGTATAATATAATATACATTTATTAAATATATAAATATAGATTATTTTTACTGCTCATTCATTTTTCCTCTATTGGTCACTCTCAACTGTGAATACAATCAACATTTTATGGTTGTCCCCTAGCCATCAATCATCTTTTTTTTCCATCAATTATCCTCATTTTAGGGCCATTGGCAAAATGGCCTATACATTGTCTGTTTTTGTTAAATTTGTGATTCGTCCATATATTGTTTAATAGTTTGAAATTTCAGACAAATTGCCAATTGGCCATAATTCTGACTATTCACAATTTGTTTGAAACCGAATGCACAAGTCTATTATTTAATATGTTGTTTAAATTCACTGGCAATTCCATGTAAAAACATTCATCACAGCAAGAGAGGCAAGATATCAGATATCAGACAGTTCCAAGGTGACTATAATTTGAACCCGTATAACATTATGTTTAAAAAAAAAAAAGAAAGCAAAAATGTGAAACTGGCTGCCGAGGAACATCATGGATAATATTACTAGTTCAGGCAGCTGAGCAGAGATCTCTAGCTTTATTACCCAATAGTGTCAGTTAATGGGTTTTATTGCAATCAATGCCTCTGGAGAGTCGATAAAAGCAATCCCTCACAGTTCATTCACTCCGTGATTGAGTGAAAAAAATGAAACTTTGACTCATACTATGCATATTTCCAATACTGAATATTACTATACTTGGTATTAATAAACAGAAACGCCCGTTTCCATAACAGGCTAGACTTAACCCATTCTTTTTTTTACTCATGTTTAGTTAATGCATTAAAAATAACTAGTAGATTTATTTGACACTACAAGGTTTATAATGGGGGATGATTAGCAGAAATCAAATCTATAAGTGCACAGTCTAAGTCACTGAGCCATAATAAACACAAATTTCAGGTTTTACATCAGGCCCGTTAAACCTGCGGCCCCCCCAGATGTTGCTGAACTACAACCCATGATTCTTTTAATGAAACAGATAGCCAGGGAATCATGGAATCATAGGAGCTGTAGTTCAGCAACATCTGGGGGTCCTGCAGGTTGGACAGCCCTGTTTTACATGATACTGTTATTGCCGCTGTTAGGATATCAGAGCATAGGAACCCTAACTGCAGAGTGGAACAGAGATAGGAAGAAGTATTACCAGGCCTTAGAGTGGCTGGGCAAGCAGCAAACAGAGAGTGAAATGAACAAGCGGGGACAAACACAGAGATCTAAAACAGAAGAACCAAAGAATCTCAAGTACTGAGAACCAGGCAAGGACCATGAACTGGGTGCACACAAATCGAATGCAGGGTTTTACATCGGCCAAGTTCGAGACCAAATATGATGTAAAATGTTGCACATCGGAAATTAGGCGAATCAGCAATTTGAAAGTGGAAAAAAAAAAAGAGGAAAGCACTAGCGGCCTGTGAGAGAAATGCTAATGGAGCACAGATGCCATTGGACACACGCGTTCCTGACAACAGCATTGCCATGTGTGAAATAATAATTAGCACTCTGATCTTAATAACTCCTTGCCTCACCTTTAGCAGAAACAACAGCAGCAACCCAATGCAAACCAAAATCTTCCTATTTTTGAAGATCATTCTTTCATATCGCTGTGGACCATGCTAGGCCCATTCGTTTAGGAGAATCATTGTATTCCAACATTATTGGAGGATTTTCAAGCAGAAAATGCTTGTTTAAGCTTCTAAAACAGAACTTCAGCAGGATTTTTTAAAACAGGATTTTGATTAGCCTACTACAAATACCTTTTTTTTTTTTAGATGGACTTAGTTTTCGCTCGGCATATCTCTATTATGCTTCAGATCATAGAATGAAGGTTCTCCTTCAGACTTTTCAACTCATGTTTCTTTAGATGATGGCAAGTCATCCAGGCCCCGAGTCAGCAAAGCATCCCCATCACCTCCATGTTTTGACTGAATGCTGTATTTGCTTTACAGGGCCCCTACTAATGTACCTGTGCCCTATATTTACAATGTATATATATATATATATATATATATATATATAGCCAATATCACTATATATGTACACCTTCTGGCCACCGGGTCACTGTTGGTTTGCATTGTGAAGAGGGGGCCAATTAAACTCTTTTCTCGTAAACCTTAGCTTTCAGAGTGTTGCCACGCGGCTTGCGAGAGAGGGAGAGTACCTGCCGACTGCTGGAGGTGAAAGCTGGTGTCTCATGGTCCCCTTCTACACTTTAAAAACAAGGTGGGAGCTGGCACTGTTTCACGGGACCACCAGGGAATGTAATCCCCCTCCCTAGCCACAGGTACGAGGAAGGGAGCAAGGAATAAACATAAAATATAAACAAACAAAAAACTGCACACTCCCCACATAATACAACCCCTGTCCTTCCTACTGCGCACATTTATATGCACACACACTTCATCCACTACAAAGACCCTGCATCCACTACACAATCACAAACTCTGCATCCACTATGCACACCTACTGCAACCACTACACTCACATTGCATCCACTGCACATACATTCTCTACATCCACTACACAAACACTGCATCCCTTACACACACATGCCCTGTATCTTTGTGGATGGACTCCCGTTGACAGACTGATGGGAGGATGCCCGGGGGCCCAGGAATTGAGCTGTGTAAGTGGCCCCAGAGCTTCTGATGGCAACCCTGTTGCTTTACAGCAGGTATAACTTTTGAATTATTTGTCTACAGAACATTCTAACAAAAAGCTCATCAACATGCTTTTACTTAAATTTGTCAGATGAGAACTTATGTTTCCCTTAGTTTGCATGAGTTTGCACCTTGTAAATCTCCCATGATTTTCACGTTTGCGCTCTTACAGTATTTATCTTATTGCACTTTATGTGATATTTGTTGAGACATTGTAGGCCACTTCCCATTAATGGCATGTTCTATATAACTCATGTATAGATTGGTCTTGAATGGCAATTATTAAGTTATATTTGGTTAACAGGTTGAATTAGTAACTAAGGGGGCAGTTTACTTTAACAAGGGGCAGCTGGTCTTGGGTAACTATTTCCTTAAATAAATTCAATGAAAACAAAAAAACAGAGGATTTTGTGTTTGCTTAGGTTCTCGATGTATTTTATTAAGTTTTGCATGAAAATTTGAAACCATTCATATTGATAAATATGCTAACAAAGGAAATCAGGAAATGGACAAATGCTTGGAACAGAGAATATGTGCTCTGTTGTCTCATTAATTTCATCTTTGTGATGTGGGGAAGAGTTACAGTGTTGCGAGTATGACATGAATGCTTGCAAAGCGCGATATAATGATGCAGAGGAGCAGCATCCAGTGTCATGAATGATGGTAGGCCGACAATAGGTGGAAATATGATGATGGGGAGGTGGAGTGGAAATAGGTAACATTGCATACTTTCATCATGGAGAGCTCCTGTATACCTGATTGACATATAATAAAAGAATGAATTGTATTTTGACATCTGTGATGTGGGACACACCTGGACTGCACTGGAAGCAGAAATTATTATTATTGCCATTTATATAGCGCCAACAGAAATAGGGTAAATATTGAAAGGGGCACGGTCACCCCTCTATTAAAAATAAGCATTTCATAATAGTAGAACATTTCCAAGACACTCAGATTGCTTGTACTGGAATTTTATTAAAATTCCAACACAGTCAAAAGATATACTAAGACAAAGTACCAGGTAAGTAAAACTCACAATTGCTCCCCCCTCCCCCCCTCCCCCCCCCCCCCTTCCTGAGCCACCAGACCCTGAGCGGAGATGTCACCGTCAGGGGTCTTTGCTAATTATGCAAAATCCCAGGCAGTGACAGACTTGCTTTATGTTATGCAGTATATTAATTGTGTTATACAAAAACTGCTCATTATTTTGGAGATCAAGGTAAAATCCTTTACTAGAATGCTGGGGTGGGGTGGACATGACCCCAGAGACACTTCCGAGAAGATGAACATGCTTGTGATAAAGCATTGAGAAGGAAGGTGTTTTTTTTTTTTTGTTGGTGAATAAATTTTTTATTGTTTGCCATAAATATTAACATACACATGTATGCATTATGCTATTTCATACATCAAGATTTATTTTACACCGCAGTAAAAGTTGCATAAAAACACGTTTTGATTTTCAGTCATATAATCAAAATTTTGAGAATTATAAACAATTGGAAGACGGGACTGTGACAGATCCATCTGTATAGACTGAGATTGCTGGTTCGTCTGTTTGCCCCTTTTTCGTTTATATGCCTGTCCGTATGCCCCTGTTCGTTTGTTTCAGGAAATACCGATTGAAACTACCAAATGGACGGCCACCCAGGAGAGAAGTGTGCTGCTGGTTAACCTCTTGGCCCCAATTAGAACGTTGTGGTTAACCGCAGACAACTCTCCATTCCAACCGTGTTCAGGGTGGTCGTTGTTCGTATGCCGACCATGAGGCGGTGGCCATTTTAAACACGTGAAAGACCAGCGGTGTTCAGCGAGGATTCTATGGAACTATAAATGGACACTTTATCTGCTGAACACCGCTGAAACTACCGATCTTCCGTCGTTTTCGTCGAGGCATACGAACACCGGTCCGTTCGGGAGTTTTGAACGTACGCATGGACTTAACCCAGATAGCCATCCCATGGAGTCAATCGTATACCGAAAGACATATGAAAGACTTTGACTCCATGGCGATTGAACTATGCGCATTGGATCTGAGCGCTATTCGGTAGAAATATGCACTCAGATCCAGGCTATCTGGGGATACGTTACACGAAGCACATGCATTCGGTATTTGTATACTTATATATTTTTATGTGTTTTTTTTTAGTTGTATTTAAAATGGCGATTTGCCTCTATCCCTGGAGATAATTAGGTTTCTTCCCAATTATCTCCAGGATAGAGAGGAGGGATTTATGCATGTAAAGGGGAGTGCTTAACCTGGGCCACTGCAATTGGCTACTGTCCCATATATGTCTCAGTCTTCCATCTGGTCCCCTATGGGAGTGTCCACCAGGTGGGAGACCTGCATAAATACCGGGCAGGTAGCCCTCATTAAACAGAATCCTGTTTTACCCTCAAGACGGAGCTTGGTCTCGTGTTTGGGGGGATTGCTACTTGGAAGGACTTATTTCGTCTGTTTTAGCCGTGAAAGGAGTTCGGCTGATTTTATGTTCATGAGTTACCGCATTCCCTTACACTCGGTTCGGGAGTTTGGCGGTCGGCCGTGCAGAGCCTGCATTTCTGTAAAAGGGGATTATCGGCTAAACGGCAGTTTCATCTATTTAAGCGGTGAGTGTCTTAACAGGGACTTCCACCCTGGATTACTCCTCGAGAATATGTTAGAAAAGGGAACAAAAAGATCAAGAGTGAGAGAAAAAAGGGTGAGGAAAAAATCCAATTATAATGCATGGGATTATGTCAGTATTGCGCAAGTCAGGGGCTGTTGTCACTAACTATAGGGACTGAATTGTAGTTTATGTCTGGGTACAGCCAGAAGCGCCAAGTGTCAATTCCTCCATTGCCCTGAGTTTCTCCATCCTGGAAAACCATAGTCGCATAGTAGGTGGCTCCGGTAGTCTCCAGAACAGAGGGACAAACTGTTTTGCAGTCTTTAGAATTCCGATCGTCATTGATTTCATATATGTTAAGGTGCAGCCGAGGTGTGATGCAGTAGAAAGGAGGCCGGGATGAAGTGAGGGGCCTATCTGAAAGATTTTGAGCATGTCATGAATCTCTCTCCAAAAGGGTTCTAGCTTAGGACAGTTCACCACATGTGACAGATGGTGCCCAGAGCTGCCTGACATCTCCAACAGCCTCCGTCCCTAGATTGGTCCATTGTTTGTAGGACCTGTGGGGTTCAGTACCATTGTGATAAGAAAAGGTGGACTTTTAGTTACAGATGTATCATTCTGATGCAGGCAGAAAATATTTGCAGAACTAGAGATACAACAATTAGAATTGCAGCACTGACTTATATAGCAGAAAATGAACATAGAACAAGTGGATGTTAGCATGAATATGGTTAGGAAGACACTAAATTACAGGTCAGTAAGGTGATGGAGGTTGAGAAAACAGGAGGTATCTGAGGTCCTATGAATTACATGCATCTGAGACTTTGAGAATTTGTAAACTATAAAGAAAATATGAAGATGGTAGCTTTATGGAAAATCTGTAAACCTCTAAACCCCCTGAGGGTTATAAGAAATGCTTTAGATAATTGCAAACCGTAACCACTGTAGACATGTTTATACATAAGTTATCACCATGAATACTCAGTGTTTCTTTTCCGGCTGGATAGTATCCTGATTCTAGTGTAAGTACAGGAGTTCAGGCATCAGATTTAGAATGTGTTAAATATCCAGAAAACTCTGGGAAAGAGCCCAAGTCTCTCTTTTTTTTTTTTTTTATTGAGGCTTAAAAAAATATCTTGAAAACATTTGAACAAAGATGAACTTCAACTGTGTGATTCAGTGGAGGATTTACACTGCTGATATTAATGATGACAGAAACTGCTCAAAGGTATTAATCTATGCACATTTTCTTAAAATTAGTTAGAAATTAGTTAATTAGCTTATAAATGAAAGGATCACTCCAGGCACCAACACGTTTGGTGCAACGTGTAGGCTAGTTCAGTTATTTAAACTGGGTGTTTGTTTTTGTTTTTATCAATCTTTTTATAGTTTTTTTTCCATTAAATACTAATTACTACTAATTCGTTTCTGCCACTTTCACATTGCAGTATTTCCTTTCTTGCTCAAAAATAACTACTTTAAATGATGTTTAGCTTTATAGAGCAGAAGTATAACAATTAGATTACAATATCAGGCCTCCCAACTGTCCCACTCTTAGTGGTAAAGTCCTGTTTTTGGGGTTCGTCCGCTTCAGTTTTCTGATGTCTCCAGGCAGCACAGCACTTGTGCATCATTAGACGTGCTCATGCAGTGAAGCAAACACTTCAGCAGCAGCAATTGTTTAGGGCAAGGGATGTCCCTTTACCCACTGGACGGGCAAAGACGCTTTAGGCTCATAAGCCCAAGTGATTAAGCTTAAAGTGCACAAGGAGCACATACTCTTTCACCTTGCCCCCCAAATAACAGAGAGGACACGCATATTAGGGGGGCAAGAATTGTGGAATGCCAAAACCCTGGACTGTTGATGTGTCTTGGGAATGGGGTTGAAACCACTGGTCTAGATGTATTTAGCAAAAGGTAACCAATACGGCAACATCAATATTCTGAGAACTACAAGAGATTCCATTCCCTATATCAAGGCTTCCCATAAGATCTTCCCAGTATATCTAAACCTTACAGTGTTCAAGAAGGAACAAATACATAAAACTATATTAGCTGGTGCCTTACTTAGTTGCACTGCGTAAAAGAGACACATATTAAATGTATATATATATATATATATATATATATATAAAAGATAAGTAGTTTGGCACTCACCCTTTCTCCTCCTGTGTGGTTTAATGCCCTGGTGCAATCCCATGTTAGCAGATATATATAACTTGAAAAGAGATGCACTCTACGGTCTTTTATAAACAAGATATTATTTTAATCCAAATGTTAGTTTACTTCTAACTTGATCAACGTTTCAACCCGTTTGGGTCTTTCTCAAGATCCTGGATACTGGCAAAGGGGTAACAGTTAAATTAAATACCAAATAAAATGGAACATGTAACAATTCAAAATTCACAAGGTTTTAGCAGGTTTTCCCATTTAATTTTAATCCCTTTTTTTCCATCTGATATACATTTTTTGTTGTGTTAACATTGAAATATACTGCAGTATTTCTCTTTTTTATTGACCATATCCAAGCGACCAAGCAACATTGTTCATGCAGAAAGTTATTTCCATAGTAACTGTGTTTATTCTACACACTTACAGGGAATTCCCTGTAATCTCACAATTTCCAGAAGAACATGTTTGCTGTCTCTGCCCACCCTCACACTGCACAACCTTTTAAATTGGATTCTAGTATACTTTAATGTTTTTCTAGACCACGTTGTTTCTGTGCTAAACATATGGATTAGTTAATTTCTTGGAAAGGCATCTGTGCAAATTAATAACTGTCCAGTTACTGGTTTTATTTTACATTTCCACTTGTATGTAGGGGATTTAATTATGATTATGATAATATAAAAGTAAAAGAGCAAAAGTGCCGCACAAGGAAGTTAATAGGATATGAGCTGGTAGGTTAGTGATATTTAACCCATTAAGGGACAAATATGCTATAACAGTTTGATTCTGAAACACCAACGCACATGCAGACATGCATACATACAGATGCACAGACAGATACGCACACACAGGTGCAAATACAGATACAGAGACATACAGATACAAACACTGACACACATACAGATACACAGAGATACAGATACACCCTGACACACATAGATACACACTGACACACATGCTGGTCACCTTTTAGGCGCTGTCATGGTTGCCGTTACTCTTAGACTCAGGAAAAAGGATACCCACAAAGTGAGGGTCCCAAAAGACGTATTACCAGGTCTTAGAGTGGCCTGATTTAATGTATTACAAGAGAGAATCAAAGTCAAGAACAGCCGAAGTCAGGAATACAGAGATACAGATCCAGAAAAAAGCCAGGTAAGGATAATAGAAATACATAAGCCAATTTACAAACCTGGTCAGGATAACATAAATACACAGGTCAATACATTAGCAACTGCAGGATACCAGAGTCAAAACGAAATCAAGGTCAATAACAGGGAATCACAAGAGAGTCACAGAAGCACTAAACATGTAAATAAGCCAAAACCATGATAGGGCAATGAGTAAGGCACCGAACAGGCTTTTAAAAGGTCCACATGTGTGCTCACTGGTTCACTTCATCTCTGCAACTCCAAACAACATTGGACTGCCCATTAGAGCAGGCAAGGTCCAAATGTCTTTGTATAAGCCTGGTGTTTAGCCCGCGAACCACCAGAGGGAGCTGTTTGTGTCTAGTTTATTCCCTATTCAGGCCGTGCGGCCATGTGGATCATTCTGCCTGAGGAGGTAAGTGGTGCAGGTGCCAGTTGCAGGTAAGTCTGTGACAGTCGCCCTCCTGTTTCCTACCTTTTGGATGCAGGAGGGTGGCTTCTGCTGGCTGGGGCTGTTAGGTGTAAGTTTAAATCATCCTCCTCTCCCTTCCACATGGCTCCATGTAAGTTAGCTGGGAAGAAGCAACCTGCACTTACTTCTAACCGAGCTCCTGAGGAAAAATGCATGGGACATCTGATGGGCCCCCTCAGCATGTGGGCCCCAGTGCATCCACACAGGCTGCACCAATGGTAGTCCCGTGGCAGCTAGATTGCGATTTTGGCAAAAAAATAAAATCATTATTCCTTAAAGGCTTAATTCAATTCATATATCAATGCTAGACTATCAAGTTCAGAGCCACCAGAAACAGTATGTAAATATTTTTGCAGTTTTATGGTGTAATTTCCAAACACTTTTTTAGACTAAAAAGAAAGAAAAAACACCAGTCTTACAAATTATCATGTCAAGTTATAGGCATGGGGTTTCTGATCTTTTAAATATAGAAGAATTAATTAACTTCTGTACGAAGTGGTAGCTTTGTTGAATACATTATTATCAAGTGAACAGAACGAACAGATACCTCATTTATGCTGTCTGACTGTAATTCTACTGATGTACTTACACAAAGCTATCCTTTTACACTATGTTTGAAGTACCTTGACCTAATAAAAAAAATGGTCTTAAGGCAGTATTTAGGGATGAACATTGCTGACATTTCAATAGCACTTGACCTTATTAAAGCTGTTTGTCGGTGCCTCTAGATTAGTAAATGAAGAATATTAGCAAAACAAGTTTAAATAGCAGCACTGAGCATGTGGCTTGCATTCCCTAGCCATAACATAGAAAAAAAAATCCTAGTCTTTAATGTTATTTTGGAAGCTGTAGTTCTAATACACGGGCATCTACCTTATGGCAACCTCTGGCATACCTCCCAACTGTCCATATTTAGGAGAGACTGTTCGTATTTTATACCACTTTTCTATCCTGACGTCCTCCTGTCAGACCAGGAACCGTGTCGGTGACCAGGTAAAGAAGGGGAGGGGGTAGAGAGTGAGGAATGGGACACATGGTGAGGCTGGGGGGAAGGAGGATATGTGAAGGAGGATATGGGACACATGGAGGGGCTGGGGGGAGGAGGGTATGGGATACATGAAGGGGTTGGGAGGGAGAAGAAACGGGACATATTGACGGGACTGAAGGCAGGAATGAGACACAGGGAGGGGCTGGTGGGAGGGAAAGAGACACATAAAGGGAGGTCCAGGCTGGGCCGTACCAAGAGCATTTGGCACCCAGGGCGGATCCTATTTTTGTCAACCCCCCAACTTTAGAATGTAAAAAACAACCACAATTTTTAAAAATGTATTTAGCACTGAGCAGTGTTTGTGTGTTTGAATGTTAGCATGTTTTTGTATGGAGTTTGTGTAAGTAAATGTAGGGGTGTGTTTATATGTAGTGTTGGCGTTTGCAAGCATTCCGTGTGTACTGGGGTTTTTTAATGCAGTGGTTATATATCATTGTGGGGTTTGTATGTAGTGTTGACGTTGAAATGCAGGGGTGTATTTGTGTGTAGTGTTGGCGAGATGACACACTGACACACACGCAGAATGTAGGAACAATATATGATGGGGAGACACATAAGATACAACAGTCAAAACTGGTGGTGGGGGGGGGGAGGGGGCACACTAAAAAAATTCACTAGTGGATGGGGTAATGAGCTGCCATTGGCTGTCTGATGCCAGCAAATTTGCAAAGAATTCACATTAGCCACCCAGATTTCTTGTTGTGGGCTGGCTGACACCTCTTAATTTCAATCTTTGTTTATCAGAGAACTCCCCTATTTGCTATTCTTTTGTGGGATTGCCATATTTAAGGCAGATATCTGCTAAATAGCACCGTAATTTGAAAAAATATATATTCAGATTTTTGTAGATCATAAAATAGAGTATTTATCTCCAACAACCTGCACAAGAAAGATAACTTGTGTTACTGAGTGTATAAAACCAGTCAGTATCATGATTCTTCTAGAGATTATTTTGCCACATTATGCACAATAAAAGGAAGCCCATACATCAGAATCTGTAAAGTCATCCCGGGTTTGAACATACAGTGCAATGTACAGTGCAATACAGTACAGCTTAGTTCAATGCAAAACATTGTTTTCATAAGTTTGTTTGGAATTATAAGGCAATAATCTTTAATTGTAGCATCACATTTTTATTGAAAACTCTTTGGGTTTGTCACTGAAGACCATTATCTCTCTCCATTTACAATCACTCCAAACATTAAATTAATGGCTAAGTGCTTCATTCACCAAATATTGAATTAAATAAAAATTCCAAGATTCAACATTTTGATTAGTTCCAACAAATGATTCTTGAATGTATTTTGTACTATTCATTTCCCATCTTTATACTGATCAAGCTTCGATTTGGGTTGGAACAGAAGTGGCACACTTCTGAGGGAATGCCCTAAGGGATATCTAGTAGCATACCTGCAGAATCTTTTGGAATCAGAACTTCCAATCAAGTAGATCTAAGGCATTTACCTATGAGTGAAGAGCATCATGGGAATTATATCAGACACCAAATGTGGAACTCAAACTAAATAGAGTATGTTTTTTTTTTAAATTCTTTAAAAATAAAATAAAAAATAGAATATAACCATGTGTGTGTTAACCGCTTATATAGATAAGATAAGGAACAGATATACAATTGTCATAGTTTGATACAATCAAACTCAAAGTCTTGGTTGTGTTAAAGCTCCTATATAAGTAGTATATGCAAGGTTCATGAGCCAAGGCTCCTTTCATGGACATTAAGCCTGACTCTGGCCATGGATAGGAGTAAAAAGAAGTGGACCAAAACTTTATGTGCTGTGGAATTTAAATATTAGGGGGTTGAGTGGGGCTGAATCACAAATCGGATTTTTATTGGTAGAGGTGGTGTGTAATAGGGAGGGTAAGTCCCATGTTAAAAAGGTTCTGTATCTAGTGTTATGCGAGTTGTTATGGTATTCAGCGGTTCCACACATAGATTGAACTATATACAAGGGGGGTAATTATAAATGAAACAAAGGGAGGTGAGGAGAAAGTCACAAGGGAAGGTTGCATCCTGAGGATGCCTCCCTTATTGAGGTCTTTAGATGTTAAGTGCCCAAGATCCCAGAGCCAGCCCTAGTAGGTGAAAGAAAAGGGGGTACATAACAGGGAAGGTTGAGAGAGGTTGATGAAAAGGTGTATGGTGTCCAGTCATCAGCTGTGATATCATTATTCCAAAGATAAAGTATTTGAATAGGTGAAAGATCACAAGAAAGTTAAGTCTCTCTGTCAACCCAAAGGTCCCACATTTTGTGGAAAGAGTTAGGTGTACCATGTATTTGAGAGGTTAGTCTATCCATTCTAAAGCTTTCTTGAATTTTCGTAGATATGATTCGAGGTTAAGGAAGTTTGTGGGTGGCCCAATCTTCTGTGATCGCTCTACATGTAGCCAAGGTTATCCTGGCTATGAGCTTGTTTTCATTGTGTGTGAATGAGTTGATAGGTTTTGATATCACAGATCCATGGGAAATGGACTGTTTAAGATCCTAGAGAGCAGGGAGGTGATTATTTTTCCCATAATTGTGAGATTTTAGAGCAATTCCACCAGCAGTGGATGAAGGGATCCAAGTAGAGCTTAAGTGGCATGGCAGAGGAGTGTGACCGTAGCTGACAATTGGTTAAACAATAAATGTAGTCCAGGCACTCAGGATCACTTATGCAGCAGTTTTATTGAAAAAAATCAGGAAAAACATGCAAAGTTTCAATCTCAACTAGCTTTCAAGCTTTCTAGCTTGAAAAAGATCTCAATTGAGATCTAAACATTGCGTGCTTTTTCTGATTTTTCTATAAAACTGCTGCATAAGTGTTTTTGAGTGCCTGGACTACATTTATTTGTTTTGTTTGTTTTACAATTGGGAGTGTGGTTAACCAGTCCCAGGTCTGGATGCACCAGGACCAGAAAAGAGTGTGGATTCCTCTTTTTGTTTGTTCTTTGAAGTTGACAACTTGACATCAATAGGGGGTGGGCTGTAGGGAAGGTAGGGAAAGTTCCTGGGCAGCGCGGCACCTCGGTGACCAAAGAGAGGAGAGGAGGGGAGTATGGAAGCGCTGAGCAGAAAAGGGTCATATGGGGAGGGAGGGGGTTTGCTGTGATGGAGACAGCTAGATGTCTGTATGGTCGTTAACACAGCTTTAAGGTATCATGTGGGTATCATTGATCCTCATGCATGGGCAGATGGCAGGCACATCCTCTGCCCCCCAGGAATGGCCAAGAGGAAAGGGAAGGACGTGAGCACCCCCCAAATGCCACAATCTCACCATCCAAGAGGCAGTGAGAGATTGCTATCTGAGATAAAGAAGCTGGGAGACAGAGAAGATTTCCAAAAAAGTGGTAGAGGTTTGGAAGAGCTAATGCAATGGTACTGCTGTGTACTGGTGGATGGTGTCTTAATAGAACTTTGATGTGTGATGTTTGTGTAAATGAGCCTTGGCTAAGAAGACATCTTCTACAATGTATAAGAGTCTGTTAAGTGTAGTAACAAGATTAAACTAAACATTTGGTTAGATGTCCAGGTTGAATATTGCATTCTGATATTGGTAACCCGCTAATAATCGGTATAGTGTTTGTTTTCCATTTACAATCACTCCAGGTATAAAAATACATACACAATAAAATTTTTGTGCAAGGGGGAACAACGGGTGGGGGAGGGAAGAGAAAAAGGGAGGGGGGAAGGGGCAGGGATATAGGTATTGGTTGGTTGCAATGGTGTAGCAAAGGCACATTGGATGGTCTGGAACCTCAAAACAATGTAAATGATGAGGTAACATTTAAGCCACAGTAGGAGGCATAAGTGCCTAGTGTATATAGTAGATATTGGTGCGGTGTAAGTGACAAGGACCTACACCTATAAGTAGGTTTTGTGCCAATTTGAATGGGGATGGCACTTCCCCTGTGAGGATTCCTTGGAGGCTCCAAAAAGGACTTGGATGAGGTTTTGAATGAAAATGGTGAATTTATTGGTTTAAAATAAACATAAAAACAAAGATGATAAAAGTCCTCAAATAAAAGTCCTTTAAAAATGGCCAATACGCGTTTCACTCTCAAATAGAGCTTCTTCAGTCAGCTGTAATGTTAGTCCTCTGAATCCTCCATTTTAAATGTCATCTGGGTCTTCCCCTTTAATGAGTTAAGTTCATTCTGTCCAATCAGATTCAATTTCACATAATGTGTGTGTGTGTGTGTACCTTTAATAGGTTAATGATGTTAACGCCTTTATTTGTCTATTTTTTCATTGGTGGGCAGCGTTGGTTGGCGGAAGTGCTTGTTTTCAACCGGGTGGTTGGCGGAAGTGACATCACGTAATCATGTGATCGCCATCCAGCCACTCCCAAAAAAAAAAAAAAAAAAAAGGGACATGATACTAACAATGGTTGGCGGAAGTGCTTGTTTTCAACCGGGTGGTTGGCGGAAGTGACATCACGTAATCATGTGATCGCCATCCAGCCATGTAAAAAAAAAAAAAAAAAAAAACCAGCTGAAAAAAGCAAATAGAGCTGCAGAATTGAAATGACAGTAAAATTGCATAATGTCAAATATTGATATAATGTAAATAGTGGTGCATATAGACAAATACATTCACATTGTTAAAGGTGCATACTGTGCTGGTGGTACATATATTTTTTTTTTTTTTTTTTTTATATTCTTTATTTTTGCAGTGCGCAGGTTAACAAACGAGCCCATGGTGCCACAACAGCAGTCCAGGGCTAAGCATACATGTGCATGTACAAAGTGGCATTGAGAGGGTCTGCACATTTTTATATTTGTATGAGTGTGAGTCGTGTGGCTGTCGCTCTACGGGCTTATGCTTACCCCATAAGGTGTGAGTCGGGTGTCTATGATGACTAACATACCTATTGTGCACTAGGTGCTAGTCTTGATCGCAGGTTGTGTCGCGAGTAAAGCCTATGTACCTAGGCTCGTGTTGCATGTCAAGGCCATGGTACCTGAGTGTGAGCCCTGTCGAGCCTCGGTGTGCGGTGAGTTTGGTCCGTCGTTGGCACTAGAGGTGCAGCGCCTGGTGTAGGGGCTGCTTGCGCCGGTCAGCTGGGGGGTCAGTCGAGAACAGGTCGATAACAAGAACAAGTTGGGGGTCATGTAACCTGGTTATGGGAGTGAGTGTGAGCTGCGGTGTTGCTGAAACTAGAAAAACATTAACAATGCTAATATAGTTTGCCATGGAGGGGTAACTTAGGGTTGTTGCTTATAAGTTTAAATGACATGGCCGTGAGGAGAGTTCAGGTAGCCCCTTCCGCTTGTCGGACCGCAGGGGACTGACGTGGGACGAAAACGGACACCTTCGCCGTATCCCAGTGTTGCTTTGCGATACCTCCTCTTTGAGGTTCACCTGACGGCAGCGATTCTAACGGTAGTCCCAGTGTGCGCATTACGGCCGTTGCTTCGGCGATGTCGTGGACTGTATGCTGCGTTTCTCCTTGGAAAATCTGCAGGGTTCTCGAGTTCCGCCAGCGGTATTGTACGCCGTTCAGCCGGAGGATGGTGGTGCAGGGTCTAAGGGTTCTCCGCCACGCCAAGGTACCCCCAGATAAATCTGGGTAGAAGGTGAGCTGCATTCCTTCGAAGGTGTAGGGGTCTCGGTTCTTGAGGGCTGTGAGCATTGCTGCTTTGTCTCGTGCGCTGCGTAAGTGGACTATCAAGTCTCTTGGGGCCGTTGCTGGAGCCTGGGGTGCCTTCGGAATGCGGAAGCAGTCCTCCACGGACAGGGATTTAGCCTGTCTCGGGGGTAGTAGCGCCGCTACGAGGCGTCTCAGCATATGAGGCAATTCTTCAGTTTGTATGGTTTCCGGGACCCCTCTAATTTTCAAGTTGCTCTTGCGTCTGGCGTCCTCCAGCATTGCAAATCTGGCATCATATAGGTCATTTTGCTTTTTGAGCCCCAGTATGGTGTGTTGCATGTTGGTTATTTGCTGTGTATGTGCACCTGCAGTAGTTTCCACAGCACCCAGCCGGCCTGTCAGGCCCCGGAGGTCCGCACGCAGGTTCGCCATATCTGCCAGTATGGTCTGTTGTAAGCCTGCCAGCAGGTCCTTAAGCACCGCCGTTGTCACCGGATCCTTGTCTGGGCTGAGCGGTGTCACGGCTGGCGGTGGTCTCGCTGGCGCCATGTCCACCTCGTCGTCCAGCGATAGTTCGTCGGACAGGTCTGAGTAGGCCCCAGAGTAGTCGGCCATATTGGGCCTGCTGGCCTGATGCGCCCGTCTGAGGAGTGCGCCAATGTCCTGGCTCAGGTGAGGCTTGTCGGCTTTTATTTTTTTGTTTTTCCGACCCATTATGTGGTGTGGATCTCACTCCCGCCTCTTCAGTTTTCTCGATCGGGATTTGCTTCGGTAAAATATCGAAATCTCTAGCTGTGTCCCGGAGCTCTGAGACCATGCGGCCATTCAGTTCAGTTGCTTAGCCACGCCCCCGGTACATATATTTTTAAACATTAAAAAGGTGATATTACATACATATGTGCTAGAATAGATATCCTTATTGGGTATTTAAATCAATATTCTTTAAGTGGTATTCACAGTGTTTATAGTGTTCGGGCATACATAATATGCCACTGATTGAATATGAATAAGAAAAATGTATGAAAGAAAAACAAGGGGTATAAAAGGGTAGAATGGATTACAATGGATAAATTCCATTGAACCCAAAAAAGGGGGGATACCCATTTAAATGAAATGGAAGAGTTCAAAGTCTATATTCAAACCCCGGGGCTTTAAAGTCCCGAGGTTGAATATCCACCTCATCTCACTCTGTCCCAATAATTTATTGAGGTCGCCTCCCCGCCAATTCCCCTTAACCTTTTGTATACCCATAAAGAGTAATTGGGTGGGATCACTGTTGTGGGCTAGGGTGAAGTGGTGTGATACACTGTGTCCTTCAAATTTTTTCTTAATATTTCTAGTGTGTTCCTCAATCCTAGTGTGTAAATTCCGTTTAGTGCGTCCCACATATTTTAAACCGCAAGGACATTCCAATAAATATATTACGTTGTTTGAGTGGCAAGTTATAAGTTCTTTAATAGGGAATTCCTCATCGTTATTGCAGTTCTTAAAAGTCTTAATATGTCTCTTTTTATTATTGGTGTTCCTACATGCAAGACAAGTACCACACCCATAAAAACCCTTTCCTTTATTTAGGAAGGTAGTGGTTTTAGTTTTTTTAATGTGGTTCTTTACCAAAAGTCTGTTTAAATTAGCTGCACCCCTAAATATTATCTTGGGTTTTGGTGGTAGAATCTGAGATAGGGCATGGTCCTGAAGTAAAATAGGCCAATGTTTATTTAGGATTTTCCTTAATGCCTTATTGTTATGGCTGTAATTACATACAATAGGTAAATTGACCTCACATTCATTTTGCGTTTTGGTTTTTTCTTGTAATAAAGTGCTCTGTGGAATTTTTAAAACTTGTGTATAAGTGTCGTTGAGTGTCTCCTTTTTATAGCCCTTATCTAACAGGTCGGTCATTAATTTCTCTGCTTGTTCCTTGAAGGTGTCATTGTCCGTGCAATTTCTTTTTATACGTATAAGTTGTGATTTAGGTACACTATTTAGCCAAGGGGAAAAGTGACAGCGCGGATAAGGGGGGGGGGGGGGATAGTCATTTTAAATGCCAAAGACTATCACACAGAATGTATGAGGTTACTTAACGACCACACAACCTATACACAATTAAAAGGAGATCCAACTATTGAAATTAAAAATAAATTTTACGATCTCATAACCAAGGGTTTACAAAAGGAGATTTTAAACAAAAAAGAATTTGAGTATCTAAATGAAACACACCCTAAGATCCCTGTGTTCTATTACCTCCCCAAGGTGCACAAAAACCCCTTAGTTCCACCTGGAAGACCTATCGTCTCAGGCATCAACTCCATATCATGTAGATTTTCGGAGTATGTGGACAGATGCCTCCAGCCTATAGTGCAAGGCATCCCTAGTTACCTTAAAGATACAGGGAGCATTCTGAGACATTTACAGACCATCAAATGGGAACATGACTACTATCTAGTAACTGCTGACGTCAGCTCTTTATACACCATTATCACACATCAAAAGGGCTGTGCAGCAGTACAATTCTTTTTAGAACAATCTCAGAAATTTGAGTCAGATCAAATTGATTTTATCATTGAAGGGATACAATTAATTTTAACCAGTAATTATTTTTGGTACGATGACACTTTTTATTTACAGGCATGTGGGACGGCGATGGGCACCAGGTTCGCACCCAGCTACGCTAACCTGTTCATGGCAGACTGGGAGCGCCAACATTTACAACTTAATGAGGGCTGGGTGGAGGGCCTGGTGACCTATCACCGTTACATAGATGACCTGTTTTTTATTTGGAAGGGCACAGAAAACACGCTACAAAGTTTTTTAAATCAATTAAACAATAATGAATGGGGCATTATTTTATCAACGAATTTTAGTAAACACACGGTCACATTTTTAGATTTGGATATTTTTATTGATAATGAAAAGATCAAGACCAAGACACATTTTAAAGATGTGGATGTGAACAGCTTTATCCACACCTCAAGCTGTCACTTTTCCCCTTGGCTAAATAGTGTACCTAAATCACAACTTATACGTATAAAAAGAAATTGCACGGACAATGACACCTTCAAGGAACAAGCAGAGAAATTAATGACCGACCTGTTAGATAAGGGCTATAAAAAGGAGACACTCAACGACACTTATACACAAGTTTTAAAAATTCCACAGAGCACTTTATTACAAGAAAAAACCAAAACGCAAAATGAATGTGAGGTCAATTTACCTATTGTATGTAATTACAGCCATAACAATAAGGCATTAAGGAAAATCCTAAATAAACATTGGCCTATTTTACTTCAGGACCATGCCCTATCTCAGATTCTACCACCAAAACCCAAGATAATATTTAGGGGTGCAGCTAATTTAAACAGACTTTTGGTAAAGAACCACATTAAAAAAACTAAAACCACTACCTTCCTAAATAAAGGAAAGGGTTTTTATGGGTGTGGTACTTGTCTTGCATGTAGGAACACCAATAATAAAAAGAGACATATTAAGACTTTTAAGAACTGCAATAACGATGAGGAATTCCCTATTAAAGAACTTATAACTTGCCACTCAAACAACGTAATATATTTATTGGAATGTCCTTGCGGTTTAAAATATGTGGGACGCACTAAACGGAATTTACACACTAGGATTGAGGAACACACTAGAAATATTAAGAAAAAATTTGAAGGACACAGTGTATCACACCTCTTCACCCTAGCCCACAACAGTGATCCCACCCAATTACTCTTTATGGGTATACAAAAGGTTAAGGGGAATTGGCGGGGAGGCGACCTCAATAAATTATTGGGGCAGAGTGAGATCAGGTGGATATTCAACCTCGGGACTTTAAAGCCCCGGGGTTTGAATATAGACTTTGAACTCTGCCATTTCATTTAAATGGGTATCCCCCCTTTTTTGGGTTCAATGGAATTTATCCATTGTAATCCATTCTACCCTTTTATACCCCTTGTTTTTCTTTCATACATTTTTCTTATTCATATTCAATCAGTGGCATATTATGTATGCCCGAACACTATAAACACTGTGAATACCACTTAAAGAATATTGATTTAAATACCCAATAAGGATATCTATTCTAGCACATATGTATGTAATATCACCTTTTTAATGTTTAAAAATATATGCACCACCAGCACAGTATGCACCTTTAACAATGTGAATGTATTAGTCTATATGCACCACTATTTACATTATATCAATATTTGACATTATGCAATTTTACTGTCATTTCAATTCTGCAGCTCTATTTGCTTTTTTCAGCTGTTTTTTTTTTTTTTTTACATGGCTGGATGGCGATCACATGATTACGTGATGTCACTTCCGCCAACCACCCGGTTGAAAACAAGCACGTCCGCCAACCATTGTTAGTATCATGTCCCTTTTTTTTTTTTTTGGGAGTGGCTGGATGGCGATCACTTGATTATGTGATGTCACTTCCACCAACCACCCGGTTGAAAACAAGCACTTCCGCCAACCAACGCTGCCCACCAATGAAAAAATAGACAAATAAAGGCGTTAACATCATTAACCTATTAAAGGTACACACACACACACACATTATGTGAAATTGAATCTGATTGGACAGAATGAACTTAACTCATTAAAGGGGAAGACCCAGATGACATTTAAAATGGAGGATTCAGAGGACTAACATTACAGCTGACTGAAGAAGCTCTATTTGAGAGTGAAACGCGTATTGGCCATTTTTAAAGGACTTTTATTTGAGGACTTTTATCATCTTTGTTTTTATGTTTATTTTAAACCAATAAATTCACCATTTTCATTCAAAACCTCATCCAAGTCCTTTTTGGAGCCTCCAAGGAATCCTCACAGGGGAAGTGCCATCCCCATTCAAATTGGCACAAAACCTACACACCTAGAGCCGGGATTCGTAGGCTCAGGACCAGGTGAGCACCCCATTTATTGAACACATACCTGTGTCATTTATCACCATAAGTCTACACATTGGTCTGCTTTCTTCCCTTTTTTTCGTGTTCCTGAGAAATTCTTCAAGCCGAAGTAGGAGGGTGGTGCTACCATAACAGCACACAAGCCTTGATACGGAGCCAGTGTTTTCTATATACAGGCTCCTTGAAATGTGAGTGTAATATTCAGCACGATATCATTATAATCACTGTAAAGCCATTTTTCAGTACCATCTACACTATATTGTATTTTCTGTATTTTACTTTGACATGTACCCAGTGGTGTATCTTGGTTTTGTGCTGCCCTAGGCAGGACAAAACTCAGACACCCCCCACCGCGCGTGCCACCCCCACCCAACCCTTCCCCCCTGCCCCGCCTTCTAAATACACACATATTCACTGACAGATACGCATACACTAGCTAACAGACACACACACTAACAAACACACACTAACAAACACACACAGTCGGACACACACACTAACAGACACACACAGTGAGACACACACACTAACAAACACACACAGTTGGACACACACACACACTAACAGACACACACTAACAGACACACACACTAACAAACACACACAGTCGGACACACACACTAACAAACACACACAGTCGGACACACACACACTAACAAACACACACATTAACAAACACACACAGTGAGACACACACACTAACATACACACACAGTGAGACACACACACTAACAAACACACACACTAACAAACACACACAGTGAGACACACACACTAACAGACACACACAGTGAGACACACACTAACAAACACACACAGTCGGACACACACACTAACAAACACACACAGTCGGACACACACACACTAACAGACACACACAGTGAGACACACACACTAACAAACACACACAGTCGGACACACACACTAACAAACACACACAGTTGGACACACACACTAACAAACACACACAGTCGGACACACACACTAACAGACACACACAGTGAGACACACACACTAACAGACACACACAGTGAGACACACACACTAACAGACACACACAGTGAGCCACACACACTAACAAACACACACAGTCGGACACACACACTAACAAACACACACAGTCGGACACACACACTAACAAACACACACAGTCGGACACACACACTAACAAACACACACAGTCGGACACACACACTAACAAACACTAACAAACACACAGTCGGACACACACACTAACAGACACACACACTAACAGACACACACACTAACAGACACACACAGTGAGACACACACACACTAACAGACACACACAGTGAGACACACACACTAACAAACACACACAGTCGGACACACACACTAACAAACACTAACAAACACACACAGTCGGACACACACACTAACAAACACACACAGTCGGACACACACACACACTAACAGACACACACAGTGAGACACACACACTAACAAACACACACAGTCGGACACACACACTAACAAACACACACAGTCGGACACACACACACTAACAAACACACACAGTCGGACACACACACTAACAAACACACACAGTCGGACACACACTAACAGACACACACAGTGAGACACACACACTAACAGACACACACAGTGAGGCACACACACTAACAAACACACACAGTCGGACACACACTAACAAACACACACAGTCGGACACACACACACTAACAGACACACACAGTGAGACACACACACACTAACAGACACACACTGTCGGACACACACACACTAACAGACACACACTGTCGGACACACAGTCAGACACACACTAATAGACACACACACACACACAGTCACAGACACACACTAACACACACACACACACACTAACACACACACACACACACACACACACACTAACAGACACACACAGTCAGAGACACACACACACACTCACATTAACACTTTTTTTTTTTTTTTATTTACTCCCCCCCCCCCAGCCTCCTTACCTTTGGGAATGCTGGGGGTGGGGGGGTTCTCCCATTCCCTGGTGGTCCAGTGGCTGCAGGACGGCACTGGCGGGCAGGCTGGGCGGCCGGCGAGGGAGCTCTTCCCCTGAGCTCTCTGCTCAGCTCCCTCGCGCGCCGCCCGCAGAGTGAGGCTGGGAGGCGGAGCCGGAATATGACGTCATATTCCGGCTCCCAGTCTCACTCTGCGGGCGGCGCGCGAGGGAGCTGAGCAGAGAGCTCAGGGGAAGAGCTCCCTCGCCGGCCGCCCGCCCGCCCGCCAAGCAACCAGCCCAGCATGTCTGTTAGCCGCAAGGCTAACAAGACATTTGCCTTGGGCATTTGGGGGCGGCGTTTTTTGCCGCCCCCTGGAAAATGCCGCCCAAGGCAAATGCCTTGTTTGCCTCGCGGCTAATACGCCCCTGCATGTACCCCATATTTTACCATTGAATGAGACTACGTTTTGGTAAGATTTATCTGTGTTTGAGCGCTCCACTTATAGGTATAGGTCCTTGTCACTTACACCGCACCAATATCTACTAAATTTATTCAGTGGAATAGAGGATATTTCCACACCAGTGTATTGAGCTGCCTGTAAATCACTTTCTGACTTTTTTGAGCACTTTTGTTATACACACTCCTCTGTAAAAAGAGGCAACCTTTGATTGGTATGCCTAGTGTATATAGTTTCTCTGCCCAATGGACCTGTTATATAGGGAGACAGTATACATTTGGAAGGGGAACAGTTACTAATAATGGCCAAGGTGTCAGTGTTGCAGAGAGTGCTCCATGTATAAGGTGTGAGAAAAACACCACTATATTCTAGTCCCCTCTGATGGGATATAACTAATTTTAGGCTCTATGTTGCATGATGCAACCTAGGAAAGAGCACCTCTTAGTATTCACATGGGTTAACGGGGTGTCAATGGTAGGCTATGTGTAAAGTTATTGCGCAGAGTCATGAATTCCAAACAGAGAGGGGGAATAGTTAGTGATTTGTAATGAGGAGAAATTGTGAGATGGCTAGATGGATAAGAGGAGGTACAAAACGATTAGAATGTAAAGCATTAGGTGTTTTTGTATGTCGGATTAGTAGTGAGCTTATTTGAAGAAAGTAACATTTGGCGGCAATGATGACATAGTTGTTAGAGATAAAGGGGTACTGTGCATGATAGTCAGAATTAGCATGGAGAGTTTAGATAAGAAGGAGATGGAGTGCCGGCTGTTGGATGTGAAATTGTAAGGGGCCCAGGAACAAGGATATATAACTGTGAGGATTGTGAGGTCCTGTTCTCCAGGTCTGCTGGGCCTTCTTTGATAGGAGCCAGATCTTTTGTAAATTCTGACACCATTAGCATTTTGATTTCTGAGAGCATGCTTTGCATGTCTCTTCTTGTGAGGGGAGATGTGTCCTGCATGCGAATGGAGTCTAAGTCAGAGGTTTGGCAGCCTTCAGTATGAGACGTGTCTTGGTCCGGCCAACTACGACCGATTGAGGCCACAGCCGTGATAGACTTAGATTTTCTTCCGAAGTCCATCTCGGTGGGAAAAGTGGGGTTTACAATGTATGATGCATGTGGTTTGGTAGAAATAAAGTGATTTTTAGCTTTGAAGCCTCTCTGTGTAGCCTCTCTAAAAAGCTGCCATATTTGCCGGAAGTTAGGTGCCACCCTCCAAATAAAGTATGATTATGAAGGCCATCTTTTCATCTAATATTAAAGCTGCATAATCAATTTGCTGGGTGACTGCGTGAATTGCTATAGGATAATCATTACTTAATCAAGTGATCAAACTAATTAATTCATAATAGTCATTCAAAGCCATTTCACAATTTTTCTGCAGTAATGTACGGAGTTTTGATACTAGTGCAAAAATATTGTCCACTCACTATCAGGCAATCTTTTTTTAATAAAATATTTTTCTCAGACACAGTATTGTATGGGTGATCCTGTATATCCAATGTGATTTTATCCAGTATATTCAATGTGATATAATGCCATGTGGTAGCTGATCAATAGCCTCTGATGTAGGTTTTTGTCTAGACAGATATAGTGAAAAGATCCCATCATTTAAACAATAAATAACAAAGTTTTTCAACATATTGTTTTTCTTATCTTTCTTATACAGTGAAACATATGGTCTTGAATGTTAAAAACACATGGCCTTAAAAGTTACATCAAATTTTCTGATGGATTTCATCCCGTCTGGCACACCCAAGTACCTACATCCATGACTAGAAAACCCACTTGTACACACAGGCAATAGAGGAGTATAAAATGTATAAAATGAGTTCAAAGTTTGAATGCCATGGTAGGCATAATTATATGACTACTTTCTGAATGAAGGGTCTTGGATGTATATAGCTGGTTAACAAGGTGACAGTGTCCACTGTGCACGTGAGTAACTGAATGATATCGAAAGCCGTTAAAGGGACACTGTAGTCAACAAAACAACTTTGGCTTAATTACGCAGTTTTAGTGTATAGATCATGACGCTGCAGTCTCACTTCTCAATTCTCTGCAATTTAGGAGTTAAGCCGCTCTGTTTATGCAGCCCTAGTAACATGTGCATGTAAGAGGCACAGCCTTCCTAAACACTTCCTGTAAATAGACATCTAATGTTCATACCTCGTTTACTGCAAATTCTGTTTAATTTAGAATTTCTTATCTCCTGCACTGTTAACAGTTTGTTAGACCCTGCAGGAGACTTATGTGTGTGATTAAAGTACACTATACAGAGCAGGAGATAAAAACATTTAAAGTATGTTAACATCTGATTGAAAAAGAAACCATTTTTTTTTCACGCAGGCTGTGTCATTTACAGCCAGGGGAGCTGTGGGTTGCATAAACAGAAGCAAAAGTAATTTAACTCTTAAATGGCAAAGAATTGAGCAGTGCGACTTCAGGGGCATGATTTATACATAAAAATTGCTTCATTAAGCTAACGTTGTTTTGGTGACTATAGTGTCCCTTTAAGTTTGGATACTACTTGAATGTACATACCTCGAAGAAAGCCAGTGGCTCCAGAGGCCAATGCAGCAAAACAAAACAAAGAAAACATACCTGCTTTGAGAAAAGAGATCATGTTTCACTTGTATTATTCCGTACCTGCGCCTACTGTTATAACGTAATATAACGTCCGGTGTTAAACGAAATCCTTGGAGCAGTTGGGATGAAGCAAGTGTATGGTGTGACTATTCAGATACATTCAAACTGCTTAGAGGCTAAGGAAAACTATTACAGAAAATATTTTTTTCCTTTAAATACGACATATAACAGAGACATCTCAGTATGTTAATCATTTCGATAGCAGTGCAGTATCTCACCATGCCCAGTGTCATACATACGTTTAATTGCAAAATACTCAGTAGGACACATATTGTGTTAACTTTTATCCTTTTTCTGCTCTGAACAGATAGCATTATGTTAAAAATAAAAATATTTATCTGCCTAAGGAAAATGTGTAAAAACTAAAATTTAAAAAAACATGCCTGAAAATATTCTTCATTCTGTCTTCTCCCAAGGCATTGAGAAGCAAAACAGCTTGCAGCCCCAGCAGAATGAAATGATAGCCTTCCCAGGCAGAAAATAACCCAGTGACGGGGATGCCAGAATTGTATATTACCAGCTAGCTCCTCTGTATCTGCTCCTGATAACTGAAATTACTGGTTTTCCCTCTTGAATGCACTGCTGGGGATTGAAGAATAGAGGGAATAGCTGGCAGGTTATGTGCACGATGGTACAAATCAATAGTTTTCATCACTTGAAGTAGCCCAGGGGAATGTCGCAGAGTGGTGGGTTATAACTTAGAGTATGCAGCTGACACGCAGTCTCCTGTATAACAAAATAACTCTGCCATCCTCACTTCCAGGCAGATTGCAAACCGGATAACATTTTTTAATTTGTTTGTTCATAGTGTTTAAGCAATCAAATAACAATCAATGTTTTACATTATTTAACCCCTTAAGGACCAAACTGCTGGAATAAAAGGGAATCATGACATGTCACACACGTCATGTGTCCTTAAGGGGTTAAAGCCTTGCACTGTATGGTTACTACTCAAGAATGACGTCTGTCCTTTTTGATATTGTGACTTTTCTGCAACTGCACATTTGGCAAAAGTGACACGATAAGTAGCTAAGGAGTAGATAAGGAACAGTACAAGCATTATAAACTCTGCAGTGCACTGTAGTGGTTATGATGCAAGGTAGTTCTGGGATTTCCAGGACTACCTTGCACCCCCCCCCCCTCACCCCATGCAAGCAGTCAAAACAATTTAGAATGGTTTGATTTCTCACCTGTGGTTGGCAGGTCACTGCTCTGCTCTCCCTGCTGGAAGTGTGCGCCAGAAGCTCTTGTTAGGAACTCCCATTGGCTCTGCTGAGCTAAGTTCTGCAGGGGAGAACTAGCTCATTGGCACCAGCATATTGCACGCATACAATGAGCTTTAGTGGAGACTGGTAGAGGGGCACAGTCAAGAAGTAGAGCTGTTGTAGAGCTAAAATTATTTGATTACTTAAACTGGTGGGGGCGGAGGGGGGGGGGGGGGAGTGCCAGAGTATCATAATGCACTGTAGTGGTTATGGTGTTTGTCATGTTCCTTAAGCTGCAATGAGGAGGAATGAGGGCATTTTACAATCAAATGCATCAAGCATACCCCCCAACAAAGGTATCCTGCAAATCGGGACGCCGGTGGAAGTGGGGTAAAGGGGGTGGGTCCACCCAAGATAAGGGCAGGTCTGCATGAGGTCTGCATGTCAGGCTGCCTGTCCACTGAGGGCAGACTCTGCAGGGAGCACAGTTTCAGGGCTCCCTGCAGGGTCTTAGTGCCCTAAAAATAGTGTGAGCAAATATTATAACGCGTTCATCCTATGATTGTTGGGGACAATTCCCTGGTGTCCCTAAAAGTGGGGCAACAGGGAACTAAGGTGGATGGCGGAATAGGACCTGAAAATGCATTGCCTCTAAGGTAACTCTTGAAGTAACCCTTGAAGTAAATCGCATGCTGAGTGTTTACAAATGGATTGTACTCGGTGAACAAACCTTTTGCTGCAGCTTTTCTGTTTAGCTTGGTAAGTAACACACAATGCCATACATCATCTTTATGTATAACTAACTGCAAATTTATTGCATTGTTAGCCTAGGCTACCCACGTTAAACATCAATTTACAGTCTTTGACAGACTCAGTTATATGAACATTCTTCTTTTATGTTCAATTACAAATATACACGAATTGCATGTTTTAGCACAAACACACATATCCAATAACACATGTAGTCATTAAATATAGTCTCACACACCAACTTGACACATAGTGGGGTAGTTGGTGGGGTTGGGGAAAGCGGCATTAAATTTTGACTTTGGATTTTTTTTTTCACTACAAAACACCACCCCAATGTTGACTCAACTTTATGGAAGCAAAACACTATATTCTTAAAATGATACAATGATATACATATTAAACATTGTTATTACTGGAATCAGATATGGCAGAAATATAAATAGTACAGTATCATAGATTCTATATTTTGTATGTAAGTACAATAAGCAAAATAACACAACGTAATTAAGAACCATAAAAGTGGCTTGGCTCGGAGGCCCATGGTACATTATGCAAGCTAATGAGTATTAGAGGGACAACAGGCCAAAACATTAAATTAGGAGCCAGAAGACATAAAAACAAACAAACAAGATGGGCCTCAATACACCAACCCCACAAATATATTGCCATTTTGCAGCCATGGCTGATACATATAGGAAACGGGGTGGAGGGTGCCAAAAAAATAGGCTACACGCTAGTCACGACATACAAAAGGTTCCAAATATATATATATGACCTAACAGCACCTAAGATCACTTTATAGATCGCACCTAGATGAAGCATCAGGAGATGTCACACAGCTGAGGATCACCCTGACCTCCACATAACACCTAGGATCCATACCGATTATCCTACCTTTTGCCTTCATTAAGTTTCGTTACTATATTATTTTAATGTTTTATTTGTTCTGAGCAACATTGAAGCAGTGATACCTATGGGATCACTCAGGAGTGGCCCAAGAAGGCACTCATGGAAGTGCGGATTGTATCCTCATGGAGGTGAGACACACACATTAATGTAACTCAATACTCATTTTGTAACGGGCGAAGCTATGTCTTACCTACGACGATGGAAATTTATTTCTATGATATTCCTTTGTGATGCTTGTATCACTCTGTATGTTGCACCAACGATATGTTATGCTTGACAATACTCCAAATAAAAATATAATACATAAAAAAAATAAAAAAAAATGTAAACCAGAACTGATGTGGTTCAGAGAGGGAGGAAAGATTAGATACAGTGGTATGCTGTGTATATATGAAGGAAGGAGCAAATTTCCCAGTAATAACTGTTGCATGAACCATGGGGTCATTTCGAAGGTGGATTTTATTATGCTATTTGAGAGAGTGGTCCAATATATATATATATATATATATATATAAACAAAGTCAGGAGGGCTGCACTCGCCTAAACATGCATATATTACAGGGTGCTACTGGGACCAAAATACAAAAAAATATACAAACCAGTGCACTCGCTTATTAACTAAACAGAGATTTCAAATCCTAAATAGTACTATTTAAAAACACCTCACCTAGGTAGAACATAATGGGGGTTTGGTTACATTATATGATCATACATTGCAAAAGCCTGCCAACTGCATCAAAGTACCCCATTCTTGGCAGGTCCTACTCTAGCAGCCTAATGCTTGCTCTTATGAGATTAATCCACTTACTTGGGAAATGCTTCCTTACTGGGACTCTCTGCAAGTCCCAGTAAGGAAGCATTTCCCAAGTAAGTGGATTAATCTCATAAGAGCAAGCATTAGGCTGCTAGAGTAGGACCTGCCAAGAATGGGGTACTTTGATGCAGTTGGCAGGCTTATGCAATGTATGATCATATAATGTAACCAAACCCCCATTATTTTCTACCTAGGTGAGGTGTTTTTAAATAGTACTATTTAGGATTTGAAATCTCTGTTTAGTTAATAAGCGAGTGCACTGGTTTGTATATTTTTTTTTTATATATATATATATATATATATATATATATATAGAGAGAGAGAGAGAGAGATGTAAAAAACAGATACATTTCATATCTTGTAATACCTTTGTTATTGGACTAACAGGATTTTTTAATGACAAGCTTTCGGGAGAACCTCCCTTTCTCAAGTCTGAAGCATTTCTGAGCAAGGCGACACATAGAATTCAAAGTTGAGTTGTGATACAGAGGTTAAAGCGACATGAGTGTAGATAAGACACAGGTTTGTTAGAAAATAGACACCATTCTTGCAGAGGGTCATCAATATCTTTCTGAAGAGCAGAGTGAGGGGGGAGAGGGAGGAAAAAAAACAAGCAGACAGTGCAGAAGATGGTACACTTTATACATACACACCACTGGCACATCCAGAGCCTTATCTCAGGAGGGGCACTCATAGATTAGTTAAAGAAACAATCCAGGCACAATAACCACTACAGCTCTCTGTAGTGGTTATGGTGCCAGGAGTGCTGTGGTGCCTCCCAGAGTAAATAGTCAAACTGTTTGACAATTAACCTGGGGTCTGCCAGGATAGGGGCTGTAGTAGGGGATAGGACCTCTAGTTATGTGTGTGTTTGTGAGTAGGCAGTGTGTGTGTGTGTATGGGAGGCAGTGTGTGTGAGGGGTGGTGAGTGTGTGTGTGTACGGGAGGCAGTGGATGTGCGAGGGGTGCAGTGTGTGTGTATGTGGGGCAGTGTGTGTTTGTGTGAGGGGTGCAGTGTGTGCATGGGAGTGCAGTGTGTATATGTGGGGTGCAGTGGGAACACTGTGTTATGGGGGTGCAGTGTTTGTGTGGGGGAGCACTGTGTGTATGGGGGTGTAGTGTGTGTGGGGAAGAAGTGTGTGGGGGTGCAGTGTTTGTATGGGGGAGCACTGTGTGTATGGGGGAGAAGTGTGTGTGGGTGCAGTGTGTATGGGGGAGAAGTGTATGTATGGGGGTACAGTAGGGGCAGTGTGTGTATGGGGTACAGTGGGGGGAAGTGTGTGTATGGGGGTGCAGTGGGGGCAGTGTGTGATAGATTATGTATGGGGGTGCAGTGGGGCAAGTGTGTGCGGTGAGGCAGTGGGTATATGGGGGGCTCTGGGGGCAGTGTGTATATGGGGGGCAGTGTGTACATGGGGGGCTGTGGAGGCAGTGTGTGTGTATGTTGGGGCAGATTAAAACAAATGTATTTTCTTTTTTTAATTAAAAAAATATCCATTATATCCCCCCTCCCTTCTTACCTTTGCCCAGGGAGGGGGGATATTACTTCCAATCCTTGGTGGTCCGGTGAAATCTCTGGCGGTTTTAGTGGGAGTGAACTCTACCTCCTGAGGCTAGAGTTCACTCTCGTGAGAACGGAGCATTGCCATGGTAACCGCGGCAACGCTCCGTGCTTGCGAGAGGAGACCCGGCGGAGCTGCAAGTTAGAGCTCCCAGGTCTCCTCTCCCTCCTGTGCCGGCTGCCCAGCAATGTGCCTGCGGACTGGTGCAAGAGAGAGCATCAGCTCTCGCGGGGGGTGTGTGGGGGGTGGGGGATCTCCCAATGATACACACACACATAAATATGTATATGCAAATACATGAACACACATACATATACATACACATAAACACATATACATACATGCACATGAACTCATCTACACAAATATAAATGCACAGTCACATATATAAGCATACATGCATAAGAGTATGGGAAAGCATAGGTCTACACATAGTACTTATATATTGATAGAATAAACACATTGGAATGCTTTTTTTAAGTGTTTATACATATGACAGAACAGTAAGATAATGTGGGGGAGTGTTCATGTAAAGTGTTGGTAGTGGGACAGGAAACCAAAATCAAAATTTAGATCTCAGGACTGGTAGAAAATACCCTAAAACCTCTAGTCACCAACATTAACAGCTTCATAAAAGACACAACCGACTTCCTCAACAAACTTAGCCAAATCACCAATCTCCCTGTTAACACCATCATTGTAACCATGGATGTTGAATATCTGTACAGCAACATTCCACATACAGATGGCATCAATGCTTTCTTCCATTTCCTCTCTTATGCCGACAACCAAAAATACAACCCAGCTCTTGAGGAAATACAGAAAATCATCAAAGACCTACAACCAATGTTAACAGAAGTTGAGACTCTGAAAAACATTTTCTCTGAAACACCCATTTTGGCCTTAAGACAACCACCAAACCTCCAACAAAAATTAATCAACAGGAAGCTACCCAGTGATGGGAAGAATAAAGAAAACGGGACCAGTCAATGCAAAAAACCTCTCTGCAAACTGTGTCAGCACATATGCACAGACAACACAGCCACACACAACAATAAAACCTACAGAATTAAAGGATCATACTCCTGCACATCCAGTAATGTGATATACATGATTCAATGCACCAAATGCCACATAGGATGCTACATTGGGGAAACCACCCAGCAATTAAATGGCAGAATGAATGAGAACAGACACTCCATTAAACACCACCAAGAAGAATCGTACTGCACTCCTGTGGGACACCACTTTACCCAGCCTGGCCACTCAATGAAGGACCTAAAATCAAAGTACTGAAAGGGGGCTTTAAAAATACCCAAGAAAGAGAAACGTTTTAAACCAGAATGATCAAATTGTTTAACAGCAAGAATAGAGGACTTGACAGGCGCACAGTCGGATTTGCCGGCATATGCGCTAACCTTACCCAAACCCCAATTAAAACACGGACACAGGTTATACTGTTGGAAATAATTAGTCCACAGTTTTATTCAATTATTAATAAAATAATTAAGGAATAACAAATGGGGTCATTGCCAGCAAATCTTATTAAAGTGAACATTCCCCCATATACATAACATACCCCTAGCAATGACCCCACAATAATAACAATAGATAACAATCTAAATAACATGTTAATACAGAAACTGGTCGCTCAACATGACCACATTTCCACCAGGTTAAATTGTAGGGGTGTACCGAGACACCGCTACCCACCATATCGATTGCAGGGGTGTACCAAGACACCGCTACCCACCAGTTCCAGTGCAGGGTGTACCAAGACACCACCCCACCCCCAGGTTCGGAGCCACCGACGGGCTCGAACCTACCAACCACGTGCAACATTGCCCAATCAACACTAAACCTCAGGATGCCCACTTTCTCCTCCATCTACCCTCCGATTTAACCAGGCCATTCCCCGCCGCTGTGAAAAAACGGGAAATCAACTAACCTAACCAAATACAGGGAGGGTGGGAGGGACAACTGACAGGTAAGCTTAGGTTCAGTTAAAATGGCCACTTCATATAATGGCTGGTGTAAATACTCCCCTTATGGCTCCGCCCTACCCAGCATGCTAGCTGTTACTAACTTCCTGTGGCTGCTATGCCTACCTCCTGGCGCTGTCAAGGCCTATTCCTCTTAGCTGCACTGATCCATGGGCTACAAAATATTGATTTGGGTTTCCTGTCCCGCTACCAACACTTTATATGAACACTCCCCCACATTATCTTACTGTACTGTCATATGTATCAACACTTTCTATAACGCATTCCAATGTTTATTCTAGCAAAATATACGTACTGTGTGTAGACCTATGCTTTCCCATACTCTTATGCATGTATGCTTATATATGTGACTGTGCATTTATATTTCTGTATATGAGTCCATATGCATGTATGAATGTGTTTATGTGTATGTATATGTGTTCATGTGTTTATGAATTTGCATATACATATTTATGTGTGTGTGTGTGTTTATGTATAAAGTGTACCATCTTCTGTACTGTCTGCTTTTATTTTCTCCCTTTCCCCCCTCACTCTGCTCTTCAGAAAGATATTTATGACCCTCTACAAAGATGGTGTCTATTTTCTAATAAACCTGTGTCTTATCTGCACTCATGTCACTTTAACCCCTGTATCACAACTCAACTATGAATTCTATGTGTCGTCTTGCTCAGAAATGCTTCAGACTTCAGAAAGGGAGGTTCTCTCGAAAACGTGTCATTAAAAAATTCTGTTAGTCCAATAAAAAAGGTATTACAAGATACACATTTTATCTGTTTTTTACATCTACATCACTTGACTAATATGGCTACAATCTCTACCTGAACATTATATATATATATATATATATTGTGAGCGAAAAAGTGGAATAGTGCTTGATGGAAGATATATCAGGCCTGATTTGTTAAACAGCAGCCAGATAATTTTTAGTTAAATGCCCCAGGGAGAGAGGTTAAAGTTTGCAATATACATTGCGGATGCTCTACAAAACACGGTATGGGTCCCTGGGGCGGAGCATTTGGAGAGCAGGGTGGGCCAATGCTCCAACAGCACTAGTTGCTGTGTACTGACCAGAATTTTGATTTAGCTTCAGAATTAACTAATTGGCACTCACCTGTAGCTGGTCAATTAGCAGACAGGCCTTTAAAATAAGAGATTAGCCTGCTGCAGGGGAGGGAGAAAAAGCCAGCTAGGAGAGAGAAAAACTATTGTGTTTTTTGCAAAGCTATTTTGTTTTTTTTGGAAAATTGGTAAGTGGGAAAGCCACCCAATTACAGATAGTGATTTCTGTCTAGGAAGAGCAAGGAATTTTGTTTTGTTTATTATTATTTAAAGCAGATGTTTTTTTTTGTTTTTTTATATCAAATAAAAAAGGAAAACCGAGCTGAATGTGTCCTGGACTTTGCATACCCTAGAAGGCTGTGGTTACTGCAAGATCAGTGACAAAATCCTACCTGTAAAAGAGGTGGTTTGTTAAAATATATATATATATATCTTTATATAAAAAAAAAATGGGTGGTGCGATGGGTTATTCCAGACTTAGGGTAAAGCTTTCCTAGTTACCACTGCCAAAACCTTTAAGTGTGAATGGCGATGAACAATGGACTGTAGAGTATTGAAATTCTGACGTCAGAAAATTGTGGGAATAATTGAGGAGTGATAAAATTGCTGATGGAAGTCTAGAAAGTCCAGAGACAATGAAAATGATCAGCATGTGGTTTTCTGCAATGATCAGTGGTTTGGATGCCCATAAGAAAATGTCAGAAGAAGTATGTATAATGCAATTTAATGATGTTTTTTGTCATCTTGCAGACAGTTTTGAGCATATTGAGGTATGCCTCTAAGATATCTGTCACAGTCAAATTAGTAAGGTATGCAGAAGTGTCGGGAGTGGTGTCAGTCATGTCAGAGGTGATGCTCAAGAGAGTAGATAAAATAAATTGAGTGTGAGGTGGTAGAAGTGTTTAACATGTTAATTGGGTTAGACCAATTAACTAGAGAAAGTTTGCCGAATAGAGAGTTGATATAGTATGTACGTTAGTAATATGCAAAACTGGGCTTTGAGAACTGTGGGTACTTGTCATTGATATTTTGGAGAGAGAGAGAGTAAAACAATGAGTAGTATCCATAAAGGGGTAGATAGATGTTATGTACCCTCATTCACACTGTTGAAATGAAATAAAATAAAGAAGTAAGAGTTTATATAACATGGATAAGGAAATGCTACACTTAGTAGAATATCATACAAATACAAAGTTAGAAGCCAGGGCAGAAAGAACTGACTGTTGGAATAAAATATGTAACACTTGTATGGAATACAATAGTTTTAGAAAATGAATTAGATTAAAAAACAACAAATCTGATTTAAAAATGTGGATCTAAGGGGGGCGGAGCCTGGAGCTGAACCTGAACGGACGCACTTACAGAGAGCTCCGAACAATCGACGAAAACCTGCTTCAATCCGAGGTACCAGGGTGCCATCCGACAACCCAGACACCCACCCGAGTACCCCTAGAGCCCAAGGCACGAGCGAATGCCATTCCAGTTCCCGCAAACGGGTAAAAAGACCCGGCGAAAATCTGGGGCCTACCTGACACTCCAAACCACAAGGTACGCGACAGAGGTCGCAGCACTAGACGCTCGACACGGCACTTACCTTTTCAGTGATCCCGTGGAACCGGGCGGCTACACAATGGGTCGCAGGTCCCAAAAGCCTCCACCAACCGCCGGCAGAGACACCCAAGATATCGGCGACATGCTGCAGAGGCCGATAGCGCCCAAGATGGCGGCCCCGCCGGAACGCACACCAGCACCCCCAGACGAGGGGGAACAGAATGGGGCTGGATTAGAGGTACCCACCGCACCCCAAGTCACAGAACTACTAACCGGCCGGGACACACAAACCCCGGCAACTAAGCAAGATATTGCTGACCTCCTGAGGGAAATGAGGAGAATGCATGCAGCAGATCTCAACCTGATAAAGACAGAAATGCAAGCGATGACCGCACGCACACAGACCACAGAGGAGGACATCCTAGATCTCAAAAGAGAGGTGAGAGAGATACAAGACACTTGCTACCATATGCAGGCCGCGCAGACCGCCCTAATCACAAGACTAGACCAAACAGAAGACCGCAACAGACGCGCTAATCTGAAGCTAAGGGGGATCCCAGACACCATAGACTCCTTAGAACTACCTCAATACATAAGACGTCTCATAGCGACGCTTCTGCCACCCGCTCAGGCAAAAAAACTTGTTTTAGACGGCTGTTTCCGAATCAGAAAAGCCAGACAAGCGCCAACAGATGCCCCTCAAGATGTCATTATCCGATGTCACTCCGCGACCGACAAAATTAAGATTCTCACGGCAGTCAGAGGAAAGACTCCACTAACATTCGAAAATTCTCAAATTTCCTTTTACCAAGACCTGACTCGCAACACGTTACTGTGGCGCAGATCCCTGGCCCCGGTCACAAATCAACTGAGAGAAGCAAAGATCGAATATAAATGGTCATTCCCAAGATCCCTGACAGTGACCAAGGGGGGTACCACGCACAGCCTCTACTCGCTACAGGATGCGGAACCATTCCTGAGGGCACTGGGGATGCCAGCTCTAACCCAAACAAGAGAGAATGTAAGGGAGAAAGCCACGACGTCACACACATGGAATCCAGAGACAGTAATCTCTTTCACTCCCAGGAACGCTGAGAGAAACGAAGCCCCAACCTGAATTGCCCCACTGCGCCAGGTCTTCGACCTCCTATGTGACCTCCACAGGCGCTGAGGAACAGCTGATCTGAACTGCATTAATGGTGGCCAGCAACTTTAACGCATTATCCAGACACTGTCCCCTCTCTAGAGCTCTGCGGGCTGGCTCACCTCTTGTTATACCCTGTTTTACCCTGTGCTTGTTTTTTATGATTTTTATAGTTCCTGTGCTTTGATATTACTACACACACACTCGACAAGTATAGCTTTCGCAATACCACATCAGCGACTGACCGCCATCAGCCGTGACGTGCTCGGACAAAGAACATCACAGGCTCCGGGGAGAATATACCCTCTCCCACCCCCCGTGACTTCCTTGGTTAGAAGTCAAAACCCCAACCAATCGGTAGACCACTAAGAATAAATGGGCTCCAGGAGCACTTCCACTCGCCCCACGCACACACGCTGACATAAACAGACATCATAGAATTCACCCGCAGACATGATCAACACTAAGGACAGCCATGCGCACACTCGCACAACCCCAAAACGAAACACATCACGGTGTACAATCACGCTGACAACTACCTGCAGACTGACAACCTTCAGGTACCCACACCCCGAACTAACATGATTCCGGAACTCGAGGGGGAATGACAGACCCTATGTAAACACTCTATGACGGCCTTAGCTCCACACTAGTCGACTTGTAAATATAAAAAAGTGCAGATCTAGCTGACATCACACTCGGAACTGATAGACAAAAGTATGCATTGACTATGCTGTGAAGTCTTGTAAAAACCATCACCCGCAAGGCTGTTGGCCAGGCGGGCTGTTTTGTACTCTGCACTCAAAAATAAAGAATTTAAAAAAAAAAAATGTGGATCTAAGAAGAGGAGTAATTTTATAATGGCATACATTTGAATGGATTTGAGTAAGTATATTTTGTTTTTGTGTTGCACATCCAAAGGGATAATTAGGTAGGCTAGATGGTATTCTGTTAAGTCATAGATGAGGGCTTTTGATTTCTTAACACTATAAAAACATCAAGCCATTGTCTCAAAATTATGAAAAACCTATACGATAGGAAGATGAAATGGGGTTATAAATAAACAATAAAATATCATCTGCAAAGGCAGTAATTTTAAAGGGATGCTATAGTCACCAGAACAACTACAACTCAATGTAGCTGTTCTGGTGTTTATAGCCTGTCCCTGCAGACTTTTTAATGTAAACACAGAAAAAAGGCAGTGTTTACATTAGTGTCTAGGGACACCTCTAGTGGCAGTAACTCAGACGGCCACTAGAGGTGCTGCCTGGAGGACATGCTAATTGGCAAAGCGTGTAATTTTACTGCGTATGCACCATAGTCTCCCAATGCTTTTCTATGGGAAAGCATTTGATTGATAATCACAGCCAAGGGGGCAGAGTGTGGGTGAAGTAAACTCACCTTTTTAGCCGGAGGTTAGGGGGGCCGCGGCCCTGCTGATGGTATATAAAAAGAGAGGGAAGAAAAAAATGCATATGATTAGCTAGAATCTTGGAGAGGAGTTCAAGAACCTGGTTAAGAAGATAAATCAGGCGGTAAGAAGACACTAAGGTAATATGTTTGTTTAGACAGGAGATTTGTGTGGGAAATATTGAAGCAGTCTATGGAATGGTATTTATGGAATGTTCTGTTTCATTGGGTGAATCATTTATAGTGGTACACATTTGAGCACATTTTTGTTCCTTTCTTGAAAAGGGAAGAACAGACAGAACTAAAAACTTTACTTTTGGGAGTAACTTGAGCTGAGAAGTCTTTATACAGAAATATTGGATTGTTACTGTTAAGTGTATTAGGCAGTGAGGATATTGGTTTTGTCAGTAACGTTCCACAGTTTGAAAATCACTGGCCTAGGTTTTGCCCTAACAGTTGGCCTGGTGGTTAGAAGGTTATACGCAATTTAATTAGTAGAGGGCTGTGAAAAAAAAATTTGCCCTGCACTGGCTGGCCCCCTGCTAGTGCACGAGGATGGGAGCTTCCTCTCCCATTTTCAGTTTGTCAGGGTGTTTCGGCTGGGGTTGGCTGCGTTGGGCGTGGAGGATGCGGAGTTTGGAGGGCACTCCTTCCGAATTGGCGCAGCGACTGAGGCTTCTCGGCTGGGTATGCCGGATCAGGAGGTACAGCGAATTGGGAGGTGGGAATCCAGGAGGTTTGTCTCTTATGTGCGTCCTGCCGGCCTCCTGAGCTAGACTGTTTTGTTTTCCTCCTTAGGTCTGGTCCCCTACAAGGTCTGGTTGATTGGCCACTCCTATATCCACTGGGCGCGGCAGAGAGCAGTAGTCCGGCCACGGGGAGAGTCTCGGTCTCACGCCAGGAACTGCGGAGGTACGGTGGTTCGGGGTCAGAAGCATGAGGTGGGTCCGGCTCCTCCCTGACTTGGTCAGGCTTTCCCGCTTGCTTGGGGCTCCATCGGTTTTGATTATCCATCTGGGGGGTAACGATCTGGGGACCGTGCCCGTGGGGGGCCTGGTGGATATGGTCCGGAGGGACTTGTCCCAGATCTTAATCTTGTTCCCCGACGTATCCTTGATTTGGTCGGAGGTTGTGGCGAGGAATTTTTGGTGGCAGGCCCACAGCCAGAGTGCGCTGGAGCACAGCTGCAAGAAGTTTAATCGGCGGATTGTGAAGTTTGTAACGGGGGTTGGGGGAATCTCGATACAGCACCAGGTTTTTGAAAAAGATGCGGCACATTTTTTTCAACCAGATGGGGTGCATCTGTCGGAGGTCGGGCTCGACCTGTTTAACTTGGCGCTTCAAGAAGCTATGAAACAGGCCATGGCAGGTTTCGGTGGGGGCCCCCACTGATTTTAGGCTTAAAACAGCGGGGTTTGTGGCGGGGCATGTCCTTGCCAAATAAGGGATGGTAGATTAGATGAAAAGGGTGATAATGGCCGGGTCTTATCCTCCCCCTGTCTCTTATGGTGAACCTGGAGGAGGTACCAGGTTGGACGTGTCCCCACTGGGTTGTAAGCCGACCGGTGGGGAGCATTATGGTTGGGCCCCACCGAGCGGAAAACTGGCTGGTGGGGAGCCCTGAAAAGGAAGATGTTTTTATTATGCCGAGGGGGGGGAGGTGAGAGCCTTGGGGAAGTTAGATTGGCAAGGACGGTTTCTTGATTACTGTATGACTGTATAAAAAGTGTTTATGTTAATTTATTATGTTATATGTTTAAGGAGTTATACAGTATTTGGTGATGTTATTTATTTATTTATTTATTTATTAAAATTCTTAAGAAACGCAGTCTTATTACCCATAGGGTCTCGATGCGCATACCAGCAATCAAAAACAAGCAAAACAATATCCAGCACACAACAGCATTATAATCACATGCATTTGAACCAGGTTAAAAATTTCATGTAATCCCGTATGCCTGAGCAAATAAAACTGTTTTTAAGCTCCGGCGGAACTTCAGTAGATCATTCTCAAGTCTTAATGTCAGAGGCAGGGAGTTCCAAAATTGCGCTCCCTGAACATCACTCGTCCTCCCTCCGCACTTTTTCTTTTTAAAATTTGGAATCTTCAATAAGGCTAAATCAGCCGATCTCAAGGATCGACTGGGAGCATAGCGTGTGAATTTATCCTTCAGATAGTCTGGTCCCATACCGTGGATTGCCTTATATACCAAACAACCATTTTTAAACAGAACCCGTTCACGAACGGGCAGCCAGTGCAGGGCTTTTAAAGATGGAGTGATATGGTCATTGCGGGCCACACCCGTAAGTAGCCTTGCAGCTGCGTTCTGTATCAACTGTAGCTTGTGTATGATGTTCTGAGGCAGTCCAAGGTACAGGACATTGCAGTAGTCCAATCGGCTACCGATGATGGCGTTGACCACCGAGATTTGATCGGAGGGGGCAATAAATCTAAAAATAGACCTCAGAAGCTTCAGGTGGTAGTGGCAAGAGCTTACCACCTGATTGATCTGGGGCTTCAGTGTCAACCTAGAGTCGAAAATGACTCCCAGATCTCTGACCTTGGTGGCAGGACTCGGAGATGGAGAAAACGAGTCCGGCCATGAGGGAAAGATACTATTCACCTCCTGGTTACTGAAGATGATGCATTCAGTTTTGGAGCCATTAAGTTTTAAATAATTGGCTCCCATCCACGACTGGATATCCTGTAGGCAGGAAGAAAGATTGATTTGATCCTCCTTTTTCTTGGCCAGGCGAAAGTACAACTGGGTATCGTCGGCATAGATATGATAGGGAAGCATGTGGCGGCGGATGATATGGGTCAGTGGCCTCATATAGATGTTAAACAGGATTGGAGATAAAGCCGAACCCTGGGGGACTCCACACGTCAGGGCGATGTTAGAGGAGTAAAATGTTCCCAATTTTACCCTTTGAACCCTGTCCCTGTCGTGGAGAAACGAGGTCACCCAAGCCAGCGGGTGACCCCCATATAATAACACATATACATATTTATAACATATTTATAACATACACCAACATTCCAAAGTGCCAACCATCCATTAACCATGGCAGGGGTATACCCGGACACCCCTGCCCCACCAGGTTCTGAGCCACCTCCAGGACTCGAAACCTCTCAACCACCGATGACCACAATCTGTTTATTCCACCTCACGTTCATCCAGGGGAGCCTATTTCCTCTCCTTCAGCTCCCCGTCCCGCCACAAGCTCAGACCTTGACCCCTTAAGCTGTCTGAGCTCCGCCACCCCGAAGAAACAGAGCCATCCGTATACCATCCTGCCAACCCAAGTTGAGCAGGTCCAAACCCACCTCCGAGAGGTGAACACCATCCGAGCGGTAGTATCCTGGCAACCCTTCCTCCAGCTCAAGGTGCCTTACCACCACACCCCCTACCTTCCGCACAAAGCTTGCCATCAAGCTATTCACTTTCTTTCTGCACCTATCCATAGTCACCGGATCCCGAGCGTGCCGCCACCGGCGCCTCGGGACAATCTCCGACCAAACCAACATGACCCCCGGAAGCAGGCCCCTCAACTTATTGATGTCCTGCTTCATCCACTTCACCAGCCGGCGTTGCGGCGTAAGGCCCAGGTCATTACCCCCGATATGTAGGACCAGTAAGTCTGGCGTGCATCCCGCCGCCAGCATCCCAAACAGTTTACCACAAACATCCCCCCAGCAAAAACCCCGATACCCAAACCAGCGAACTGCCAACTGGCCTCTCGGAAAACCCAGCTGCTGGCCTTGCGCTCGAGCTGCGGCCCTCCTCTCGGCCCAGAAGACAAACGAATGGCCCACGATCCATGCCCACGCCCTGGGGGGAAAAAACAAATGATGAGGGAAGTCCAACAGAGACCCCCACCCCAGCCCAAACAACACAGTGAACCATTGCAGTACAGCCAGTTACAAGTCTATTATTCCCATTTTTTTTTTTTTTTTTTGCATAAAACGGTCCCCAATTCCATTACTCCAACAGACCCAACCGGACATAGGAACGGAATCTTACCGATTCCCACCTCCCGATCCGCTTCACCACCTCGTCCCCCAATCCCAACCGAGCCGCCTCCGTGGCCGCCCCAATACGGAACGAGTGCGTTCCAAATCGTTCAGCACGAAGCCCTAACTTGCCCAAGCCCAACCGAAAAACCTTCGTGAACTGGAACCGAGAGAGGGACGATCCGTCGGCATGCACCAACAAGGAACCCCCCATCGCTGGCCTCCGCGCCAGGTACTCTGCCGTAGCAGCCAACGGGCACAAAGCCGAGCCCGGCAAGGCCCCCAGTGCCACGTCCCGGCCCACGCCGCGGACGTCCGTTTTGGATCTGCCAAGGTGCACCACCACCTTCCCATCCAAGACACGAACCCCCGAAAATTGCAGGCCCCCCTGCACCATCTTATTAGCGCTCACCAATTCCCCAATGCGGAATGCCCCAAAAAACGCCAAAATAAACGCCACCTTGAACAGCGAAGCCTCGAACCCATCGAAACAGATTTCAGGCAATAAACCCACCAAATCCCCCAGTAGCCGAACCGACACCGGGCGCCTGGTATCCGGCGACCTGCGTCCCTTGCGATAACCCTTCAGGGCCTGCCTGATAACGAAGGTCTTGGTAAAGTCCTCCTTCCCATGCCACCTAAACCAAAATGCCATCGCCGCCATGGACCTGTCTACCATGGTAGGCGACGCCCCTTTTGCCAGCAACTGACAGGTGTACCACAGGAAAGCATCCCGCAGGGCATCCCCGTTGTCCATGGCCAACCCGTCCAGCGACCGCTCCCACAAGCCCCAAACCTTACTGTACGAGGCCCAAGTGGCCGGTGCCAGGGAAGCCTTCACAAGTCCTCCAAGCAGGATGCTCCCAGCTGCCAAATCTCGTCCGGGCAAGCCTGCCCTTCCTTCGATGCCCCCGGCGCCACCAGCCAAAATCGGGACCACTGAAAACGAGACAGAGCATCAGCCACCTCATTCAAATAACCGGGAACATGCCGCGCGCGAAAAACAACATTCCGAGACATACACAGCAATACCAGTCGCCTAAGCAGCCTAACCACCGGCCTGGAGGCCGCAGACTGACGATTCACCGCGTGAACCACTGCCATGTTATCCGAGAAAAAGACCACTTTCCGATCGCGCAGCCTGTCGCCCCACAGTGCCATCGCAACGACCAACGGGAACAACTCAAGGAAAGCCAAGTTGCGCATAAGAGGGCTCGAACCTCAAGAGTCCGGCCACCTCTCCGCACACCAGCAGCCACCAAAATATGCCCCAAAGCCCACACTGCCCGATGCATCCGTGAAAAGCTCAAGCTCGGCCGACGACTGGCCCTCCTGCCGGAACAACACCGTCCCATTAAAGTCCCGCAAGAAGGCATCCCAAATGCCCAAGTCCGCTCTCATGGCCGCCGACACCCGGATGAAATGGTGCGGGGACCGAACCCCCGCAGTAGCGGCCGACAAGCTGCGACTGAAGACACTTCCCATCGGAATGACCCGACACGCAAAATTGAGCAGCCCAATCAAAGACTGGAGCTGCCGCAGAGTAACCTTGCGCGCCCCGGCCACAGCAGCCACCGCCCCTCGAAGCCTGTCCAGCTTATCCCGGGGCAGCCGACATTCGCCCAACCCAGAGTCAATCTCCAGACCCAGGAAACTCAGACACGTGGTCGGGCCTTCAGTTTTATCCGCCGCCAGCGGAACCCCGAAGTGGCCTGCCACCCACTCAACCGTCCGCAGCAGGCGCAGGCAATCCAAGGAATCAGCCAGCCCCACACACAGAAAATCATCCAGATAATGCACAATAAAACGATTCCCCGCTTCCTCCCGTACCACCCATTCGAGAAAAGTGCTAAATTTCTCAAAATAGGAGCACGAAATGGAACAACCCATGGGCAGGCACAAGTCCACGAAGTAGGCCCCTTCAAAGAAACACCCCAGTAGGTGATGACAGTCCTGGTGGACCGGCAGCAGCCGAAACGCGGCCTCAATGTCTACCTTCGCCATCAGAGCCCCACGCCCGGCCCGCCGGACCAGATCGACCGCCCGGTCGAAAGATGCATATGACACCGAGCACAAGTCCTTATGAATACCGTCATTCACCGACTCCCCTTTCGGGTACGAGAGATGGTGAATGAGTCTAAATTTACCCGGCTCCTTCTTGGGAACCACCCCAAGTGGGGAAATACGCAGGCCTTACAGCGGAGGCACTGCGAACGGGCCCGCCATGCGGCCCAGCCCGACTTCTTTGCCCAGCTTCTCCCTAACCACGTCCGGGAAGTCGGCCACAGACTTCAGGTTGCGCAGCCTCCCCGATCCCCCTTCCCGCTCCTGAAACGGAATAAAAAAAAACGTCGCAAAACCCGCCAGGAGCACAGCGGCATCCGCTCTGTTAACGTAGCGGCTTAGCCACGGCTCCATCGCGCTTAGCCTCACTGGGGTGAAGCCCAGGGGAAGCGGGTGCACCCCCTCCCCCGGCCGCGACAGCCGCACCGGCGCCACCGGACTTACCCTTCTTGAAGCAGCGGTTGAGCCCATGAGCGCCTCCGCAGCCGGAGCACTCGTGCTTGAAACGACAGGTGGCCCCCCATTTGCATTGGCCCTCATTATAGAGCCAACATAAGCCCTTTGGTAAGGTGGCCGACGAGGCGGACTGCCCCCTAGCGCCGGCCGAGTTCTGAAAGGGCTGCGCCTTTTGCGCCATCATCAGCTTCATCCAGAGCGGCAGGTCCATTTGGTCCCACCGCATACCCGGGTTAGCCGCCAGCCGCTGCCTAAACTGCTCGTCATACCGCCACCACGCCAACCCCCCGTAAGTCCGGTACGCTTCCCAAATGCCATCCAAATAGCAAAACAGAGAGGAGCATAACCCCGGCGATTTCTCGCCGAGCACGCTAGCCAGCACACAAAAGGCCCTCAACCAGTTCCCAAAGGATTTCGGAATCTTGCGATACCGCTTCCTCTTCTCCTCCTCCTCCTTCTTCTCGTCCTTCTTATCCTCCTCCTTGAGGTCTATAAAGTCCTCCAATGGGAGGAGGGAGAAGATCTCACAGAACTCACCCTTCCATATCTTATCCTTTACGTCCTGTTTCAAATGAACCCCCAGCGGGCCCGCAAAAGATACATACGCGTGCTGTCTAGCCGCGTCGGGGATACCCCCAGTCAACTCAGCCCGCTCACTCCCAGTCTCCCCTACTTCCTGCGGCACCACCATGTCCCCGCCTGAACTAGGCCCTGTGGAATTCCCAACCCGAGAGCCCGTAGCCACAGCACCCGGAGCCCACACCTGACCAATACCGCTAGTGTCACCCCCCGCCCCCAATGAGTGGAGTAGTGCCTGAAGTGTGGTAACTAAAGCGCTAGAGTGTAGTGACCCACTGGACTCACCGGCCAAGCCCCCCGACACCGGAACGGTGGGGGCTGCAGTGCAGATCGCCCGACGTCCAGGAAGAGGAACTTCCGCTGCTGTCTCGCCGACCGGGGAGCCCACCCGGTGACCAGCCTGCGAGGAGGCAGAACGGCTCCGAGATCTAGGACAAGGAGAAGAAGTCCTGGGTAGGGTGTAACGGACATCAATACCCCTCCCGTCACGACCCCGGGAGCGCCTGCTCTGCACCAAAGCCTCCCGCTGACCTCTACCACCACGTGGCACCCGGGAACCCCTGGGGCTACGACTCCTCCCGTCTCTACCAGCAGGCCGCCCCTGCCGACCATACCTAGGGGCTGCCGCACCTTCCCCTGCCGAGCTGTCCGAGGGGGAGCAGTGCCGACCCGACCTCCCCCGCGCATCCCGGGACCCCAGAGATCTAACGGGTGAGGGACTGCCGCTACTACTCCCCGAACCCGGGCCCCCCCGCCGCCCAACCACTACGGAGGATCCCAGTCCCCGGCCTCCCCTATTCCTCTGCCTAACTGCCTCCGGAACCCTCTTTCCCGCACCTACCACCACTGCCCCCTTACCTTCTCCCCCATGCTTACCAGACCCCCTTGGCCCAGACCTACCCACCAACCCTTCGGGGGACCCGCTCTCTGACCTGGCCGCATCCCGAGAACCCCCTCCGCCCTTGGAACTCACTCCCTTCGAACCGCATTTGCGCTTAGGGGCCCCAGGACCCTCCCCCCTTACGACTGTAGCCTGGGCGCCCCCCACCGGCCTACTCCCGCCCCCCTCCGTGGCAGAGCTCCCCCTAGCGACCTTCCCGCCAAGAGGGCCCCGGCCGGAGCCCTCTGCACTTGCCTGCTGCCTCCTAGGCCGGCCATGCGGTCTCCCGGATCCAGCCTCATCATCATCGTCACTCTCCGATGGGGGGGAAGCCCTCCCAGATCTCCCCTCCGTGGGTCCCGCACCACCAGGGGGCCGCCCGGCCACCTCCGACCCGAAAGCAGCAGCGCCCCCGTCCGCGACATCCTTCTGCCGCCGAGTGCTCATCCGAGGCTCCGTCCGCACGCGGGGAGGCAAGGCCTCGACCACGCGGCTCCCGGGCCTGCTGCCGGTCGCAACCGAAACTCCACTGCTTCCGGGGACAACTTCACCGGGCCCCGTGCCCGGGCTTAGCCTCCTCGGGGGCCTCCGGGCCCTGACCGGTCTCCCGCCATCACCGTCCCGATCCGCCGCCTCCGCCAGGGCAGGGCCTAGCTGTGCCCGTAGCCAGTCCACACCCTGATGCCGTGCTGCCGACCTGATCCCCTCCAGCAAACGCTCCACGTCGTCCATTGGCCCTGCAGAGGAGACAAAAGAAATCCGACCAAGCAAGTCCGCGCACACCGAGGTGAACACAAACTCAACCAGGTAGAAAGTTAGAATGACTCACCTAAGATGGCTGCTCATTTAAATAGCCCATCCTACTTACCCATAATTCCAACCCTTGCTTACTTCCTCCTAAGCCCGCCTCCTAACCCCTGTCGAGGCCTTTTTCCGCTTAGCTGCGCTCTAGCTACATGGGGCTACAATCCAATGCCCACTACGTACATACATGTAAAAGTGCTACACTATTCTTGACAATTAGATTATAACTACTCAATGCAACATAGTGCCTTAACAGTAATTAGCTGCACTGAAACCTTTGGTCTTCATTACAAATTACTAAAGCTTGGGGCATAAGGTTAGTAGTAATATCTTCTGTGTTATGTATTTACTACAGAAGTGATCCTTATGTATTGATTGTGTCTGGTTCTCAATTTTCTTAATTTAATTGTTATATTAACATTAATAGAAGACCGATACAGTCTAAAAGGCAATGCAAGTAAATATAAAAATAATAAGTATTAGCACACTGGCAATAAAAAGGTCAAATTACTTTAAGGGAGTTTCTCATAAAACAAACAAGATTAAATGAAGATTTTAATGTTCAAAATACACTAGACGTCTCCCCCAGCTAATCCCCTCCTTCGCAGATATTTCTTACTGTCACTGTGATGAGTCTATTCGTCTCTTCCACATAATCACTCCTGCTAAATTTTTTGACAAGCGTTTTGACAAAATATAATATAGCAGACAAAGCTTATCAAAATTCAGAGAGAGGACTCAGAATCCATAATTCATCTCAGAGATCCGTATTCACCCAGGGTGGGTATGAGACAGGATTTGAATGTGTGAAAACAATATTTCCTGAGAGGCATCTGCTTTAATCATGTCTGATTTAGTGAGCTTTGCCGGACACTAAATCTTAAAGACATGTAATGTTTGCATAAAAAAGATAGTTGATGATTTTTATGTAATTTTCACCTTCCCATTGAGCTAAGTTACAACTGAATGATGGGTAGTGTGCATCACCGGTTTAAAGCCATAATCTAACCACAAAAGCATGTTTAGCTTAAAGAGGCACTGTCATGACCGAATCCCGTTTTTGTTAACCCCCCTCCCGACTCCACTACATCTAACTGACCCCCTAGTCACACCCAAATGCCCCTAAGTCCCCCATATTACCTATTTTTATTCTTTATTTTTTGCCCCGATCTATATTCTGGGCGCCGCCATCTTTGTGTGGGTAGAGGAAGTCCCTGTGGGACACGTCATCTGCCCACACTAGACAGACTGTGAGATTCTGTCAGGGTACCTGTGGTCTCTACCTCCGAAAGAGGTAGAGACTTAGCAGTTCCTTCATCCGGACGGTCTGATGGCTTCCTTCCTCGCGGTCTATCCGGTCGTGCAAAGCCGGCCGCGAGGGAGTGACTGCCTTTTACAGCATCACGTCCGGAAGTCGTCAGGACACTACCGGAACGACCTGTCAGTCAAGTGCTGCAGGACCAATCAGGACGCCTCAGAGGCGTGGTTACTTTTAGGAACAGGGTATTTAACGGAGCTTCTCTCGTCAGCTCATTGCCCTGTCGTGGTTCTAGCTTGTTCTAGTCACTCAGTGCTTGTGTTTCTGCTTATCCCCTTTGGTTTTGACCCGGCTTGTTTATTCTACTCTGCTTACCTCTGTATCCTTGATTCGGCTTGTCTCTCGCTCTCCTGTCTTCTGTTACCCTCGACCTCGGCTTGTCTTTGACTATTCTCTCAGTACTACTTACGTTAGTCCGGCCATTCTAAGGTCCGGTAGACGTATCTGGCTACTGTTTGTACGCTGTGTGTTGGATCCCTGTCCCGATCCTGACATTACGACAGGGCCAATGGATCCTGCAAGTACAAACAGTCAGCTTGCTTCTCCTGATCCTAGGTTTGAAGCCATGGATCACAGAATGGATCAGATGGCACTTGCGCTACAGGCACTATTATCTCGTGCCAATAACCCACCAGAGGAGATACGTAATACCCCTATTTCTCCTGTCAGTTCAGGTTTAGAGGTAGCCACAGTGGGTGCTTCTTCTCGCATTACCCCCCCAGTACGCTATGGTGGGGCGCCTGAGAAGTGTCGTGGTTTTTTAAACCAAATTAGTATCCACTTTGAATTGCAACCTCGCTCCTATCCTACAGATAGGGCAAAGGTAGGATTTATTATCACCCTACTTATTGAGAAGGCTCTGAGATGGGCCAATCCACTATGGGAGAACGATAACCCATTAGTATATAACTATAACGCATTTGTAGCTGCTTTTAGAAGAACATTTGACCCTCCAGGTAGAAAGGTTAATGCAGCCAGATTACTGTTGCACCTGAGACAGGAGAACCGAACACTTGTGGATTATGCACTAGAGTTCAGGTCTCTGGCGTCAGAAGTCAAGTGGAACGAGCCGGCGTATATGGATGTATTTTTGAATGGCCTAGCTGATGTAATCCTTGATGAGGTTGCTACTAGAGAACTCCCTGAGAATTTAGAAGATTTAATTTCGTTCATCTCTCGTATAGATGAACGTTTAAGAGAGAGACAGAACACTCGAGACAGGAATCGGAGACCTTCTTTTAGGTTAGCTCCCTCTTTTCCAAGTCCTGACTCCACGGTATCTTTGCTTCCTGAACCTATGCAGATAGGGTATACCCGCCTCTCTGAGGAGGAAAGACAGTACAGAAGAAGAGAGGGTTTGTGTATGTATTGTGGAGCCAAAGGTCATTTACTCTCGAACTGTTCTAACCGTCCGGGAAACGCTCGCACCTAAGTCTCTCTAGAGGACAGGCCTTGGGTGTTTCTATTTTGTCCTCTACTCCTAATTATAAAGATCACAGGCTTCTGCTACCAGTTTCCTTGACTTGGGAGAGGGAAGTAGTAAGGGCTATGGCATTGATAGATTCCGGTGCTGCAGAGAATTTTATCGACCAGGCCTTTGCGAGTAAAAACAACATCCCAACCCAGCTAAGGGAGACACCCTTGGCCGTTGAGGCCATAGATGGTAGACCACTACTAGACCCTGTTATCTTTCGTGAAACCATACCCATTGATTTAAATGTTGGTATCCTACACGTGGAGAATTTATCGCTTATGCTCATTTCTTCCCCTTCCATTCCCATAGTTCTAGGGTACCCATGGTTGAAGAAACATAACCCTATTATTGATTGGGAGTTAGGGGAGATACTCTCGTGGGGCCAGGGCTGCCAGGATAGGTGTTTAAGCAAGGTTTCTCCCTTAGCTAATATTAACATACCGGAGAATCCTATTCAGTTCACAGAAAGACAAATACCAGACCTTTACCTAGACTTAAAGGCAGTATTTGACAAGAAGAATGCCGATTCTTTGCCGCCACACAGGTCATTTGATTGTAAGATTAAGCTTTTACCAGGGACGATGCCTCCGAGGGGCCATGTATATCCTTTGTCTGTTCAGGAAAACTCGGTTCTAGAGGAGTATATTCGGGAGAATTTAGAAAAGGGATTCATTAGGAGGTCTTCTTCTCCGGCCGGGGCTGGGTTCTTTTTCATTAAGAAAAAGGATGGCACGCTGAGACCTTGTATCGATTACCGAGGCTTGAATAAAATAACTGTCAGAAATGCCTATCCTATCCCACTGATTACCGAGTTATTTGATCGTCTTAAGGGCTCCAAGATCTTCACCAAGTTAGATCTTAGAAGGGCATACAATTTGGTGAGAATCCAGCATGGTCACGAGTGGATGACGGCATTCAATACCCGGTATGGCCACTACGAATACATGGTTATGCCATTTGGACTTTGCAATGCTCCTGCAGTATTTCAAGATTTGATTAATGAGGTACTTAGGGAGTTTCAACATGATTGTGTTATTGTTTACCTGGACGACATACTAATACACTCTAAGGAGATTGAGACTCACCATAAACAGGTCAGAAAGGTATTACACAAACTTCTGCAACATGGTCTATACTGCAAATTGGAGAAATGCAGTTTTGATCAGTATCAGACAGACTTTCTTGGGTACGTGATTTCTGGGGAAGGTTTTAAAATGGACCCTGGAAAACTCCAATCTATTTTAGACTGGCCTTTGCCCAAAGGACTCAAGGCTATCCAGAGGTTTATTGGTTTTTCCAACTACTATAGGCGCTTCATTAAGGGATACTCCTCTATCATTGCGCCTATTACCAATATGACCAAACAAGGGGCTGATACTAAGGTCTGGTCTAAGGAGGCTCTTGTTGCTTTCAAGACTCTCAAGGAACTTTTTGCCTCGGCTCCCATTCTAGTTCATCCGGATACGACTCTGCCTTTCTTGCTCGAGGTCGATGCCTCTGAGACAGGAGTTGGGGCTGTTCTATCTCAAAGGTTAGGGGTGGATAAACCGTTACACCCTTGTGGTTTCTTCTCTAAGAAATTATCTGGGCCTGAGAGCAGATATGACATCGGGGAGAGGGAACTGTTAGCGGTCATTAAGGCTCTAAAGGAGTGGAGACATTTACTGGAAGGGACATTACACCCTGTTACTATATTAACGGATCATAAGAACTTGTCTTATATTGGGGAGGCTAAGCGCTTATCCGCCAGACAGGCTCGCTGGTCCTTGTTCCTCACTCACTTTAATTATGTACTTACTTATAGACCTGGTTCTAAGAACTCTAAAGCCGATGCTTTGTCTCGTCAATATGAACCATCCACTATAACTGAACCAGTCCTCTCCTCCATAGTTCCTAAGGGAAATATCATCGCAAACACGAATCTTAGGATTCACTCTCCATTGCTTTCCGAGATCATGAAGTCTCAGCATTTGGCACCCAAACAGACTCCTGGGGATCGACACTTCGTTCCTGCCACTCTCCAACTGGAGGTGCTACGCTGTCTCCATAACAGCAAAGTGGCGGGGCATCCGGGCATCCGCAAAACATATGCTCTGGTCTCTAAAGATTTTTGGTGGCCTGACTTACGTAAGGATATTAAAGAATTCATAGGGGCATGTGAGGTTTGTACCAAGACTAAGCAACCTCATTCGCTTCCATGCGGATTTCTGCATCCTTTAGAGGTTCCTGAAAAGCCATGGTCCTGTTTGGCTATGGACTTCATTGTTGATTTGCCTATCTCTAAAAAGCAGACTGTTATCCTCACTGTGGTGGACAGATTTACTAAGATGGCTCACTTCATTCCCTTACCTAAACTCCCATCTTCGCCTGAATTAGCGGAGATATTCGCTAGGGAGATTTTCCGTTTGCATGGGATACCTTCCCAAATTGTCTCTGACAGAGGCTCCCAATTTGTTTCCCGTTTTTGGAAATCTTTCTGCTCCCAACTAGGCATCAAATTGAATTTCTCCTCTGCCTATCATCCTCAGTCCAATGGAGCTGCTGAACGTACTAACCAAAAAGTTGAACAATATTTACGTTGTTTCGTTTCTGAACACCAGGACGATTGGGTCGGTTTGATTCCTTGGGCGGAGTTTGCACATAACAATCTCATTTGTGATTCTACGCAGTCTAGCCCTTTTTTCTTGAATTATGGCTTCCATCCTTCCATCCTTCCTTCGGAATCTTCTTCTCAAGGGGTACCGTCGGTGGATATTCATGTTGCCAATTTAAGGAAGTTGTGGGATCAGACTCGACAAATCCTTCTGCACAATTCCATGCTGGTTAAAAAACACGCTGACAAACGTAGAAGGGCAGCACCGGTGTTTGTTCCAGGCGATAGAGTATGGTTAAGTACTAGAAACATTCGGTTAAAGGTGCCGTCCATGAAGTTTGCTCCTCGATATATTGGACCTTACAGGGTACTGTCTCAAATTAACCCAGTTGCGTATCGTTTAGCGTTGCCTAATGCCTTACGCATTCCGAATTCATTTCATGTTTCCTTGCTAAAACCACTAATATGTAACAGGTTCTCCTCCACGATCGCCCCTCCTCGCTCTGTGCAAGTGGAGGGTCAGGAGGAGTATGAGGTCAATTCCATCGTTGATTCTCGAGTCTCCCGAGGGAGACTGCAGTATCTGGTCGATTGGAAGGGTTATGGTCCTGAGGAGAGAAGTTGGGTACCTCAGGAGGAGGTGCATGCTCCCCGTATCCGCAGGGCGTTCCACTCTCGCTTCCCTTCTCGCCCTGGTGTCTTCCGCCCGGTGGGCGTATCTGAGAGGGGGGGTAATTTCAGGGTACCTGTGGTCTCTACCTCCGAAAGAGGTAGAGACTTAGCAGTTCCTTCATCCGGACGGTCTGATGGCTTCCTTCCTCGCGGTCTATCCGGTCGTGCAAAGCCGGCCGCGAGGGAGTGACTGCCTTTTACAGCATCACGTCCGGAAGTCGTCAGGACACTACCGGAACGACCTGTCAGTCAAGTGCTGCAGGACCAATCAGGACGCCTCAGAGGCGTGGTTACTTTTCGGAACAGGGTATTTAACGGAGCTTCTCTCGTCAGCTCATTGCCCTGTCGTGGTTCTAGCTTGTTCTAGTCACTCAGTGCTTGTGTTTCTGCTTATCCCCTTTGGTTTTGACCCGGCTTGTTTATTCTACTCTGCTTACCTCTGTATCCTTGATTCGGCTTGTCTCTCGCTCTCCTGTCTTCTGTTACCCTCGACCTCGGCTTGTCTTTGACTATTCTCTCAGTACTACTTACGTTAGTCCGGCCATTCTAAGGTCCGGTATACGTATCTGGCTACTGTTTGTACGCTGCGTGTTGGATCCCTGTCCCGATCCTGACAGATTCCCGCACATGCCCAGTTAAACACTTGGACATGCGAACAGGAATTTCATCTATTCATTCATTCGTCAGAACCTATTGTCCTCCCCCCGGCCCCCACCCCTGCGCGGTGGTTGGGGGCCATAAATTACAATGGGGAGGACCTACTGTCCTCCCCCCCGGCCCCCACCCTTGAGCGGTGGGTAGAGCCATAAAGATAATGAGAGGAGAGGACCTACTGTCCTGCCCCCACCCCTGCGCGGTGGGTGGGGGCCATAAATTACAATGGGGGGGAACTACTGTCCTCCCCCCCCCCCGGCCCCCACCGCTGAGCGGCGGATGGGGCCCTAAGACAAATCCCCCCCATCAAAGGTGACTAGGGGTCCCCAAGCCCCTAGTCACTCACCCCCAAAAAAGTTACCCCTTACCTACCCCCCTCACCCTAAAAAATAGTGAGGGGGGAATAAAATAACTAATCTGTAAAGAAAAATTAAACTTACCATTTGACGTCTTCTTTTTTCTAAAATCTTCAGCCCCCCATTTTTCAGCCCCAAAAAAGGCCAAATAAAAACCATCATACCCGTCGAACTAAAATAAAAAACCCGAGCGCAAAAAAAATGTGACGAAAAAGAAAAAACACGAGCGCTAAAAAAATAATCCATCTTCACCCATGGAGGGCTCCGCGCAGACTGCGCTCTGCAGGGCGGGGGAAGGCTTAAAAAGTCTTGCCCCACCCTGCAATTAGGCTAAGAACACTGATTGGTTGGTTTAAGCCAATCGGAGTGCTTTGTGTCATTTTACACAGCGTGGGACAGTTCTTTGGAAATTTCCCACGCTGTGTAATTTGACTCATAACACTCTGATTGGTGGGCTTGGAATCTAACCAATCAGAGTGCTCTTTGTCATTTTACACAGCGTGGGAAAATTCCAAAGAACTTTCCACGCTGTGTAAAATGACACAAAGCACTCTGATTGGGTGGCTTGAAATCCATCCAATCAGAGTGCTCCGTGTCATTTTACACAGCGTGGGAAAGTTATTTGGAATTTTCCCACGCTGTGTAAAATGACAAAGAGCACTCTGATTGGCTTAAACCAGCCAATCAGAGTGTTCTTAGCCTAATTGCAGGGCAGGGCAAGGCTTTATAAGCCTTCCCCCGCCCTGCAGAGCTCAGTCTGTGCGGAGCCCTCCATGGGTGAAGATTCCAGGGGCATTCCCCACTGAACCTGAAAGGGGACTGTGACAAAGTACACCCTGTAATTACATTGGCTCTCAGGTCCAGGACACTCCCACACAAAACAGGATAATCCGTCCCCTGTGCCTGAGAGATAATTGTGTCAGGAACTGTACTAAACTGTACTAAACTCAATTATCTCCAGGCATAGAATACATACATGCAGGCCCTTCCAAGAACATGTGGCAGATGCATTTCTGCCACAAACAATAAAGGTTTTTCTATTCTCACTTAAATAAGTACTACAGTTCTCCACTTTCAAAGTCCAGGTCATCATTCTCACCTCCATAAATTAAATCTCCCCATGAGCAAGGCTATGCCTGAATTCCACAGCAATTACTTGTGATGGCTACTGGGTTTGGGCAAAAGTTGATAGTGAAACACCAAATTTTGTCAACTTTTGTCATCCTCAGGTGTGTCCATATGACAAAGTAGCCCCTTCTTTGTTTTATGGTATCTTTGGATTGTAGGTCTCAATCTAAAATTTTTAGATACGTAAGCTCTTCAAATGATTTAATATTTTTTTTAAAATATTTTTTCTTTTAAATATTCAAATAGCAAAGAATATATGAGGTGAACATAGTCTGTTTTGGTTACGTTAGAATTTTGGTAATCACACATTATTATTATTATTATTGCCATTTATATAGCGCCAACAGATTCCGTAGCACTTTACAATATTATGAGAGGGGATTTAACTATAAATAGGACAATTACAAATAAACTTACAGGAACAATAGGTTGAAGAGGACCCTGCTCAATCGAGCTTACATTCTATAGGAGGTGGGGTGTAAAACACATTAGGACAGTAACTCACGTAGGTGTGATTTATAGGCCCCCAGGACAAATAGAAGAGTTAGATAATCTACAAGTTGAGGAAATAGCTAAAATGACAGTGATGGGGGAACTAGAAAACCAAAATAGCTGCTTGTGCCAGGAGCACACATATTCAAAACTCCTTACTGGGATTGTCTCTAAAACATGCCGTTGAGGAGCCAACTCGTAAGGAGGCCATATTAGATTTATTGTTAACAAATAGAGATTGGGTAACCAATATTACGGTAGGTGAAAGTTTAGGATCCAGTGATCATCAGTGTGGTTTATTTATATATGAACAATCACTGAGTCACACCACACAAAAACAAAAGTTTTAGACTTTAGAAAAACAGACTTTTCAAAAATTAGAATATGTGTAAAGGAGTCATTGTCAGACTGGAGCAGTTTCAATGGAGTCCAAGAGAAATTAGATTATTTAAAAGTTTCACTACTGAAGGCAACAGGAAATTGCGTTAGGCTTGTCAGTAAAAGCAAAACAAGAAATCACTGTGGTACTCTGCAAAAGTGGCCAAAATAGTAAAAAACAAAAAGTTTGCATTTATTAATTATAAAAAAAACAGAGTGAGGAAGTTAGACAGATTAGGCAGAAAGAGGCTGTAAGAGCTTCCAAATCACACACAGAAGAGAAAATAGCACGGTCAGTAAAAAAACATTTTTAGATACATAAATGAGAAAAGGAAAGTAAAACAAGGCTTAGTTAGATTAAAAACAAGAGAAGGAAAGTATGTAGAAGAGTATAAATGTCAAGCTGACTGCCACAATTAATATTTTTGCTCAGTAGGTATAGGGGTAGGGTAGGCGTAGGGTGTAGAGATAGGGTTAGGGGTAGAGTTTGGGTTGGGGTTGGGGGTAGGGTTAGTGGTAGGGGTATAGTTAGGGTTAGGGGTAGGGTTGTGGGTATAGTTAAGTCCTGAATTACCGAACCAGACCAAAGAGCTGAAGTCTCGAATTGCCAAATTCCAAATTTGTCGAAGTCCCGAATTTTGGAAGTGCTGAACCAAACCACAGAGCCGAAGTTCCGAATTGCCAAATTCCCGAATTGGCGAAGTCCTTAATTTCGGAAGTGCCGAACCAAACCGAAGTGTCAAATTGCTGAAGTCCCAAATTTCGGAAGAGCCAAACCAAATGTTTTGCCCATGCACATCCTACTAAACTGGTTCATGAATTACAGGATAAAACATACAAGGAAATGTTATAGGATCTTAACACATATAGCTTGGAGGAAATACGAGACAGGGGAGATATGATATAAACATTTAAATATATAAAGGGAATCAACAAAGTAAAGGTGGAGACTATATTTAAAAGAAGGACAACTACCACAACAAGAGGACATAGTCTTAAATTAGAGGGACAAAAGGTTTCAAAATAATATCAGGCAGTATTATTTTACTGAGAGGGTAGTGGATGCATTGAATAGCCTTCCAGCTAAAGTGGTAGAGTTTAACACAGTGAAGGAGTTTAAGCATGTGTTGGATGGGCATAAGGCTATGCTAGCTATAAGATAAGGCCAGGGACTAATTATTATTTATTATTATTATTGCCATTTATATAGCGCCAACAGATTCCGTAGCGCTTTACAATATTTTGAGAGGGGGGATGTAACAATAAATAATACAATTACAAGAGAACTTACAGGAACAATAGGTTGAAGAGGACCCTGCTCAAATGAGCTTACAGTCTATAGGAGGTGGGGTATTAGAAACATTAGGATAGGAAATATCAGGTAGGAGTGAAGCAGATCTGGAGAAGAGAGCAAAGCACTATCCCATAGGAGAGAGCAAGAGACAGGTATGTAACGGAGAGATTACTCTGGGAGGCCATACGCTTTCCTGAAGAGATGGGTTTTAAGGCCCTTCTTAAATGATTGAAGACTAGGGGAGAGTCTGATGGCAGTAGGCAAGTTATTCCAAAGGAGAGGAGCCGTCCCTGAGAGGTCCTGCAAGCGCGAGTTGGCCGTACGGGTGCGAGCAGCGGTCAGGAGGTGGTCGCGGGCAGAGCGGAGGGTACGAGGAGGGGCATACCTCTGGATCAGTGAAGAGATATAAGAGGGGCTGGAATTGTTCAGTGCTTTAAATGTATGGGTTAGCACTTTGAATTGACTCCTATAGGATACAGGGAGCCAATGTAAGGACTGGCAGAGGGGCGAGGTGTGAGAGGACCGACTGGATAGGAAAATCAGTCTAGCTGCAGCATTCATTACAGACTGTAGCGGGGCAGTACGGCTTTTGGGGAGACCAATCAGGAGAGGGTTACAGTAATCCATGCGGGAAAGTATTTAGAAAATGTGGGCAGACTAGATGGGCCAAATGGTTCTTATCTGCCGTCACATTCTATGTTTTTCTATCATATAAACACCCATCAATATTTAAAAAATATCAAAATAGTTTATTATTTTAAAAAATATATTACAAATTTTTAAAAGTGTATCCAAAAATATTACATAATTTGAAAAGCTTAGCTATAAAGAGCAAATCAAGGCTGTAGTTAGATGACATCTTAATGAAATACTCAGAAGCATCAGAGCTGCTTTAACTTTACTGCTGTTGTTATCATCAGCATCTTCTATCCATCCCAACCAATAGATATCACATTTACATAATTTTTATATATTTTGTTTTATTATAAAAGTGCTTTTCTGTATGTGTCGTACTGGTTAACATTGTATCCCATATTTCCTGTAAACAAGCAACAAATACTACCTGCCATATACTACCTGCCATCACACACCCACTTGATAAGTTTAAAAAAAAAATGCGTTAGATATGCCTCATCATTAATGACAAACTTAAAAAACAACTATAAAGTTACATGTGCTGGGATATATTATGTTTGTAAAGAAGAATAAAAAAAGTGTGCTTCCCACTGGGAGCAAATAGCATGGGGGACGGAATCTACGTGTGCGGCTCTGCCCTCCCTTATGGGCGATCTGGTATCTAGAATAAGGACCCGGGCTCTACCTCCTTGGCATTATATGCCTTCCTATTAACAGTAGCACGATGCAGTGCAATACAAAGCTGGTATACATATTGAGTTGCAATTTATGGAATGCATTCTGAGATACCTTATAAATCTGCATTTACAGAGGTGGACAGGAAAAAAGGGTCCCAACTTTCTTCTGTTCCTCACAACAACATTTGTCTCTCTATCTTCACCTTCTCTTTAATTCTCTCTTTATTCTGGTTCTTTTTTTTCTCTCCTTTTTCTCCTGGAAGGTGACTTCCCCAGATGGTAGCTTAAAATGATTGGAGAGTGGGTCAATGTATAGTTTCATGTTCTAATCTGTGATAGTTAAAGATATGATGCAATCCGTGTCATTTGCCATATCTAGCACTAAATGCTATTCCATTTATTGGAGTACAGGTTAATGTTTCGCTCAATGTTATAACCTGTGATAACTAAGTTCACGTTTGTGTTAATTTTATATGCCAATCCCTGTACCACATGCTTAATGTCATGACATGTGAAATTTGATGGTGTAATTTTAGCAATGTCACTTGCCAATTTTTCTGTACCACCTACCATACAAACTTAAATAAAGAATGGAAAAAAAGCATGCTTGCTTTGGGTATCTAATTAATGATAACTGTTAGGGCATCACGGATCACATGTGTCCCACTCCTACCCAATATTAATTGGAGTTCCAGACAGCAGCTATATCAGGGAATCTGGAATACAACTCATGCTAGTCTTCACTACAGAGAATAATTTCAAGGACAACATCACCGTCTGTGCAGGATGGTATTCTAAAACCTGATATTCTTATTGAGAAATTGTCAGGATCGGGACAGGGATCCAACACGCAGAGTACAAACAGTAGCCAGATACGTATACCGGACCTTAGAATGGCCGGACTAACGTAAGTAGTACAGTATAGAATGGTCAAAGACAAGCCGAGGTCGAGGGTAACAGAAGACAGGTAAGCGAGAGACAAGCCGAATCAAGGGTAACAGAGATAAGCAGAGTGAGGTAAACAAGCCGGGTCAAAACCAAAAGGGATAATAGAATACACAAGCACTGAGTGACTAGAACAAGCTAGAACCACGACAGGGCAATGAGCTAATGAAAGAAGCTCTGTTAAATACCCTGTTCAGAGCAGTAACCACGCCTCCGAGGCGTCCTGATTGGTCCTGCAGCGATTGAGTGACAGGTCGTTCCGGAGGAGTGTCCTGATGACAACTTCCTGCCTAGATGCTGTAAAAGGCAGTCACTCCCTCGCGGCCGGCCTTGCATGATCGGATAGACGGTGGGGAAGGGAGCCATCAGGCCGTCTGGATGGAGGAACAGCTAAGTCTCTACCTCTTTCGGAGGTAGAGACCACAGGTACCCTGACAGTACCCCCCCTCTCAGATACGCCCACCGGGCGGAATACACCAGGGCGAGAAGGGAATCTAGAGTGAAACGCCCTGCGGAGACGGGGAGCATGCACCTCCTCCTGAGGTACCCAACTTCTCTCCTCAGGACCATAACCCTTCCAATCGACCAGATATTGCAGTTTCCCCCGGGAGATTCGAGAATCAACGATGGAATTGACCTCATACTCCTCCTGACCCTCCACCTGAACTGAGCGGGGAGGGGCGATCGTGGAGGAGAACCTGTTACATATTAATGGTTTTAGCAAGGAAACATGAAATGAATTAGGAATGCGTAAGGCATTAGGCAACGCTAAACGATACGCAACTGGGTTAATTTGAGACAGTACCCTGTAAGGTCCAATATATCGAGGAGCAAACTTCATAGACGGCACTTTTAACCGAATGTTTCTAGTACTTAACCATACTCTATCGCCTGGAACAAACACCGGTGCTGCCCTTCTACGTTTGTCAGTGTATCTTTTAACCAACGTAGAATTGTGCAGAAGGATTTGTCGAGTTTGATCCCACAACTTTCTTAAATTGGCAACATGAACATCCACCGACGGTATCCCTTGAGAAGAAGACTCCGAAGGAAGGATGGAAGGATGAAAGCCATAATTCAAGAAAAAAGGGCTAGAATGCGTAGAATCACAAATGAGATTGTTATGTGCAAACTCCGCCCAAGGAATCAAACCGACCCAATCGTCCTGGTGTTCTGAAACGAAACAACGTAAATATTGTTCAACTTTTTGGTTAGTGCGTTCAGCAGCTCCATTGGACTGAGGATGATAGGCAGAGGAGAAATTCAATTTGATGCCTAGTTGGGAGCAGAATGATCTCCAAAAACGGGAAACAAATTGGGAGCCTCTGTCAGAGACAATTTGGGAAGGTATCCCATGCAAACGGAAAATCTCCCTGGCGAATATCTCCGCTAATTCGGGCGAAGATGGGAGTTTAGGTAAGGGAATGAAGTGAGCCATTTTAGTAAATCTGTCTACCACAGTGAGGATGACAGTCTGCTTTTTAGAAATAGGCAAATCAACAATGAAGTCCATTGCCAGGCAGGACCAAGGCTTTTCAGGAACCTCTAAAGGGTGCAGAAATCCGCATGGAAGCGAATGGGGTAGCTTGGTCTTGGTACAAACTTCACATGCCCCGATGAATTCTTTAATATCCTTGCGTAAGTCAGGCCACCAAAAATCTTTAGAGACCAGCGCATAAGTCTTGCGGATGCCAGGATGCCCAGCCACCTTGCTGTTATGGAGACAGCGTAGTACCTCCAGTTGGAGAGCGGCAGGAACGAAGTGTCGATCCCCAGGAGTCTGTTTGGGTGCCAAATGCTGAAACTTCATGATCTCAGAAAGCAATGGAGAGTGAATCCTGAGATTCGTGTTCGCGATGATATTCCCCTTAGGAACTATGGAGGACAGAAGTGGTTCAGTTATAGTGGATGGTTCATATTGACGAGACAAAGCATCGGCTTTAGAGTTCTTAGAACCAGGTCTATACGTAAGAACATAATTAAAGTGAGTGAGGAACAAAGCCCAGCGAGCCTGCCTGGCGGACAAGCGCTTAGCCTCCCCAATATAAGACAAGTTCTTATGATCCGTTAGAATAGTAACAGGGTGTAGTGTCCCTTCCAGTAAATGTCTCCACTCCTTTAAAGCCTTAATGACCGCTAACAGTTCCCTCTCCCCGATGTCATATCTGCTCTCAGGCCCAGAAAATTTTTTAGAGAAGAAACCACAAGGGTGTAACGGTTTATCCACCCCTAACCTTTGAGACAGAACAGCCCCAACTCCTGTCTCAGAAGCATCGACCTCGAGCAAGAAAGGCAGAGTCGTATCAGGATGAACTAGAATGGGAGCTGAGGCAAAAAGTTCCTTGAGAGTCTTAAAAGCAACAAGAGCTTCCTCAGACCAGAACTTAGTATCAGCCCCTTGTTTGGTCATATTGGTAATAGGCGCAATGATAGAGGAGTAACCCTTAATGAAGCGCCTATAGTAGTTGGAAAAACCAATAAACCTTTGGATAGCCTTGAGTCCTTTGGGCAAAGGCCAGTCTAAAATAGATTGGAGTTTACCAGGATCCATTTTAAAACCTTCCCCATAAATCACGTACCCAAGAAAGTCTACCTGAGACTGATCAAAACTGCACTTCTCCAATTTGCAGTATAGACCATGTTGCAGAAGTTTGTGTAACACCTTTCTGACCTGTCTATGGTGAGTCTCAATCTCCTTAGAGTGTATTAGTATGTCGTCCAGGTAAACAATAACACAATCATGCTGAAACTCCCTAAGTACCTCATTAATCAAATCTTGAAATACTGCAGGAGCATTGCATAGTCCAAATGGCATAACAGTGTATTCGTAATGGCCATACCGGGTATTGAATGCCGTCATCCACTCGTGACCTTGCTGGATTCTCACCAAATTGTAAGCCCCTCTGAGATCTAACTTGGTGAAGATTTTGGAGCCCTTAAGACGATCAAATAACTCGGTAATCAGTGGGATAGGATAGGCATTTCTGACAGTTATTTTATTCAAGCCTCGGTAATCGATACACGGTCTCAGCGTGCCATCCTTCTTCTTAATGAAAAAGAACCCCGCCCCGGCCGGAGAAGAAGACCTCCTGATGAATCCCTTTTCTAAATTCTCCTGAATATACTCCTCTAGAACCGAGTTTTCCTGAACAGACAAAGGATATACATGGCCTCTCGGAGGCATAGTCCCGGGTAGAAGCTTAATTTTACAGTCAAATGACCTGTGTGGCGGCAAAGAATCGGCATTCTTCTTGTCAAACACTGCCCTTAAGTCTAGGTAAAGGTCTGGTATTTGTCTTTCTGTGGCCTGAGTAGGGTTCTCCTGTATGTTAATATTAGCTAATGGAGAAACCTTGCACAAACACCGATCCTGGCAGCCCTGGCCCCACGAGAGTATCTCCCCTAACTCCCAATCGATAATAGGGTTATGTTCTTTCAACCATGGGTACCCCAGAACTATGGGAATGGAAGGAGACGAAATGAGCAGAAGAGATAACTTCTCCACATGTAGGATACCAACATTTAAATCAATGGGTATGGTCTCACGAAAGATAACAGGGTCTAGTAGTGGTCTACCATCTATGGCCTCAACGGCCAAGGGTGTCTCCCTTAGCTGGGATGGGAAATTGTTTTTACTAGCAAAGGCTTGGTCGATAAAATTCTCAGCAGCACCAGAATCTATCAAAGCCATAGCCCTTACTACTTCCCTCCCGCAAGTTAAGGAAACTGGTAGCAGAAGCCTGTGATCTTTATAATTAGGAGTAGAGGACAAAATAGAAACACCCAAGGCCTGTCCTCTAGAGAGACTTAGGTGCGAGCGTTTCCCGGGCGGTTAGAACAGTTCGAGAGTAAATGACCCTTAGCTCCACAATACATACACAAACCCTCTCTTCTCCTGTACTGTTTTTCCTCCTCAGAGAGGCGGGTATACCCTATCTGCATAGGTTCAGGAAGCAAAGATACCGTGGAGTCAGGACTTGGAAAAGCGGGGGCTAACCTAAAAGAAGGTCTCCGGTTCCTCTCTCGAGTGTTCTGTCTCTCTCTTAAACGTTCATCTATACGAGAGATGAACGAAATTAAATCCTCTAAATTCTCAGGGAGTTCTCTGGTAGCAACCTCATCAAGGATTACTTCAGATAAGCCATTCAAAAATACATCCATATACGCCTGCTCATTCCACTTGACTTCTGACGCCAGAGACCTGAACTCTAGTGCATAATCCACCAGTGTTTGGTTCTCCTGTCTCAGACGCAACAGTAATCTGGCTGCATTAACCTTTCTACCTGGAGGGTCAAATGTTCTTCTAAAAGCAGCTACAAAGGCGTTATAGTTATAAACTAATGAGTTATCGTTCTCCCATAATGGGTTGGCCCATCTCAGAGCTTTCTCAATAAGTAGGGTGATAATAAATCCTACCTTTGCCCTATCTGTAGGATAAGAGCAAGGTTGCAATTCAAAGTGGATACTAATTTGGTTTAAGAAACCACGACACTTCTCAGGAGACCCACCATAGCGTACTGGGGGGGTAATGCGAGAAGAAGCACCCACTGTGGCTACCTCTAGACCTGAACCGACAGGAGAAACAGGGGTATTACGTATCTCCTCTGGTGGGTTATTGGCACGAGATAATAGAGCCTGTAGCGCAAGCGCCATCTGATCCATTCTGTGATCCATGGCTTCAAACCTAGGATCAGGAGAAGCCAGCTGACTGTTTGTACTTGCAGGATCCATGGGCCCTGTCGTAATGTCAGGATCGGGACAGGGATCCAACACGCAGAGTACAAACAGTAGCCAGATACGTATACCTGACCTTAGAATGGCCGGACTAACGTAAGTAGTACAGTATAGAATGGTCAAAGACAAGCCGAGGTCGAGGGTAACAGAAGACAGGTAAGCGAGAGACAAGCCGAATCAAGGGTAACAGAGATAAGCAGAGTAAGGTAAACAAGCCGGGTCAAAACCAAAAGGGATAATAGAATACACAAGCACTGAGTGACTAGAACAAGCTAGAACCACGACAGGGCAATGAACTAATGAAAGAAGCTCTGTTAAAAACCCTGTTCAGAGCAGTAACCACGCCTCCGAGGCGTCCTGATTGGTCCTGCAGCGATTGAGTGACAGGTCGTTCCGGAGGAGTGTCCTGATGACAACTTCCTGCCTAGATGCTGTAAAAGGCAGTCACTCCCTCGCGGCCGGCCTTGCATGACCGGATAGACGGTGGGGAAGGGAGCCATCAGGCCGTCTGGATGGAGGAACAGCTAAGTCTCTACCTCTTTCGGAGGTAGAGACCACAGGTACCCTGACAGAAATGGACTGAAAATATAATATATACATATCCAAAGCTTCCTTGCTGTCTCACAAACAGAAGATGATCACCCAGCAGACCATTCCTTTATCAAGATCAGTCTAAAAAAGATTTTAGACGACTATTATTTTATGGGAAAACAAAATAGATCCAAATTAGCAAACAGTGTTTTGTTATAAGAACTATAACATATATTTAAAGGATCACTATAGTGTCAGGAAAACAAACTCTTTTCCTGACACTATATAACCCTTAGGACCCCGCCACCCTCAGGGCACCCCTCCCGCTGAGCTAAAGGGGTTAAAACCCCTTCAGCCACTTACCTTAATCCAGTGCCGGGCTCCCTCGCCGATGTCATCTCCCGAGTAGAGCGGAATGCGCATGCGTGGCAAGAGCCGCGTGCATTTTCAAACAGTCCATAGGAAAGCATTTCTCGATGCTTACCTACGGATGTTCTGCACGCTGAATGCGAGATTCACATCCAACGTCGCAGAAGCGCCTCTAGCGAATTTCAGGAAGACAGCCACTAGAGGCTAGATTAAACCTGCAATGCTGAAGTGGTCTGGGTGACTATAGTGTCCCTTTAAATATATTTACTAAAACATTTGTTTGCATGTAAAAGGCCATGAATCAAATAAGGACAAAGGTTGCAAGGCTCCCAGAGTCATGGCTGATTGGATATAGGCTTCTTCTTTTTTCAAAGTATATTTCTGTTCGATCTACTGTTTGATTTGGCACTTTCTAGAGTCAAGCTTACCAGCTATTAAACCAGAAAACATGTGCTAAAACAACAGCAGATATGTTACATTCCTCAGAGCTTGTTCCAAATTCAATTTTTGCTGCAAAAGAAGTCAGTCTGTGTGTAAGGGTCAGTCTATTAAAGTCTTATGTGAGATTAGACTTTGGGTGGCTGTGAGCTCATTGAGAATTTGAGCTGTGTGGTTGCATTAATGTCCTGTGTGTAATTCAAATCACAACTTAAGACTCATACCCAAAATAAGTTAAATGCTAAATTACCATCTTAATGGTGGCAATTAGAAAGAGTAAAATATCAACGTATTTCCGGTTCTTAGTCCTTCTAGTCGACAGGAGAATTAATGTTCTCACCACTTCGGTGCAGCACTTTTTCTGTTAGATAAACACAAAAAAGTCTAACTTTTCTAATGACTGTGATTACCCTATTTCAATACACTGATCTGATTGGGTAAGCATGGAGATTTAATGTAATCACATATAGTAAATAAAAACACTGATCAATACCAATATCTTGCACTATTTAAAATGACACACTATTGCCCCAACAAAAAATAAATAAAAATAATTACTATATATACCCCCAATGAAAAAACAATAAATATATACCCCCATTGAATTATGCATTTTTGCAATGGGGCTACATCTAATACAAACTGCAAGAGCTGAAGATCTTGTCTGCAGCATTTGTAGATGTCCTGTCTATAGCGTTGTCTGCCAGCCAGTGTTAATTTTGTCGACTAACAATTTTAGTCAAATTTTAGGCGACTAAAATGTTTGAGATTTAGTAGTCTAAAACTAGACTAAAACAATTCAGATGACTAGAATACGACCAAAACTAAAATGGCTAAAATTGAAATTTGCCAACAAAATTAATACTGCACAGATGGGCTGTGGAAGGGGCAAAAGAGACAGACCAGGGCTTGGGAGAGAGACACCTAGAGGGGCTGGGAGGACACAAAGAGACACAGTGGGGCTGGGGAAGGGGCAAAAGACCGATAGAGGCAGGGCCGTCTTTAACGCAGGGCAAAAGAGGCAGCTTCCCTGAGTCCATTTATTCTGTGGGGGGGGGGGGGGGGGGGGCAAAGCAGCTGCCCCATGAGCCCAGGCCCAGGTATGAGTGTGGGGATGGTGCTAGTGATTGGCTGTATGTGTTTAGGGGAGTGGTTATGTGTTTGTATTGGGGCAGGGATTATCTTACCTCAGTGCCTGTTCTGGCCTTCAAACAACTTCCCTGCCTCTGCGCTCCTGTTTGTCCTGGGCCTGCACACTTTACCTGTTTGAGGGATGGATATTGAAGGCATCCTGTCTGCCCTCAGAGCTGCTGCTGACCTGGATGGCGGTAGGCACTTAAGGGAGCAATATGCTCACCTCCAACCTGTGGCTGCTGGTGTGGGTTCACCTCCCCCCCGTGTTCAGGCCTCTGCTGGGGCATCCCACACGGCCGCCCGCCTGCTCGGCTGAGCCCTGATGCCTCACCTCGGGCCCGGTATAGGAGCCGGAGCCCAGGCCCAAGGCACCACCAGGCCTGCGTGTCAGCTCCATCTGACATGCGGCCTGCTACTACTGCCGCCTCCCGCGCACCCCCCAGCCGTGGACAGGGGGTCAGGTGTGCCAGAAGACCTGCTGAGCATCCTGGGGGGTCTGGGAGGCCTTCCCAGCCCCCACGTGGTCGGCGCACCGGCGGATCCAGATCCAGGCCGATGGTGGTGAGTGGGCACATCAGGGCCACGCGGGGCACGGCTGTGCTGCCGCTGGGGGTCCTCCCCGGGCTCTGATTGCTCCTCTGGGGATGGGGGTCGGCCAGGGGGGTCCCCCTCTTTTCCCCCGGGTTCTGTCAGCAATTCCCTCCCTCCTCCCTTGTCCCCTCTCCCTCTGGGGTCCCCTCCTCCTCCCCTGTGATGCCATCCCTTTCCTCTCCCTCTGGAGCCCCGTTTCCCTCTCTGCTTGCCTCCTCCTCCCCTGTTCCTGCTGGGCTGGGCCCCCTTCCTGTATCTGCTCCCCCTCCTCGCTCTTTCTCTCTGGCTGCAGTTCCTGGGACTGCAAGGCTGCAAGGCTGAGCAGTACTGAAAATGGAGTTAACTCTGTCCTGCCTGGATCATCTTCATATCCTTTGCCGCGGGAGGTTCCTCGGGCATCGGCTGGTGAGTTTAGTAATTTTTCTTCTTTTCAAGCTGGGGGTCCCTCGCAGGGGGGGCTTCTGTCAGGGCTTAGGGGTTTTCTTGATCAGTGGGAGCAGGGTGCGCAAGCAGGTAGGGTCCCCAAATTAGATGGTCAGCTTCGGTCAAAGTGGTCCTCAGCGCTGCAGCCACAGGGGGTTCTGGCGGTTCCTGGGGTCACGGGGTCCCCCTCTTCCGGGGTGGGTGGCCAAGCTGGCACCCCTGCTATGGCATCGGATGCCTCGGCACCGGCGGTTGCTGGGGGGTCCCTGGCATTGGGTGACCCCCCGGGTGTTGCGGACGTTGCGCGTGGGTCCACCTATATGTGTTGGTCAGGGACCTTGGGCGTGCACTTGAAACAGGAGGTTCGTGAAAAAATTGGGAGGGGTGAATTTGTTGAGATTTTCACCCTCCTTCCTATGGAGGAGGCTCCTCCTTTACTGGAAAAGGACAGGAAAGAATCCGACAAAGACAAGGAGAAGTACCAGTACCGGAAGATTCCTAAGACTTTCGGGAATTGGATTTGCGCATTTGCGATCCTGGCCAGTGTGATTGGGGAAAGGGCTCCGCAGAAGTGCTCCGCATTGTTCTGCTACCAGGATACCATTTGGAACGCTTGTCGTACCTATGGCGGTCTGGGGTGGTGGAAATATGATGAGCAATTCCGTCAACGGCTAGCGGTGCGCCCCTCCATTTCGTGGGACCAGATGGACATTGGCCTCTGGCTCTCCATTATGACCCACCCAGCCCCCCAGCAGGGAAGAGCATATACCGGGAGTTCACAATGTGATGGCGGATGCTCTCTCTCGATCACGGTGGTCGGAATGGGTCCGTGGATCGGTTTCCAAGGCCACCTTGCATCGCTACAGTAAGGTGTGGGGTGAATGGGAGCAATGGGAGTTGGATTTGGGTTGTTTTTGTTCCCCAACCGAGTCTCGGAGAGGCTACTGCAGCTCTTGGACCGCTGGGAATCCGAGGGTAAGTCTCCCTCTGCAATCTCCACGCGTTTCTCCGGTCTTAGCTTTCTATTTAAGCTGCGCGGGTGGGAAGATTCGACTAAAGCGTTTGTTGTGTGTCAGGCACTTAAGGGACTGCGACGCCGAGCTGCGTCGGTTGACGCACGGAGGCCGGTTTCTGCGGTGCTTTTGTCAAGACTCTGTGGGGTGCTCCCGCAGATCTGTTACTCTGTGTTTGATGCCCGGCTGTTTAAGTTGGCTTATTCGCTGGCATTCTTTGGGGCCATTTCGTTCTGGATTGGAGTGATTGGGGGTTGACAGTAAGGAGTTTGGGGGGCATTCATTTAGGATTGGCGCTGCTACTGAAGCTTCTAGGCTGGGAATGTCGGCGCAAGCGGTTCAGAGGATTGGGAGGTGGGCATCTGGGCGTTTTGTCTCATATGTTCGTCCTTCCCGCCTCCTAAATTGATGTTTTCTCCTTAGGTGGGAGTCCCCCCAGGGTCTGGGTGATCGGACACTCGTATATCTTCTGGGTCAGACGGCGGGCGGCTGTACGTCCGGGAGGTGAGCTGCTTGGTTTCACGCCTTCTGAAGCGGAGGTTCGCTGGTTTGGGAATAGAGGTATGAAGTGGGTCCGGCTCCTCCCTGAGCTAGTTCAGCTTGTCCGGCTTTTGGGCCCATCTAGTGTTCTTGTGATTCACCAGGGGGGTAATGATCTTGGGACTATGCCTATTTGGGGGTTGGGGAACGCAATTAAGAGGGATTTAGCGCGGGTATTGGTTTTGTTCCCGGACGTTCGACTGGTCTGGTCGGAGGTCATTTCACAAACTACTGGCAGCGGGCCCATAATCAACGGGCGATGAACCGTTGTCGGGTTAAATTGAACCGGAGGGTCTCCAAGTTCGTGTTGGGGGTAAACGGGATTCCGGTGCGCCATAGGGTGTTTGAGCGGGAGGCAGCTAATTTGTTCAGGAGTGATGGCGTGCACCTCACGGAGGTCGGGCTCGACCTCTTTAATCTTGCAATCCAGGAGGCAGTGGAACAGGTGTCCTTGCCAACAGGTTTGGGGAGCAGATGGAATGTCAGGAGATGGACAAGGTGGGTCTCAACATCCCCTGCTCTGTAAGGTAAACTTTCAAGTTACCGAATTGGACGTGCCCACCGAGCTAAGAGCCGGCTGGTGGTTAGAGCATTTAAGATGATGGAAATTTGGTTTGGATGAGGGGGGAGGCGAGACACCAGTGGGTAAAGTTTTTGGTGCATAGGCACCTGGTTAAGTTCGTTGGCAAGGGCGGTTATTTAAGATGAAGGCTGTAGGGCAATAAGTGTTAATTTATATGTTAATTATGGTATTTATATATATTTATGTGTTTATTTATATTTGAAGTAAAGGAAAAGAATAAAGTTCGGATGTGTCCTACAGTTGTAAGTTTTAATAAATGCTGTGGCCTGTTTTATCCAATATGCATTGTCTGTCGTTATTGGGGGGATGAGTGGGTAGTCTTTCTTTTAGTCGCACCACATTCCCCGCTACGTACATACATGCGGCCCTTTAATATATCAGACTGGGCCCCTGTCCCATGCCAGACCAGGGTCCTATCATTTTGTTACCCCACAGCCGGGGCCCCTCTCTCTGTGTTTCTCTGTGGGCCGTGGCCAGGCCCCTGTGTCTTTGTTCCCTGCTGCCAGCTGGAAGGAAGTGAGTTCAGGTCACTTCCTCCCGGCCAGCTAACAGAGAGCCATATGGGGAGGAGGAGTAAGAGGATGAGGTGGAACACACAAAGTAGGGTTACTGAGGAAGCCTGGTGCCTCAGACTCCCATCACCTTAGGTCAGCCAGCTCCCACTAGACCCCAGGGAAGCCACCCTTCTGCAGCAAAAGTAAGAAAATATATCAACTATTATTTATATATGTACTTGTGTCTGTGTGTATGTGAGATTGTGCATATCTGTGTGTATGTATGCCTGTGTGTCAGAGTGTATGTGTACCTGTGTGTCAGAGTGTCTATGTATCTGTGTATGTGTCATAGTGTATGTGTATCTGTGTATCGGAGTGTATGTGTATCTGTGTACATGTGTGTCTGTGTACCTCTGTGTATGTTTGTCAGATTATATATGTATCTGTGTGTCAGTGTGTATGTGTATCTGTGTACCTGTGTGTCAGACTGTATGTGTACCTGTGTGTTCGTGTATGTGTTTGTGTATATGTTCATGTGTGTCTGTGTACTTGTATTAATGTGTATCTTTTTTTTGCTCCGGTGTATCTGTGTGTTTCCGAGTGTATGTGCATGTAGCAGTGATGCATCCCAGAATTTCAATGCCAACACTGCACACAAATAAACTGCATCTGTGTGTATCTGAGTGTATGTAAGTGTGTATCTGTGCGTGGCAATACATACACCCCTGCTTTCTTTCCAATGCCAACACTGTACACAAATACACTCCCGTCACCCTCCACACAATGCCACCCCCTTCACCCTACACAACTCACATTAAGTCCCCAATCCTGTCACACTCACCTTTCTCGCTCTGCCACACTCACCCTGTCACATTAATCCACCTAATCCCGTCACACTCATCTTCTCACTCTGTCACACTAACCTTATCGCATTAACCCCTCCAATTATGTCATACTCATCCCCCCAACAATGTCATACACACCCTGTCACATAAATCTCCCCTAATTGTGTCACGCTCACCTCCCCACGCCCTGTCACACTTCCTCCTCCAACCATGCCACATTCACCCCAACCCTGTAGCACTCACTCAGCAACCATGCCACACCACCATGTCAATTTAAGTCCTCCAACCCTGTTACACTGACCAACCAAACCCTGTCCTGTTCACACCTCTGGCCCTAACACACCTTGCACAGTTACCCTTTTAGAAAGGCGGAGTCTAGAGGACCCAAGCAAATGCTTGCCCAGGGTCCAATCAATATTAAAGACGGCCCTGGATAGAGGCTTTAACTAATTGTTGTGTCAAATAAAATCTAGTGGAGATTTAGTTGACTAAAAGAATTCAGATGACTAAAATGCGACTAAAACTATGACAAATTAAATTTAAATTTGCCGCCAAAATTAACACTACTGCCAGCTTTTGATTAGCAAGTTCAGGTCTGGATCTAAAGTCAGGGACTAGACACCCTGTTCATGGTACAGTAACTGTGCTATTTTCTCTCGGATTCAGAGAGTGCTGATGGAAATAAAACATCAAGTTCTAGAGAAATGCCAGTTCATCTTTAAAATCTAGAGTATCCGATTACATCAGCAGGACATTAGTTCAGCTGGGTGTATCCAGATTTTATACAACTTGGATTTTATTGCTTGGGTAAACCCACTAGTGTCCTTATTTCTTCCTCCCTCTAAAGCTTTAATAAGCTCCCTGCAGCTAGAGTATTTTGCCAGTCTCTAGCTCTTTAGAGTTAAAAGCTCAGTAATATCCCTTTTTTCAGCCATTTACTCACATCTAATAAGATTCAGGAATTTTATCATCCAATTACGTTGTTTTTTTTTTGTTCTTCTTTGCATACTACATCTAATGTTCAATGTATTTTACCTGCCACTACAAATAATTAGAAGACTCAGATAATTTTATAAACACGTTTATACTTTTGTAAATCAAGTTCTGCAACACTGGAACAGGTTATAATAATTAAAGTAGCTTCTTCTACTGTTGAAAACAAAGGGAAAAATAGACATACAAAATATAAAAAAAGTAATAATAAATAAAGTTAGGAATGATGAAAATAAAAATCCAGAAAATATCTATTATAAAAGTTGTAATTTGTATATAGCAAAAACCAATTTAATTTCAAATTAGCTTTTTTCCCTAGTGCTCTAACAACCTTGAAAACCCAGACTAAACTTCTTGGCCCTTACAAGACCTATTTAAAGATATTCTGCTGTTGCCAGTATATGATCCGTATAAAAAGGAGGCCAGAATAGGTTTTGCTAAATTCGCCTACTCAGCCTTAGACACAGCTTGGCTATTTTAGCCTGATTTTCCAATTCAACATACGGTAATTCATTATTTATTGAATAACCCCCAAATATTTCAGCTTCAGAAATCATAAAACCAGTCACTTTAGAAATACGTAAACCGATTTCTTTATACATATATCCAGTTTTATTTTGACATCATATGAGAAAAAAATATATACACACCACTTGGAAAAAAATATATATTGTATATACCACTACGATTTCAGAAAGATTTTGTGATTCACTGGAAATGCATTGTTTTACTGAAAACTCAGATTCCTGCTCTGCCAATGTAATTGTGATGCAGACTGTAGTGTGGGTGGTAAGCGCGTGTGGACCTGGTTGTACACTGGCTGCTAAGCTCTGTTGCTTAACCTGTGCTGATGCTGTGATCCAGGATGGCTTCTCTAGGAATTAGGAAGTGTTTTTATCAATCCTGGCTGAATGGGAAGAGATGGGCATAGCCAATAACTCCTTCCCAGCAAAGCTTTATAGCATAAAAAAGCTCCCAACAGTCCAACTTTCAGTAAATCAGACCGGATTTCCTGTACCTCCATCCTGATTTAGTCCCCTGGTGTCCCGCATCGAAGGACAACAGTGAACTCTCTTACGCAGAACAGTGAAGCTTGCAATAGAACTGTGATGGAAGTGCTTTAGAAGCTCTCTCTGTGCGGTCCTGCAAGTAGGGGGCTGACATGCAAGCTGTCTGTCCACCTGGTGTACTTGACACCAGGCTGACACATCCCCTTCAGTTCAATGTTGGGATGCATGTATTGTATGTTCATCATTTGGCACTAGTCCATTCATGAAAAGACATAAGCCAACCACTCTAAAATCTTATAGCAACTGCCACATAACCAGGGCCGGATTAACATAGGGGCTGATGGAGCTGCAGCTCCAGGCCCAGGCCCATGAAATAGGCCCATTTAAAAAAAAAAAAAAAACATTTTTTTTTTTTTTTTTTAACATTTTTTTTTTTTTTTTTACACTCCACTCTTAGGTTTGCCACCTGACTGGTATTTTACTGGCACAGATGGTATTAAAGGCTGCCTGGCCGTGCCGGTATTGCAGTAATACCGGCAATACAAATGCAGATATTTTCCTCATTATAAACAGAGATTACTCTGCAATACCAGCACCGGCCAGTAGGGGGTCACTGTGTGTGTGGAGAAAGGCAGGGATATGAAGTTACATCATACCCCTCCCTGCCTCACTCTACTCACTTATCCGCGGTGGAGCAGCTACACAGCACAGAGAGTTCAGACAGAAGCTCCCAAACTGCAGAGACAGCCTACAGCATAGGGAAGTGAGGGATGAGGGGAAAGGCTGCAGGGAGACATTGGGACACTGAGACACTGATGGACACTGGGAGACCTGGGGACACAGACACTTGGAGACACTGGGAAACATGGGGACACTGAGACACTAGGGGACACATGGGGACACTGAGACACTATGGGACACTGGGAGACCTGGGGACACTGAGACATTAGGGGACGCTGTGAGACATAGGGACATTGAGAGACACATTGGGACACGGAGACACTAATGTCTCCATGTCTTAAGGTGTCCCCATGTCTCCCAGCCAGTGTCCCTAGTGTCTCAGTGTCCCCATGTATCTGTGTCCCCAAATGTTTCAGTGTCCCCATGTCTCCCAGTGTCCCCAAGTGTCTGTGTCCCAATGCCTCACAGCCAGTGTCCATAGTGTCTCAGTTTCCCCATGTCTCCCAGTGTCCTCTAGTCTCCCAGTGTCTGTATTCCCATGTTTCTCAGTGTCCCTAGTGTCTTAGTGTCCCCAAATGTCTGTGTCCTCATGTCTCTGTCACACACACAGTCTCCATGTCTCCCAGTGTCTCAGTGTCCCCATGTCTCACTGTGTCCACATGTCTCTCAGTGTCCCCTAGTATCCTAGTGACACAGGAGATACTGAGACATGGGGACACTGGGAGCAATGAGGACACATACACCTGGAGACTAGTGGACTGGGTGACATGGGGACATTGACACTGTGATACATAGGGACACTGATGCCAGACTGGCCTTCCAATTCTTTGGGAAGACATGCCCCCTTTTTGGGCTATTCGCTCCTTTTGGCAGTTCTGGTCACGTGATTCGTGTCAGTGGCCCACCCTTTTACACCGCCCATTGACTTCCTGCTTTACTAGACACTGCTGTTAGGGGGAATGGATTTACTTGAAAGATGAAAGCATTAATTAGAGAGAGATTAACATATTTTAAGAAAATCTGCGTTTTCTTATAGCTGCATCCTATGAGTTTCCCTCCGGCAACGTCTCCACCAGATACATAACGCTTGAGAGGTATGACTGTTTTATTGTTTTTGGTCGATAAGATTCTGTAAGTAGGCCCCTCATAATTGTCAGCACCAGGTCCACAGGGCTCTTAATCTGGCCCTGCACATAACTATGCATTTTCCAATATCAGACTCATCAACGTATAGCAGGCATATCTTGCTCTGCAAATCACATAAGAACAAAGAAAAATATATATATATATACAGGGAGTGCAGAATTATTAGGCAAGTTGTATTTTTGAGGATTAATTTTATTATTGAACAACAACCATGTTCTCAATGAACCCAAAAAACTCATTAATATCAAAGCTGAATATTTTTGGAAGTAGTTTTTAGTTTGTTTTTAGTTATAGCTATTTTAGGGGGATATCTGTGTGTGCAGGTGACTATTACTGTGCATAATTATTAGGCAACTTAACAAAAAACAAATATATACCCATTTCAATTATTTATTTTTACCAGTGAAACCAATATAACATCTCAACATTCACAAATATAAATTTCTGACATTCAAAAACATAACAAAAACAAATCAGTGACCAATATAGCCACCTTTCTTTGCAAGGACACTCAAAAGCCTGCCATCCATGGATTCTGTCAGTGTTTTGATCTGTTCACCATCAACATTGCGTGCAGCAGCAACCACAGCCTCCCAGACACTGTTCAGAGAGGTGTACTGTTTTCCCTCCTTGTAAATCTCACATTTGATGATGGACCACAGGTTCTCAATGGGGTTCAGATCAGGTGAACAAGGAGGCCATGTCATTAGATTTTCTTCTTTTATACCCTTTCTTGCCAGCCACGCTGTGGAGTACTTGGACGCGTGTGATGGAGCATTGTCCTGCATGGAAATCATGTTTTCCTTGAAGGATGCAGACTTCTTCCTGTACCACTGCTTGAAGAAGGTGTCTTCCAGAAACTGGCAGTAGGACTGGGAGTTGAGCTTGACTCCATCCTCAACCCGAAAAGACCCCACAAGCTCATCTTTGATGATACCAGCCCAAACCAGTACTCCACCTCCACCTTGCTGGCGTCTGAGTCGGACTGGAGCTCTCTGCCCTTTACCAATCCATCCATCTGGCCCATCAAGACTCACTCTCATTTCATCAGTCCATAAAACCTTAGAAAAATCAGTCTTGAGATATTTCTTGGCCCAGTCTTGACGTTTCAGCTTGTGTGTCTTGTTCAGTGGTGGTCGTCTTTCAGCCTTTCTTACCTTGGCCATGTCTCTGAGTATTGCACACCTTGTGCTTTTGGGCACTCCAGTGATGTTGCAGCTCTGAAATATGGCCAAACTGGTGGCAAGTGGCATCTTGGCAGCTGCACGCTTGACTTTTCTCAGTTCATGGGCCGTTATTTTGCGCCTTGGTTTCTCCACACGCTTCTTGCGACCCTGTTGACTATTTTGAATGAAACGCTTGATTGTTCGATGATCACGCTTCAGAAGCTTTGCAATTTTAAGAGTGCTGCATCCCTCTGCAAGATATATCACTATTTTTTACTTTTCTGAGCCTGTCAAGTCCTTCTTTTGACCCATTTTGCCAAAGGAAAGGAAGTTGCCTAATAATTATGCACACCTGATATAGGGTGTTGATGTCATTAGACCACACCCCTTCTCATTACAGAGATGCACATCACCTAATATGCTTAATTGGTAGTAGGCTTTCGAGCCTCTACAGCTTGGAGTAAGACAACATGCATAAAGAGAATGATGTGGTCAAAATACTCATTTGCCTAATAATTCTGCACTCCCTGTATATATAAAATACTCTGAGAAATTATAAAGAGGGGTAACATTACCAGAGCTTGGCACATATAAAGATTGATCACATTATACTTCACATTGTGTAGCCATATCCACTGACGACAGATTGCGTGCATTGATCAGTGCATGCATGACTATGGAAAAAGTATATATTGCCTTATAAATATAATATATTGGAAGGCGTAGCCTGAAGTTGTGGGAGGGGTTACCCGGCTATTTAAACTCAAGCCCCCTACACCACAGGGCTGATGCTGCCTGGTTCATGACTACTTCCGGTTCAAAGGTCATCAACACAGACTGCCTAAAACTCCAAACAAGCTGGTCTGGGCCTACTGTGGCTCCCATGCCGATCGGACCAAGTTTTTCCCTGCTCCAACAACTCCCATCCTGCTGTTCCAGCCACATGCGGCCAGAGACTCCCACGCTGATTGGTCCAAGTTCTCCCTGCTCCAACAACTCCCATCACGCTGTTCCAGCCGCATGCGGTCAGAGACTCCCAGGACGATCGGACCAAGTTCTCTCTGCTCCAACAACTCCCATCATGCTGTTCCAGCCACATGCAGTAAGACTCCCACGATGATTGGACCAAGTTCTCCCTGGTCCAACAACTCCCATCACGCTGTTCCAGCCACATGCGGTCAGACTCCCACGCCGATCGGACCAAGTTCTCCCAGCTCCAACAACTCCCATCATGCTGTTCCAGCCACATGCGGTCAGACTCCCACGCCGATCGGACCAAGTTCTCCCAGCTCCAACAACTCCCATCACGCTGTTCCAGCCACACGCAGTCAGAGACTACTCACCTCCTCTCCAGAACTGGCTGTTCGTTCTCGCTGGCGCTATGAGACCCCTTACCGGCTTATCGGGCCTTTTCCTGGACCAAACCTCAGTGTCCACCAAGTCTGGGTACTTTCCAGCCACATAGCTGACCTCTCGTTTGTTTCCTGTACCAGTCAAATCCACGAACCGTGAGTCTGCCTGTACGGGCCAAATACATGAACACACAATTGTTCACACGTTTACGTTTTTACATACCGTATATTCTGGACTTTTTCCCGTTCAGGACTTAAGTCAGTTCACCTACTCCTGCCTGCTCTTTGTTCCATTCCTATTCGCTAGTTTCTTTTCGTCAAATTTCTACCAAACTAGTCTCCCGTCTATCTCAATTACATGCTTCCATCTTCCATTCCATGCTTCCATCAACGGCCACCACAATCATAGTACCAATTCGTTGGTTTTACACTGTTCCCTGATACATGAAATGTCCAGGTTCTTTAGCCTGCTACTAGTTATCCTTACATGCCCCCTGTAGTTCTGTTATATTTGCTATGTTTCTTGTTATTATTTACGATTGTGCATGGATATTGTCAGTTTCCCATTACTAATTCAGCTCTGGTAAGCATTTAATATTCACTACATATATAGCATTACCATCATATATCGCATATGTCTTATTCTATCACTTATGGACCTGGTACTGTTCTGAGGCAGTCATCACGTTCACATTTGTTACCATGTGTTATGGCCAATCTGTATACTTGCTCCCACGATAGGTATATTACTTATTTGGAGGACGATTACCTATTCGCTAAACCTTTTTTGTAACACGCCACACTCCTATGTTCATATGTATCGTCATGTTCCCTGGGACAAACCCTAGTGTACCAGGCTTTACCATACCATCATATGTTCCCCCTGACTCTACGTCAAAATATTCACGTATTATGCAAAGGTTATTTACTCATTGCTGCTATATTCTACTCAAGCAAGTTCATCATCCTAACCGACCCTTGTATCACTAAACCTACAGCAACTCCACTCTAACTGTTCTATGTTACATCAGCCAACGCTGGCACGCAATTCCTTTGCCAGGCCGTACACAGGCCCACGCCCGGGGATCCTTAATTCCCCACACATACACCCTCCTTCCCATGCTGGCACGACCATAATTAAATATTCTAAGTCCTACCGGGATAGCTCAAAACTGCCATCATAGCTTGGTATTCCATATCCCCCTATATGTATTTTAGCTTAAGAAGTCACAGGACCAATTAGCGGTCACTCATGACTCTGCCTATCCCCCATTATTGTCGCAGTATTGGTTAAACACTCCCCATGGTCTCTGGTTATGGCCTAGGATCCTCACCCTACTCACTTATAGGGATATTTGATTTATGTCCTATGAATCTTGTACCCACCATCATAGGGTCAGGATTCTAACAACTATGTCCTCAGGTTACCTATTCATAGACCAGCCTCAAGAACAACCACCCCGATTATACAGGCATATTTCGTTCACAGTAAGTCAAGCCCAATTCCAGTTCCAACTTGCCTCCCACCATCATTTCCCTTTAGGTTCTCCAATATCTCATTCCTCTGGCAAGGAAACCACATTCTACCCCAAGCAAGGTATGTTTGCCCACCTTGCTACTACCATTACCCGTCCCATTCTCGGATCCACTATGTCATCTATCGGCCTGGTACCCAGCTATGCCAGTAACTAGCCTCATCATTATCAGTTCCGTGAGGCCAACACCCATCTTCATCCGCATATGGAGGTACACGCCCCTCGGCCCAACACATAGCTAACGCCTCACATCAACCTCTCCAGGTTACGAGTTAGGGCCTCACCCAGCATGGCCTCTTATATTGACTCTTTTTACAGTCCCCAAAAGGCCAACGTTCTTGCCACACCTTTCAGTGGCCCCTGCCCACTAGTCCAAATCACATGAAGTCAAACCGTTGATATCCACTCTACTTGCCTCCATACATAACATCAACGATGGACTACAGAGACTGGAATCTCCACAGGCACTGATGCACATCCCAGCCACAGGACTCCCAAATCCCTCTCATGGTTATGTTATCCTTTCAAATCCCTCCCTTAGCACATCGGTTTACATTATTACTCCCTCATACTTTGTGTCCCTGACCATACGCAAAGACATCTGGAAAGGTTAATTTAGTCTCCTTACTGATTGCCTCCCACGATGTCTTAGAGTACAAGTCTTACTACTACGATGATCTGTAAGTCGTTCTATACACCAGAATCCCAGACTCAATCAGAAACTCACTATCCCAGAATTCATCCTAGCCTTCAGACTTTTGTGATGTAAGTGGCTCTACTTCTCCTCACCATAGAGAAGGTTTGCATCGACAACCTGGAGTTTTACCTCTAAGCACAGCCTTTCTGTCACTCAGTCGACTTCTACATCAAGGTTTCCACACACCAGTTCCACACAGGTCTGGTCACACTCCTGTCCGGTATTCACGAGTGTCAAAACCTTCTGTCTGCATTAATAGACCCTGCAACTCAATCACGTTGCTTAAGAAGGTATTCAACCATATTAATTACCCACCCCTAGCCTCAACTCATTGATTTCCTCTAAGGAATTCTCCCAGCACTATGCCAAAGGGGTTGACCAGAGCTTGGGTGGGCAAGACAGACATTTCCTATGCCTCCAAGCTTCTACCTATTCAGACATCCCAAGGGCATGTTCATGGCATTTTATGGAGGGATTGTCATGAATTTCCCACACGTGTAACTTTTTTAGAGCAAAGAGTAACCCCAAGCTATTTATCTTATTTTCAAACACACTATGTTGACTAACACTCAATATTAGCGAATGTCCTGCAGTCACCGGTTATCTTAGATAACTTCCTCATGATAGAACGCCCTCACTCCGCTCTGGTTAGTATTCACAAGACGATGGCACTTTTCCTCACTATGGGTTCCACTTTCACAAACTGACCTTCTTAGGCATTCATCTTGACACTAATAAGCTACAGAACATGTCCACCTACAGAGAAGGTACAGCGCATCGGAGTCCTGGGAACCTTTCCTTCTGAAGAACAAGCGGGGAGGGTGGGGGGAGAATGGATCTACAGTCCTACTGGGCACATTGAGGTTTGCCATGAGAATTATTCTGCACATTTATTTCCCAACCGCTGAGTCTTCTTTCCACCGACAGTTGCATTCTGGCACTAGTTGTAAGCAGACCTACACATATGGCCCAGGTTCATACCACATTGGATTGGGGGCCAGGTTATTCCCGCCATTTCTCATCATTTCCCAGTTACATGGACCAATGCGTCCGCACACACTGATTTCACAGCCAATTTGGTGACTTTTGGTTCTGAGTTGCCTGGCCAGTTGAGACTCAAAAAAAAAAAAAAAAAAAAAGAATTTCTATTCCTCTTCAACATTTCTTTGGAATCTGCCCCATAGTGGCCGCCTACAAGGCCTGGGGAGGTATGATCGGATAGGGGAAGTCAAGTGATTTTCTGACAATAAAGCAGCTGGCTATACCCACATTCCATGGCTTAATACTGCACTAACTCGCCTCATGGCATTTGGCAGATTTCTGGATTGAGCTGCCCTCTCTGATTATACATCACAAGCATACAATAGAGATTTCACCTTTACAACAAGTTTACCACCGATTACCATAAAACCGATATTCGTTCACTAGTCACCATTGCGACACTCCTCTCCTTTTTGCCCACACAATTTATAAAATCTCGCTTAACACTACAAAACTTACCTGGCTGGCTACACCATGTCTTAAGTGCCCATCCTAGTACCAAACAGTTCACATCCTCTTGCCATATGTAATACGGAGGGACAATCCTACGGGCAATAAGGTGCCGGTCAAAATGTCAGACCTTTACAGGTTATCACTCACAGGACCAAATCTCAATATGCCCCTATTTAACTGCAGGGCAAACCACTCACATTCATAATGTAACTCAGAACCCTCAACTAGGTGGGGACTCAACCCCAATGCCTTTTCGGGACATTCCTCCAGAATCAGGGCAGCATCAGCTGCTTCCAGAAAAATGTCCCTGCTCACACCATAAACATTAGGACGCTGGAAATCCCCAGTATAATACTAGATACATACCACAACCAGAGCTAGATTTGAGTAGGACAAGCCGTTATGAATCTTGCAACGTAAAGATGTGTAATAAGGTATCTTATTCAACTTTTTGCCCTCTTTTATTACAGGCCTACCCGATACGTCGGTTTCGGCACACTACAACCGACTTGCTCATATATCTATCTTATCATGTATACGGCTTTTGTCCCCGACTACAAATTGGAAGGCGTAGCCTGAAGTTGTGGGAGGGGTTACCCGGCTATTTAAACTCAAGCCCCCTACACCACAGGGCTGATGCTGCCTGGTTCATCCCTCCCACCTCTCCCCTTATACATATTACTATTACAGGTGGGCCCTCTTTTATTACAGGCCTACCCGATACGTCGGTTTCGGCACACTACAACCGACTTGCTCATATATCTATCTTATCATGTATACGGCTTTTGTCCCCGACTACAAATAATATGTTTGTAAATTAGTTAACATGACTGGAGCAAATGCTGAGAGCTCATGTGTGCTTACTGCAGTGATCTGATCACAAATTGTAAGAACAAAAATACAAACATACAAACACTGCACTGTTCACCCCAGTAAATGATTAATTTGATTTTACCAGGTTAAAGGAACAAGAAACTGTTGCTTCTCTGTAACTGATTGGGGTATTGATATAATATGAGAAAGCAAAAAAAAATATGTCTCTGGTCTGCATTTATCAGCCTCTATTGCCTATAAGTTGGTGGTGATGGGGCACTCAAACAGAATAGCGACTGGGCAGTCATGGCTCCCAAGGTTCTATACATGCCTCATACCATTAGCAATATGATACAGCCTGGAATAGAAAGGTGGTTCTTCCACCAGTTAAAAAGGGAATATGTGCCACTGGACACCCACAGCCCTGACCAGTGGGAGAAATAATGAGGAAGAACCTTAAACCAATTCCCCTCCAGCCACCACCCATTAGTGGGAGGTAGATTCAGAAGTAATATTGGAGATGGCGACCTGTCAGTGGTCTCCCTCAGCGTCCATCCATAGGCGTTGGGCTAAGACATTAGTAATAATAGTGGGCAAAACTGCCAGTGGTTTTCCCTGGCTCCCACTCAGCTCCAACGGTAATTGGATTTGAGGTTTGTGAGATTCTATTTCTGCTGAACTTTTTGGTTTGTAGTGCAATATCAACCTATGCCATTTCTCCTTATATTTTAAAGGTGATTTATCTTAAATGTAATCAGCTTTTTTATGAGATGGTTTCACACTTGGGTGTATTATTTCAAATAAGTCTTTCCACTAGATTATTCAAGTACTTTTTTGGGTGATTATTACTTCAACCAAGCAACTTTCAGTGATGTTGTGCCCTTTGGATTCTTTGACATGTATGGGTATACACACAACATTTTCTGTGTATCGCCACATTTTTTTGCCCTCTTCTTCTCATCACACAGTGACTAAGATCAAGGGGAAAGAGCTGTGATCATAACCACGTCCAACTCCTGGTCCACCAGGATTTAATCTAATTTATAAAAAACAACACATTCCTAAAACAAGGGGAGAGTAAGACACTGGTTCCAATGTTATTTGGGTTATTTGGAGTTTCTGTGAACTCTACTCCGGTAATTATTTATTTACAATTTTTGATCAAATTGTGCTCAAGGGCAGCTTATTCAATTACTATTGAGCACTATACATTAGGTTTAGGAATTTTTCACAATATTAATTTTGAAGCTAAAAAGGATTAAATGTACCAGAGATAATTAGATTTGGGACAAATCCGACTCAGTTGTGATTTTATTTTCATATGATATTTTTTTTCATTTATTTTTAAACTATAAAAAGTTTTATTTGTCCAAATATTCTTCAAAACATTTAGACAGCATCCCTAACCTGCCTTGACCTCATTTATGTACCTTAGAGGAACATTCCAAGCACCATAACTACTAAAGTGCTTAGCATCCTCTCAATGTAAGTAGTCAGTTGCTAACAGTTTGACTTCTAACCCGGTGCTGCTCTGGGCCTTTTTGCAGTGCAGGACTTAGTACATTGGCTGTGAGAGATCAGCTGACATTCTTAGAGAATGTGCTGACCCTGCATAGCAGAGGTTAGCTCAGATTAGCAAGTAAACAGAAACTTCTAATAAAAGCTTCTGGCTCTCATAGTAGAAGAGAAGAGGCATGAAGCAGTGGACCTGAGGTTAGTCAACCATTAGCTGTCAGGAATGGAGATACTCTAACACGCAAACCTAAAGGAAACAGTAGTGGAACAAGTATCAGTCCATAGAGTGGCCTGGTTAGTGCGTGAGTCAGGTAAATGAAACGTCTGCAAGGAGACAGAGAATAGACGAGAGATAGTCCGAGGTTTAGGATAACAGAGGTACACAGAATCGATAGTCAAGCCAAAGCCAGGATAATAGAGAGCAAGAATAGTCAAACTAGCTGAGGTCAGAAAACCGTAAATCCAATATACAATATAAACACACCCTCAGGTAAAAAGGGCCATGGCAGGGCAAGTAAACAAGGACAACCAGGACATATATATATACCCTTCACTGGGTTGTGATTGGCTACGGAGGACCATAATGTCATAAGTGTGCACATCATAAAAAAGCACCACATAGACCAACATTAGAAAAGGAGACCAATGGAAGGGTTCTATGTCATATATGATGTCATAATGAGGCACCAGGAAGCGAGGGATGAGTGGGTGTGCATCAGAACAAACAAGATACATTTCTGTGATTGCACTGTGCCCCGAGGGACAGGTTTCATGACATTAGAAAATCGTTTGACTACTGGGGAATGGCATCAGGCACCACTGGCACTATAACCACTGCAGTATGCTGTAGTGGTTATTATAATAATAATAATGCTTTCATTGTTCCCTTAAATGCATTCCTCTACGGTGAAAGTTTTTTCAGACAGCGATGGCAGGTGTACTCTGAACCTGTAAGCATAGTCTAAGTATTGTATATTAGTTTTGCGATACTATGCAATCACTTGCTGCTCTAAAAGGTGTCAGCTTCATCCTGTGTTGGCAATACAGTTTTTTTGTGTGATTGTATTGTATAACTATACGTACAAAATAAATATATAGATATTCATGTGAACTTGTGACATGCATTTGTGAAGGATTCCACTGCGGATTAAAATTAAAGTCTGATCAATTACGATGCACATCCTCGGGGTTAGATTGTTCATTGTTTGGATAAATGCAGATACTGTCTTCTCTTGCAAATAAACTCATGCATTACTGCAACATTAATCTGAGCTATTTACAGGAAAACCTGTGTGTTGTTCCTGGGTTTATGAGCATAGCTAACCGTGATGATTTTTTAATAGGAATCAAACAGCTAACGGCGAGCCTGTGATCAGTGCAAAAGAAAACAATCTCGAAATTTTAATTAACTGTATTTTAATAGCTTTAATTATAATTGAATAATTTAAATACCAGGGGAAACAGTTAAGTCTCCTCAAAGCCTTTTTTATTTACATTTTAAATGCTTCCTATAGCAAAAGGCTGAGAGGAGAGCGTAGAATTGTTATTTTTTATAAGAGGATGAATGCTGGGTGCTGGGCAGTTTCTCATGGTCTTGACATATATTAAAACCTTTTAGTTTAGCGTTATGGGTTATACAGTATCTTAGGATTTGAGAACAAGAACATTCTAATTACCATATGGTAAAAAACAAAAAGTATGATTGGAGGTTAGAGAGCGGAAGAATGAAAGGTAATTTAAGAAAAACGACTTCACAGTCTGCAATAGCTTTCTGTCAACTCTAAGGATCAAGATCTAGGACACCAATAATAGGTCAGGAAATAAAGAGCAAAAAATTATAGAGGGCATTCATGATTCTTATTGAGAATAAACGTGATAAAGACCTAAGAGTGATAAAGAATAGAAAGCCAATGTCAAGGGTGCCAGAGGTACACAATAATGAAAAACAAAGCCAAGTCAGGAGCTATTAACAATTTAGTATAAAAAGAACAATTGCAAACCACCAGAATTAAGGTTAATGCAAACGCAAAAATATTAAAATAACTTAACTTATAGGTACAAAACAGCATCCCACGGTTGCCTCCCAGTTGGTAACCATATAATATAGATATCTCAGAAGATAGGGTTTTGGGATGTCGCTGAAATGCCTATAATAAAAATAGAAAACGTAGTGCAATATTGTTTGAAACCAAATCAAGTTGTAAGGTGTGACAATACACTCACAAATTCCAAGCGTTTTTAGAGCATATCAAAGGTGCCTCTCCACAATAAAGATGGGGGTTGGAATAGAAGGCCTCCTTAGATAATGGCCGCAGGGTGCCCGGTTGCTAGGACAGAGCAAGTATCCAGCCTCACCAAACAGCTCCCAAAAACGGTTTTAATTGATGAATAAAATACAATACAAAATAGCAAATTAATTCAATTTGAGAATAAAAAAATAGAGTAAAATAGAAAGCCCACAGGTCCTACGCGTTTCGTTCTTATGCAAGAACTTCCTCAGGGACCAAATAGTAAAGCAATGATTACAATTCATGCATTAAAAAAATCAAATCAATCTAACAAACAGTTTCAAACATATTGCTTAAATAGGGCTAACCCTTAAAGTTCATTGCAGTAATCGATGGGCGTCTTCACCTTCTAGCTTCTTTCATTTGCTCGAGGAATTCCTTCCATCTGTGGCAAATTACCGGTGTAATGAAACTTCCGACGGCTGTTTAGAATGACTTCCGCATTCATGCACGTGGTGCGCTTGCGGAAGTCATTCTAAACAGCCGTCGGAAGTTTCATTACACCGGTAATTTGCCACAGATGGAAGGAATTCCTCGAGCAAATGAAAGAAGCTAGAAGGTGAAGACGCCCATCGATTACTGCAATGAACTTTAAGGGTTAGCCCTATTTAAGCAATATGTTTGAAACTGTTTGTTAGATTGATTTGATTTTTTTGATGCATGAATTTTAATCATTGCTTTACTATTTGGTCCCTGAGGAAGTTCTTGCATAAGAACGAAACGCGTAGGACCTGTGGACTTTCTATTTTACTCTATTTTTTTATTCTCAAATTGAATTAATTTGCTATTTTGTATTGTATTTTATTCATCAATTAAAACCGTTTTTGGGAGCTGTTTGGTGAGGCTGGATACTTGCTCTGTCCTAGCAACCGGGCACCCTGCGGCCATTATCTAAGGAGGCCTTCTATTCCAACCCCCATCTTTATTGTGGAGAGGCACCTTTGATATGCTCTAAAAACGCTTGGAATTTGTGAGTGTATTGTCACACCTTACAACTTGATTTGGTTTCAAACAATATTGCACTACGTTTTCTATTTTTATTATAGGCATTTCAGCGACATCCCAAAACCCTATCTTCTGAGATATCTATATTATATGGTTACCAACTGGGAGGCAACCGTGGGATGCTGTTTTGTACCTATAAGTTAAGTTATTTTAATATTTTTGCGTTTGCATTAACCTTAATTCTGGTGGTTTGCAATTGTTCTTTTTATACTATTTTGTATTTTCCCAGTTTTGTAATACTGTTCCATACTGTGCTGAGATTGATAATATGGCTGATAGTAATGGTTATTTACAGAGAATACATAGAGCCAGACAACAAAGATTTGAGTCTATGTTTACTAATATAGAGAAACCTAGACATATAGAAGGATTAGATGAGTACTTTAGACAAAAAGAAAAATTGCTAAATCTAGAAACAAAAAAATGGTGGGAAATAGCATTTCTAGAGAACTATCTAAAAGAGGGTCTCATACCCAGAGGACTTCGGATAGATAAAATTCCAGCCTTTGGTCTGGACAACAGTGATTTTTTGGAAAAATGGGATGAGATCCTTTTTAAATGTTCATGTCAATTGATGGAGTTGCTGTTGAGTTTCTCCAGAGCAAGTAAAGCACAAGCAGAGGAAGACTTGAAAACTCTGGAGGAGACGATGGTAACTAATAGAAATGATGCAGCATTAAAAGATAGGGAAGAGACCATGCAAAAGAGGTTAAAAAGTCTAGATGAGAAAATCTCAGATGTAAAAAATTCCAAATACCTAAGAGATAAAGATGATAAAATTTATAATAACTATTCAACAAAAAATAAAGTCACTCGCAGAAAACTGGGTTCATTTAAAAATGATTATAGCAATAGAAGAAGAGTAGGAAGAACTCCCTCAAAAAATTCCAGAAAAAGATCCCCTGAAAGGGAAAATAGATATCCTGGAAAGAGATTACCAGAAAGGGATACTAGACAACCATTTAAGAAAATACAAGAGGGTGATACTAGCAGTAGGATTGGTAGTTCCAGTGGTGCAATCCCACGGAGAAAAATAGATTCTTTTGACTCCTATGCTCATGCACTCAAGAATAATATAGACACGAGAAGGAATCAGATCCCAAACAGGGGAGAGGAGGAAAATTTTCAGGGAAGGTCAAGAGTCCCCAAAGAGAAAAACATTACAAGTTATTTCAGACCCCGAGAGGAGCGGTGGGAACATCCGAACCGCTTCTCCCCTCTATATACAGAGTCTCCCCAGAAAAGAATGAGAACCGAGGAACAGGACAGAGAGTTGAAAAGGGATTGATATTGCATGAGAATGAAACTAAAAGGGGGATTGTCAATTTATCAGATACAATATTAACAACACAGGAACTAAATTTATTGGAGAAAGGTATGAAATTTGCCCCAAGTGAAGGGGCGGATGATTTTCAACTGTATATTGATTTAAAGAAGTTTGTGAGATCCATGACAATTAAAAGACATTTTTTAAGATTCCCAAATCCAATGGAGGGAAATGATCCAGATAACCAAAGGGTAGTGAAGGACCCATTTAGACCCAAATCAAAATTTTTTCCAGTCCAAAGTAAAGGGGCCCATTTGGAGACTTTTGAAAATCTGGTTGAAAAAGATTTTAAAAAATGGACCAAATTAAATAAATCTAAGAATAAGGGAAGTCTATCAAATTTAACAAAGGGCGAGAAATTGGCTTTAAAAAAACTAACCTCTAGGGATGACATAGTAATTAAAGAGGCAGATAAGGGGGGGGCTATTGTCATTATGACATCCCAATACTATTTACAAGAAGCTGCCAATATTCTATCTGATGGAATAACATATAAAAAATTAAAGAAAGATCCAACTCTACTATTTAACAAAGAACTTAAAGAATTGTTGGATAGGGCGAGAAGTAGAGATACAATCTCAAATAAGAATTTTGAATTTTTGTGGAATGAACACCCTGTAATTCCGATTTTTTATTTTATCCCAAAGATACATAAAAATATACAGACTCCACCTGGACGGCCTATAATTAGCGGCATCGATTCAGTAACTGCAAACTTATCGGCCTTTTTGGACTTTCATTTGCAGAAATATGCTCAACAAGCGACATCATATACAAAAGATACAAAATCTTTCTTGCAAGAAATTGAAAATCTGGAATGGTGTTATGGTTATAGCTGGGCCACACTAGATGTGACCTCGCTCTATACAATAATTAACCATGATTTGGGTTTGGAAGCTATTACATTCTTCCTAAATCAAGATAGAACTATTACACAGGATCTAAGATCTTTCATTATTACAGGAGTAAGATTCATATTGGAGCATAATTATTTCTTTTTTAATGACTCTTTTTATTTACAGCTAGTGGGCACCGCCATGGGGACCAGGTTCGCCCCCAGTTATGCCAACATTTACATGCGCAGATGGGAAGACCTCTGTGTGTGGTTGGGACATGACTGGGTGGAGAACCTGGTCCTGTGGCGTCGCTACATCGACGATGTAATCATAGTCTGGAAAGGGTCGGAGTCCCAGTTTATGTCTTTTGTTCAATATCTGAACCAGAATAACTATAATTTAAAATTGTCACCAATATGGAATCGTACAGAGATCAATTTCTTGGATTTGACCCTTTTGGGTGAAGGAAATGAAATTGAAACTAAATGTTTCTTTAAACCCACAGATGGGAACAGTTACGTCCACCAACAAAGTTGCCATCATCAACCCTGGCTTAAAGGCATAGCCAGAGGACAATTGATGAGAGTTCGACGTAACTGTTCCCATACTAAAGATTTCCATATTCAGTCGCAACATATAGCTGGCAAATTGATACATAAAGGTTATGGTCACAAAATAATTAAAAGAGAGATACATGACATATCTAAAGACAAAGGAATATATATATAAATATATAACACACGTGCTCCCCAGTGGTAAGAAAATATAAAATTAAATTACCAAAATGTAGAAATGTAAGAAGAACCTTCTTTTCTTCTCGGTATATATGCAAAAAAATACAATCTACAAATAAACATAAAAGAACATAGTGTAGTTGGTTTTAACACCATATAATGCGCTAGTAAAATTGCACTCACAGAAAGGAAGCGCAGTATAGGCGTATAGCAATCTTTAAGGACTTGACGGAGTCTCTGCAATCTTCTTTAAGACCTTATTGGAGAAGGAGAGACACACAAACCATAGTGCACCGATATAATATATAGTAATGTGATTTTATTAAGTTGCACTTACAGAAATTCAGTTGTAATGCAGCGTATCAAAAAGGGATTATGGTGTCGACATCCTTCCTCCCATAGCTGATAAGAAATCGCTGAATTTAGAACACATATAAAAAATGGACTTAAAACATAAAATAAAATAAAATGAAAATAAAAATCAAAATACAAATAAAGTCCAAAGGTGCTGTTGTGGTCCCTCCGCCCTACGCGTTTCGTCCGAATTCGGACTTCCTCAGGGGCAAAAATGAAGGTCTGCAAGCAGAAAAAGTCTCCGTCCGTCTTTTAAGTCCTGGATTCGAAAATCCCGCCATCTGTGTGGCCAATCCCATCATGCCGTCATTTGCGTTCCAGTTTCACTGTCCAAGCCTCTCTTTCATGTCCGTATAAGGTGCATATACTTCCGGTATTGTGTGGAACGCAAATATGCGTTCCACACTCGTAAATTAAATAAATGAGTGGAAAAACGGGCATAGAAAGGGAAAAGGAGAGTAACTATCAAATTCTTAGCAAGAAAAAATGAATGAATAAATAGGTGCATTATAATTTAAACAATTTCATCAGTTTAAAATACGAAAATAAATATGTAAAAGAATACTTAAAAAGCATACTTGATATCAGAGTCCACTTAAAGTCATATACATAAAAAATTTATAGTATAGCTATATAAGAAATAAAAAATAAAATATAAGAAATAAAAAATAAAAATGTAAATACTGTGATTCATATTTCAAAAAAGGGACAATTGGATGACATAAAAATAATCACTAGAGGGATTTATGTATATAAAAAGTAAATTTAATAGGAAAAATCCAATGGGAAAAAATTTCTTTATAAATAGTTTTATAAAAAAAAAAAAAAAAAAAAAAAATTATGAAAAGATTATAAAAAAGATTATAAAAAACATACCATGTCAAAATCAACATTAAGTCCCATTGGGCTAAAAGTTTTCAAATTAAAAATCCAAAAACCTTCTCTTTGTCTTAATTTCCTAATTAAATCTCCTCCTCTGTCATCCAAAGTCACTTTTTCCAATCCCGTGCATAGAAAGGTTTCCAATTTAAAATCAGGACAGTTGTTACAGTGAACAGGTACCGAGTGAGTGGTTAATTTTTTCTTTATGTTATTACAGTGTTCCATGAACCTCACTTTCAAGGCCCTGCTAGTCCTTCCCACGTACTGAATGCCACATCCACAAGTTAAAAGATATACTACATTAGTGGTGTTACAATCCATGTGACAATTTATCTTAAAAGTTTCTCCTGTTGACTGACTGTTAAAAGATTGTGTTTTTTTTGGTAAAAATTTACACCCTTTACATCTCCCACATTTGTAAAAACCTTTTAGTATTGTTGATTCAGCTTCTGTTTCTTTCAATCTAAAAGTACTGGGAGCTAAAGTATTTTTAAGATTTTTGCTTCTCTTGAAAATTATTTTTGGTGCAGGTGGAATCTGTTTTTTCAAAAAGTCGTCTTCCAAGAGGAGAGGCCAATGTTTTTGTAAAATCTTTTTAATTTTAAAAGCTTGAGCATTGTACTGGGTGACAAAAGACAAAGTGAAATCGTTATTGAAATTCCCATTTTTGTTCTTAACTTTATTTGTTAAAAGGTCACTTCTAGCGTTATTTTGACACTTATGTATTTCTTGGTCTAGGAATTTAGGGCAATAGCCTTTTTCAATAAATTTATTTTTTAGGAGTTTTGATTGTTCCAGGAAGCACTTTTCTTCTGTGCAGTTTCTTTTTACTCTGGTGAACTGGCTCTGGTGAAAAGAAACTGCACAGAAGAAAAGTGCTTCCTGGAACAATCAAAACTCCTAAAAAATAAATTTATTGAAAAAGGCTATTGCCCTAAATTCCTAGACCAAGAAATACATAAGTGTCAAAATAACGCTAGAAGTGACCTTTTAACAAATAAAGTTAAGAACAAAAATGGGAATTTCAATAACGATTTCACTTTGTCTTTTGTCACCCAGTACAATGCTCAAGCTTTTAAAATTAAAAAGATTTTACAAAAACATTGGCCTCTCCTCTTGGAAGACGACTTTTTGAAAAAACAGATTCCACCTGCACCAAAAATAATTTTCAAGAGAAGCAAAAATCTTAAAAATACTTTAGCTCCCAGTACTTTTAGATTGAAAGAAACAGAAGCTGAATCAACAATACTAAAAGGTTTTTACAAATGTGGGAGATGTAAAGGGTGTAAATTTTTACCAAAAAAAACACAATCTTTTAACAGTCAGTCAACAGGAGAAACTTTTAAGATAAATTGTCACATGGATTGTAACACCACTAATGTAGTATATCTTTTAACTTGTGGATGTGGCATTCAGTACGTGGGAAGGACTAGCAGGGCCTTGAAAGTGAGGTTCATGGAACACTGTAATAACATAAAGAAAAAATTAACCACTCACTCGGTACCTGTTCACTGTAACAACTGTCCTGATTTTAAATTGGAAACCTTTCTATGCACGGGATTGGAAAAAGTGACTTTGGATGACAGAGGAGGAGATTTAATTAGGAAATTAAGACAAAGAGAAGGTTTTTGGATTTTTAATTTGAAAACTTTTAGCCCAATGGGACTTAATGTTGATTTTGACATGGTATGTTTTTTATAATCTTTTTTATAATCTTTTCATAAATTTTTTTTTTTTTTTTTTTTTTTTTTATAAAACTATTTATAAAGAAATTTTTTCCCATTGGATTTTTCCTATTAAATTTACTTTTTATATACATAAATCCCTCTAGTGATTATTTTTATGTCATCCAATTGTCCCTTTTTTGAAATATGAATCACAGTATTTACATTTTTATTTTTTATTTCTTATATTTTATTTTTTATTTCTTATATAGCTATACTATAAATTTTTTATGTATATGACTTTAAGTGGACTCTGATATCAAGTATGCTTTTTAAGTATTCTTTTACATATTTATTTTCGTATTTTAAACTGATGAAATTGTTTCAATTATAATGCACCTATTTATTCATTCATTTTTTCTTGCTAAGAATTTGATAGTTACTCTCCTTTTCCCTTTCTATGCCCGTTTTTCCACTCATTTATTTAATTTACGAGTGTGGAACGCATATTTGCGTTCCACACAATACCGGAAGTATATGCACCTTATACGGACATGAAAGAGAGGCTTGGACAGCGAAACTGGAACGCAAATGACGGCATGATGGGATTGGCCACACAGATGGCGGGATTTTCGAATCCAGGACTTAAAAGACGGACGGAGACTTTTTCTGCTTGCAGACCTTCATTTTTGCCCCTGAGGAAGTCCGAATTCGGACGAAACGCGTAGGGCGGAGGGACCACAACAGCACCTTTGGACTTTATTTGTATTTTGATTTTTATTTTCATTTTATTTTATTTTATGTTTTAAGTCCATTTTTTATATGTGTTCTAAATTCAGCGATTTCTTATCAGCTATGGGAGGAAGGATGTCGACACCATAATCCCTTTTTGATACGCTGCATTACAACTGAATTTCTGTAAGTGCAACTTAATAAAATCACATTACTATATATTATATCGGTGCACTATGGTTTGTGTGTCTCTCCTTCTCCAATAAGGTCTTAAAGAAGATTGCAGAGACTCCGTCAAGTCCTTAAAGATTGCTATACGCCTATACTGCGCTTCCTTTCTGTGAGTGCAATTTTACTAGCGCATTATATGGTGTTAAAACCAACTACACTATGTTCTTTTATGTTTATTTGTAGATTGTATTTTTTTGCATGACATATCTAAAATCAATAGAAATGAACTACTAATTGAGAATCCAAAAAAATGGGAAAATAAAAGAGGTAATTTTCAACAAGCCTTTTTCACCCAATTCAATAGTGATCATCAGAAAATTAGGAATAGTTTACAAAAATACTGGCCTATTCTTTTGGAAGACCCCCTTTTGGGGAGCCTCCTATCGACTAAACCAAATATAGTATATAAAAGAAGGAAAAATCTTAAAAACATTCTAGCCCCCAGCTATGCTTTAAAAAGAAAAAATAGCATTAATACCCAGATCCAGACCAACGGTTTTAAAGGGTGTCAATCATGTAAAGCATGTTATCAGGTCAATACGAGTCAGGCCACTACTTTTCTTAGCTCTTGTCATCATCGCCCTTATCCCATACGGACAGGTATTGGTTGCCGCTCGGACTTCGTGGTGTATTTACTCCAGTGCCCTTGTGGCAGCCAATACGTGGGTCGTACAAAAAGATGTCTTAAAATTAGGTTGTTAGAACATATTAACAATATCAAAAAGAAATTGGATACTCATTCTGTTCCCCTCCATTGTAACACTTGCCCCCTTTTTTCTTTGAAACAGCTGCGATGTATGGGTATAGAGCGAGTGCTGCCTCATTGGAGGGGGGGAAATAGGGAAAGGAGGTTGGCACAGAGGGAGACATACTGGATCCACGAATTAGGAACATTATCACCAAGAGGCCTTAATTTAGATATGGATCTAGTGTGCTTCCTGGGATGTTAACCCCTATGTTCCTTATATATTCCAACTTTCTTCTGCATTATTTGGAAGAAATCATTATTAATTTTGAGATGAGCATAGCCATTTATAGCACTGAATTAAGGATAATATATCAGCACAGTATGGATTAGTAATTGGATATCTGATTATGTGTGTTCGTTATGATAAACCAATTGTTTATTTTTATTTTATATTTATTTTTATTATTATTGTTATTATTATTATTTAATAATGATAAGCAAGCTCTAATAGAGAAATGAATATGGAAAAATGAATAATGTTGATTAAATAATTTCTGATATCTTAGTATCTTATCACCGTTTTGAGGTGAAGTTAATACAAGGTAACACACATTTAAATATATCTCACAGGTGAAATTAATATAATGAAATATACATTTAATCATGTTTTATAAAAAAATATATATAAACAAGTGGGATGCTATGATAGGGAGCACCACTATGTTAAATAAGAATTAGACTTCATTATCATTATTTTTATGAGATGTAATTCGTTAGTGCATTTTACTGTTTAGTAACAAGTTTTTCATTTAGATGTATTGGCATTTTCTCCTGGCGACCAGAGGGGGAGATGATGAGTTTTCTTACATCCTCACCTCTTGGAACGCACGGCCATTTTCACTGGAACGCAAGCGCACCACGTGCATGAATGCGGAAGTCATTCTAAACAGCCGTCGGAAGTTTCATTACACCGGTAATTTGCCACAGATGGAAGGAATTCCTCGAGCAAATGAAAGAAGCTAGAAGGTGAAGACGCCCATCGATTACTGCAATGAACTTTAAGGGTTAGCCCTATTTAAGCAATATGTTTGAAACTGTTTGTTAGATTGATTTGATTTTTTTGATGCATGAATTTTAATCATTGCTTTACTATTTGGTCCCTGAGGAAGTTCTTGCATAAGAACGAAACGCGTAGGACCTGTGGACTTTCTATTTTACTCTATTTTTTTATTCTCAAATTGAATTAATTTGCTATTTTGTATTGTATTTTATTCATCAATTAAAACCGTTTTTGGGAGCTGTTTGGTGAGGCTGGATACTTGCTCTGTCCTAGCAACCGGGCACCCTGCGGCCATTATCTAAGGAGGCCTGCTATTAACAATTTAATTGATACACTTTTATGAAGAAGTGGGGTTTTAACGATTTTTTGAAGGAGTGGAGACTGGGTGAGTGTCTAACGGAGGAGGGAAGCGAGTTCCACAGGAACGGTGCAGCGCTCGAGAAATCTTGAAGGCGAGCATCAGAGGTGGGAGTACGGACAGAAGATAGACGTAAGTCTTCAGCAGATCGAAAGGGCCTAGATGGGACATACTTGTGTATAAGGGAAGATAGGTGGGAGCAGCATTATGTAGAGATTTGAAAGCAAGAACCAGAATTTTAAATTGAGCCCTATATCTTACAGGAAGCCAATGTAGGGACTGACAGAAGGGTGAGGCATGGGAGGTGCGGGCGGACAGGAACATGAGCCTCGCCGCCGCATTCATATATAGATATAGATAGCAGGAACAAGGTGAACTAGCTGAGTAAGGCATATAGAAAGCAGAATTAAGGAGAACTTGCCAGTTCAGGGATAGCAATAGCGGATATGAAAAGTAGCCTGATCAAGGATACATAGAGCAGGAAGATTTAAATCTATCCAGGTCAGGGGATATGGAGTGTAGAAACAACAAAAACCAATGAGCACTAACCTGGTCAGAGATATAGAGTAGGAACAACAAGAACATGCTGGGTCAATGATACTTTGAGTAGAAACAACAGAAATTAGCTGGATCAGGGATATGTAGAGCAGAAACAATATATATTATATTATTACTATAGATAGATTATAGATATTTAGCAGAATCAGAGATACGGAAAGCAGAAATAAAAAGAACTTGCCAGGCCAGGGATACAGAGAGATTGAACAATGAGAACTAGCCGGGTCAGGTATATAGAGAGCAGCAAACAATGGGAATTAGCTGGGTCAGGTATATGGAGAGCAGAAACAATAGGAATTAGCCGGGTCAGGTATATGGAGAGCAGCAAACAATGGGAATTAGCTGGGTCAGGTATATGGAGAGCAGCAAACAATGGGAATTAGCTGGGTCAGGTATATGGAGAGCAGAAACAATGGGAATTAGCTGGGTCAGATATACAGAAAGCAGAAATAACGAGAACTTGCCATGTCAGGGGTAAGGAGAGCAGATATAATAAGTAGCCAGGTTAAGGATATGAAGACCAGGAACAATGAGAACTATCTAGGCTAGGGATATACAGAGCTGTCAGAACGTGAACTAGCCGGGTCAGGTATACTGAGAGCAGGAACGATGAGAACTAGTGTGGTCAGGGATACTGAGAGAAGGAACACTGAGAACTATCCCCATCCGGGTCATGTATACTGAGAGCAGGAAAAACGACAACTAGCCAAGTCAGGTAAATGGAAAGCTGGAACAACCAGAAACTAATAAGTAAAATATACAAAATTCCTTAAAGGGTAACACTCAATGGGTGGCCATTGTCAGAATATGCTCTCAGCCAATCACTGCTACCCAAGCTCACCAAGCTGCCCAATAATTAAAAGAAGTATGGTGCCCAATACAAGGACCACAGGGCAGATGGGTGAAGGGGACCCTGCTTCAGGTGTTAAAATGTTCAAAAGTGTCTTAACCCATTGATGTAGGGTGGAACCTATATATTTCCCACCTCAAAATAACCTTATTAATTCCATAGCAACATTAGGACATTCCATGCTTCCCTCCGCAAAGTCATTAGGATGGCAAGGAACATCCTAACATTATGGTGTAATCTGGGCTTAATTCCTGCTCACAACATGGAGACCCAGGTATCAATTGATACCTGGGGCTCCCTTCTGTCAGTGGTCAGTGGTCAGTGGTCACAGACAGACTGACAGATAAGTTATATGCAGCGCTCAAAGTGAGTCCTGGATATAGGCCTTTAAATCAATTTAAATCTGCATGGTAGATTGCACTCAGCTGCTGTGATTCTGAAAAGACCCTGACATTGTCTTCCTGCAATCGACAGTGACAGCATGTGTAGGTGCAGCATGAGAGGGATAATGTTGCAATTACCCAGTATATGGTGCAAACTTAGTACCTACTGTATTAGCTGGACATTCCACCTGATGTTGGTTGTGGTTAGGATCAGGATAGGGCTAAAATTATTGTTAGCACTTGGGTTACTGTTAGCATCAAAGTTAGGGTTAATGTTGTTTTAGGGTTAGGGATAGTGTATGATTAAGATTAGGAGAGTTAGGATAGGTGTATGGTTAGAGTTATGGTAAACATTGGGTTAGGGTAGGGGTAGTGTTGGTATAATATTATTATTATTATTATTATTATGAGGATATTTATATAGTGTTAGGGTTAATGTTGTTTTAGGGTTAGGGATAGTGTATGATTAAGATTAGGAGAGTTAGGATAGGTGTATGGTTATTGCTATGGTGAGCATAGGGTTAGGGTAGGGGTAGTGTTGGTATAATATTATTATTATGATGATATTTATATAGCGCCATCAAATCCCGCAGCGCTTTACAATGGGTGGACGAACAGACATGTAGTTGTAACCAGACAAGTTGGACACACAGGAACAGAGGGGTTGAGGGCCCTGCTCAATGAGCTTACATGCTAGAGGGAGTGGGGTAAAATGACACAAAAGGTAAGGATAGTATTAGACTAGTGACAGTTGCAGAAGAGGAATCAGTCAGGAGCTATTAGCAGTTTAATTGATACGCTTTTATGAAGAAGTGGGTTTTTAACGATTTTTTGAAGGAGTGGAGACTGGGTGAGCATCTAACAGAGGAGGGAAGCGAGTTCCACAGGAACGGTGCAGCCCTCGAGAAATCTTGAAGGCGAGCATCAGAGGTGGGAGTACGGACAGAAGATAGACGTAAGTCTTCAGCAGATCGTAAGGGCCTAGATGGGACATACTTGTGTATAAGGGAAGATAGGTGGGAGCAGCATTATGTAGCAATTTGAAAGCAAGTACCAGAATTTTAAATTGAGCTCTATATTTTATAGGAAGCCAATGTAGGGATCTGACAGAAGGGTGAGGCATGGGAGGTGCGGGCGGACAGGAAGATGAGCCTCACTGCCGCATTCATTATGGACTGTAAGGGCGCAAGTTGGGAGCACGTAAGACCACTGAGAAGCGGATTACAGTAGTCAAAGCAAGAAAGGACAGTGGAATGGACCAACACCTTAGTCGCATCTGGCGTTAAGTAGGGGCGGATGCGTGCAATGTTTTTGAGATGGAAATGACAGGATTTGGCGATAAACTGAACATGAGGCTTGAAGGACGGGTCGGAGTCAAAGAGAACACCTAGGCAGCGAGCCTGCATGGTGGAGCTGATGGTAGCACCATTGACTTGGAGGGAGACAGACACAGGAGTAGCAACACTTGAGGGAGGAAAGACCAGAATTTCAGTTTTGGTCAAGTTTAGTTTAAGAAAGTGGGCAGCCATCCAATTAGAAACAGCAGAGAGGCAGTCAGAAACACTAGTCAAGAGGGACGGGGAGAGGTCAGGAGAGGACAGGTAGATTTGCATGTCATCTGCATAGAAATGATATTGGAAGCCAAAAGAGCTAATGAGTTTACCAAGGGAGGCAGTATAGATGGAGAACAGGAGGGGACCAAGGACACCAACAGAGAGGAGTTGGGGAGAAGAAGCAAAGCCAGAGAAAGAAACACTGAAAGAGTGCTGGAAGAGGTAGGAGGAGCACCAGGAGAGAGCAATATCTTGTAGACCGATATTGCGGAGGATGAGAAGAAGCTGTTGATGATCAACAGTGTCAAAAGCCGCAGACAGGTAAGGAGAATTAGGATAGAGTAGTGACCACGAGATTTTGCAGCGAGTAGATCATTGGATACTTTGGTCAGTGCCGTTTCCACAGAGTGCTTATTGCGGAAACCAGACTGAAGCGGGTCTAGCAGAGAATTGAGACTCGAGGTATATGGTTAAGGGAGTCAATATCTGGTTAGCGTTACTAACAAAAATGTATTTAGATTGTAGACATATGAGGTATTTAGCAATCAGGACTGATATGTCAATCTATTTTGAGTACTTTTTGTTTAGTTCCACTTGTGTAAAAATAGTTATAAACAAAACTGAAAAAAATGTGTTGGTTTCCATTTTTTTTTATATTTAATTCATACTTAATATTGTGCTAGGTAAACATACAGGATATTAAGAAAGACTTATCTGTCATTAAAAAAGTAGCAGACTTGCAGATTTGTTTAGGACCTGCAATTCGTCAGAATTTGGACCGATTGGGTGATCTTCCGTTTCTGAACTACCATATAGACTAATCATGAATCAAACAACTCACACAATGGGCGAGCCTGTGTGTTTTGATTTGTGACCATCAAATATATACAAATAATGAGATATTAGGAGCTGTCACATTATATTTTCTCCATTCTACAGAAACCTTGTCTAAGGAGAGACTTAACTGATTTTGTGAGGCTGTTCTGTGAGGATGTCTCTCTGCACAGTGGTCCATCTTGTATAGCTCCAAAGCAATGGCAGAAGTAATACAGAAAGGACCCTGGTGCAAGAATTTTTTTTGGCCCATCTGTAGGACAATGGCAGCCAAAAGGCAGATTATCAGCTGTCCTACAACTTCCATGATGCTTTGTCAGCTGGGGATCTAACATTTGACCATCCTTGCAGGGTTGTATTTGTGAGCAGTGTGTGTTTTTTATAGAGTATGTGTGTGTAAACTAAGTGGTGTATTTGTATGTGGAGTTTGGGGTTTAAATGCTGTTGTTTATTAATATTTATTGTTGGCATTTGAATGCAATTGTGTATTTCTGTGTAGTTTTGGCATTTGATGGCAGTTGTGTTTTTGTGCAGGAACTGATGTCCAGTGGGAGCTGGCTGCAGGATGTGGGAGCTGCCTGGCTAAAGCTATTGGGAGTCTGAGGCGTCTAAGTCCCCCTCCCTCTCATCCTCTCATACAAGCTGAATATTTCTCAACTGATGTACACCCTGCTGTTCAGCTTGCATTCTATCACCCCTCTTGTTTCTGTCACGCTGCCATTCCCACCACACTCTCCTCGTGCCTGAGCTGCCTTTGGCCACCTCTTTTTTTCTTCTCCTTTTTGGATGCAATAAACATTTATTGAACATAAAATAAAGACAATTAGCAAACGATTGGGAACTTTAGCAAGGAGAGTAGGATATTAAAGGAACAATCACAGCACTATTGTAACCATGATCAACTATAGTGGTTAGGGAGGGGCATCAAGTCTATAGGCCTCATTCCTGGTGGTTTCCTTAAACCATTTCAGAGTATTTTGGAGCAGTTTGACAAAAAGTAGGGCTCTTGTGGCAACCATAGTCAACACCTCTGCAGGACTATGTATGTTGGGGAGAATAGTTGCATAAAAAATAGGGGTTTATGCTCTAGAGACTTACAGCAACAAGCCCACAATGAGCATTAGTTTGTGTTCTTAAAGTCCTCGTTAAATAACAAAAAGTAAAGACTCACTGAGATACGGAAAGTGTGAATGAAGAATGAATTCTGTAAAATATTTAGCACTAGGGCACAAAGCCCTGTTCTAGCAGTGCATCTTAGAATGCATAGATAATAATTCTATATATTGTATTAAAGTCTTACTAAAATCGCAAAGGCACAAGTTCAAAGAACAGATGACAACTGCAGAGAGATCAGAACTCATAGAAGTATTGTTAGATGTGCGGCAGGGGTGACATAAACAAATACTTCTGCATCATTTAAAGGCTGTACTTAAAGGCTGTACGGCAACATAGTTGATGCTTCACAAAGAACTTTGCGGCTGTTTTTTTTCCCAGTTAAAAGATTTCACTGAACTGACACACATCAGATTTCTTAGAAGCAAGAGACACGGCATCTGTGTGCAGCCTTATCCTTGTAAACACAAAGGATTGTAAATGTGGTAATTTCATCCCTGACAACAGGTATTCCCTAACTGATTTGGTCTAACTGCAGGTCTCAACGGCAAGGAGGATGATGCCGACTTCTGTATCTCATCTCTTATGTAAAACAAAAATAAATCTAGGCAATAAAAATTTAGGCCATAGCAGAGCACAATATGGGCTGCTTGGGTAAAAACATTGAATGCAATGAATTCTTTCCATTTGCTACTAAATTGCTTTAACCAAAAAAGGGCATGTCTGTTGTAGATTACAATTTCTTCCTTGTCAGTGATTGCAAGCGAAGCGATAGCATAGAAACACCTGCAGCTAGACTGCAGGCACTGGGGAGCAGCGTAATGTACAGAGCGTTCTGGAAGCACTCTAAAGAAGCACCTAAAATATAGTAAAGATTAGTCAGATGGGCAAAATGATAAGAAGAAAGGAGCAAAAACTACCCGTTATAGAGGCTATATCTGGTGCCAGGGATTGCAAAATTGCTTTTAGAATTACAATGTGCTGTTTACCTTATTATAGGCTGTGTGCTTTCTGTGACCCCATATCTTGGACCAAAGCCAGAGGCACACTAATGCCAAGAGCCCTTTCAGCCCAATTAGTGTTTTTAGCACCGCATGCCCGAGGCTACACCTTAGGCTGCGTTTGCACTGCAGACAGAGAGCGCATGCACTGCTCATTTATTGCTGAGACACAGAGTTTGGGATTTAGAGCAGGTACCAACCTCGTAGAGCAAGAGCTTTGTCCATTGCGGCTAGCATTCAACTCATATATAATTCACTGGACACAATTTGTTCATTAACTCCACCAAGGGCACATCCCTGCATCGTTCCCATTTAATCATTTAATTATGTTTAACCTTAATGCAAAAGAAATGGAAAGAAGGTGATGAGAATTACTTACATCTGACAATGTGCCCTAGAGGAGGAGGATATTAGTAGTTTGGAACGTCAGAATAGCTGACCTATAATAACAATAACATTTGTATCTGGGCATTAATACTTTATCCTCACAATACTTAGTATTCATGGTCATTGTGGGTGAGACATATGTCATGTACCAAACTATTTAAAGAGCTGCTATAAACACCATAACAACAAGTACTCTTTATAATACTAGAAGTTCTTCTGTATCATTCTTTTTAGTTAATTATAACTGCAGCAATTTACAGAAATTGCTGCAGTATTCTCCCACCCCCCCATACCATGTACATTATACCAGTCCCAATCCCTCTTAGTTAATTCATAGTTTTCAGGGCATCTGTGGTCACATCCATGGTTTGATTCCTGAAACTGAACCTGCTATCAGCTTGACAGCAATTCCATTCTCATTTTCTGATGAAAAGAACGGCTGTAGAGTGCAGAACTATGAACGAAAATGTGGATGACGTCTAGCCAGTGTTCTGTCATATTTCTGGGAAGGTAAGCATTATAGTTAGGGCATTCACTAAAGCACAGGGACATGGGACATTTACGGTTAATGTTAGGGTTAAATTTAGGATTGATTTAGGGAGTAATTTTTTAATATTACTTAACCCTAAATGCCCCATGTCCCTGTTTTTTAGTGAATGCCCTAACTATAATGTGAGTGTGAAACAAGCTTTACTTATCTTGCAGGTCCTTGCTGAGGAGGAGTTATGATGCCAGCTGATGCCGTGTCACTGGGAGTGACATGGTGGTCTTGCGCATGCTCCCAGCCTGCATCGGATTTCTGGACCCGTCAGAAGTCCGACCACGCATTTGCAGCACAGGCCACAGCTACACCAGACATGAATTGGGTTGATAGTTTTGACGCGGTCCAGGTTTCCGACAGAACACTGGGAGTGTCCCTTCAATGAGTTGCAAAGCTGTGTTATGTGTACAATCAAAATATTTTCATACATATATAATAAATGGTTCATGCTATGTGGTGAGGCAAGGAGTCTATTTATCTAATAATTATAGCAGAATTGTTGTCTTGCTTGGATCATTTGTTATTTGCCTCTCCCCACAATCCCCACTAATATCCTCTGTATAGGTTAATTTATTTAGTTCCCCATACTCTATAATTATTGTTATCACCATTCTCATGATCATTTATATAGCACCAACATATTCTGCATTGCTTTACAATTATAAAATGAGGGTATTTGACAACAAGTAATTTAAATATGTAATATAACAGAGACAAGAGATGAAGAAGGCCATGCTCAAACAAGCTTACAATCTATATAGTACCTATATGGGCCGCCTAGTGTCAAGAACCACGCGACCCTTTCGAAACCCCTTGAGAGCTTGCTGAATTATTGTCAGGGACCAGGAACCAGACAGAGACGGAACTAGATGCAAACACACCTTTATTGATAAATAACAAATAAATAACAAAAGCAAAGTCCAGGAATCAAGCAGGGGTCAGTCACCAGAGCGGGTAGTCAGACAAGCCAGGGATCAGGAGCACGGAGAGCAGCGGAGTCAGGAACAAGTCCGGAGTCAGGAACCAGGAACAAACAGGAAACACAGGAACAAGGAGACTTCTGGGAAACAGGAAACCACGCAAGGGCAAGGAGGTTCTGGGCTTAGCTGCTTAAATAGGCAGAACTGATTAGCAGCAGGGTTGATTACTACTCACAGGTGAGTAACCGTGGCAACAAGCAGAAGCAGCTCATAGTAATTGCAGCTGAAACTCAATCACTGAAACAGAAAGGGTTGCTGTTTAAAACAGCAAAGAAACCCTGACAGTACCTCGCCCTCAACGACTCCCCCCATCTCTGCTGGTGGGTCCGGGCTTCATGGGGAAGCAGGCATAATAGGAACGAAGGAGGGATGGTGCATGGACATAAGAGGCTGGAACCCAGGAGCGTTCCTCTGGACCGTATCCTTTCCAGTGCACCAAGTATTGGATCTGTCCTCTGAAGACCCGTGAGTCAATGATGCTGCGTATTTCATATTCCTCATGATTGTCAATCAGAACAGGACGTGGACGTGGCACTGAGGTGGTGTAGCGATTACAAACCAACGGTTTCAAGAGGGAAACATGGAAAACATTTGAGATGCGCATGTTAGCAGGAAGGTCAAGTGCGTAAGCTACAGGGTTAACCCTTCGAAGTATACGAAATGGCCCAACGTATCGGGGTGCCAGTTTTTGTGAGGGAACATGGAGGCGTAGGTTACGGGAAGACAGCCAGACCCTCTCTCCGACCTGATAGGTAGGTGCAGAAAGGCGTCTGCGGTCGGCCTGGAGTTTGTAGTTCTGCATTGCGCGTTGCAAAGAATTCTGAACCTGCACCCAAGTGGAACGGAGTTCCCTGAGATGTTCCTCCAATGCCGGTATCCCCTGTGGCAAGAACGTATCAGGCAACATGGACGGTTGAAACCCATAGTTTGCCAAGAATGGGGATAGCCGGGAGGAGGCATTAATCGCACTATTGTGGGCAAACTCCGCCCAGGGTAGCAGATCAGACCAGTTGTTCTGGTGGTTCAAAATGTAGCAACGCAGAAACTATTCCAGTGTTTGGTTAGCTCGTTCCGCTGCACCATTGGATTGCGGGTGGTAGGCCGAGGAGAAGGAAAGCTGAATTCCCATTTGCGTAAAAAAAGCTCTCCAAAATCTGGACACGAACTGGCTACCCCTATCTGAGACTATCACTTTGGGTAACCCATGCAAACGAAAGACCTCCCGAGCAAAAATTGTTGCAAGTTCCTGGGAAGTTGGTAGTTTTTTCAAGGGAATGCAATGCGACATCTTCGAGAATCGGTCAACAACCATGAGAACGACTGTATTGCCACGGGAGACCGGAAGATCTACGATAAAATCCATGGACAAGTGGGTCCAGGGTCGTTCACCATTAGGTATGGTTTGCAGGAGACCCACTGGAGGGCGTCGTGGGGTTTTATTTTGAGCGCACACAGGACAGGCAGCTACAAAAGCGGTGACATCCGAACGGAGACTAGGCCACCAAAATTGCCGGGAGACGGACCATATTAACTGGTTTTTGCCTGGATGTCCAGCTGCTTTGGGGTCGTGGTATGTACTCAATAGTTTCGTACTGAGGTTAATAGGTACAAAACAACAGCCATTAGGTTTCTCTGGAGGAGCATTACTTTGTGCAGCCAGAATCTCCTCGCCTAGGGGTGAGGTGAGGTTAGTACGGATGGTTGCCAGTATATGGTCCGGAGGAATCACAGGAGTAGGGGTTATCTCCTCTCTAGATGGAGGGGAGAACTGTCGAGACAAGGCATCAGCCCGAATGTTTTTAGTACCGGGCAAGTAAGAAACCACATAATTGAATCTTGATAGGAATAGAGCCCATCTAGGTTGCCGGGGGGAAAGCCGCTTAGCTTCGGAAAGATATGTAAGGTTCTTGTGGTCTGTGAGGATGAGGATTGGCACTGAAGTACCCTCAAGAAGGTGCCTCCATTCTTTGAGAGCCAAAATTATGGCTAGAAGTTCTCTATCACCAATCTGGTAATTGCATTCCGCCGGGTTCAATTTCCTCGAGAAATACCCGCACGGATGCCTGGAGCTCTCAGGGTTAGGACGTTGAGACAGGAGGGCGCCTACTCCTGTCTCAGACGCATCGACTTCAAGAATGAATGGTAAGGCAGGGTTAGGGTGTGCCAGTATAGGAGCAGCAGCAAAGGCGACTTTGAGAGACTCAAAGGCAGTAATGGCTTCTTGTGACCAATGCTGTGGATCAGCATCTCTCCTGGTCATGTCCGTGAGAGGTTTAACAAAGGAAGAAAAGTTGCGTATGAACTTCCGATAATAATTGTCGAAGCCCAGAAAACGTTGTATAGAGCGAAGACCCGTAGGTCGAGGCCATTTTAGTACAGCCGAAAGTTTCTCAGGATCCATAGAGAATCCAGCATCTGAGATAACATATCCCAAGAATGTGACCTGTTTGCAGTTAAACTCACATTTTTCCAATTTGCAGAACAGATTATTTTCTCTAAGTCTCTGTAGAACACGAGAAACATCTGCGTGATGGTTCTCGAGAGATGTGGAATGGATAAGAATATCATCAAGATAAACCACCACACATTGCTGCAGCATATCTCGCAGGACGTCATTTATAAATTCTTGGAAAACCGCTGGAGCGTTGCAAAGACCAAAGGGCATTACTAGGTATTCGTAATGGCCGCTCCTGGTGTTAAATGCGGTTTTCCATTCGTGGTCCTCTTTTATCCGGACGAGATTATATGCCCCTCTCAGATCAAGTTTGGTGAAGACCGTTGCTCCCTTGAGGCGGTCAAATAACTCCGTGATTAATGGAATGGGGTAGGCATTCTTAATAGTAATGCGATTGAGACCCCTATAGTCGATACAGGGTCTCAACTCGCCATATTTTTTCTTTACAAAGAAAAAGCCGGCCCCGGCAGGAGAAGATGACTTCCGAATAAAACCTTTAGACAGTGCATCGGTAACATACTCCTCCATGGCTCGATTCTCTGCTACAGACAGTGGGTAAATCCGGCCACGGGGAGGATTGGCACCAGGTTGGAGTTCGATACCACAGTCATACGGACGGTGTGGTGGCAGAACGCTGGCTTGACCTTTGTCGAATACATCTTGGAATTCTTGGTACTCAGCGGGTAAGGAAGAGGCAGAACATGCGCCCAAAACTTTGACCGGTTTCTGGAGACAGGAAAATGTGCATTGCTGGGACCATGATAATATCTCAGCTTTGCGCCAATCAATTGTGGGGTTATGCTTCTGTAGCCAAGGGTATCCCAAAACAACCTGATAATATGGAGAGGAAATGACCTGGAATTGGATCGTCTCATGATGTAGAGCCCCTACAGCCAGAGATATGGGCACGGTTTCTTGGGTCACGTGGGTTGGCTGTATTGGTCTGCCATCGATGGCTTCGAAGGCTAGTGGAAAGTTGCGAGACTGTAAGGGTATAGAGTGCTTTGATGCAAATGCACAATCTATAAACAAGCCTGCGGCCCCAGAATCAAGAAATGCCCGGGTTTTAATGGATGAATCAGGCCAGGAGAGGATAACAGGCACCAAGGGTTTGCGCACACATATCTCTGGGTCTGCAGAAAGACCACCCAAGATCTGCCCCTGACAGTATCTTGGGTGCGGGCCCTTTACCGGACGAATCGGGCAAAACTTTAACACGTGACCGTGGTGTCCGCAGTATAGACACAGACCCTCCCTCCTCCTAAAGGCTCTCTCCTCGACGAGAGGCGTGAGAAGCCTAACCGCCTTGGCTCCACATAGACAGAGGACTCAGGACCAGGAGGCATGGGAGGTGAGGGAGGTGAGGGTGGGCAAGAAAAGCTTGGTGCCAAATTTACAAGAGGCCTCCGCAGGCGCTCCTTGGATGAGGATCTCTCTCGGAGTCTGATGTCAATGAGGGTGACAAATGATATCAGTTCCTCGAGATCTTTAGGTAATTCTCTGGCTGCGATCTCATTTTTAAACACATCGGAGAGACCCTGTGCAAAGGCAGCCACGAGAGTCTCGTTGTTCCAGCCACCTTCTGCTGCCATGGTACGGAATTCACTGGCATACTCGACAATAGTTTTTGTGCCCTGAGCATTAGACATGAGTAGTTCGGCAGTAGGGGTGGAGCGAGCTGGAATATCAAAAACCCTTTTGAAGGATGCAACAAATTCAGGGTAATTGTAAATAATAGGCTTCTCTGCCTCCCAGAGAGGTTTTGCCCAAGCTAGGGCCTTTTCAGACAGCAAAGAAATCATGAAGTGAACTTTGTCACTGTCTGTAGGAAATGCCTGGGGCAGGTTTTCAAGGTATCCTTTAACCTGATTTATAAATTCTCTGCACTGTGCTGGGTTGCCCCCAAAATACTGAGGGAGCGGGGCAGACCCAGTCATTTCTCTAGCCGCTACAGGTTTGGAGGCTACAACCGGTGCTAGAACAGGAAGTGAGGCAGAGGCGGCCGCAATCGCAGGCTGGCCGGGTACTGGATCCAGATGGGCATACTGGTCCAAATGGTGGTTCTGCTGGTCCCACCGGGTAAGTAGGTTAGGTATAGGTGTCTTGCCTGTACCATCTGTATTCATGGCCCTTGCGTAATGTCAGGGACCAGGAACCAGACAGAGACGGAACTAGATGCAAACACACCTTTATTGATAAATAACAAATAAATAACAAAAGCAAAGTCCAGGAATCAAGCAGGGGTCAGTCACCAGAGCGGGTAGTCAGACAAGCCAGGGATCAGGAGCACGGAGAGCAGCGGAGTCAGGAACAAGGCCGGAGTCAGGAACCAGGAACAAACAGGAAACACAGGAACAAGGAGACTTCTGGGAAACAGGAAACCACGCAAGGGCAAGGAGGTTCTGGGCTTAGCTGCTTAAATAGGCAGAACTGATTAGCAGCAGGGTTGATTACTACTCACAGGTGAGTAACCGTGGCAACAAGCAGAAGCAGCTCATAGTAATTGCAGCTGAAACTCAATCACTGAAACAGAAAGGGTTGCTGTTTAAAACAGCAAAGAAACCCTGACAATTACAAAAATGTTTGGTAAAGTCCCCTCACACATGCAACTTGTACTAGAACACTAGCGCGGACATGTGCTTATCCACCACTGCAGGTGATGAACCCCCGACAAGCAACTGACATGTGTACCACAATAAAGCATCTAGGCGGGACCCCCCAACCAATTCCCCATCCAAGGACTGTTCCCAGGACCCCCAAACCTTACAATAGGCCGCCCAGGTACCCAGGGCCAAGGATGACCTCACGAATCCACCAAGCACACCGTCCCAGAACATGCCGCACGCAGAACACCACATTGAGCAACATACACAACAAGACAAATTTATGCAACAAGAACACAACTGGAGCCGATGAGGCCGACAAGTTATTCACCAAGTGCACCACTGACATGTTATCAGAGTAAAAGACCACCTTCCTGTCCCTAAGCAATGTTCCCTGACAGAGATAGAGCCACCAGTTCTAAGAACGTCAAATTGCGGATAAGCGGGAGGTGAAACCAGGCCACCTTCCTGGCGCATCGGTGCCTGACGCATCAGTGTACAAGTCTAACTCATCCGCCGGCACTGATGCCTTCCGAAAGATCACCGTGCCAATAAAATGCTCCAGGAACGTGTTCCAGACCCCTAGGTCGGCTTTCATGGATGATGAAACTCGAAGAAAATGGTGCGGTGTGCGCACCTTGGTGCCACCCGAGACACACCATGGCTGAAAATCCTACCCATAGGGATCACCCGATAAACAAAGTTAAGCTTCCAGATTAAAGACTGCAGCTTCTTCAAGGTAACCTTCTGAGACCGACACACCTCCCCCACCACTTTACGTAGCCACAGAAAGCTTATCCCTCAGGAGCCAACAATCACCCTTGACCGAGTCGATCTCTTACCCTCTGTCAGTGACACACCAAACAAACCAGCCACCCATTCCAGCATCCGCAGCAAATAGAGGCAAGTGGGCAAGCCCGCCGGACCCCACACATAAGAAATCGTCCAGGTTGTGCACCACTGAACGACTCCCCGCTTCCGTTCTAACCACCCATTCCAGGAACGTGCTAAACTTCTCGAAATAGGAGCAGGAGATAGAGCAACCCATCAGAAGGCAGAGCTCTACTAAATACTGTCCCTCGAAGAAACAACCCAGCAAGTGATGACACGCAGGGTATAATGGCAGTAGCGGAAACGCCATCTCAAGATCCACCTTCACCATTAACGCGGCAGGCCCAGCCTTCTTAACCAAGTCGACCGCGTGGTCGAATGATGCATAAGAGACCAAGCACAGGTCCTTGTCAATGTCGTCATTGACCGAACTCCCCTTGGAATAGGAGAGTTGGTGAATGAGCCAAAATTTACCTGCCTCCTTCTTCGGAAACCACTCCCAGCGGGGACAAACGCAAATCACTCAGCGGGGCAAGAGCAAACGGCTATTAAGTCCTTATACCCTCACTTACCTACCTCGCGCTCCCACGCCATGTCTCTCACTCCACAAGGACGTCGGGTCGGAGCACAAGCCCCCAGGCAGCACGGTCGGTTCAATCAGCCACGCCGACCATTCACGTTCATGCGAACAGCACCTCTTGTTCCCTTGCCTTTATTCCCAGTAATTCTTGGTATTCTCTGGTTAGCACGATCCGGTTATTAAGTGGACCTCAGGAAACTTGTCCTTCTTCTCCACTCTCTGCACCACTCACTGCCTCCGTAATAACCTCACCACAGGCTATGTACATTGCATACTAGACGTTGATATGAAGAGAGGTCAAGAGGTTCTGCTTCTCAAGGTGTATCACAATTTCGCTGATGTCTTTGACGAAAAGGGGGTTGATACTTTATCACCATGATGGGAATACGATTGCCTCATAGACCTGTTACCTGGGGCCCCCATACCCTTTGGTAGAATACACCCCTTGGCGGAAAAATAACTTTTTGTCCTCAAAGAGTACATCAATGAGAATCTGGCAAAAGGTTTTATCCGACCTTCCACTTCTCCAACAGGGGCCGGAATCTTTTTTTTTGTGGGGAAAAAGGTATTCCTGGACCTTTGTGGAGCTCAATGACGTCTGAACAGTTACTCTGTCAGCCACGCCCATCTTTTCTTTTCTTTTTTTTTTTTTTAAAATACTGTTTTTTCGTTTTCAAACAAATAATGACAGGACAAACTGTCCTAATGTTTAATGTTTAATAACTGCCAATAATAATAATAATAATAATAATAATTGGTCTCTCAACTATCAAGACTATGTGCTTGATCTGACTAGGTATAGCTTTTGCACCAAACAAAATAGTAAATAACATTTTGGTGTAACTTTGCTGTGGCTTCAAACAAATAGGGCAGCAGTCTCTAGTAAATCAGGATGATGTAGTAAAGCATAGCACTTTAGCAATGTTCTAATTTGGTAGGGGCACCCAACATTAGAGCTGAAAACCCATTTAGTTAAAAGAAAAAAAAAGAAGCTTTTCAGTTTTTTAGCAACCTCTAAAAATTACTGACAAGTGTAGCAACACCAGTTTCTTATCAATCGTATGCCTCCATTTAGACTGCAAGCTTTAACGAAGAGGGCCCTCATTACAATTAATTACTGGAATGTTGACAGAATGTGTTTGTAGCCCCAATTACACTGTGATGCCTATTAAATAATAAATACTTTGTCAGTGTTGTTTCTTATGCTTCTAAGTAATCGAGATGTACTACTCTCTGATGAGCGATCATCATCACAAAGTGATCTTGTAAATGCCATTCATTTTTGCTTTATGCAATGCTTAATGCAGCTTCCCTCACGCACACGTCCTTTTCTGATAATACAGGTTATATTTATATTACCTCCTACTCCTCAGTTTGAGATCATGGTTGTTCTACTCCCCCCTTTTCTGGAAAATGCTTCCCAGTGGTCGAGAATTACAAAACAAACCCGTTCCTCTGCCTTTAACTTATCTGTTCTTATCCCTGACAAGGATAATGACAAGACAGCGTGTGTACTTTTTGATTTTGGCAATGTCCTTGTATTTGAAGAGACTATTTCACCCCCACCTGTTCCTACCACTTTAATGTGCATGTTGAAATGTGTTGATAATCTGTTTCTTATTAATGACTGTATAAATAAGTGTGTGTGTGTTTGTAGAGATAGAAACAATGAAACACTGTAAAGTGAATAATATAGCAGGTGATACATGAAAGCATTAAAGAAACATGCCACAAATATCTATTACGATTAAATTCAGACTTCAGTGGGTAAATATTAAGTAGACTGAGCTGGGAGGTTGAGTAGACTCCTATACTCAGCTTGGTCTCTTCCCCCTACCCCATATCATTAACGGTAAAAAAATTTTTTAGAGAACAGAGGAAAACAAAAGACATGCAATGGTGAACTATAGCAGTTGCAAAATGGACATTCGGATTGTGGCTAACGCTCATGGCCTAAGAGTGCCAGTCCTCACTTGGCCACAGCACCCTAGACAATAGATTCTGACCATTTTCTACTTTAAAAGCACTGTAATACCATTTACAAAAGAAAAAAAAAAATCACATTTCAAATTAGTAGTGGGTGGTCTAGGTAACAGTAAATAATGCAAAACTCCTGCATGGCATCTTTTCAACATAGATCATCACTAATAACACAAGATCTATATACCATAAAGGTTGTTTCCGTGACAACCATTGGATGTCTTGTGATCCTTGCCAATAAATAGATTTAGCTTGAATTTGTTCAGCCAATTATAATTGCGTTATGTTTTTCCCCATCCTTTAGTCTTTTTCACTCATTTACTGTCATTTGCCATCCATTTGTCTTTCCCTGCGGATCGATGCCTTCGCACCTCTCCGTTTATCACTTCCTCTCTCTCTTTCTCTACATGTTCCATAATATAAAGAAGTGAACTTGATATTCTCTCTCCTTGTTCCTTACTCCTTCCTCCCCTCCCTCTACTAATTCTCCTTCTTCCCCTCCTTCCCTGATACTTGGTGTTTATTATCTGCTCTCAGGATCAGTCCCGGAGACAGAGCGGCAGCCAATTCTGTAAAGTGAGATCTCTGTCTACAGACAAAGAATTCCAGGAGCTGAGCGTGCCCTGAATACAACTGCAGAAGCAAGCTCATTAATTCCGCCCCTCTTAAAGCAAGCGTCTGGGGCATTGGACTATTTATGTAGCAATATGTTCTATTAGCAATATCCCAATAAATATCATTTGGTTGTGTGTGTAAAAGCCTTGCTGTATTAACCCTTTTAATAAAGGGGCAGCTTTTGGAATGTAAGGTTAAGAAGAGCTTCATAAACCTGATTTGTTATTATAAATACATATCCACTATAGTCATGAGGCCGCAACAAAAAGGAACAATAAAATATAGCTCCTTGCTTATTATACTGCCACCAACCGATGTTAGGCTTCCTGCAGGTAAGAGACGAACTACTGAGGTCCTTCCAGTGGATGTATGGGTCAGCTGTTATCTTTGCTATGGCTGCTGGGAGTATAATAAAGTGACCAAAATACCAATCTCCCAACAGTCATGAATTCGGCAGGACAGTTCTGATTTTCGAGTCATGTCCCACCTTAGTTCCCTGCTGTCCCACCTTTGGGGACACCAGAGAACTGTCCCCAACATTCATAGCTGAAACACATCAACAGAATCACTCACACTATGATTAGGGTACTAAGGCATTGCAGGTAGCAATGAAAATGTGCTTCCTGCAAGGTCTACATTCAGTGACATCCTGGCATGCAATTACAGGTTAACATCCAGGCTAACCTTCCATTAACTTGCGCAGACCTGTCCTCTTTCTGAGCACGCCTGTCCCTTTGGGGTGGAGTTAGTGACTTGATTGCATAACTGGCATACTGCATATTACTGGCATAATATTGAAAACATATATATCTAGGTGTTGTGCACATTAGGATGCTGAAGAGTTGCGCAAGTGCCAAGAGCACTAGTGAGCCAACAGATACAAATATTTAAGTAGCATAACTCCAAACATTTCAAATGGACAAATTGGGACACTTTTCCCGGCTGTTTTGAGAAATTTTAGATGACTTACTATAAATAATATTTATATGCAACTAAAATGTAATTTAGAATCTTTACATCGCGAGCTTGTTTGGGCAGGAATGAATTTATACAGTCAGGTAGCTAAGGCCTAGGTGTGACATAACTTTAACAATTTAGTGCAGATTGCATACCTTAAAGCAAGAATAAGAAGGAAAGCCAATAAAGAATTTAGATTGTCAAAAACAAAAATGGCCCACTGATGAGCTTACTATCTATTGGAGTTATTTGATCCATTTACTCTTACCTCTAACCTGATTATTTATATTTTTGGATTACGGTAGCAAACCTACATGCAGGGCTGGCCAAAGGCTTTCAGATGCCCTGTCAGCAATGTTGGCATGACACCCCAGTGTCCACCCATCCACTATTATTTTCAAAATTAATATTAACATGTGTGAAAGTCAAAACAAAGAATATGAGAACTCTGAGAATGGACAAAAGCTTAGAGAAACTCAGTAGCTTGCCCTTCAGTAAATCCCCTCTCAGGTCTCAAAGTAGTTTTTGCTCACTTGTGCCATTACAGAGAGAATGTATCTGAATCTGAATCAAATCAGATTGGTCCCACCCATAAAGGCAGTTCAGAAGCAAAATGCCAGCAAGTTTCCTCTGCATGAGAGATACAGCAACCCCAGACGATTGTTTCAGCCTTCTTTGTACCCTGTGAGTGAGTTATAGCTGATACCCCTCTAGGCACAGTGAGTACGGAGTCCACGTCTGGATTACCCTTTTAATTTGGGAGAAGTTTTGTGAAAGCTGTTTGTGACATAAAAGTTATTTAACCCTTTAAGGGCCAAGGATATTTGGAGGATATTTCTAAACCTAACCCTACCCCTAACAGCAACCCTAACCTAAACATTAACCCTAATGCTAATCCTACCAAAGGGATTACCTTTGCTGATGTCAGTACTCACAACAGCAGAGGGATTTTACCATTGCACACAATACAAAGTGATACTGTGAGATCACAGATTGAGATGGAGATCTCCCTCTTATGCTGCATCTTCTGCATGCTGCCCCATGCTGATCACACAGTAGACATGTGCAATTCATTTCGGTCCGAATTAAAATTCGGCCGAATTTCAGCAATTCGGACATTTGGATGATTCATAATTTCCGAAGTGCCGAATTTCGGAAGTGACGAACCGAACCGAATGCAGGATAACCCTATCTATCATGGTCTCACTCTGTCTCCTGCAAACCCAGAATCCTCCAGCATACTAAGCTAATTACCGTGGCTGCATGTAATAATTTAGCAGTTAAAGTTAAAGTGAGTCACACACAGCTCGTCTGTCAGTCTGAGGCTAATAATTGTGGCCCCAGCTGACAGAAGGGAACCTCAGATATAAAATGATACCTGGTGGGGTGGGGCTGAGCCACTGAGCGGATCAGTCGCATGTCTGCTGAGCTCCAGGAATTTTAGGCCTGTACCACGAATTAAACAAGCTAATCCCACGACAAACATACCTAAATCGATACCAAAGCATACTGAAGAGGAGGCTGCCTGATCCCACAACTACCACGTTGAAGCTCTGGCCACTCCGGCGATACCCCGCGGACTGCGGCCTAGTGGAGCGGAGGACGGGGTGGACGGCCGCCGCCCTGCCCTACTGCCACGGCCCGTTAACTTGCACGCTGGAGAGAGCTGCGGCAGGAGCAGATCCTTCCCCCCCCCTCCCCCTGGACCAGTGGGGGTAATCCCTGTCCCCACTGGCCGCCTCACTTACCTACAAGCGGCAACAACAATGCAGGCGGAGACCGCCATGTGCTCCCTCAAAATGGCGGACGGACGTGCGGCACTGAAGCCACCAAACACCCTGACCTTACCTGCCAGTCTGGAACAACGAATCGACAAGCTCTTTCTCCGCTTCTGGGCAAAGCTGGAAGCCCGAACCAAAGCCACACAACCACAGAGCCGGAGGTGCCCATGAGGTGGAAAGGAACAGCAGGCACAGGTACACCCTCCGGGCACTCGACACTTGCGAGCTACGACCACCATCACACAAGGCTCACCTGGGCCAAGGGCCAAAAGGGGGAAACCCCCAACGCACCGGCCACCACGACAGAAAGCCCCCCGCTATAGGTGGCGAGAACACATCAGGGGCCACTGTCGCACCCTACCTAGGAAAGACTTTGACTCCGAGAGGAGCCCCCGAGTCTGTGGCCATTTAATGCGGGCCGCTCACGAGGCATGGGGCGGGAGGGTTGCCGTGAAGCATGCAGACCCGGCACCCCCTATGGCACTCACCTACCTGTTCCGGAACACTGGGGTGGGGTGAACGACCCAGACCGAGCGTGGGACTGATAAACTGCTGCCAATCACCCCCATCAACCGACGCCAAGAACCTACAAGCCTTATGACCCACTCCTCAGACCGCCAGAAAAAATATACAGCCAGTGGATAACGGTGGTGATCACTACTGTTATAAAAGCATATTTTTGTACACTCATGCTTGTTCACTCAGTGCCCAGGGCACCCACGTCAGTTAGGATAGCCTGTTTACTAATCCACAGAGATTCTCTTACCTACTGAGATTTATCACTATGTTACTGTTATTCGTGTGTCATTATATTACAAAAACGTGCAATTTCTACTAAGGCCATGTTACTGATAACCTATATCTGTCTTACTATGCCTGATAGAGCTGTTGTAGCATGTGAAGCTTGATTGTTCACATCTGCACGGAAAAATAGAGAATATGGAGAGGAAAAGGGAAAAAGGAAAAAAGCTGAGGGTAAACTAAACATTGATAAAAAAAGCCTGCTAACTTAGCGTTTTGGCATTTTGAATGCATATATACAAAGTGAGATCCGTGTCCCAAAAGCGTAGTATAGACCTGTATTAATGTGAGAAACTAACTTAACTAAAGCTCTGACCAAACATGTATGTAGTATAAGTGTATTTGTACAACCGAAACTACAATGCTACAACTGCTTATACTCTTAGACCATAATTTTAAGTATGCTTACACCTGTTTAAAATATAAAATTGTGCATGTTAATCTTGTGCCCCGCTTGTTTCGCGTGGGAAAAGCTAGAGCACTGTCTTTGGGGTACCTCTTGCCTGACTGTGTTATATCTATGCACTACAAAAAAAAAAAAATTATACCTGGGGCTCCTTGGTACCAGTAGGGATCTAGTCCTGCTGATACCTTAAAGCCATGAAAGTATATGTCGTCACTGAACATTAAAGTTCTGCACTGCACACAGAGCTCTGTCCCAGATAGCAGAAAAAGCCGCTTTAAACACAGAAACTAAAAACCTAAACACGCTGAGAGCCAACCACCCTCACACGGAAGGTAATATGGGGCGGAAAAACAAAAAACCTCGCCATCCAGAGGCTCCAAAATTGCAAGATATAAGATTATCCTTTGAGAGGCCTACACCGCGGGCACAAGCCAAAATGGCGCCCGACCCGCCTAGCGAGGATGAGGCCTTGGATGACTGCCAAGAGGAAGAAGACGCCCAGACCACACAGTCGGAGGAGACCCCCTATAATGAGTCGGAGTCGGAGGAAGAGAGACATTAAAAACCTCCTGCTGGATATGCGGCGGGTGTGAAAGGCTGACCTCCTAGACACTCGCACGGAAATAGGGGCCCTCAAACAGCGGGTCGCAGCACTCGAAACTAAGGAATCAACTACAGCCCAGAGTATGCAAGAGTCTCACAACAATCTGCAAGCACTAACAGACCAAGTACAGAAACTTACCAGGTCGATGTTAGTGATGGAGTCCAGACACAGAAGGAGGAACATCCGCCTCCGCGGCATTCCGGAGAGTATTGAAGGGGACGCTGTAATGCCTTTCCTTCGACGCTTCATGGCCTCGCTAGGCATAGGAGGCAATACGAGCTCAGAAACATTGACATCAGCGTTCCGGGTCCGTAAAGCGGTAGCTGCCCCTGCGGACGCCCCAAGGGACGTGATTGCCGCGACTAGAGACGTTATAACCCGATCCACTCATGGCCAAGTCGAGAGAGCTGGGCACCTTTCAATTTGAAGGCTGCGAGATAGCCATATATGGAGACCTCCCCTTTGCCGTCCTTGCAGTCAAAAGACAGCTGATACCGGTGGCAAGACAGCTGAGAGAAGCGCGGATCAGATACCGGTGGGGAGCGAATGGCTCTCTACTAGTAGCACAGGGGACCGACATACTTACTCTCTCATCTCCTGAGAAAAAAGAAACCTTCCTCCAACAACTGACAGCTACCTCAATGCTACCTGCGAAAGTCCAGAGGCCGAAGATAGGTGCACAAGGACTCACCAGAATTCAACCGTTAAACCCACAAGCTCGACCCCTGGCTACACCACGTCTCCTGTAGATACACGTCGCTCACAGCGGTCCTCTAAAAACCGCCAACTACTTGACATCGGGACACAATACCCGCCCAGCACCACACAGTCCATAACTGTGAACTCATAACAAAGTCAACGGCAAATGCTTTATGCTTAAATGTTTTGTATTATATGCTAGCAAAATCCTAGAAGCAAACATGTATAGACCACACTGCACACCAATATGTCGCTACCTACTTATGTAATGAGATACAAGTTAGCTATACTATATGTTGTTTATGGTACATATCTAATCTTACCTTACACTTTGACATATATTTTACCATACTCTACCACATACAACACCTAATGAGACTTCGCAGAGACCACACATAGAGCAACAGATCTTCTCCTTAGATCTTATGTATCTGGCCCACACATGCCCGATTTGTATGCCTAACTGAGAATGTAGTACTGTGTTAATGATAGTCTCCTCTCGTATATACAAACCACTGAACAGGGTCCAAGAGTCTATCACTCATAGCCCACAATGTACACTAAAAGGTCGTGGCCTAAATATGCTTGATATACAAGTTGATATATGTGTTAAATATGCTCTATGTTGTATATGCTCTATGCAAATGTTTTATTCTTACCCTTTGTATCCTCATACCTTGATGCAGATATTTTCTTTGGAATTGGAAACTCCAATAAAATACAAATTTAAAAAAAAAAAAGTTCTGCACTGCGCGATGGTGTAGCTCGTCATGCAGTCATTTAGGAAATAATTTTGTTTTAAGTATGGCTGTTAATATCATGAGTGTGAAGTTGTGAATGTATGTGAATGTCTTTCAATGTGCACTATCACATTGCGTATTGTGTGTCTACTGTCAAGGTGTATCAGAGTTTTGGTGTGTAAATTATTGTTCATGTACGTATGTTAGTATGTCAGAATTTCTTTGTGTTTAATATACATATGTCTATATTAGTATGTCATTGTTCCTGTGTCCCTGAAGAAACTCCCCTAGCAGAGACATGTGCCCAAAAATGCAATCTGACCAAGTTTATAATATTTTTATAAACATTTATAACATTCATTTCAACGTTTTTCTTGCTTTATTTTGGTTTGTATATTTGGTTAAAAATGTTTGCTTGCTTATTTAAAAAAAATTATTGTCAATGGATGCAGGTCCCTTTAACTGTACTTGTTTCTCAAGTACCTGAGGCCCAGGCTCTGACATAACAAACTGGCCACATAGATTGCACCGCAATAGTGCAAGCTGTTGCCACCTGTAAGAGAAGAATAACTGATCTAGATCACAGTCTAGATATTTTGGTGCAAGCCATACATGTCAACCATAACTGATCCTGCTAATCAGCTTCAACAGATACCTACAACTCAGTTCAATGCGCAGATTCCTCTTTAAGATTATTTCTCCTAAGCATACGGGGGAGTGCTCCTGCTGAGTGTTTCTGGTCCAATATGGGATTTTTGTGAACAAGACACTCTTCCATTTCCAGGCTATATTATCTCTGACAAAGGTTTGAAATGGACTGCACAAAACTCTCAGCATTCTAGAATGGCCATGACCTGTTGGTCTTAAGGCTATTCAACATTTTTTGTGGTTTGCAAATTATTATAAAAAGTTCATCAGAAACTATTCTAAAATTGTTGCTCCCATCACTACGTTGACTAAAAAGGGTGCTAATACTGACAATCAGTTTCCGGATGCTATTGATGTTTTTGAAAAATTATGTGCTTTCTGTTCTGCCCCTATACTTTCACACCCTGATACCCATTTGCCATTTAAGATGATCCTTATCAAAGAAGAGCTGGGGCAGTGCTATCTGAGAGGGTTAACAACACTAATCCTTTACACCCAATGGTTTCTTCTCTAGAAACAAATTCCTTTTGCTTGAAGGTACACTTACCGACAAACTGAACGGCCACACAAATTTACAAAATGTCAGCAAAAAGACTGCATCTCAGACAAGCCCACTGGGCTATGTTTCTATCATAATTCAATTACATTATTGCTTACCTGGCGTAAGAACACTAAAGCTGACACAGTAGCCAGACAGTTTGCAGTCTAAGATACTGTTATAACTCCTCTCAAAAACATTATCCCACCTGGTAACCTCATTGCATTAATACATTCTAACCTTGATTCTCCTCTAATTGACCGCATTAAAAGTGCTCAAGAGACTAGACCCATCCAATTCACTGCCAATAAATTCAATGTTCCTGAGGAAGAAAGCAATACAGTCTTAAGACATTTGCATTGCTCGAAACCCGCTCAAAGCCAGAGTAGCGGTGTTGGAAGCATACCTGAATTAGAGAATGCTTCCAATTGGGCTATTTTGACCTTAAATTTGAAATTCACTTTGAATTCATACTTTAGTGAATAACTCTATAAGACACTATTAGCTGTGTAGTTTTTTGGTGGCCTATCCACAGAAAAAAACAAAACATTAAAAACATTTAATCCATTTGCTAAGGGTAAAACCTTCACTACTAAGCGGTTTGCAGAAAAAGCATCCCCAGAAAGTAATGTTTAAAACTATTTTCATTTCAGTATAACTAGATGCATGGAAAAAATGTTATCTGGACAGATAAAACAAACACAGTTGTAAATAAATAAAACAATTTTCCTCACATCTATAATCAGTCTATAATCGTCTCATCTACCGTATTTATCGGCGTATAACACACACTTTTTCTCCCTGAAAATAGGGGGGAAATGATGGGTGCGTGTTATACGCCGATAACACATATTTACTTACCTGTCTTGAAGCTTGGGCCGGTGTTCAGCGCGCACCGCGGTACTGGAACTTCAATTTCAGGTTCCGGTTTCCGGCGGGACTGAAAGGAAGTGTGCACACTATTGTGCGCGCTGTGAAGCCGGCCCACGCTTCAAGACAGGTAAGTAAATATGGGACAAGAGGGAAAGTGCACTAGGGGACACTATGGGAGGGGGTGGAGAACACTATGGGAGGGGGGGAAGAATACTATGGAAAGGGGGGGACACTATGGGATGAGGGGGGGAACACTATGGGATGAGGGGGGACACTATGGGATGAGGGGGGAACACTATGGGATGAGGGGGGGAACACTATGGGAGGGGGTGGAGAATACTATGGGAGGGGGGCGGGAACACTATGGGAGGGGGTGGAGAATACTATGGGGGGGAGAATACTATGGAAAGGGGGGGAACACTATGGGAGGGGCCCATTCCCCAGACCTGAATCCTATTAAGCACATCTGGGACATCATGTCTCGCTCCATCCACCAACGTCACGTTGCACCACAGACTGTCCAGGAATTGGCAGATGCTTTAGTCCAGGTCTGGGAAGAGACCGTCCGCCACCTCATCAGGAGCATGCACATGCATTGTAGGGAGGTCATACAGGCACGTGAAGGCCCCACACACTACTGAGCCTCATTTTGACTTGTTTTAAGGACATTACATTAAAGTTGGATCAGCCTGTAGTGTGTTTTTCCACTTTAATTTTGAGTGTGACTCCAAATCCAGACCTCCCTGGGTTGAAAAATGTGATTTCCATTTTTTTTATTTTTGTGTGATTTTGTTGTCAGCACATTCAACTATGTAAAGAACAAAGTATTTCAGAAGAATGTTTAATTCATTCAGATCTAGGATGTGTTATTTTTATGTTGCCTTTATTTTTTTGAGCAGTGCATATATATATATATATATATATATATTTAGCCACATTACCATGACATTACCCATACTATATTACCCTCACATTGCAGCCATGTTGCCAATTTTGACACACACATACACTGAAACGTGTAAAACAATACTAAAAAAAGGCTGCGCCACAAAATGCAGAGTAAAAATATTAGTAATTGAAAAGTAGTAATTAAAAAGTCTTTATAATAAAAGATAGCAAAGTCCAAGTAAAAGGAGTCCAGTTGGTTAATCCTTACGTATGATCTTAGGATCTTCAAGTATGTTAACGTGTCCACTTATACGAAAGATAAAAGAAAGGGACAAACAATAGTGCAATATGTATGGCTCAAATATGGGCATAGAAAGTAATGATGGTAGAGAACTCACATTTACAAGAGCTTTAATCCAGCTCTAGGGTAAAGCGCGTACAGCGGTATAATCCCTGCTTATGGGATATGTCGTGGGTATCTCTCCGTTTCTGATGTCCAATTCTCAAATAAAGAAAGAAAACAGCCAATAGTGCTCACCGTATAACAGTGTAGGTATAGGTTAAAATAAAATGTACTACTATTGAATTGTTTGAAATTTGGCTTTTGCACAAGCCCATGCATTACCTCTGCACGACATTCATGTGATTGTCTGTTCTGCCACTTGAAAAATAAAGAATTAAAAAAACAAAAAAAAAAAACGTACTTACAAATAGAGAGCAGACCAACTGCTCTATGATGTCAGCATAGGTGGATTGATCCCCACCTAGGATTTCTTTAGATACAGGACCCTTCCAGGCAGATATTAAAACCAATAAAAAAATAAAAAAATTTAAAAATTTAAAAATAGTAATAAAAGGCCAGGATAAAATACAAGTAGTATAATATATATATGTGTATCTAAAAATGATAATTGGCACAAGCAAATGACCAAAATACCTTAATAATTGGCACAAGCAAATGACCAAAATACTTTAATATTAAAATACACAATATAAAATTTCCATAACGCGTTTCGTTTTGACTTTATCAAATGGAATTACATACACTACCTGGCACATGGTATTATATAGGAACATAAGTGATTTGAATTTTGGCGCCAAAATTGGTACCAGCCAATAAAATTGGGTTAAAATAAAATTAAATAAAACACAATTAGAACACGTTAAATACTCTAGCTAGATTCTTAATCGTGTCCCAACCTATTTGGGCTATAAATTTAGCGAAAACGAGCGTGGGAAAGTATAAAATTTAGCGTTTGAAATATGTCACGTGACTTGCGGCACTTCCGCATTTCGGGAGTTAGACCGCACAGCCTCTTGAGAAATGTAGTGAAAAACGGCCGCGAATAGCGGCCGTATAGATTAAAGCAAAGGGAATTATATTGTGTTAAAAAACCAGTTGTAGCCATCTTAGGGAGGCAAAAAAGAGATATAAGAAGCCATATTGGGAATGGCAACTAAGTAATTAGATAATATGTTTATATAAAAACACATTAAATAATGGCATGAAATAAAAGTACTTAAAGGGGTAACATACCAGATTGAAACAACTGAAAAACATTTGTAAATAGTAAAAAATGAAGAGAATCATTGTAAAAACTTAAAAGGTATTCTACAAATGCAAAACAGATTGTTATTATACAGATAAAAGGCAAATTAATATAAAAGTATAGATTTTTTACATATGATTATACAAAGTTGTGCAAATCAAAGTCTGCATTAAGACCATGGGGTTATACACCCATTCCATTTCTGTTTTTCCAAGTATCTTTTTTTATATCTCCTCCACGCTAGGGGGTAGAGCATTTTTTTATTCTGATACATTTAAGTAGCTGTGGGTCTTTATTGTGCATGATAAAATGTTTGGATACTGTATGATTCAGATATCCATTTTTAATATTTCTGCAATGTTCGCTCAGTCTTATCTTTAAGCACCTTGTGGTCATCCCCACATAATGGAGGCCACATGGGCACTTAAGCAGATAAATAACATTTTTCGTATTGCAACAAATAAAATCATAAATATTATACACTTTATTGGTTATATTAGACATAAATTGAGTAACTTTAGATGGAACAGAAGGGTCTGTGGTTCTGCATACTATACATTGTTTACATTTAAAAAACCTCTTGTCTGAGGGAAAAAGGAAGAGAAATTCTTAGTCGGGGATTTCTTAGTAAAATTTGTGGTTAAAATGGATTTCAAATTGGGTGCTCCTCTAAAAACAATATTTGGATGTGTTGGTAAAATTGGATTAAGTATCTCATCATGTTTGAGTATATGCCAATGTTTTTTTTATAATTTTTTTGACATTACTACTTTTGTTATTGAAATTAAAAATGACCGGAAGAGATATATATTCATTTTTTTTCTTTGTCTTTGTAAGTCAAGAGGTCTTTGCATTATTTTTGTTTTACTATATTGATTGTATCATTTAAATCTGATTCTGAGTATTTTTTTTCAATAAATGTATTTTTTAAGAAATCTGCTTGTTCATTAAAATCATTAATTTCAGAGCAATTCCTGCGGAGTCGCAAGAATTGACTTTTAGGGGCACTCTCTAACCAAGGCTTATAATGGCCACTCGATTTGTCTATCGCCGTATTAGCGCTCACTTTTTAAAAAAATGTTTTTGTTTGGAGTTGTCCTTTTTTAATAAAAATATTTAGGTCTAAAAAATTAATAGATTCCTTGCTGTATTCGTGTGTGAGAATAATACCCCTATTATTAATATTTAAATGGTGGATAAAAGCAATAAGATTATCTTCTGTACCCTCCCAGATAAAAAAAAAAAAGGTTGTATATATACCTAAAATATGAGACTAGGTTTGCCCGCCATATATGGCTACCCCAAATTGCTTGGGTTTCCCAGTCTGCCATAAATAAATTGGCGTAGCTAGGGGCAAACCTAGTCCCCATAGCAGTACCTCTCTTTTGTAAATAAAAATAATCTAAAAAACAAAATAATTGTTTTTTAAAATAATATTAATACCTTCTATTATAAAATCTATTTGGGTTGCAGGCATTTTTGCTTCTGAAGTTAAAATCTCTCTAACAGCCTGACATCCGATATCATGGGGAATAATGGTATAAAGTGACTGAATGTCACAGGTAACTAATATAAAATTGGATTTCCAAGTAAAATTGTTTACAAATTTTAAAAGTGACATAGAGTCTTTTAAGTAGGATTTCATAAGTTTGACGGAAGGCTGGAGAAGGGTATCAATATATTGGGAAAGGTTACATAAAAGAGAACCTATCCCAGAGACAATTGGTCTACCTGGGGGGTGGTGGTCATTTTTATGAATTTTGGGGAGAAAATTAATTACAGGGGTAATGGGGAACTCTTTGTTTAAAAAAAATAATTCTTGTTTATTTAAAATATTTAAGTTTAATCCTTTATTTAAAAAAGTGGATAAGATTATTTGTATATTTTTTGTGGGATCAGATGTAAGTTTTTCATATACATTTGTATCTTTCAGTTGTCTATGGGCTACATCTATATACATTTTACTGGACTGTATAACTACTCCACCACCTTTATCGGCTGGTTTTATTACGATTTCTTTATCTTTTTGTAATTCTTTAATAGCCATCCTTTCAGCATTTGTAAGGTTATTGGGATCACATTTCTTGTATTTGATTTTTTCAAGATCTTTTTGAACAAGTTTCTCAAATAAGATCAAAGGGGCTGATTTGCAGTGGGATGGATAACATTTAGATTTTTCTCTAAGATGTGTGTTTATGAAGGGGCCATTGTTTATTTGTGATGAGGGGAGTGGGGTAGAGGTTTCGTTACTTTTACTTATAAAAAATCTTTTGAGTGTAGCTTTTCTAACAAATTTGTTTACATCAAGAAAAGCTTGGAATGAGTTGAATGAAGGAGTGGGGGCAAATTTGTGGCCTTTGTTTAGGACAGACAGTTGTGCAGCAGATAAAACTGTATGGGAGAGATTAAAAATACCACTGTAAGAGTCTTTAGGGGGTGTTATTATCTTTCCATTCTTTCTCTTTTGTTCCCGTCTTCCACTTCGTCTTCCTCTATACTTAGAATTATTTTTTGAGAGCGTGATGGGTGTGGCGTCTGGGCTAGTGAGGGCTGGTGAGTGCGTATTTCTAAAGAATGATCCCAGTCATCAAAATCTGAATCGACTGACAGTAGTTGATACCTATTAGGGTGATTAGGGATGGTGGGTGACTTGGAGTAATTAGAATATTCATTGTGGTCATTTGTGTATTGTGGTCTTTGGGGTTTTGGTGAGAAGTTGAAACCAGAGATTGCGATATTTGGGAGATTGTAGTACAGGATTGTAAGTGTGATGAAAGGGTTTTCTTTGCTCATATGAAGGTAATTGGTATGTGTTGATGTTGCTTTGATATGGTAATTTGGAAGGAGCGTGATATCAGTGGACTGCAGTTTTTGGAGGTCTCATTGTGGATGGGGACTGGTAGTGAGATTTCCGTGTAGCATAATTTTGATATTTAGAGGGTTGTTGGTATGTTGTGTTGTTATAGGAATTGGAGTGAGTATACGTATGATTTTTGTGATCATGATAGTTGGTTCTAGAGGTGTAATTGTCTGAAGTATACTTTTTCTTAAGATGATAGGTTCTCACTTGTTTGTTCGAATAGTCAGTTTTATCTCTGATGTATTTCTTAATTTTCAGATGTTTTGTATCCACTTCAACTTTTTCGATTTTGTTCTGGATTAGTATGGAGTTTTGCTTATATGCCTTGGTTTCAGTAAATGGTAGACGTTTCTCTCTAAGATCATTTATTTCAATGTCTAAAATAGACAGTTTTTTACTTTTCTTAATTATTAGCGTTTCCATCAAACCAAAAGTGCATAGTTCTAATTTGCTATTCCATTCCTCCATAAATTCAGGATCATCTTGGTCAGAAGTGGGTAATTTTAGGAGTCTTAAACCACGGGGAGTGATCTGCTCGTCTATATATTTTTTAAACGTGGGAATTTCCCATTTAAGTTTAATTTCAGTGGATAAGGCTTTCTCTAATTTTGTAAACAAATCTTGTTGATTTAAATTATGAGGTATAGTTTGAATGGAGTTAATCACCTCTGTATTAAATACATTGTTAACATCAATTGTATATTTGTTCCTAAAGTCAAAGATAGACATATTGATAAAGTTAAGAAGCAGCTATCTCTCGAGGGAATTCAGATAATGGTAAAAAGATAAAACAATGAGACAGCGCTGGTCTCATTGTGTTATCTTTTTACCATTATATTTGACTTTAGGAACAAATATACAATTTGCGGCCGTTTTTCACTACATTTCCCAAAAGGCTGTGCGGTCTAACTCCCGAAATGCGGAAGTGCCGCAAGTCACGTGACATATTTCAAAAGCTAAATTTTATACTTTCCCACGCTCGTTTTCGCTAAATTTATAGCCCAAATAGGTTGGGACACTATTAAGAATCTAGCTAGAGTATTTAATATGTGTTTTATTTAATTTAATTTTAACCCAATTTTATTGGCTGGTACCAATTTTGGCGCCAAAATTCAAATCACTTATGTTCCTATATAATACCATGTGCCAGGTAGTGTATGTAATTCCATTTGATAAAGTCTGTTGACGAAACGTGTTATGGAAATTTTATATTGTGTATTTTAATATTAAAGTATTTTGGTCATTTGCTTGTGCCAATTATCCATTTTAGATACACATATATATATTATACTACTTGTATTTTATCCTGGCCTTTTATTACTATTTTTACACTTTTTACTTTTTTATTGGTTTTAATATCTGCCTGGAAGGTTCCCGTATCTAAAGAAATCCTAGGTGGGGATCAATCCACCTATGCTGACATCATAGAGCAGTTGGTTTGCTCTCTATTTGTAAGTACGTTTTATTTTAACCTATACCTACACTGTTATACGGTGAGCACTATTGGCTGTTTTCTTTCTTTATTTGAGAATTGGACATCAGAAACGGAGATATACCCATGACATATCCCATAAGCGGGGATTATACAGCTGTACGCGCTTTACCCTAGAGCTGGATTAAAGCTCTTGTAAATGTGAGTTCTCTACCATCATTACTTTCTATGCCCATATTTGAGCCATACATATTGCACTATTGTTTGTCCCTTTCTTTTATCTTTCGTATAAGTGGACACGTTATCATACTTGAAGATCCTAAGATCATACGTAAGGATTAACCAACTGGACTCCTTTTACTTGGACTTTGCTATCTTTTATTATAAAGACTTTTTAATTACTACTTTTCAATTACTAATATTTTTACTCTGCATTTTGTGGCGCAGCCTTTTTTAGTATTGTTTTACACCTGTCTTGTTTTAAAGGGTTTTGAGGGATTCCTTTTTAAAGGGTTGCTGCCTATAAGTTGACCAGCGCTGTCTCATTGTTTTATCTTTATACACTGAAACATGCACGCATATATACAATTTGATAGATGCACATATATATATATATATATATATATATATATATATACTTGATACACAAATTCACACTGATGTACAGAGACACATAATAACACACAGGAACGCATACATTGACAGATACAATCACAGTGTGTCTGGCAGTGTGCATTGGTACCTGTGTGTGCATGTCTGGCATTGTGTAGTTGTATGTACCTAAGAGAGTGTGTGTGGCAATGAGTATCCCTATGCATCTGTGAGTGTATATCTGTGTGTATGTGTATCCAGGACCGCCATCAGAAATTTTGGGGCCTCTAACACAGCTCGAGGTGTACATACTGGCATACACATACATACATACATATATACTGGCAAACATATACATACAGGAATACACATACATACATACTGGCATACACATACTGACATACATACACATACAGCTCATTTTTCAGTTACCCTCCTGTTTCTTACCTTTTAAGTGCAGGAGGGTGGCTGGAGCTGATGGAAGTCTGCTGCCTCATCCTCTTCACGGTCTCATCCCTTCCTCCCAGCAGTACTTACCCCTGTAAGATGTCACCAGAAACCCCTTGCATGGGGACTTGCATCATTTTTTTTAAAGAGGCCCGGTCGCGATATTACACGGCCACAGCACTGACCGGGCCCCTGAAGATATAGGGCACATTGGGCGGCCCTAAATGCTTGGGCCATCCGATGGGCCCTACCAGTGTGCGGCCCCAGTGCAGCTGTTCCACCTCTACACATGGGGGCCCCTCAGGGCCGCCGGGCCCGTGACAACCATCATGGTTGTCACCTACTGATGGCGGCCCTGTGTGTATCCATTACTCTGCTTGTAATGCATATCTGTGCTTGTGTATCTCTGTGTCTGTGAGCATTTGTGTCTAGGGAGCTGCTTGCAGTGTGTTGTGTGTATGGGGGGCTGCTTGTGGTCTTGGTGTGTGCTTTGCATGTATGGTGGGGCTGTGTTGTCTATGTGATAGGTGAGTGAGTGGTGTGTGAGTATGAGGGATACTGTATGTGGAGTGATGCCTATGCCTAAGGGTGCCTGTGTGTTTATGAAGGGGACTGTGGCAGGATGGTTGCGTCAGAGGGAGTGTGACATGGTGACTGTGACTAAGTGACTGATTGTGTGTGGGGGGAGGGGAATGATGTGACAGGGTGACTGATTGTGTGTGGGAAGGAAACGTGGTTTATCAGGATGATTGATTGTGTGTGGGGAGAGGGGAGGTGATGTTACAGGGTTAATGATTGTGTGTGTGGGAGAGTGTATGACATCGTGACTGTTTTGGGGGGTAGATTGTATGCGGGGAGGTTGTATCTTCCTGTTCAGCCTCTCCACACAGTGCTTGGATTTGTTTTTTTTTTAAGGTAGCACTGTCTCTGCTTTCAGGAAATCTTTGCAAATGAAATAAGTTTGCAATGAACACATTTTATTTGCAGTGTTTGTAATCATGTATACACAATTGCGGGATATTGTAACGGTTCTCACCGTGACATCCGGACGGCCAGACGTAGTCACCCTAGAGGTGCCTTACAGACCTGGATCCTTCTGTGTCCTGGGCCTGCTGTCTTGCCTCTGAGCGACACTTCAGTTCTTGTTTTAGCCTGATGTTTATTCCTGCCTTGTCTCCAGCACAGGGGCCTGGACTTTACCTGTGGCTGCTCCTGTCTATCCAAAGCCACCTGAAGCAGATTGTCAATCTGTTCCGTCGTGTGTAATCACCAATCTTCACAGCAATGAATACACAATATTGGGGCCTCAGGATGCAAGCCAGATATATGATGGTCAGCCAGAAGAAAAACTGCTTACCGATTTAAGAGAAATAGCCCAAAATGTGTAGAATGGGGATACTGGAGCAGATAATGTCTACTGTCTATGCGTCCTGTCTCCTGTAGGGTAACCCTACAGGTAAGGAATAGGAAAACAGTAGCTAAAATGAAGGAGATAGAAATCGCAAGATACACATGTTGGACCTTAGCGTGGCTGGGCTTAAGGTGTGCTAGAATGGGGATACTGGAGCAGATAATGTCTACTGTCTATGCGTCCTGTCTCCTGTAGGGTAACCCTACAGGTAAAGAATAGGGAAACAGTAGCTAAAATGAAGGAGATAGAAATCGCAAGATACACATGTTGGACCTTAGAGTGGCTGGGCTTAAGGTGTGCTAAATTTATAGCCCAAATAGGTTGGGACACTATTAAGAATCTAGCTAGAGTATTTAATATGTGTTTTAATTGTGTTTTATTTAATTTTATTTCAACCCAATTTTATTTCTACATAGGCAAAAATACAGTCAGTAGAAAAAACAAGATAAAGGATGCCAAAAGGTACTCAAAACAGGATTAAACAAGGGGGGTCAAGTATACAGAAAAACGGGATAGTCAATAGAAAAACAAGTCAGTAACTCAATAGAAAACCAAGTCAGTAACATGAACACCAAATAATCAGAAAGCACTCTCAGGCTATAATAATGAACCACGACAGGGCAATGACCCCTCAGAAAGACAGGAGTATGTATAGGGACAAACATACTGTTGGACATCATTATCACCCTGCATCAATTTGCACAAAAGGGTGTGACCTGTGAAGGGTAGATGATGTCTCCTACAATTATGATCTTTCACTTTTATTGTAAAAAAAGACATAAGCTTACAGGGTCCTGTAAATGTAAGGACTGCAGTAGGTGAGGTTGCCATGGTGATCTAGCAACCTCACAAGATTTATGGAATGCAGAACATGATCCGCACATGAAGCATCAGAATTCCACGCCTCCAACTTAGAGGTGACCATGTGTGTGGGTTTCACCCTGTTCGCAGTGGCGCTGGACCGGAGACATTGTGGCTGCCATGCGGCTCTCCCTGAAACCTGCATGTGCCGTGCGGCAGCCCAAGCTATGACAGTACTGTTACAAATGGCTATTTGTAACTGGCCCTTTAAATGAAAAATTGCCCTGCTTCCCTGGATTGTGGAGAAGCCTATTTGCCAGCCTCCTGCCTCATGACTATGGCCCCTGGAAGATTGTGCCCCTGAAAATGTATTAACTTTTATTGGTGTGTATGGCCCTTTAAGAACCGTCTGGGGACATATTGTGACTTTGCTGAACAATGCCCCTTTAAGACTATGTCCCCAGACCTGTAAAATAACTTGCCCCTGGCTCTCTCCCACTTGGTTCAGTAAATAGGGCTTACTGAACCAAGTACCACACAGGCGGACCACCCAGAAGTTAAAGTGTGCAGGCAATTTACCTCCCAGGCTGTGAGGTTACTGCAGGTTAATTGCCGAGCGCTGGGTGGCCGCCATTCGGCAGCCGAACACGTGGCGGCGGCCATTTTGGTCATTTGAATGCGGTCAGCGGTGTATGTTAAAGATTCTGTGGAACTCAAATCGGCTACACATTCTGCCGAACACCGCTGACCCTTCCCTTCTCCCATACGGAACTTGCAGCTCCAGAGACTAAGTCCCGTTCGAAATGGGACTTAGTCGTTTTTTCGCATGAAATTGACCGACCGCACAGCCCAAATCTATGGAACTGTTTTGGGCAGGAAATTGTGCTTGCGGTCGGTCATAAAGGACTTCCAGCTAACTTTTGATCCACTGGAGGGATTTGGCTGATTTTTGGAAGTGTTTATGTTTGATGTATGCTGAGTCTGAATATGCAACTTTTATTGGATGTATGGTTTTAAAGTTACAGTGTGTGTGTAAAAACTGTATTTTTATTGTATGTAATAATTGGTTTAACTGTTTATCTGAGGGGAGGGAATGTGTGGGTTGCACCAGATGTGTGATTGGTGATTTTATGCCTCCCCCTGGGAGTGTCCTATTTGCATGTAACCTCAATAAAAGCCAGGCTGGGTGTTCCAGCATCTCAGACCTCTTCTGACCCTCTAACTTGCAGCCTCGACTCATGTTTGTAGGGGACAGCTATAATCACTATAGGGATTGCTATGCTCCTCATACTCCCTTAGCTGTTGAGCTCTTGTAAGAGCTCTTGTTCCTGATCCTGCTTCGCTCTACAGAAGGGAGAGGTTCACCTATTGGAACCTGGAGCCTGGTCGTAGGTCCAGGGCGCAGAGCAGACGGCGAGATACCAGCCCAGCAGCGGTGGTTCGTGGAGTTCGCAGTGCTTATGGTGGCTACGGTGCTGATGGTCCTTGGGTAAGCTCTAGGAGCATCCTTTTCTACGGTCCAACTTCCAGCCAGCCTGGAGGCAACCGTAACAAGTACCACCACCCACCCAAAGGGCAGGAACCACCAGACATCTCAGGATGGGCAGAATGAAAACAACGCACTAAACAAGGGACATGGAGGGACATGGAGGGACATGGAGGTCGGAAATGCTCCTTCAGTCCATAGCTATTCCAATGGACCATAAATTAGGAATGATCCCTAGAGAAACAGGAATCAAGGATGTGTTGAACCTCATGCTCATCCTCCTCATGGACTAGAGATGGAGGAGGAGAACGAGTTGCAGAGGTATTCCTATTACAGGCCAGAGGTTTCAAAAGGGTGTGAAAAACATTAGGGATATGAAGGTTGGAAGGCAAAGCAAGAGTGTAGGAGAGAAGATTAATACTGCTAATGATCTTTTAAAGAGGCCAATGAAACAAGGAGCCAATTTCATTAAGGGTATATGGAGACGAATATTCCTAGTGGATAACCAGACCCTCTACACTACCTGATAAGTAGGAGCTGCCCAATGACGCTTGTCTGTCTTGTATTTTTATGAAGAGGAAACCTTGTTCAAAAGGTACTTGACCCGCCCCAAGACAGTAGACATGTTCTGAAGATGTTGGTCCAGGACAGGAATACCCACATTATAAAAGACAGCAGGAAGGATAGTGGGATGTTAACCGTAAGTGACAAAAAACAAAGAATGCCCAGAGTACTCATCATCAGCATCAACATCGGTCTACAGGAGTAGATCAGTCCAAGTGTCATTACCCAGAGAAAGCAATGTAAGAACTATTCCATGGACTGATTGTTTCGCTCGGAAGCTCCATTAGACTGTGGATGGTAGACCGAGGAGAAAGCCATATATATGGAAACGAATTGACTACCATGATCTGATACTATTTGAGTAGGTATCCCATGCACACTAATCAACTCTCTAGCAAATGTGACAGCCAATTCTGAGAAATAATGTAATTTAGGAAGTTTTACAAAATGATCAATTTTAGTAAATCTATCAACTATAGTCAAAACAGTGGTATTCCTTCAGGAGATGGCAAGTCAACCATGAAATCCATGGAAATATGTGACCATTGCCTATATGTAATGGGTAGAGGAAGCAAGAGGCCTATGGGTAATTGGTGGGATACCTTGTTTTGATAACACAGTACATGCTAGAATGTAGTCTTGTATGTCTTATGGAAGGCCACCCAATGATTTCTTAAAATAGCCCACAATTTTTTTTTTATACCTGGATAACCGGCCATAATTAGACTTTGAAGTTAGTGTTTTCAGTCTCATTATACCTACAAGAGAGAGCATCAGCCTCGTCGTTACAAGAACCAGACCTGTATGTGATAAGATAGTTAATCCTATACAAAAGCAAGGAGCATCTAGCTTGTCTGGGATTTAGTCTCATGGCATCTTCGATGTAGGAGAGGTTTTTATGATCAGTGAGAATTATCACTGGAGCTTGGAAACCTTGCAAGAGATGTCTCCACTTCTAAGGCTAGTATTATTGCCAGTAACTCCCTATTACCAATGTCATAATTTTTTCTTGGTTGAAGACAATTTATGACAGAAAAAAAATAAGGATGAAGGGATTTTTCAGGGCTTTCTCTTTGTGATAGAATAGTACCTACCCCTAATTCAAATGCATCTACTTCCATGACAAACAGGTAGGAATGATTGGGATGTGTCAGAACAGGAGCCGTGAAAAACCCTTTCTGGCCTTTTTTACTACAGGTGACTCAGTGCCGTTTTTGCGCATTACGTGACTTGCTCTGTTTATGGTTTTAATCTCTTTTAACCACTTACACTCTTCATTTTAGTAGCCACTCAGACTACATATTTCCCCCACTTACCCTAGTTTCATATGTTACTTTTTTGTATGGTGACTATAACATCAGTTATTTTCAATTTTCATTTATTTGGTGACTCTATATAATCCTGTATGCCAGGTACCATTGCTATTCCACTTGATACAGCTTTTTACAAGTAGAAACACATTGTTGATTATATAATTTGATTCTGTTTTTATTTTATTAGCAATAGAGTATTTTGTATTTTACCATCTGGTGTTGACATATATTTTATGCTTTTGCTATATTCTTATTTTCTACTTTTATTTTATTTTCTACCTGGCATCCTGCCTGAGACTATTTTCAAAGACAAAAGAATCCTAGGTGGGGAATATACCACCCAAGCTACATACATAGATCATTTTGGCTGCTCTAAAATTTGTAAGTAAGGTTTTAATTACTACCTACCTATACAGAGAGCACTATATTCTCTTTTTGCTTTCTATGGTTTTCACGGTCTTCATCTTGCTGCTGAAAGTCACACTAAGATGCCTTTATATCCATACGTGAGGATCTATACCCCTACACACTGCATATACTTGAGCTGGTATTAACCTCCATTCCATGTGAGTTGGCAATTACGTATCTGTGTATTGAGTGTGTTACTGTCATGGCCCCTGGCTCGCAGCTGCATGTGGTGGCACCAGATTGGTGCGATCACGCTCATAGGTTGCAGGAATTACATGTTCAGCAATGAGCCGGGAGCCGACCCGCTGGGGCATCCGTCCCTTTGACACGGGGATCCAAAATGGTGCCGACCACAAGGTCGCAGCCACTTGTAGCTCCGCCTCCAAAGTTCACGCAAGTTCACAACGTCGATGCACACGCACGTTCTGGGGTCAAGCCCTGACCAATCACAGCCCAACCCCTGAATTTCACTAGTTCATTACCCTGTTTTGGTTTCTGTTCCTGGTTCCCAAGAGTGCATTTTCTTGTCCTTGTTATTGATATTCCTGGTATTCTGACCATGGCAATTGCTGGCTATTCTGATCTCTGGTTTCCCTGACTTGGCTTTCTTATCAATCTTGTGTATTTCTGGCTTCCTTGACCTCAGCTTTCCCTTTACCATTCTCTGTCTTTCAACATATTAATCCGGCCATTCTAAGGACAGGTTTACGTTCCGTCTATTTTTCTAGTCTATGTAGATGTTATAAAGTTTTGCGTGTTGGGTCATATTAGTAGTGGTGACATTTCCATTTGTTAAGACATACTGCACTATTGGATACCACTGTGGACTCACAAGACCACTAGTAGATCACCGTGCCTAAGCCAAGAAACAGAGAGAGCCAGTACCAACACTACTCCTCCGTGTTGCCTACTTATGATCCAGTTCCTAGGAAGACTACAGAGGTATCCTATGTTCCTCTTGACTCTGAGGAACCTATGGAAATAGGACTAGTCCAGCTCAAAGCGACTCATGAAGAAAGAGACCAGAGGAGAAGCCATGGCCTTTGTTTTTACTGTGGAGAAAGGGGTCACTTCATCTCTCATTGCCCTGTTCGCCAACCTAGAACTCCAGCTCTCCGATTGGCTACCACCTTTTTTCATCCTCTGAGCCCTGCATGCCAGCCTGTAAAAAAAAAAAAAGACGCCGACGTACCTGTCCGTGCTTGGTCTCCCTGAGATGTCTGCACCTCCTCCTGAAGACACTCATGTTAAAACCGGTACCATCACCACTTCCATTCTGCTCAAAGATCTACCTTTGGATTGTACATTTGCCTCTAATGGTACTAAAGTAAAAAAAATAAAGGATTTGGAAATGTTTGATGTGACAGACCTCTCTGTCTTTGGATTACTTTTGTTTCACCTTGGTTCGTCTCTTTATTCGGTTATTGCCCTGCCCGTACGGCCCCTATGTTTAACCCATTAAGGACCAAACTTCTGGAATAAAATGGAATCATGACATGTCACACATGTCATGTCATGTGTCCTTAAGGGGCTAATTCCCTTTTTCACGAAAGAACTACCGAATGGCAGGCCACCCAGCAAGTATGCTGCTTGTTAACCTCTTGGCCTCATTAGAACGTTGTGGTTAACCGCAGACACGTTTGACTGTCGAATGGTCTGCTGGGTGGTCGTCATCTTGGACATGCGAACGCCCAGCGGTGTTCGTCGACAAATCTATGGAACTGAAAACGGACACTATTTTCATACGAACACCACTGAAGTCACCGACCCTCCTTCGTCCTGTTCATCGGTTCATACGAACGGCGTGCCCGTACATTAACTATGCAAACAGAGCCACCCAACATAGCCACCCCATGGAGCCCATTCGTATGACAAATATACTATGTGAAAGACTTTAGCTCCATGGCGATTGAACTGTGTGTATGGGATCTGAGCGCTATTCGGTGATATTGTGCGCTCAGATCTAAGCTACCTGTGGATACGTTGAATGAAATGATTCTGTTAGGTAGTTTGGGAATTGTATATTTTTATGTGTTTTTATTGTCATTATAAAATGGAGGTTATGCTCTATCCTGAGAGGTAATGGAGTTACTTCTAGCACTTAACTCAATTACCTCCAGGATAGAGAGGAGGGTTCTGTAATATTTATGTGGGAGTGTTTATGCATGTATTCATTCTGATTGGTCACTGTAAGAAATTTTCACAGTCTTCCACCAGATCCCTGTGGGAGTGTCCCCTTTATTAGAAGACATGCATAAAAGCCGGGCATGTAGCCCACAGTAAACAGATTCCTGCTTGACCCTCAATACAGAGCCTCGTCTCGTACTTGGGGGGATTATTCGTGTGTTTTCCTGTTCGGCACTTCGGAGTGTTCGGTAGCTGATTGGGGATTCGGGAAGGGAACATCTTTGGCGCTATTAACCCCTTCTATACCTGGGGTGCCGTTACATCTGAAAAGGCACTGCAAGCCACAAACTCAATTCCTGTTGATGTACCTAAGGAGTAAAGACCATGATGACTCAAAACGCTGTAAAGTGATACAATGTGAGCAAGATATTACTTTGCTGCAGAGGGATTTAGATAGACTGGGGGACTAGGCACTCAAATGGCAGATGAAATTTAATGTTGAAAAATGCAAAGTTATGCACTTCTGCGTAAAGAATGCACAATCAGCGTATACCCTTAATGGAAGCAGATTAGGGATAACAACACATGAAAGGGACTTGGGAATTGTTATAGACAACAAACTATGCAACAATGTGCAATGTCAATCAGCAGTGGCTAAGGCCAGTAAGGTATTGTCATGGGGCGTGGTCTGACCGTCGATGAGACTAGACGTGTCTCACTAGAGCTCCCGGCGAAACGCGCCCTTATAGCTTACAAAAGCGACCTTTTGCCTGAATATTTACCCTGAGGAGGTTCCTGAGATGGATAGGAAGCATACTAAGAAGCTGCAGAAGAGGGGCACCGACTCCGGAGGCACAGTTCTCGACCTCATGTCGGCGCAAAAACAGGGCCGCGTGGGGACCCAAGATGGCGCTGGCTCGACCCCGCAGGCTTCGCCCCGTACTGACAGGGAGGCTTCCCCGGATGATCAGGACACAGTCCTCGCAAAATTAGCGGAGGTAAGGGCTTTCCTTGCGGGCGAAATCGCTAAGTCTACCGCAGTCCTGCAGGCTGAGATCGGGGCCCTGGGTGAACGTACCGCCAAACTCGAGGACCGAGTGGAGGCCTCAACGCAGGCCCACAACGCTGTCGTGGAGAGGGTGAACAGCATCTCGGCACAGATGGTGGGCATGAACCTTGCCTACGAAGACATGGCAAACCGGTCCAGGAGAAACAATATTCGCCTGAGGGGCCTGCCAGAGGGAGCGGACGAGGACCTACAGGGGATCATACTCACCATCCTGAAGCCTCTGCTCCCGCAAGTTCCGGAAGAACACTGGCACATGGAGCGGGCTCACAGAGCCCTGAGGGGCCAGAGGAACGATCCAAATACCCCACGGGATGTCATCATCCGATTCCTGTACTACCGCACCAAGGAAGCACTTATGAAGAAGAGCCGCGAGGTACCCATACGGTATGATGGCAGGGTGGTGTCCCTCTTTCACGACCTGGCTCCGTCCACATTACAACGAAGGCGGGACTGGCGGCCTATTACTGAAGCACTACGGACTGCTGGCATAAAATACGCATGGGGATTCCCCTTCAAGTTAATGGTGTTTCGTGGCGACCGGGCTCACATCCTTACGCCGGGAGGGGATCCCTGTCGCCTACTGAACGGCCTTGGAATTCAGCCGCCCACTGACCTTCCCAGCGTGGCTCTGTACCCGGAGGACCTTCCTCGGATGTCCTCGGAGTGGCAGGGAGCGGGAGCGGGAAGACGCCGATAACTACTGATGGTATCGTATGAAATGGCTGCTGGTGTCCCTTCACTCTCTCTCCCCTGATGACATGGGGCCCGAGGGAGGCTGTTCTCCGGATCTTTTCTGTTTTACTTGGGGTGGGTGACGGGGAGAGGTTCCACTTTGAGAGGTTGGGTTTGTTTTTTTTTTTCCACCGTGGGTCTTCTGGAACGTCCCCCCCCTCCCCTACTCGCCTTTCTGCCTACAGCTTGAGATTTTGGGGGATGCTCGCCTCCCGTTACGCCGGGGCTGCGGGGAACACCGATACCGCACCGCCAGAGTGGGGAGGTTTACCGGGACGTGAGGCCTATTTTTGGCCGCATTTTGCATGGCTTGGGAGGGGGAAGGGGTACAGTACTCGCCTGCTCTCGGTAGCGGCATGCTTCTGGCCTGGTTTCCTATGGGACTCCCCTGGTGAAGTACTTTCAGCGAGTGAGGGGTTTGGTCTTCCGCTTGGGATCTACTTGAATTTACCAATGCAGTGTTGATTGTTTTGTGTTTGATGTCTCTGCTCTCCCCTGGGGGGCGCCCTTGTCCCTAGCCGCGGCTGCGGGGGGCCCCGGTGGGCCCTTGCTTCTCCTCTTGTAGTCGCATCCCCGCAGTGTTGGCCCCTCCGTTCGGTGGCCGGGGATGACGGCGCCCACGGGGGAGAGGAGTCTAGTGGTCGTGTCTGAAAACAAGGCTTTCATTTCAAAATGTTATGAAAAAAAAAAAAAAAAAAAAAAAAAAAAAATGATAAAAAGTGTTAACAATCGATAGAATTATTATTACAGTGACCATCTAGTAAGAGGGGGAGAATAGATAGAGATAAAAGCTGACCATAGCAAATTAACTGGAACATTTTAATAACTTCAAAACCCTGTTAGTTGAACATTGAAGTACACAATAAGACATGAGAGAGTAAGCACATTACAAGCACACTAAGCAATGATAGCAAATGCCGGGCGTTCAACCTACTGTAACCTACTATACATATGGCAATATATACTGTTACTTTTCTCTGCGTTTTGGGGGTGGGGGGGCAGTTTACGGCATCTCATGTCTAGACTCTTCGGCAGGAGGGAGGGGGGGTGACGGGAACGACGGGGGACATATTAGTTTCGGTAGTGCCCATGTTGAAGATACAGTTTTCTTCTCCCTGGGGGGTCCTGGGGGGTTACCACGGCATGCCTATCACGACACCCAAACAATAGAGCTATCATCACGTAGAGGATGGGTTAGCGTAGACGCGGATCTTACTGCACCAATGGGATTATGTACACAGATTAAGATTCGAAACTGCGTAGGTACAAAGTGTCTTGCTTTCAAGGGTCCGATAAAGCTGGATTCAAATAACAATGTTGCACAAAAAAGAAAATGTTTTAATAAAAAAAAAAAAAAAAAAAAAAAAAAAAAAAAAATGGAAAAACATATAATTATAAAACTATGGTTCATGTTATGTTGTATTTTTCGGGCCATGTTTGATCCTGGTTTATCCTAAGACGGGCGGGTTTCTGGGATGGTACTTTAATTGTCGTACTTATTATTGCTGTGATTACGGTCCTACATATTGTTGGCTGCATTCTTGCTTGTGCTCCTCTACAATTGCTCCCAAGCTTATATAATTTTTACGAAGCTTCTAGGGCACAGGTGGTCGCCGGTATGCGCCATGTGACTATATACTGGAAGGTGTACTGCCTATGCTTCGGTAGCTTTTGCCTGCCTCGAAGGGGAGAGAGGGGAGCCTTAGGAATTGGGGCGGCTGCATCATATAACGAGATCAGGTGGTGGGAGGAGGGGGGTTCCTTATCACTCCTCCTGTGTCCCGAGTGCCCTATGGTAGCATCAAACTATAGAGGGACCTCCCTCGCTTACTGTACACCTTAGGTCATTAGGCCAATTGGGATATTGGTCGGGAAGCGTGCTGCCGACAGGTGATAATTCCCCTGTCCGTTTGGGTAATAATAGAGAGTGAAAGTTGATGGATGGGACCCCAGAGAGGCGGGGTAGAGCAGGAGCCTCCTTCCACAGACTCCAGAGGGGGGGGAGGGGTGGCGGGAGACAGGGTCTGCTTCCTGTCCGTATGACAGGGGAATGTAGAGGGAAGGGATTCCAATTCTGGATACCCAAGACGCTATGAAGAGGTCACCACTGTACTCCCCATCTTTGGGAGAATTGAGGACGGCCAAGGGGTTGACTAGCAGGGACATGCAAGGGTCTCAGTAGATCATGTGGGGCGCGTAGGGGTCGGGGCTTTAGGGATTCTCGGTTCCCTCTGCACGTAGATCGTGAGGGGGAGGTGGGAGCACACTACCCACTGTTTTCTGGCAATTGGTAAGACCAGAATTTCTCTTACATCGGACGTGGTCCAGATGTTTTTTTTGTTGTTCTTTCCTTTCCCTTTTCTTTGTCTCTCTTTTCCTTTCCCCTTTGTCCCCTTCCTTCCTTTGACCCCGGGGGGGGTGTGCAGGGGGCTGGCTCCTTGGTGTAACCCTAATGTCCGATTGATGTTTACTGATCTATGCAAGGGAGATATTGTCTTAGCAGGGGTCACCATGTCTCTGGATGACGATTAAACTTACATCTCTGAACGTTAAGGGCCTCAATGCCCCAAACAAGAGACGGCTTATGTTCAGGGTGTTAAAACGGATGAACTCAGATATTGCTTACTTACAGGAGACTCACCTCCCTAGACAGGCAACTTTTAGACTAAGTGACCATGTATATACGGGTTCCTTTGAAGCTAGATCTCACCGTAAAAGGAACGGGGTGGCCATTGTAATTAAACGCACTTGCCCCTTCCAGATGGTGGCCCAAGATGTTGACCCGGAGGGACGATACATAATCGTTTCCGGAACCTTACATTCCCACACCACTCATTTAGTAAATATTTATGCCCCGAATCAACCGGACGCTGGATTCTGGGCTATGATCCGAGGGAAGGTTGCAGCGTTGCCGCATGGCATGATCCTCATGGGAGGTGACTTCAATGCTACCCCGTGCCCAGCGATAGATAGAAGCTCGAGAGACGGGGGCCCGAGGTCGCATGGTAGGGGGAGGCAGGACCGTCTGCTTAAGGCTTTTATTGCAGATACGGGTCTGGTAGACGTATGGAGGGCGCAACACCCGCTGGACAGGGATTATACGTTCTATTCGGCCCCTCATGGAACCTACTCTAGAATCGACCTCTTTTTGGTCAACGCGGCGGGTATGGCTAGGCTCTTGAGATCTGAAGTCGGAAATATCTCCTGGTCTGATCATGCTGACGTCTCTATCACCCTTGGCAATCTTTGTACCGCAAATCCCTGGTCATGGCGACTGAATACATCGTTGTTGAGGGACCAGTCGATCACGGAGAACACTCGTACGGCTCTGACGGATTACTTTGCGGAAAATACCACCCCGGACGTGAGCATTAGCACAGTATGGGCGGCGCATAAGGCGGTGATAAGGGGGCACTTGATCAAACTGGCCACGAGGAGGAAGAAACTGAAGCATCAACACCTGGAGGCCTTGCTCAAACAATTACGGAACCTCGAGCAGAAACACCAAGCTGCCCCGGATAGGGAACTATTCCGAAGACTGGAAGCTGTTAGGAGGGACATCCGTTCCCTTCTACTTGATGACACGGCTCGGGCCATGACGTGGTCCAAACGTACGTATTTTGATAAGGCTAATAAGATGGATACGCTCCTGGCTAGGACGTTGCGGCCCAGGCAAACCAGACCTCATATCACGGCCATCAGGCACCCGGATGGCACGATCAAAACGAAACCGACGGATATTGCACAGGTCTTCGAAGATTTTTATAAACACCTGTATAACCATACCCCGGACGGACACGCCCAGGAGGGACGAGGGGAAAACGACATCTTGCATTACCTGGACGGATTGGGTATGACCAAAATTACGCGGGAGGCAGCAGAAACCCTGGCTGCGGAGATCGGTATAGAGGAGGTTGACAAAGCAATCTCGAGTCTGAAAGGAAACAAGGCCCCTGGTCCGGACGGGTTCGATGGGACATACTACAAGGTCTTCAGAGAGGAGCTCGCACCTCACCTAGTGATGCTCTTCAATTACCTAAGGCAAGGGGGACGATTGGGCCCGGAGATGGCGTTGGCCACGATTGTCCTCTTACCCAAACCAGAGAAGGACTTGCTCCTACCCGAACATTACCGGCCGATATCTTTGATAAATCACGACTTAAAAATCTTAGCTAAGATACAGGCGGATAGACTAAACCCCCTCTTGACCTCGCTTATCCATGCTGACCAGGTGGGATTCATACAAGGTCGGCAGTTGTTTGAAAATACCAGGCGGACAGTCGACCTAATCTGGAAACAAGTAGCAACTGGAACGCCTTCTCTGGTAATCTCTATCGACGCGGAGAAAGCCTTCGATAGGGTTAGGTGGGAGTTCCTATTTGCGGTACTGAAACACCTTGGATTTCCGGAGGAATTCGTGCAAGTTACAAGAGCAATGTATTACGATGTGAGGGCACAGATACAGATAGCAGGGGCACCACTGAATCCTTTTAGCCTACATAACGGGACCAGACAGGGGTGCCCCCTGTCCCCCCTCCTATTCGTGCTGGCCTTGGAGCCTCTGCTTCAGGCGATACGCATGCACCCAAACATTAGTGGGGTCACGGTTGGGGGGGAGGAATACACTGTCTCTGCTTACGCAGACGATGTCCTCCTCACTGTCACAAACCCAATTGAGTCGATTTCTGCACTACAGGGTGTCATTCAAGAATATGGGGCCCTGTCGGGTTACAAGGCGAATATGCAGAAATCCAGCGCGATGTCTATAGGCTTACCATTGGCGGATGAAGCATATATAACGGAAACGCACCATCTGAGGATGGAACCGAACTCACTAAAATATTTAGGGGTATACTTGACGGCGGATCCAACCCGTCTATATGCTAGCAACTACGATCCTATGTTTCGGACTTTGATGGGTGATTTAGAAAAATGGGCGGACAAGCCTATTTCTTGGCTAGGGCGCATCCACTCTGTGAAGATGAATATCCTCCCGCGAATACTGTTTCTTTTCCAGGCTCTCCCTACTCGTGTCTCCAAATCCCAACTGATACCCTTGCAGAGGGCGATATGTGATTTTGTGTGGCACAATAAGAGACACAGAATAGCCAGACAAATTTTGTATAGGCGAAAGGACAGAGGGGGCTTGGGACTCCCGAACTTGTATTACTATTATTTATCGGCTCAACTGTCTCAAGTAGCCATGTGGCACTCCCCTGTCGGGGAACGGAGGTGGGTAGACCTTGAATCGCTGATGGTGGGCATAGATATTCCCCAATTTACGTTGTGGGTCCCTAAAGAACACAGGCCCATGATACGGGTGACCTGCCCGGCCATCCTTAACTCTCTCCGAGTATGGGATGCAAATAGCGTTAAATTTAAACTCGCCTCCTACCCTTCCCCTATGACTCCGATACTCCGAAATAGGGAATTTCCACCGGGAATGGCCCCCAGGAACTTTCGAAACATAGAACAGACTGGGTTACAACGCCTTTACCAACTATATAGGGAAGGGGATGTCATACCCTTTACAGACCTCCAACAGGATGCCCACCTGACTCCAGCAGACTTTTTTAGGTATCTCCAGATTAGAGACTTCGCTAGAAAATCCCATATAAAAGCAGCAGCCCAGAGACAGCTCACTTTTTATGAGAGACTGTGTAGAGAGGGTTATAACCCTAAGGGAATGATCACACTCTTGTACGCTCATCTTAGCACGGAAACAAAAGAATGGGGTAGCCTGAAGTATACTGATAGATGGGAGTCGGACCTGGGGGAGGTGCTGGAGGGAATAGAATGGCAGGAGATCTGGGAAGCTACCAAGAGCGCTTCTGTGTGCGTCACGCAACAGGAGCAGGCATGGAAAACCATGCTTAGGTGGTATACTACTCCAATCACCTTGCACAAAATGCGCAAGATAGATACGGACGAGTGCTGGAGGGGGTGCGGACTCCGAGGCACGTATCTCCACATGTGGTGGGAATGCCCGAAACTCCGTGGTTTCTGGAAGGCGGTCGAGGACCTGTTGCGTCAGACCTTTGGCAGACCCCTGGCCTTAGACCCGTGGATCTACTTGTTAAATAGAACTATTGCGGGATGGACGAGAGGAGAGCAGAAACTAGTACGGGCGATAACTTTAAGTGCACGCAGAACGGTAGCAACGGCATGGCTCTCACCTGAAGGCCCGGAGTTTGGGGGGGTGATCTCTAGGATAAAGGAAAGCAGAATCATGGACGATCTGACCGCTAGATTGAGAGGTACAACCATGGCCTTCCAGAGGACATGGGCACCCTGGGACAATAGTGTTATGGGCTCCAGTAACGAGTGACGTGGGAGGTCTCCAGTTTGATTCGGGATTTGGCCCCATGGGGCCATTGCAGGACTGAGTCGCTTTAGCCTCACGCACCCCCCCCCCCTACCCTCCCTACTCCTGTCCTCGTATCCTTCTCTTCCTTCTACTTCACCTTCTCTTCTTTAACCTTTTCTCTCCTCTTCAAGTTTTTTTCTTTCATTATTCTTGTTATACCCTTGATTGACAAGGGTGCTATTCTTGTTCTATATTCTTTCGTCTCTTATGTTATAGGCTATGTTGTCAATATCGAATTTCATCACCCAGGCATGAGTATAGTGATTGGGCATTGAAGATGCCTACAGTACGGCCTCACGTAGATAGAGACAGGGCTCCTCTATAAGATAAGCAGCCTGATTATTCCTTACGAATCCTAGAGGGGAGGCAAGTTGAACGACCTACATGCTGAGGCTGGGAATATGGGCTGATATCGAATGTTATATACTCAACTCTGATCTTTTGCACGGTGGCTTCTGCGCAAGCCACGCGGTCATGTTACTTTTGCTATGCCTATTTTCTATGAGCATACGGTAATTCGATAATATAGCTGTACAAAAACATAAAATCCTCGATGGGAGGCAAGTTGTTCAGAATGTATAAAACGATTTATCTTATGGGCTGATGCCAATTCTTCTGTTTATAAGTTTGATGTTTTATATTGAGGCTTCTGCGTAAGCCAAAAGGTTGTATTATGCTTGCCTTACCTATCGTGTGCAAAAATAAAGAATTTAAAAAAAAAAAGTAAGGTATTGTCATGCATGAAAAAGGGCATTTATTCTCGGGATGAGAATATAATTTTGCCTCTTTATAAATCACTGGTAAGACCACACATTGAATATGCTGTGCAATTTTGGGAACCTGTTATAAAGAAGGATATTATGGCACTAGAAAAAGTGCAGAGGCGGGCTACAAAATTCATAAAAGGAATGGAATATATCAGCTATGAAGAAAGGTTAATAAATTTAAACCTCTTAAGTTTAGAAAAACGTTGCCTGAGAGGGGATATGATAACAGTATACAAATATATTCTGGGCCAATACAAACCATTGTGTGGAAATCTATTCACAAACCGGACTTTACATAGGACACTAGATCATGTGTTTAGACTTGAAGAAAGAAGATTTTGTCTAAGGCAAAGGAAAGGTTTCTTTACTGTAAGAACAATAAGGATGTGGAATTCTCTGCCTGAAGAAGTGGTTTTATCAGAGTCCATAAAGATGTTCAAACAGCAACTAGATGCATACTTGCAAAAACAGAATATTCAAGGATATAATTTTTCAATGTAGGGTAATAGAAGGATCCAAGGATAAATCTGACTGCCATTCTGGGTTCAGGAAGGATTTTTTTTCCTAGTTTGTTGCAAAATTGGAAGTGCTTCAAACTGGGTTTTTTTTTGCCTTCTTTTGGATCAACAGCAAAATACAAATGTGAGGAAGGCTGAACTTGATGGACGCAAGTCTCTTTTCAGCTATGTAACTATGTAACTCTCCAGCAGTACCAGAAGCTGGTACTATGGGGCTCCTTACTGTGAAGGAACTCCTCTCTGGGGACTCTGATATCAAGGGATGTTATTCTACAGATGGGGACTCCTACAGTGAGAAATACTACCTCTATGAATAACCTGTTCACGCCCGGAGGGTGTACTTAAATGGGGGGTACCATATTTTCCTGGCATTGCCTGCAGCACTAGGGGGCTGGACATCACCAGTGGATCCTACCTGTCCATCTAAGTTCCCCTGAGGCAGTTCATTCATTAGCTGAGCATAAAACAGTTCCTCTGCCTGAGAACATTGTCAGTTCGTTGTTTTTTTTGTTTCCTGTTCCTGTTGCTTAAAGACTGACTTGGTTTGTGGCCCCTGCTTCTGTATCTTCTTATTGCCTGTTCGCTACCTGCTCTGACCTTTGGAACCGTGTCTGACTACTCTTCTGGATTTGCCCTTGTCTGTATTGCGAATTGGAACACCTTTCATGCATAGCCCCCATGCACAGATTTACAGTCCATGTGGTTTCTAACCTTATCACCTTGGACTGTGTATATCTGCAAGAGTGAGCACAAATCTCTGTCTACCCGACTCCCAACTAAGGTAAGCCCTGAAAGATACTTCCAGTCTTTTATTTCATATATACTCACGGACTCAAGCAACTATAAGAAGCTCAATCTCCTTCCTCCAAAAGAAAGAGAGAGAGAATTATACCTATGACTGTATTTTATTATTTTCATTAATGTACTGTTCTCTGGTCTAGATTTTTTCTCATCATTTATATTATTGCTTTGTTTGTTTTTCCCATCTGGCTTATTATACTGATTGCCTTGTCACCAGGCGCAACCTGTTTTCCGTTTTCTTTTTTTGTTGCTCTGGGGGTCTATGAGGAAGTCCCCTAACCCCTAAGTTTGCTATAATTGTTTTTCCTTAGTTCAGTTATTTGGCACTTATCCATTTTCATGTTCTTTTACTATATCTTTTAACACTTAAAGGCTGTTTTTGAGAGTGGAAGTGTCACATGCACCGACAGTACTTACCTGTTACAGGGTGTCCACAATGCCCTGGAGGTCAGTCTGCAGCAGTTATAGTGCCTGGGGCTGCTACACCTCAGTCTGCGTACTCTGAACCTTGAGTCACATCAAGGAAGCATTTGCCGCACATGCGCATTAGACCCTGCTTGTCGCGCGACGGAAACATTCTTGTGTTTTGTGTTTCCTTCAAAGTCTTAGTTAGCTAGAATTGTCTTGTGTTGTAAAGTCGGAGCCAGTATGGGGGCTTGGTCATGTCGGCGTACACCGAACAGCCATCCGGCTGTGACCTCTAGGGGAGTGTGAACCCAGTCTTGTTATGACCCCCCATACCTGTGGCGTTATTGGAATCTAAGTCCCGCTTTTGTAGTGTGTGGGGGTCTCACGTCTTCTCTCCTTGTCGCACGTCTGTGTAGAGGCAGTGTTTGAATAGGACCCTAATTTCTTCATAGAAAAATTATTGAACAAAGTTGTATTGTTTAATTGATAGTTTATTATCTATCACCCTGTTTGGTAAAAAATAATGGTTACATGGGTGTATTTAGTTGAACAAAATTGGGAGATTTATCAAAGCAAAACAGGTGCTATTTTAGATGCAGATTGCAAAATGTTGTGAAACATTCTATTGGTCCATATTTAGCAATTTGCCCCAGAGTAGCACCGGTTTTCCCCTCTACAAATCCCCCCTATATGTTTTCTAATGCTCAACATAAAAGGACACTATTTTTGTACAAATTGTCTGTTGGCTCATACAGCCATGAGAACTTCCTAGTCAGGACTCAGGAGCTATGTTTTTGTTAGAAATATTTATCATGCAACTGGGATTCCTCCAGCCACTGCCATTCTGTCTCATGCTGCTCACTGTGAAGTTGCCGTGCTATGCAAAATCGACTTGTGCCAATGTGTCCTTACTGAATTTCAGACTAAACACATGGACACTAATATGTTCCATCTCAGCTACACTTGTGTCAAATGGGGCTATTTATCCTTCAGTCTTCTCAAAACTCACGGCTCTTATGAGATATTTGGAAGCCTTTAATTCTAATCCAGTTATTTAGTTATTGTTTGAGATTTCATGCGATCTAACCTGGCTAATGTATAGATTTTCCTTATTTCCATTGTACTGTACATTGCTTGTGCTTCTCTTTTTTTGGTTTTTATAGCCTTCCCTTGGCTAGATATGTGATTTTTTTTAAATTTTATTTCTATTATTTGTTCCTTATCTTCCTGGAGATATTTTACATTTGGTCTTGACCATTCTAAGGGCTGTAGTAGTAAACAAACAGCTCTGGGTCCTATATGTAGGATGAAGTGTCCAGACTCATGGTGGAAGAACAAAATTGCTGTGTATTTCATCGACATCAATCCAATCAAAATGCAAGTATAAAAAACTAACAATGTACAGAGAAGGGGCATAGCAGCAGGAAAGATGCTTATATGTTTTGTCCTATCTGAAGAAATGTCTTTTTGGCATGAAATGCATATAAACGTTTTCTGATACTGTACTCCCTCACCCTATATTTGAATTTTTTGTAGTTGCCTTTTTATTGGACTGATAAAATAATCAGCTCTTTTCTACTTCGATCATAAGTTTAGGTGCTTGTTCCTATGCAATGGACCTGGCACAGTTTGCTCACTACTATGTATCCTGTAGGAGGTTGGTTCCTAACCCAGTACTCAAGTACCCCTAACAGTCCAGGATTTAGGGATTACCCAGTTGTGTCTAAGGTGTTTTTAGAGGAAAAAAAAACAATTTAGACACAACGGGATAATCCCTAAATCCTGGACTGGTACTTTAGGACTGGGTTAGGAACCGCTGCTGTAGGCGGAGAACCCACCTGTTGAGACTTGTGTGGTAAGACCTATGGTTTTGCTTACTATTGCTAATGCTGCCATTGCTGAACAATACCTCCTGCTTATAGCACTCAATGATTGGTATATAAAAAAAATAAAACTATTTTTCTTTTACCAATTTCTCATCAGGTTAGAGCCTAATCTATTGTTGCATTAATTATTATTCAAACAGTGCTATATAGATAAAGGTATTAAACTGAAATCTCCAGATATGACCCTCTGTTTGACACGCTTACTGTTAATATTCAGATTCAGCCACACATTCAAGCTTTCAAGAATAAACTTTAACTGCAATTTCAGTTTACAGATCAAGGTTCAAACTTTATGGGAAACACTCCTTATAAACAATATATTATTAGTAGAATTGAATAACCAACTCTTTTAACATAGTTTGCTTTTATTTATAGTGAAACATGATCTTAAAAGCCACACCAGATTTTCTGGGAGAATTTGTCGTCGGCCCCCAAATTCCCTGGTTCTAACACCCATGGATAGTCGTGTCAGATAATTTCAAAATCAAACGTATTTATTTGACAATATTATTATAAATAGTACTAGCACAAGCTTTTTTGTTGTTGACAACCACCTGTCAATGTTGAATTTCATTTTTCTACCTTAACTTTGAAGAATAATTTTCTAGTCCTATCCTACTGATGTAGTTGACACCTCTCAGATGACCCAATGTAATTTAGAACAAGAACAATGCATTTTATTTAAACAGATTAATTTCTAAATACATTTACTGTATATTAAATATAATGTAATATATATTTTGTCATTATAAAATGTATGGAAAAGCCCTCAATTACTTATTACAACATGTGACTTTATCTGATTCTAGCCTGGCTCTTACATGTCTCTGTTCCTGAGCTTTAATAGGTTTGTATACATTCTAACCAAAGAGTGATTCAGTGCCCCATCACACAAATTTATAGTCTACGTTTTCACAATACATCATCTTCCATTTTGGTGGGGAGGCCAGAGACATGTCCACTATTTTATTCTGATAAGTAAGCATCCCATGCCAGTAAATCTTCAATAAGAGATAACACAAGATTACATGACATGTCCACATATATAATGGCACATAGACACACATTATGGTAGGCCCCATTTTAAAGGGGACATACTGAATAAAAGCTGTGTTGTTAAAATAAACAAAGACCATTGTAAGTATAGAAAGAAGAGTACATTTTGCACGAATAAATGAGAAGCCACTCTGGGTACTAACAGATGTTGATTTACTAATTTAGGAAATACAGAGAATTTACAATTTGGAAAAATCTAAGAAATATTGCCAGCATTCAAATTTATTTAATTTATCTATGATTTAAACAACACTTTCAACTAGTATTATTCCTAGGCAGTGTTCAGAGGACCAATGCATTAATTTACAACTTTTAAATGAACAGACCATCAGTATAACTGTACATACATTGTCAAATGTTACAATGGTTGTGGTGCTGTGGGTAGGCAGGGTTATTGTACGAGCAAAAGTTAAAAGTTTACTATAGCCCTGTTCTTGATTGGGCACTATTGATCTTGTCGACCTGCCTTATTTAATTGGGGGAAAAAATGAATAGATTATTACTTACCATGAGTCCAGCAGCAGATGAGGTCTTAATAGCTTTGTTTCAATGCCCTTCTGATGTCATCCGTGTTCCATTGGCTTAGAGTGTCTGGGCCGTTGAGAGGGGTAGGGAGGTGTCACTCATTGCGCTGGCATTCCCACATGGCATCGGGAATGCCGCCAAGTACTTACATCCTGTCAGAGCGCCTGCCGGGTCCGCTCCTGCCACAGAGTGGACTGGGACCCTGCAGACGCATCCTGTTGCAGCACCATTCCCACGTGGCTAGGGGAACTGACAGGCACCCTTCCCCTCACACAGTGGCCAGTTCTGAAAACTTTTTACTGAAGTCACACACACGGTCCACTGTCACATGCTCCTCTACAACCAATCAAGGAGCACCTTGGATATTTAAACCTTTTTTGTCCATTTCTCTGTGCCCTGTCGTGGATAACCATTGAGGTTATCCGAGAGCATGTTTCTGGTATTGATTCTTGTGTAGTTTGACCTTGGCTTGCTTACTGACTATTTTGATTTCTATATCTCTTGGACTTTGGATTGTTTCTTTACTATTCTGACTTCTGTATTCCTTGACCTTTGGCTTACCTAACCATTTACGTATACTCTGTATTCCTTACCTCAGCTTGTCTTGTACTTTTATACGTTAAATCTGCATGTTCTAACGCCTGGTAATAAGACTTAGGGTTTTCTTTATAATTTAAGTTCTGCGTGCTGGGGACATTAGTGTATCCTGACAGGAGGACAGAGGGGGTAAAAATGCACATGTTAAAAACAGAGGGAGGTGGGGTGCACAGGCCTCAAGGAAAGGAACACTGAGGGGAAACTAAAGCTTGCTGACCACAGATATCATTTTTGTACAATATTGATATTAGGCAGCCTACAACAGAGTTCCAGGAGGCTGCCTATGTCACATGTGTCAGGGGTGTAACTAGCCCCCGGCACAAAAAAGCGGATTTCTTTGCATGTGCTGCAAGCTGTGTGTATTAAGCAAACATGCTGCACATACAGACTCCTAAAAGCAGAAGTAGTCATGGTGGTTGGAGTTGCCCTTTTTTAATTCACTTTTTTTTTTTTAAAAACATGGTGACATTCTAATCATATCCTTGATTTCAGGTACCAACTAACCCTAAGCTCCGCTCACTCCTACACTCCTCACTCCTAAAATTTTTTCCTGTGTTTTTTAGTTTAAAGAGTTGCGTCTCAAGATAATGTATTTTTATCTGGCCTTTTTGGGGGCTGAAGATAAGAACAATTAGCACAATTCACTAATATTAAGGTGAGAAGGGTTGGTACCACCATTTAATTTTAATAGGGGGTGACTACGTGATTGCAAACCCTCTAGCCACTGGGAGGGAAGAACCTACCACTATTTGGGGGGTGGAGTGGACAATGACATCTCCACCCTCCCCTATTGTCTAATTATTTAGGGCCTCCACCTGCCACCCATGGGTTGGCTTGCAGATGTGGGCCTGCTACTACATAATTACCCTTGCAGGGTTTTTAACTATTTACCCACTGGCTGCTAGCACTGCTTGCATAAAGACAAGTGAACGATTATTTGTGAATGCTAGTCCTGCTAATTAAATTCGATCCCTATTCCTATTAAAATCGGTGCTTTGTAAATCCTCTGAATCTATACCTTGTATAGAATTTGGATGCAAAAGCACCAATTTTATAACCCGGACACCAAATGCATTCGGGTTTAATAAATATGAGAATTGCCAATGTGATTGGAATTCGGTAATTTTATCTGGGTTTTATCCATCCGGACAAAATCCCATGTTTAGTGACTAACACTGACAAACTTGATCTGGATTTGATAGGTGTTTGCAAACAATGTCTGACGAGCTGATTGCTCCCTAAAGGAAAGTCATAAAAGCCTTTGAAAAAAATAAAGCTGAGACCAATTACCAGCAATGAATTTAAAAGTGTTTTATTTTATATAAATTGTCAAGCTAATACAAAGTGAGGAGACAAAAAAAAATGTAAAAAAATAAAAACTGGGATTACACAAAGGTAATCAAATTCATCCCTTTAGGTAATAAATCTCGAAAGTAGGCTTTCTAAAAGCAGCTACAGGTTATCAAAATAGCTTTAAAATGTGATAATGGATTTTGCTAGTTAGAGTTACCATTTTATGTCGCCTGCAGTTATTCTTGACCCAGTTTTAATTTCCAGCAGTCCTCTGTACACAGGGATAGCAAGTTTTCCATATTGCAGTTAGTGTTGCTACACTACGCGTTCTCTTTATGGGGTGGGATGGGGCCTGGGCGCCTCATTTATTCCCCTCTTAGGATTTACTGTCAGCCGGTTTCCCCTGTGATGATTCTTGTGCGTGTATACAGTGTAGAGGACGATAGCTACATCTGCTGCTGAGGCAATAAGAAGGAGAGACAGATGGAGTAGCTTCGCTGGTGATATGGTGAAGGATGAAAGAGTACTCAGAAAGACAAACACAGAGCACATTACAAGAACCTTCTAACGACCAGAACATTAATTAACATCAGCAACAAGCTCTCCCAGCTTATCACAGTCATATGCCCTTGGAGAATTAACCCTTTCTACGGTGCTACCGTGCCACTGAAAAGGAATTTACACTGCAAACGATAATTAAGAAGCAAAAAATAAAGTGTTAAAGTGTGCAGTTGTTTCTAGCTAGTGGGTAACTCAATCGGAGAAAAAATATGTAAAAAATATAAATAAGAAATTTTATTTCAGGAAGACAGAAACGGATTATTACTCTTCTTTCGTCTGATGCTATTGTACTGCCTTGCCACTATGGTTTTGTTAAGACTGATTGCAGTCTTAATATATACAATATATTGCCAGTGTTGCATAGATAATGATACATGCAGTTCTATCTCTATATCCAGTTTTGGCCATGATCAGGTCCACGGCCCTCTCCCACACAGATCTTATCCCTGTCTTGTTTACTTCTCAAGTCATCATATCCCTATTTTTCCCCAAAACAATTTTTGACCCATTTAAAATCATACTATCCACTCTCTAAGATCATGCTAATTCCTCCCATTAGGGGAGATTCATAATAGTTTTTGGTTCTAAAAAAATTACTAATTCACTACAAGATGGACATTCATAATTAAAACCAGTGAAATCAGCAACCTACCCAACCTCGTTTACATTTTCACCACTTTTTACAACATGACACTTTAGTAAATAAGGGGAGAGTTATTTTCCTGTATCCATCTTAGTAATGTCCCTGTCTCTTTCCCCAACCAGGTTTTAGAGAATTGGTAACGGGGGTCATTGTGACTGGTGAGGATGAAACTGAATGATTCCATCCACTCTTCTGTGAATATATAGCTCATGACATTCTGATAGAAAAAGTTTTAAGAGGCACTTCCTATGGAAATGAAAGTGGAATAGGCAGCAGTAAAAGTGGAAATGGTGCTTCTCACGGAAGTGTGTAGAGCAAACATCAAACATCAGTCTGCAATCATTCACATATCTCAGCAATTCATTTCAATTCCCAGCCTTTATTTCACCCATGTATGGGCATATAAACAAATCACCTAAAGAATGTTACTCAACTCATTTTTATTTTCAATCTCCGGTAGTACGTGTGTGACATATGCAAGTAGGTGTACATTTTTTGTTTTCCTACCTACTTTGTCATGCCTCATCTGTGGGTGAAATAAAGGCTGTACATTTTAATTAGCTTCCTCTTCTACATGAATCTTTGTGGATGCCCGTTCGTTGTATATGTAGGACATAGAGTTAGGGATGGATCATCCTAATGCAGAATTCTATTAATTGAATCTCAAACAGCACATTTTAAACTCAGCATCATGGATCTGTGAAACTTGGAACAGTGGTATTGTTTTTATTAGGAAGTCATATGGTCAGAGATGGATCACCCAGGGCCCTAGGCAGGGTGCCAGATTGGGGCCTCTTCCTAGAACCCTAGATTCCGTTTCTGTGGATGTTATGTGGGCGAGTGGTGTCTGAGTGTTTTGTGTGGAGGAGGCTGAGAGCTGTATCTTTGTCTGTGTGTGTAGGTGAGTTGCTTGTATGTATGTGTGTGTAGTGTGCAAATGTGTGTGTTGCTCCCCTCCTTCCTGCCGTTCCCTGGTGCTCTGGTGGAGCAGCATAGTGATCTGCAGATGCAGACCACTTGAAAGTGCAGAGGCTCAGGGTCAAGCAGGAAGATCTTTTTAATCTTCCTGTTTCTTCAAGGCTTGATCATAACCAAAGCCAGAGCCTCAGGCACAGACAGAGGACCCCAGTGCCCCTGTCTAAGCCTAAACTCTAGGACCCTGGTCGCCTTATATGTAATTTGGTTCTGTGTCATTAGTCCTTAATGAGCAACACACAACAAAACAATTTACATCAGTCCACTGCCATAATATGGAGTAAATAAGCAAAAACTCAGCATTTCTTAGAATCAACTAATGTATCTAAATAGCAACATACAAAGGAAAATATCAGAACTACAACTTTCAGTAAATTAGTAGAAATTAACACCACTTTTACTAGCTAGGTGGGGAGAAAAGCAGGTAAAAGACACAAGGAGTGTTCTTGCGGACTCAAGGCAGTCACATGGCTTCTTTCCAAACCCATACATGGGTAGAAAAAAATCGCTGAGCTAGTTGAATGATTGCAGACTGATGTTTCAGGTTTGCTCCACACACTTCTGTGAGGGCACCATTTCCATATTTACTGCTACCTATTTCATTTTAATGAAAAATGCCTCTTAAATCTTGTTACATAAGGATGTCATGAACTATATCTTGATTCTTGCAATAGGGGAGATGCCGCAAGTCAAGCCTCATCACTAAGGATGCCGTGCAGCACCCTTGCCTCAAGAATGAAACTGTGAAGATGCTGCACATCCATGGCAACACTACACATGCAGGCAATATTAAAGATACAGGATGCTGCATACCATTTGTGCTCAAAAGTTTGCGTACCGTGGAAGAAATTGTGAAATTCTGGCATTGATTTTGGAAATATGACTGATCATGCAAAAAAAATATTTTGTTGAAGGATAGTGATCATATGAAGCCATTTATTATCACACAGTTGTTTGGTTCCTTTTTAAATCATAATGATAACAGAAATCACCTGAATGGTCCTCATTAAAAGTTTACATACCCCTGAATGTTTGGCCTTGTTACAGACACACAAGGTGACACACACAGGTTAAAATGGCAATTAAATGTTAATTTCCCACCCCTGTGGCTTTATAGATTGCAATTAGTGTCTGTGTATAAACATCAATGAGTTTGTTAGTGCTCACGTGGATGCACTGAGCAGGCTAGATACTGAGCCATGGAGAGCATAAAAGAACTGTCAAAAGACCTGCATAACAAGGTAATGGAACTTTATAAAGATGGAAAAGGATATAAAAAAATATATCCAAAGCCTTGAAAATGTCAGTTAGTACGGCTCAATCACTGATTAAGAAATGGGAAATCCAGGGATTTCTTAATACCAAGCGAAAGGCAGGTAAACCAAGAAAGATTTCAGCCACAACTGCCAGAAGAATTGTTCGGGATACAAAGAACAACTCACAGGCAACCTCAGGAGAAATACACAACCACAAGTGCTATGTTTGGAGAGGGGTCAACAAGGCCTGTAGTGAAAAGAATACCACAGCTCACTGATGTTTTGGAAGGGGGGGTGGGGGGGGGGGGGGGGTGAGCTCTAAAGGCATGGGAAATCTTGTGAGAATTGATGGCAAGATGAATGCAGACTATTATCAGAAAATGCTTGCAGACAATTTGCATTCTTCTACACGAAGACTGATGGACTTTCCAGCATGACAATGACCCTAAGCACAAGGCCAAGTTAACCCTCCAGTGGTTACAGCAGAAAAAGGTGAAGGTTCTGGCGTGGCCATCACAGTCTCCTGACCTTAATATCTGTGGTGGAACATACTGCTCATTTTGTATATTGGATCTTTTATCCGTTCTGGAGTTATGGCATCCAAACACTCTACATTTGACTCCTGAATGAGAACCACCACGGTACCTCATTAGAACGTTCTCACCTAGTAACTTAAGTGCCAAACCGCAAGGGAAGTAATTAATGAATGCTTCCCTTGGGTGGCCGCCATTTCGTGTAACCAAGTGCAGGTGGTCAGCAAAAGAGTGGCAGCGGCACTTGGTCGTCGAAGTCCTGGAACTCTTTTCGGCTAGGAACTCGCACGAACCCCGGTAAAGGTTATACCGCTGCCCATTCGATTTCCCAACCAACTATGCAAACAACGTTTGGGAGATGGGAACTACCGACTGGGGGGAGCATTCACTCCTCAAAATCAAGAGAATCCCTTGCATGGTTTTCGCACAGAAACCCCCGAACAGCATTTTACCCCGGTGGCAATCCAATTCTACCAAACTGATCTGAGTGATACTTGGCCAGGTTGTACACTCAGATCAGAGCTATCTGGGAATATATACATTTGTGGGGTTCCTAGTTATGATGGGGGTACTTTTGGGATACTGTATATTTTGTATAGGTTTTTCTGTATCTGAGAGTTAATTGTTGTGCCATTCTGTTATAACCTAGAGTTGAATCCCTTAAGAAATAAAAGAAATGTGTTTTGCCTGCTCACTCATGTTTTAAAAATGACACATATATTACCAATTCTTCAAGGGTATGCAAACTTTTAAGCACAACAGTATATAATAAAAAAATACAAGATGTGCTTGCACTCAGTCAAATCTTAGGTACAGGTGTCTTGGTCATCCCCCCCCCCCCCCCCCCAAGGACCACAGTACTAAATATCTAAAATTACAACAATGATACCACACTCAAATGACTAATAGAAAAAATATATAATTTTACTACCATAACATTACCATATATCTAAACAAGCTTTTATTACTCAATATCCTAAGGATGAAGGTATATAGCCTATTATAAAGTGACAAGTGACAAAATACCAAGTGCATAAATTGTGAATAAAGTGCTGATGAATAATAAAATACTCTATCAACATTCCTGTATGTCTAATAAATAACTGTCAAAGACAAAGAACAAAAAAAATCTGAAAATCCAAAGTCCCATCACTCCTGTTGTAGTTCCCGCAAGACAGTATCCATGAATATATATAAAAAAATGCATCACAACAATTGAACCTTTAGATCATGACTGCGTGGTTCCTTTAGGTTGACGGATGACGTGAAGGCGTTGACGTCGTGAGGCGGGACCAAGAATGCCCGCGAGTGAGATGCAGAGAGCGTGAGCGGGACAAAAGTGATACGAGAGAGGGACGCTGATCGAACGATGTTTTGTTTAGTACGGTATGCTTTAATAACTTGCCGATCAGCTATGCAGCAAACCGGACAACAATAACAAGGTAGCTGTGAACGGAGGTGAAGGAGGGGAGGAGGAGTCCACAGGGAGACCGACCAGACTGATCAGAGCGACAGCGGCAAAAAAAAAAAAAAACGCGAAGGTAACCAGACCAGCAGGGACGAACTACAGAGAGAAGGTACAATGAGTGAAAGTGGCTAAAGAGGGGGGTTTGAAAGACTAAAGCTATCAAGCTACCAAGCTACCAAGGGCATTACCGAGGGTAATTACCAAGGGTAGCGTTAAGAAAAATAAGAAAAGGGAGAAAAAGATACAAACAATTATTTTTCGTTTTTTTGCCCTCACCAACATACTTTCTGTCAAGCTATCTATACAAACTATATTAAGCGATTTGAAGTGGGAATTTATTTCTATTAAACTACCAACCCTGAACAAAGCCTGAGGTATTCCAACTGCCATAGAGGACAAGTGGGCTATTAGAAATACCTAACAGAGTAAAAGAGTAAAGAGCAAAACACTGCTTCATATAAACTCTAAAAATTAAGTATCTGGTCGTGTTTTTTTTTTTTTTTTTTTGGTCAAAACCTGGTCAAATCCTGCTACACCTGCCATATTAACCCCCTCCACTAACATCCTCCGCTAACATCCTCCATATAAAGGCAAGGGCACCAAATATCTAGAACCTAAGGAAAAGGTCTAACAAAGAAAGACATGGCTACAAAAAAATCTCAAGAGAGGAAAAAAAAAAAAAAAAAAGAAAGGAAAGAGTTCCAGCCTGATAAAAGACTTTCGGGGTATTTTTCACCTTCACAACAAAAGCCTCAAATTAACCCAGAAGACTCTGAAGAGAATATGGAAACAAATTACAGTTTAAATAAAGAGGCTCAATTAAAAACACCTATGACAGAAGATATACTGACAAAAAACCTGGAGAAATTCCACAGAGCCATAGGTGAAGACATGACGGCTAATACGAGAGAATTAAAGCAGGAATTTAAAACGATTCAAGTCAAACTAGCTGAAATGGAGGAAAACTTCAAAAAATTAGAAAAAAAATACAACATAAGTCAAGAAACGATTTAAGAAAGGACTTACAAACAAAATAGGAGTACTTGAAACTAAAATCTGCGACCTGGAAGATAGATCCAGAAGAGCTAACATCAGAATAAGAAACATTCCAGAAGAGGTTTCCAACGAAAAACTTGAAGGATTTCTCCTGGAATTCTTTAAAAATTTGATACCAGATGGGGACATCCATGATTATCTGACAGACCGGTGCCATCGACTGCCTAAACCCTACAACGCTTCGGAGACTTTCGTAAGGGATGTAATGGTAAAATTTCATTCTTACAAAACAAAAGAATGAATAATGGCAGCTATGAGGAATAAGCAGACAATGGAGGAAAGGTTTAAGAATCTAACCATATTTCAAGATCTATCATTCTCAACTAGAACGTGGCGAAAAACCTTTAAAGATTTACTACCGACCCTGAGACAGAAAAATATCAATTATAGATGGGGCTTCCCTTCAACACTAAGGGTGTTCTGGAATTGAAAACTTTGACTCTAAAGAATCATTGAACAGTTGGATGGAACTAACAAAGATCAAACAATAATTGAACAACTTATTATTTTTTTTTTTTTTATTTAAAAGATTACTACTCATACAGTATGCTGTACCTATAGTTTAAAGATAAGGAGTATGGTTTACAAAACATAAGAGGGTGAAGAAGATAAAAGCACGTAAAATAGTATAAAGCACAAAAGCACTAGTAAATGGCCTTAACAGGGCTTAATGGTTAAAGATAAAACGTTAATGGAAGAAATAGATAATATGTAGTAGAAATAGAGTTTTTCTTTTTTTTTTTTTTTCTCTTCTCCCACTAAGAAATTTTTGGGTAAAAGGTGCACTATTCACAAAATCGATAAGAAGTTAAAGATATAAAAAGGCTTTTGGAAAGGGCCTGGCACATTATGTAGTACCCATAGAATAGGGACAAGGAGCATGGTTTACAAAACACATTGGTGTGAAGAAGATAAAAACAATTTAATTATTAGGAACCACAAAATCACCGGTAAATAGCCCTGAAGGGGCACAACTGTTAACAATAAAAAGACAAGAACGAAATAGAATTATGTAATAGAATTAGGCCTTGGGGTATTTTTTTTAATTTTCAATATATATATATATAATCTACTTTTTTTTTTTTTTTTTTTCTTCTCCTCTAAGAAATTTCTGGGTAAAAGGTGCACTATTCACAAAATCGATAAGAGATATAAACAGGCTTTTGGATATTTAAAGAAAAAGAAAAAAAGAGGGGAAAGGAGAGTAAGCAAAACTTAAGGTATAAGAGGTAGCAAAACGTAGGATAATATAGATATGATGTTGTATGATTAGACAGAAAACAGGTAAATTTATTTATTTATTTATTTTTTTCCTCCTCTTCTTCCTCCTCTCTCTGTAAGAAAATACGTTAACTCACTCAGGTATATAACTAATAACTGTATCTCTCACTTAAGGGCATTCTCTTTTTGTTCCCAGCCATGTGTCCGTGGTTGAGACACAACAACCGATAAGGTGAAAATTCCAAATTCACCTATCGAAAAAAATGGCTCCACCCTTTTTGACGAGTGAGAGGCCATTCTTTCCTATCTGGTGTACAACTAGAAAGGAAGGGTATGAATGTTTTAGTATTTGTTTTGTTTTGTTGTTAGTGTTGAACATGCCGTCGGGGATGATGGGAGACTTCTGCGGGGAATATGGTTAAAATGATATCAGTTAACACTCAGGGCCTGAACTCTCCTTCTAAAAAAGCATTAGTATATGATTTTTTGGTCAACCAAAAGATAGATGTTGGTTTTTTGCAAGATACGCACTGGAGACTGAGGGATAATGTAAAATGGGGGGGGGATAGATTTCCACACGTGTTCCAGGCTTCGCTTAGCGATAGTAAGAAAAGGGGGGTTGCTATAATAGTGGCAAATACAGTGAAATTCAAATTAATCTACCAGTACGTGGATAGGGAAGGTAGATTTTTAATTATTATTTGTAAACTAAACGAAATTAAATATACTCTAGTCAACATCTACCTGCCAAATGCTTTTCCTGTGGTTACACTGAGAAGGATTTTGGAACAGGCAGAAACGATCAAGACAGGAGTATATTTGATGGCAGGTGATTTCAACTGCGTGTTGGATCCGGTTTTAGACAAGAAACTTAGCCTCAATACTCAAGTGAACAGAGCAATAGTTAAAATGGCAAAAAATCTTAGAAATATAAAGAACGAGTTTGATTGTTTTGACCTATGGAGATCTTCATATCCAGAGAAACTGGAATACACTTTTTTCTCTAGAGTCCATTACTCATATTCGCGCATTGATATGGTTTGGGGGGATATAAACGCACTAGAAAACTTAGTGAAAAGTGATATCAGGAACAATACATGGTCGGACCATAGTATCAACATATGGATTATGAAAGATCAGTGGAACACTAAAAATAGTACGACATGGAGAATTAATGATCATATACTCCATAAGGAAAAAAACCAAGAGGCTCTTAGACTCCAGATAGAAAGATTTTTTATAGATAATCAACCCGACGAAACTTCACATCCTAACAACTGGTGTACCTTTAAAGCCACAATAAGAGGTAGTTTAATAAGTATAGAATCGTACCTTAAAAAGTCCAAAAGAGAAGAATTAGCTCCCCTATTAGATAAATTAGAGAAAAAATCTAAAGAGAACAAACAAACACCCTCAAGAGAGAACTCGGAGGCGATTGCTGAGATCAAAAATCAAATTAATCAAATCAAAATTGAGAAAAATATAAAGATAATGGGGATACTGAAGCTGAAAGAATACAGCACAGGTAATAGAGCAGATAAACTGTTAACTAAGAAGCTGAGAGGAAAAATCGCCTCCAATAAAATAACTAGAATAAAGAGGAACGAAGAGGAACACATCTCCCCCAAATCCATAGGCCAATGCTTTAACTCATATTACAGCGAACTATATTCTCTAGCAACTCAGGATAAGGAGATAGATAATTATTTAGATGGTATTAATACTCCAGTAATATTAGAGAATCAAAAAACAAGTCTTAATAACTTAATAACGGCACAAGAGGTGGAAGAGGTCATCAAAAAGCTGGACAACAATAAAACCCCAGGCCCAGATGGATTTTCAAATCTATTTTATAAAACTTTCGAAGATTTACTTATAAAACATCTAGCAGATTTATTTAATAACATTGTCGATAGGGGACAATTCCCAAAGGAAATGCTGAGGGAAAATATATTACCCATTCCGAAACAGAATAAAGACCCGGGAGAGGTGGAAAACTACAGGCCAATTTCCCTTATAAATACCGATGTGAAGATTTTTTCCGCAATAATAGCAAACAGAATAAAACCGACCTTAGTCAATATTATCGACCCTGACCAAATAGGATTTGTTCCGGGAAGAATTTCTTCAGATAATACAAAATGTATAACAGATATTATAGATCTAGCTAATAGAACAGAAACACCTATGACAATTCTAACTGTCGACGCAGAAAAAGCTTTTGACAGGGTCGACTGGGAATTCATGAGTAAATCCTTGCTGAAATTCGGCTACCAGGGTTGGATACATAGAGCCATAATGTCCCTGTATTCTGGTCCCTCGGCTAGGACAGTAGGCCCTAATATATGTGCTGACTGGTTTAATCTCCATAACGGGACAAGACAGGGATGCCCGCTCTCTCCAATCTTGTATATAATAACCATGGAGATTTTGGCGATAAATATAAGATCAAACAATCTAATAAGTGGAATCACCACGAAACAAAGAGAGCTGAAATTAAAACTATATGCAGATGATCTTATACTTACCCTAACTAAGCCAGTTACATCTATTACTGCTTTTATGAAAACTGTCAAGAGATTTAGCGAAGTTTCGAACTATAAATTAAATGAAAATAAATCTATAATTCTAGATATTAACCTAGATACAGCAAGCAGAAATCATATAAAGGACAACTATAATTTTAATTGGGTTAATACCAGCACTCCATATTTAGGTATATTGCTGACAAAGAAAGCCTCAGACCTAGTGCAGGTTAACTTTCTAAGTTGTCTTAGAAACATGATGAATGCACTGAATAAATGGAAAAAAATTGAAATTACATGGTGGGGAAGAATGAACCTTATAAAAGCCTACCTTTTACCCAAATGGGCATACATGTTTCGAATGATCCCCTTAAAAATCCCCAGACCATGGTTGGACATGATTCAAAATAAGATTAATAACTTAATCTGGAAGAATAAGAGGCCGCGAATTAACAAAACTCTATTGGCTCAAAAAATTAAAGATGGAGGCGTGGGCTTTCCAAGTATTATTGATATTTACCTAGCAAACAAATTTTTTCATATATACAGAACTCAATTGAATAGTGTAACAAGGGAAGGATGGTATATCTTAGAAAGTGAGAGCTGCCAAGTAAAGGAATTGAGCGCTATTCTTTGGTATAGGTATACAGACCCGAAACTACGGGCTATTAGGCAATCTAACTTGTGTATAGATTCAATATTAGAATTCTGGAAAGTAATAAAAAGAAAAGCTAATATGGAGAATAAAATTACAAACAAGCTTAAAGTGGAACTACTCCCATATTATATTAAAGATGTAAATATAAAAAGTTGGATCCAAAAAGGGATAACTCAAATAGATAATTTGTATAACAACGAAAAAATGAAAACCTTCTCACAATTAATGCAAGAATTTCAACTGTCAAATAAGGAACTATTTACATTTTTGAGAGTGAAAAACTATTTAACCCAAGACATTATAAGACACCCCCAAGAAGGAACCAAATTGATCTGCTCACTTTTAAACTATAAACAAATAGAGAAAGTTTCCTCCAAGGCAATGAATGCTATACTGAAATTAGAGGCTCCTCAGGTTATCATCGCAAAACAAAAGTGGGAGAAAGATTTAAACATAATAATAAACAAAGAACTGTGGTGTGCAATATTACCCCGCGCTTGTGAAACTATACACTGTCTGAATTTATTAGAAACTCTGTTTAAAGTTATTAACAGATGGTACCTCGTGCCCACAAGAATAGCTAGCATGTATAGTTCAAGCTCACCGATATGTTGGAGATGCAAAAGGGACTTGGGTACCTTCCTGCATATCTGGTGGGAATGTGAGATCGTAGGCAAGTTGTGGCAGGAATTATTTAATTATTTAGAGAACCTTTTATGCGTGTCCATTCCAAAGCTACCTGAGAATGCCTTACTCCACCTTAATATCGACTCACTAAAGCAAAAAGAAAAGGCAATCTATATTCACTTCATGATAGCGGCCAAATTAAGTATAGCACGCAACTGGAAGAGCTCTTCTCCAATTTTCTTGGACAGGGTGATTTCCCAAGTCAGGTTTCAACTTGGAATGGAAGGTCAGTTGGACAGGGTTCAAGGAAGAGATCCAAAGAAGGTATATAATGCCTTCTGGTTGGAGAAAATTAAAGGAGATGGTTAGGCGGAACTTGAGTGTACAAGTATGCATGAATTAACCTATTTCCGAGGGTTTTTCATGCATATAATATAAAAAAAATAAAAAATACCCACGAAAAATTAAAGTTAAGGAACTGGCTATCCCAGTAATCCCGTCGGCATGGGAAACGTTATGTGGTTCGCTGGGTATTATGCTGTAACTGTAAGAGGAGTTTTAGTGCACAGTAGGTTACTCCATAGGTTTAAACTAAAATTACTCCCTGAGATCGACTAAGTTATTACCAGGGTTAATCTCAGCGATTAATGTATTGTATTGTATTGTACTGTATTGTATTGTATTATATTTTTGTACAATAATGACACTTTTTTGAATGGATACAATCTATCTGTTTTGTTGATACGATGTGATAAAACAATAAAAAATTAAGGGAAAAAATAAAAAAAATAAAAAATGCATCACTTGTTGTTCTATTGCGTCATTCTACAGCAAAGTAATAAACAGTTTAACCAAAATTGATGCAAAAAGCCTCTTCAAAACAGGGAAAAATAAATACAAAAATAGATGCACAAAAATATGAAACAATATGAAAAATAAAATCACAAAAAATAAATAAAAGAAAAAGGAAAAAAAGAGAAAAAAAAGAGTCAGTTTGAGTAGGAAACTAACCTGCCAAGGCATTAGGTTCTCACCCATAATGAACTGTGATAGCTTGTAATCTTAATTCACAAATGTAGAAGTAGAGATGGATTCCCCACTGTTCAGGCTGCGTGTGGTCTGGACTCCGATACTTGAACGTGACAGATACATCCTGGGCTGCACGCTCGGGAAACGGTGTCCCTTCAAATGTATCAATGATTATTACACGTGCTGCCTCGCTGCAGCCCCCTTCCTTGGATACGCAGATTCGGCGCCCGCTGTTTCCAGTTCGGATAGCAACATGGTGTCGGGGGGTCGGTGGTGGCGCTGGTGGCGCACGGCATGGCGTACATGTGCTGATCGGGTCCATTGGGGTTTCACCTGAAAATGGGAGTTAAAGAGAAGATCTGGAAGGGGAAGTTTGTGGAGATATTCTCCCTCCTCCCTCTTGAGGATCTCCCCCCATCTGATAGGGAGTCCAAGGACTCTGAGAAGGATCAAGAAAAGGTATGTTTCCGTAAAATCCCCAAAATGTTTGGCAATTGGATTCGGGCCTTTTCTATCTTGACCAGTGCGATAGGGGAAAAAGTCCCAGTGAAATGCTCTGCCCTGTTTTGCTACTATGATTTAGTTTGGAACGCGTGCCGGGTGTATAAGGGTTTAAGCTGGTGGCACCATGACGAGCAGTTTTGGCAGTGGCTGGCGGTGCTCCCGTCCACAGGGTGGGATTAGATGGACATCGGCTGTGGTTGTCATTAATGATGCGTCCGGCTTTGCATCAAGGTGGTCTGTCGTCCTTTCTCAGGGGGAGGGGGAAGGGGATGGCACGAGGGGCTCATCCCCCGCGTCTGCCACTCCACAGCACCTTGGTTGCTGCTGGCAGTTTAACGACAGCCACTGCAAGTGGGGCGCCGGCTGTAAGTTTAAACACGAGTGCTCTGTGTGTGGAGGAGTTACTCCACAGCCAAATGCTTCAAGCGGGGTAGGTCGGGAGACAACTTGGGACCGAAAGGGGAAGATGCCATGGACATGATGCGCCAGTGGCAAAGCCATTATAAGAACCGGAAGGCGGCAGCAATCCTGCTTATGGGTTTCGGGGAAGGGTTTTGGATCCCCCATCAGGAGAGTGAGGCATCGGATTCCTGTCGTAATCTGTGTTCGGTGGGGGATCACCCGGGAGTGGTGAGGGACAAGCTGGAAAGGAAAGTGGTCTTCCTTTCCGGTCTCCGCCATTCTCGCAATTGCGTGTTTCTCCTATGGGAGTAGTGCCTAAGAAGAAACCGGGCAAGTTTCGTATTATTCACCATCTATCCTACCCCTCTAAGGGTTCACTGAATAGTGACATCATTGAGGCGGTGTGCTTAGTTCAGGTGGCGGATCCGGTGTTCGGGTGCTCTCATGCAGGGCCGGATTAACATAGGAGCTGATGGAGCTGCAACTCCAGGCCCAGGCCCATGGAATAGGCCCATTGATTTAAAAAAAAAAAAAAAACGAAAAAAAATTTTGTTTTCCTTATTTTTTTTTTTTCTTTTTACACACTACTCTTAGTGTTGTTCACCTGGCCGGTATTTATTTATTTGAGGCTGCCTGGCCAGTGCTGATATTGCAGTAATACCGGCAATACAAATGCCAGTATTTTTCTCAGTATAAACAGAGATTACTCTGCAATACCATTACCGACCATTAGTCACTGTGTGTGGAGAGAGGCAGTGATAGGAAGTTACAGCATATACCTGCATTGCTCTACTCACTGGTCCACTGGGGGAGCAGCTACACAGCACAAAGAGTCCAGACAGCAGCTTCCAGCCTGCAGAGACAGCCTACAGCTCAGAGAAGTGAGGGATGGGGTAAAGGCTGCAGGGAGACATGGGGACACTAAGACACTCGGGGACACTATAAGACATGGGGACACATGGAGACCTCTGGGGATGCTGAGACACTTGAGGACACTTGGAGACATGGGGACACAGACACACATAGGGACACTGAGGCAAGAACACACACACACATGGGGACACTGAAACACTAGGGGACATGGGGACACAGACACACATGGGTACACTGAGACATGGGTAAACAGACACACATGGGGACACTGAGACATGGGGACACTGAGACACTGGGAGACATGGGGACACAGACACTAGGAACACAATATCCCGAAGTGTCTCAGTGTCCCCATGTATCCCAGCCAGTGTCCCTGGTGTCTCAGTGTCCCTAGTTTCTATGTGTTCCCATGTCTCCCAGTGTCCCTAGTGTCTGTATGTCCATGTCTCCCAGTGTCCCTAGTGTCTCAGTGTCCCTAGTCTCCCAGTATCCCTAGTGTCTCAGTGTCTCCATGTCTCCCAGTGTCGGTGTACCCATGTCTCCCAGTGTCCCCATGTCTCCCAGTGTCCCTGGGAGACATGGGGACACAGATACATGGGGATACAGAGACATTGTGATGCATAGTCTCAGTGTCCCCATGTCTCACAGTGTCACCTCGTGACATGGGGACACTGGGAGACATGGGGACACATACACATGGGACACTGGGCGACATGGGGACACTGGGTGACATGGGGACACTGGGAGACAGGGAGACACTGGGAGCAATCCATCTATACAGCAGTATCAAACTAAGTAGTTTTTTGAAGATTTCACAGAATTTTCTCTGTCACTCCTTGTGATTTACATCATGTGATGTCATGCATACATAATTAGTTATGCAAATTAGTAAGGCCTGTAATTTTTTTCCAAGAAAGGATGCACATACTCTTGCTTAAGTATGGAAACTTAAGAGGGATGTAGAGGAACAAAACTTGTGTGGACTAACTGAAATGAAATTAGTTAAGGTAATGCCGACTTTGGTCTCTCTAACAGTGTGCCATGTTCCCTTTCTTCTACACTCACTACATACACCTTTTCTCTGTCTCAGACTGTATACCAGGAGCTTCTTCCTTCTAGTAAGAAGGTTAGGATAGAAGTGGACCAGCGAATACTAGGGGACAGTCCTTGGAAAGCATAGAGATAGCGCATCATTAGATGCATTTATGCCAAGCTCAGGAAGCTGTTGGCCAGCATGCATTATTGGCAGGCAGCCTGACATGCATTCATGCTAGACTAGACTTCCAATTCTTTGGTCAGACACGCCTCCTTTTTGGGCATGTTCGGCCCTTTCGGAAGTTCTGGTTACATGATCCGCGTCACTGGCCCACCCTTTTACACCGCCCATTGACTTACTGCTTCACTGGACACTGCTGTTAGGGAGTATGGATTTACTTGAAAGATGAAAGCATAATTTACAGAGAGATTAGCATATTTTAAGAGAATCTGAGTTTTTTTTTATAGCTGCATCCTATGAGTTTCCCTCTGGCAACATCTTCACCAGATACATAATGCTTGAGAGGTATGTCTGTTTTTGTGTTTTTGGTCAATAAGATTCTGTACTTAGGCCCCTCATAATTGTCAGCACCAGGCCCACTGTGCTCTTAATCCGGCCCTGCTCTCATGGCAAAGGCTAACATCAACCTCTGTTTGTATCTGGAACTTGTCAATTGTAGAATATGCTAACGTAGTGTACCTATAATCTTAATTTTAGTAATGACAGGAGGCGAATATTTGCATAAACTTTCTTTACTTTAAACTCCAGCAGCACAGATCAATCAAAACATTTAAACCAATCAGAAACAAGAGTCATTACTATATATAGCTCTGTGATGCCTTCCACTTCCTCTTTCTTTGAAGCAAACTAATATTCCAGTGAACAAGTCAAACAATCACAACTCAGATAACGATGTGGATCCCATGTAACTCCAGGAATCACTTGAATGGCAAGAATGCAAAGGATACATCCAATGTATAGTGCCAATATTCACTCTGAAAAAAACAGAAAAAACTGAAAGGTAGCGAAATTGCCATATTTTATCAATACTATTAGTTAGTGTAGCTCATGGGTCGTCAACCTGGTCCCTACCGTCCACTAGTGGGCGTTTCAGGATTCCAGGTGGGCGGTAGGGATTTCCTCATTTTGATAGGGCGGGCGCGAGCCGGCGCGAGCTCCTGGGTTCCGCCGTCACCATTTGCAGCCCCGGCCCGCGCAGTAAACCGCCGGGGCCACCTTCCAAGCTGTCCATTGTGTGGCCCATGCTGTCCGGGCCACCCGATAGATGTGGATTGTAAGGGGGCCCGGTCAGCGCTGGGCACTCTAACAGCGCGACCGGGCCCCCTGTGATGACATCACAGAGCTGGGAGAAAGTGACTGCACGTCACTCCTCCCAGCTAACACTGAGAGCCGCGCGGGAGGAAGACCAGGGAGTCAGAGTGGGAACTCTGACTCCCATCCACCTGAGCCACCACTGGACCCCAGGGAAAGTCACCCTCCTGCACCTTAAAGGTAGGAAACAGGAGGGTGACTTAAATATAATGTGTGTGTTTGTTTGTGTGTGTGTGTCTGTGTGTATGTATGTCTTGTGTTTGTGTCTTGTGTGTGTCTGTGTGTATGTGTCTTTGTATGTATGTGTGTGTGTGTCTGTCTGTATATATGTGTGTATGTATGTGTCTTATGTATGTGTCTTTGCATGTGTGAGTGTGTCTGTATGTATGTGTGCCTGTCTGTTTGTATGTATGTGTCTTGTGTGTCTGTATGTATGTGTCTTGTGTGTGTATGTGTGCCTGTCTGTGTGCCTTTGTGTGTGTGTCTGTATGTGTCTTTGTGTGTGTATCTTGTGTGTGTGTGCCTGTCTGTTTGTATGTATGTATCTTTGTATGTGTGTCTTGTGTGTGACTAGTATGTGTGTCTTGTGTGTGTGTGTGTGTGTGTATGTGTGTCTGTCTATTAAAGTGGACTATAATAAGTGGGCTACCTAGCTCAGCCTTCCTACTGGGCATTGCTATAAGGAAGGTTAACAAATAGAAAAAAGGGAAAAAAAAGGTGGGGAGGGGAATTGAGGAGGGAGAGGAGATGAGCTGACGCACAAATGAGAAATCATATTATGCGCAAACAGAGAAGTCGTCTGAATATCACCGAAAGAGACCTTCGTTTGTTCCTTACGAAAATCGAACCAGATATCAAATATTTAGTCTCGCAGCATCAACCTCAAGGATCTCATTAATCACTAGTAAAGGTAATTTCAATGTACTTTATTGTTTTCTCATTAAACTTTATAAAGTTATAAACATTATAAACCTGCATTAAGTAGAAATAAAAATATTAAATGTACGTACATTTATTTTTTTTAAAAACACCCTCCTTTCTAAAAAATATTCCGCACTTGCGCGAAAACTGGTGGGCGGTAAGGACATTTTTTCAACCAAAAAGATGCATTAGTGGGCGGTAGGTAGAAAAAAGTTGACTACCACTGGTGTAGCTTAACATAGTCATAACCGAGCCATAAATATATATACGAACAGCTATCAACCAGCAGGAAATATGCATAAGCAACAGTGGAAGATGTAAAAAACAAAAAACAGAGAAGACCATGAGAGGGAGTGGATGGGTGGGAAATATTCACCTCCTGTCATTACTAAAATTAAGATTATAGGTAGCATAATCTACAATTTTATCAAATAACGGAGGCTTCATATTTTGCTTAACTCTCTTTACTAAAACTCCACAGCAGTAAAGAAAGTGAAAAAACGTTTTAAACCAATCAAAATGCAAATAGGGAGTATATTATCCCAGTCAACAGGCTCCTCCCCCTCTTTCTTTACTGCTCCATCGCAGACAGGTCAGAGTTTTTGGCTCTTCCCTATTATAACCTATTGAATGTTTATGTTACTTATTTCCTTATACATATTTATACTCTATTTATACTTTATTTATACTTTATTACTTGTTTTTCCATTATCTAACTATACTATCTTTCTATACCTCCACTGGTTTTCTCTAACTACTATCCTCGATCCTAGGGACCACCAGGGTTACTCTCTCCCTTGTGGTTATTTATTTTCCCCCTTTCTGCCTATCTAGTTATTCTCCTTATATCCCTTTTTCTCCACCTTACCGCCGCTCGGCGGCTTCTTTTTCATGACGCGATTTTCACGGCTCTTTTTTCAGCCGCGGCCTTTTTTATCGCGGCGGCCATCTTTAATACTGCGTCTCGCGAGATTACGGCCGCCATTTCGGATCGCCGCAAATTGCCGCGAATCCTCCAGACATCAGATTAACGGATTCTACAAGCATACAGACGGTCTGCAAAGAGGTCAGTCAAATCTGTTTTAAAGGCACATCAGGTATTAACCTGTGCCTGACTGGGGTGCTGCCCTATACTGTGCTGCTAAGGAGGTCGCTTTGTGGCCACCTCTATAATACTGGGTGAGGCCCAGAACATACAAAATCCCAACAAGTGGTCTAATTGCCCTGCTAGGGCTAAAGTGGAATACAGTGCCTGTTACCAAGCCCTTTGGCACTATACACCCTGCTGGGGTGATTATATTTAAATCTCATTATTACCCTGCTGGGACACAATCCCCTGCAGACCACTACTCATACCCTGCTGGGGTATAATTTTATTACAACTCTGCTGGGGTTTATCTGGTTCAAAACCGACCAGTTAATATACCGTCTAGACCCTGCTGGGGTACTCGTTTTTTTATTAAACACCTACTATACCCACTGGGTATAATTATACAGCTACTAACCCTGCTGGGGTTCCTATTGTACTCTATATAACTATTAAAGGTTATTGCACCCTGCTGGGGTATTGCATAGAGACATTCATACAGTCTATATCGACTGAAATACAGCAGACTGACCTCTACCACGCCCTGTGCCAACAAACATACCCAAACATTATGGAGACCTCTCAAACCACAGATCTCCAAAATATGGTGAACGAGGCCGTTTCCTCCTCAATGGAGAAAGTCCTCTCCAAGATGATGGCCTCTGGTTCCGACAAGAGGAAACCATCTAAAGCCCACCCATCCCGCCATGACTCCGATTCTGATGCACCAGAATCTCGTAAAAGCCCTGAAACACTCACGGGCAAACGCCATTGGAAAGGCGAAAAGGACCACCCATATAAAGGCAAAAACCCCGCTAAACGCTCTAAACCCATTTCTGCCACCATCACGAATCCACAACACGACTACTCTTCGGACGAAGAAGAGTCTCAAACTAAACCCATGGCCATTTTAGATGAGTGGCAAGCGGATGACTCAGACTCCAATGAAGATGTTTGGGGCTCAGACTCCGGATCCCAATCATTTTTTCCACAACACACATTCATGGGAGAACCCCAAGACCAAGATAACGTGGAAACCCCGCAAGAGGATGAAGACACCATCCTTGACCCACTGGGACAAAAACTTTTTGACCCAAGAAAAATTAGACACCCTCGCTCAAGCGATTGGACACCACCCGACCACCTAGCGAGGTTTATGCACCTCTGGCTACGTAAGTCCATGGACAAGACGGTCCGCAACCGTTTGAGGTCAGAATGCCCACGGCCCTTTCTACCCGACCACGTTGCGGACACGCCAGAATTCGATCAAGTGATGACCACTTTTATGTCACAAGGTGGCCGTGACCCACACAAAGGTGTGGAAAAAGGGTTTAGAGGGGTACAAGATAAACTTCTGGACTCGGTGGGACCACTATCCAGAATTATGTACTTGGCTGACGATGCCCTAGCCAAAGCCGATCAATTTGACCCTACTATGGTGCGTGAATGGGCACATGACGTGCGGGAATGGGCTCAAAGGTGCTTTTGTTTTGTGGGTAATGCCAATGTCGCCTTATCATCTGAGCGACGCAAAGCAGCACTTCTCCGCATTGACGGGAAATTGGTGGAGTTGGGCACCAAGGAATTAGGTTCTATGGCACAGGGCAAGCTCTTCGGAGAACCCTTTCTTAAAGAATTAAGCAGACATGTTAACGTCTACACATCCCTGAACAAGGCTCAGTCATCAATGAGAAGAGTGTTTGGACAAAACCCCTCTAGGGTTCTGGCCCTCAGGCCCCCAAGCTACGAGACCACAGCCTTTTTACCCTATCCCACCTTTTCTCATTAGGTCGGTCTTACAGATCACTTAATGTAATTCGCTCAGCTATTTCAGCGGCCCATGTCCCCATACAAGGGATCCCGGTTGGTAAGGAACCACTCGTATACCGACTCCTGAAAGGCATTCGATTACAACGCCCCCAGGGCCCAAATATTCTCAATTCTGGGACGTCGACGTAATCCTCCGATTCCTGAGAGACTGGCCAACTAACGACAGACTCTCCCTCCGTCAATTATCAGCAAAACTCACAGTCTTGCTCTGCCTGGTCTCCTTCCGCAGAGTGTAAGACATTCGAGTACTGGACATAGACGCTTTCTCTATCTCTCCAGAAGGAGTTACATTCCGGATATCTCGCCTCACTAAGACGGACTCCACATCTGTGTTTTATCCTTTCTTCCCCACAGAACCACAACTCTGCGTCGTCTCCACACTACAACAGTACGTGGAAACCACCCTACCTCTCCGGTCTACACCATCAGGTCAACTCCTAGTATCATACGTCAGACCACATGTCCCCATCACTTCCACCACCCTGGCAAGATGGGTTCGCTGGTTACTATCGCTAGCCGGTGTGGACACTACATTCGGAGCCCACTCAGTACGCGGAGCAGCAGCATCCTCAGCCTTCATGGCGGGTGCTTCCTTAACGGATATCCTACGCTCCGCAGATTGGTCTAGGGAATCTACATTCCGCACCTTCTATTTCCGTCCGAATTCCGGTGCAGCCATGTCTCTGATTCTACAGCGTTAAAAATGCAAAATATGAAGCCTCCTGTCATGTGATAAAATTGAAGATTATGCTAGCGCTAGTGTACTTATAATCTTAAAGGGACACTATAGTCACCTGAACAACTTCAGCTTAATGAGGTTGTTCAGGTGAGTGCTACAGCTACCCGGAGCCTTTTTCTTGTAAGCACTGTATTTTCTGAGAAAATGCAGTGTTTACATTGGAAGCTTGGAACACCTCTTGTTGCAGTCAATCAGACGGCCACCAGAGGGACTTCCGAGTTCAGAGGCCCTAAAAAGGCCTCTCATCTGATGCATTCTGGGTGAATACTTCAGACGGGCTATCAGCACACAAAGCACTGTGAACGCGCTTTGTGTGCTGATAGCCTGTCAGCACTGCTGTGGGCGTGGCTTCAGCTGACAGCTGAAGCCCGAACCCACAGGGATGCTGTCTGTCCACAATTGTGGTTGAAGGGGGGGGGGAGACCTACTCTCCTTCCCCCCGGCCCCCACCCCTGTGCGGCGGGTGGGGGCCCTAAAATGATCAATAAGGGGGGGACCTACTGCCCCCCCCGGCCCCCACCCCTGAGCGGCGGGTGGGGGCCCTAAAATTATCGATAAGGGGGGGACCTACTGACCCCCCCCCGGCCCCCACCACTGTGCGGCGGGTGGGGGCGCTAAAATTATCAATAGGGGGGGACCTACTGCCTTGGATGGCTTGAAATCCGCGTGGGGGCCCTAAAATTATCAATAGGGGGGACCTATTGTCCCCCCGGCCCACACCCCTGAGCGGCGGGTGGGGGCTCTAAAATTATCAATAAGGGGGGGACCTACTGTCCCCCCCTGGCCCCCACCCCTGAGCGGCGGGTGGGGGCCCTAAAATTATCAATAAGGGGGGGACCTACTGTCCACCCCGGCCCCCACCCCTGAGCGGCGGGTGGGGGCCCTAAAATTATCAATAAGGGGGGGACCTATTGTCCCCCCGGCCCCCACCCCTGAGTGGCGTGTGGGGGCTCTAAAATTATCAATAAGGGGGGGACCTACTGTCCCCCCCGGCCCCCACCCCTGAGCGGCGGGTGGGGGCCCTAAAATTATCAATAAGGGGGGGGACCTACTGTCCCCCCCGGCCCCCACCCCTGAGCGGTGGGTGGGGGCCCTAAAATTGTCAATAAGGGGGGGACCTATTGTCCCCCCCGGCCCCCACCCCTGTGCGGTGGGTGGGGGCCCTAAAATTATCAATAAGGGGGGGGACCTATTGTCCCCCCCGGCCCCCACCCTTGAGCGGTGGGTGGGGGCCCTAAATACAAAGGGGGGGACCCTAGTTAACCCTCCCCCCCAAAAGAAAAATTATCTCCCTACCTACCCACCTCACCCTAAAAATAATGAGGGGGGACCATTAACTAAAAACCTGTAAAAAAAAAAAAATTAGATAAAAACAACTTACCATTCGATGTTTTCTTTCTTCTAAAATCTTCTTTCTTCAGCCCCAAAAAAGGGCAAATAAAAAGCCATAATAACCAACGCAATTAAAAAAAAAAAAAAAACGAGCGCAAAAAAAACAATCCATGTTCACCCATGGAGGGCTTCGCGCAGACTGAGCTCCGCAGGGCGGGGGAAGGCTTATAAAGCCTTGCCCCGCCCTGCAATTAGGCTAAGAACACTCTGATTGGTGGGTTTAAGCCAATCAGAGTGCTCTTTGTCAAATAACACAGAGCACTGTGATTGGATGGATTTCAAGCCATCCAATCACAGTGCTCTGTGTCATTTTACAAGCGTGGGAAAATTCCAAAGAACTTTCCCACGCTTGTAAAATGACACAGAGAACTGTGATTGGATGGATTTCAAGCCATCCAATCACAGTGCTCTGTGTCATTTTACAAGCGTGGGAAAAATCCAAAGAACTTTCCCACGCTTGTAAAATGACACAGAGCACTGTGATTGGATGGCTTGAAGTCCATCCAATCACAGTGCTCTGTGTCATTTTACAAGCGTGGGAAAATTCCAAAGAACTTTCCCACGCTTGTAAAATGACAAAGAGCACTCTGATTGGCTTAAACCCACCAATCAGAGTGTTCTTAGCCTAATTGCAGGGCGGGGCAAGGCTTTATAAGCCTTCCCCCGCCCTGCGGAGCTCAGTCTGCGCGGAGCCCTCCATGGGTGAACATGGATTGTTTTTTTTGCGCTCGTTTTTTTTTTTTTTTTTTATTGCGTCGGTTATTATGGCTTTTTATTTGGCCTTTTTTGGGGCTGAAGAAAGAAGATTTTAGAAGAAAGAAAACATTGAATGGTAAGTTGTTTTTAAATCATTTTTTTTTTTTTACAGGTTTTTAGTTAATGGTCCCCCCCTCATTATTTTTAGGGTGAGGGGGGTAGGTAGGGAGATATTTTTTTTGGGGGGGGAAGGGTTAACTAGGGTCCCCCCCCTTTTGTATTTAGGGCCCCCACCCACCGCTCAGGGGTGGGGGCCGGGGGGGACAATAGGTCCCCCCCTTATTGATAATTTTAGGGCCCCCACCCGCCGCACAGGGGTGGGGGCCGGGGGGGGGACAGTAGGTCCCCCCCTTATTTTTAATTTTAGGGCTTAGGGGTGGGGGCCGGGGGGGACAGTAGGCCCCCCCCTTATTGATAATTTTAGGGCCCCCATCGGCCGCTCAGGGGTGGGGGCCGGGGGGGGACAGTAGGTCCCCCCCTTATTGATAATTTTACGGCCCCAACCCACCGCTCAGGGGTGGGGGCCGGGGGGGGGGACAGTAGGTCCCCCCCTTATTGATAATTTTACGGCCCCAACCCACCGCTCAGGGGTGGGGGCCGGGGGGGATAGTAGGCCCCCCCTATTGATAATTTTAGGGCCCCCACCCGCCGCTAAGGGTGGGGGCCGGGGGGGACAGTAGGTCCCCCCCTTATTGATAATTTTAGGGCCCCCACCCACCGCTCAGGGGTGGGGGCCGGGGGGGGGACAGTAGGTCCCCCCTTATTGATAATTTTAGGGCCCCCACCCGCCACTCAGGGGTGGGGGCCGGGGGGGGACAATAGGTCCCCCCCTTATGGATAATTTTAGGGCCCCCACCCGCCGCTCAGGGGTGGGGGCCGGGGGGGGACAGTAGGTTCCCCCCCCTTATTGATAAGTTTAGAAAGCGAGCTGAGCTGTCAGTCAGACAGCTCAGCTCGCGAACGCGCATTCCGCGCACATGCGCGGTAAAGCGCTGAGGTTCTTCATAGGGCGGCTGTCAATGCCGCTCTATGAAGAACGTGATTGGTGCAGCGCGAAGCCGCGCATGCGCACCACATCGCGATGACACTTCTCTGTGAGAAGCGTCCTATTGGGCCCCGCAATTTCGTCATTTTGACGAAAAAGGGGGCGCGGCATGGCTGGGAGCTCGGCGCTGGAACGGAGGTAAGTTTTTAATATAAAACCACCTCAAAAATTATTTTAAATAAATGAAAGTACATATAAAAGCAAGAAGGAAGGCTGGGGACCTGTCTTTCTTGCTTTTATATGGTGACTATAGAGTCCCTTTAATTTTAATAATGACAGGAGGCGAGTATTTTCCCACCCGGGGAGGAGGGGAACTACTCAATTTCATACTCTAATCATACTTATCTACATTTCTTCATTCTTCTGTTTCTTCATAACTCCTTGACTCATATGTTGACATAAGGTATTCACTGTTGTCATTAGCATATTTAACTACTAGTAGTCTATACACTGAAATTACAAATTATATTATTGCAATGTAATCCGATGGATCACTGTCATGACTACAAACAGTTTCAAGACCGGTGCCTAACCTTTCTCATATTCTCTTTTCAGTTTAAGTGTGAAAGAATTTGGAACATCTACGGCATGACCATAGCATTATTGTTCATCATATGAAGACCAAGCATCGGACGTTCTCCGGTTGGTGTCTGTTTTCCTTCTCAACCAAGAAGTTCATCATTCCCGTTGGATTCCATTACTGATGTTCGTTACAGACTTATCGCTACTTTTCTTCCCTGTTCCGATGTTCGCTTCCGAAAGAGGGGGAGGAGCCTGTTGACTGGGATAATAAACTCCCTATTTGCATTTTGATTGGTTTAAAACGTTTTTTCACTTTCTTTACTGCTGTGGAGTTTTAGTAAAGAGAGTTAAGCAAAATACTCGCCTCTTGTCATTATTAAAATTAAGATTATAAGTACACTAGCGCTAGCATAATCTTCAATTTTACCACATGTCTGGAGGCATCATATTTGCATTTTTAACGCTATGAAAGAAGAGCGAAAGAAGCATGAGAAGCAGGGTGGAAATAGAAGATTAGAAATGTATCCCCGCAAGACCAGTCAGCCGAACGCATAATGTCCGCCAGAGAAGCATCGAAAAAGCATGCATAGCCACCCCGCATATGGAGTGCACTCCAAACGTCGATTCGAAAAAAAAGGATAAAAAAACGAATACAAATTTGTTTTCGTGCAACGTAAAACCGAAAAGGTGATACCCTGTGGAGAGAAGGATAAGCTGTCCATGTTGAAGGCCCTTACATCTGATATCCTACGGAAGGAGATCAGACTTAGTAGCAAAGTGAGCTTTGCCGACAGTTGTCGCAGAGACAACATAGAGTTGTCTGGCCAATTTCTAATGAAATTCAAGACCAAGTCGAGGTCCCAGAGTCGTGAATACTTTGGACCAGGGGGTTGAGACAAGCGCATACCTCTCATGAGACGGCAAACCGGACATCCTTGCATAGGAATGTGGGCTGTCGATATGGCCGACCGTGTAACATTAACCAAGCGGTAAGCCCGACCTGATCAAAAAATAGCCGAGAGGAAATTCAATAAAACAGTGGCCATACAGGGATCTGAATCCTTCTCCAGACACCAGTTAGACCATTCATACCAGGCTGCCAGGTAGCATCGTCTAGTGCCTGGAGCCAACGAATCCCAGAGGAGGTCCTTAGTTGCCTGTGATAGTCCAGTGACATCCCAAGATCCCCTGAAATCGTCCAGGCCATGAGATGGAGCCGGTCTTGAAAAATGTGTGGGTGAGTCTCCCCTTGCGGGTTGGATAATAGGAGTGGGGAGTCCGGTAGTCACAGCAGGTGGTCGCACAAGAGTCCCAGTAGGTCCGGTAACCATGCCTGGCTAGGCCAGAAGGATGTGATCAGCAGCAGGGACATCTGGTATTTCCGAATCTTGTGTAGGACCCTCGCCAGCATGGAGAAAGGGGGAAATGCATAGGCTCTCTGAGTCAGCCACATCTGGAGAAATGTGTCCACTGCCTTGCATTCTGGGTCCGAGAGCCAGCTGAAGAATCTGTGGAGTTGATGGTTCGTCCGAGAAGCAAAGAGGTCCATCCATTGGGGACCCCTGTGCTAAGCTAAGGTCTTGAAGACCTCCCCATCCAGTCGCCAGTCGCTGTTGTCCCTCCAGTGGCATGAGTACCAATTCGCTCTGAGGTTGGAGGTCCCTAGGAGGTATTCCGCTCTGAGCGTGATGTTCCTGGTTGCCACTGAGAGTGCCTAAGATCAAGCTCCGCTGAAATATTGTCCATGCACAGCAGTATACAACAGTTCGACATTTTTTTGGTTAGGCTGGGGATGGAGAAGGAGCCTGCTATCAGTTCCAAACAGTTGATGTGCATCTCTGACTCCTTGTGAAACCATGGGCCCCCCGTGGAAGAATCTGGCAGTGCGCTCCCCAGCCCCAAAGACTTGAGTCTGATTCTACCACGAAATCTGGAGATGGACCAAATATGGCTTTCCCATTCCAGGCCTGCGTATGGAGGAGCCACCAAAGGAGTTCCGTGCGTACCTCTGCGTTGATCAGTATCAGTTGATTGTATGAGTAACCTGCCCGCAAAAAGCGAGCCTTGAGCCGTTGCATGGCCCTGTAGTGGAGTGGGTCTGGATATATTGCCTGTATGGAAGTGGACAGTAGGCCCACTCGTGCCAGGAGTCGTAGAGGGATGATTTCTAGTCATAGGACTTTCCGAATTTCCTTCCGGATGAACGCAATCTTCAGCAAGGGGAGGCGTAGGAGACATGTTTGCAAGCCTGTCGTAGCGATGTCTGGGCCTTGTTGATTGTCATTAAGAGAGACACGTGTTTCTTTAATTCTCCGATGCCAAAAAAGAGGCTGTTGGCCGAAGCCCCCAGTTCTTTGGTGGCCATGTACATGAACTTTGCATCCATTCGCACTAACGCTGCCCTACGTCTCTCCATGCAGATTGCCGCATTGGTGTTGCCGAGGAGGCACATGCATTATTGTGCCCCTTCACGCACGGCTGAGGGTCCAGTAGTGAGCCTTGAGTCAATGTCAAGTCAGCAAAGAATAGGATCTTTGCCAAAGGTTCCAGTATGTTGAGTAGCTTGTCTTGCATGGCTGTCAGGCCTCTTTCGGCTCCTTTTCTGAGGTCTCGTCCCATCCAGGACATGAACACGACCACAGTTTGGTCGAATTCTGGTGTCACTGCCATCTTATCAGGATCGGGCGTGAGCATTCCGCCCGTAGTCTCGCCCTGACCTCTTTGTCTAGAGGCTAACGTATCCACTAATTCACGAAGCGTGCTAGGTGGTTGTGACGGTCTGAATAAGTGTTACCGTCTGTCATTCCCTTATTCCAATAAAATAATATTGCCAGTAATCCACAGGTTAAATTATCACTGGTGTCGCATAATAATCCAGGGGTCAAGTCCTGGGGAAAAAAGTGTGGGAACTCCCCCCCCCCAAAAAAAAAACCCCACTCGTATGCATATATAAACGCGTGCACACACGTACACTCACAGACACACACATGCACTCAGACACTCACAGACACACATACTCAGACACTCACACAGTGGTGTATTTTAATTTTGTGCTGCCCTAGGCATGACTATACCTGAGCACCCCCTAATCTAAATTTACCACCCCTTCCTGTCAAGGGCGCACCGCTTCCTGATTAGGAACCCACCCCTTCCTCTTTAGACTCCACCTTTTCCTGCTCCTTTTAAAGAAATACTATAGTGCCAGGAAAACAAAGCTGTTTTCCTGGCACTATAATTCCCTATAGTGCCCCCCCTCCCCCACTCGACACTGATGGGGTTAAAATCCTATGGGTATTTAGCAGATGCTGGATGTCCTCATGCACAGGTTGAGGACGTCCAGCATCAGTTAGGCGACTTTTGGTCACCTAACCACCCGAAAGTCCCTCTAGTTGCTGTCTGGTAGACAGCCACTAGAGGTGGAATTACCCCTCAAGGTAATTATTGCAGTTTCTGAGAAACTGCAATAATTACACTTGCAGGTTTAAGGGGACTGGGACACTGCACCCAGACCATTTCAATGAGCTGAAGTTGTCTGGGTGCCTATAGTGTCCCTCTAAGCACACTCTCTGACAGACACCCACACTGGCACATACACAATGACAGTAACACACACACTCAGTGACAAACACACAGACGTCCCTGATTTGACACACGCACAAACATTCACTGACACACACTCATTCATTGACAGAGAGACACACACAAACACACTGACAGACACACACTAATAGTCACACACACACTAAATGACAAACAGACTCTCACCGATTTGACAGACACTTACAAACATACACTAACAGAAGCACATACACTCATACGCACACACACGTGCATACACTAACAGAAGCACATACACGCAAACATGCATACAGTAACAGAAGCACATACACTCATACACACACACGTACATATGCTAACACACGTAAATACACTCATACACACACACTCTGACACAAACACACACATACACTAACAGACATAAACTAACATACACACACACATAGACTAACAGACATACACACACACATACATACACTAACATACATACACACATAAACTAACAGACATACACACACATACATAGACTGACATACACACACACACATACATACACTAACAGACATACACACATACACTAACAGACATACACACACATACATACACATACACTAACAGACACACACATACATAGACTAACAGGCATACACTAACAGACATACATATACAAATTATTAAAATTAACATTGCCCACCCACCCAGCCTCCCTACCTTTTAGGAAAGCTGGCATGGATGGGTCCCTGGGGTCCAGTGGCTGCAGTGAGGCGGGCTGCTCTCTCCCTGTCATGGGGGGGGGGGCACCTGATTCCCCCCCCCGGCGGGCGGCTCTCTCCCTGTCACACGCGGCGAGGGAGCTGTGTCCTCTCTGCTCCCTCTCGCCGCGTGGGTCGTCTTCTGATGCAGGGAGCCGGAATATGACGTCATATTCCGGCTCCCTGCATCAGAAAACGGCGCGCGGCGAGAGGGAGCAGAGAGGACACAGCTCCCTCGCCGCGTGTGACAGGGAGAGAGCCGCCCGCCGGGGGCAATCAGGTGCCCCCCCCCCATGACAGGGGGAACACAGGGCATTTGGGGGCGGCATTTTTTGCCGCCCCCTGAGTGCCTGCAGGGGGAACGGCGTTCCTCCTGTGAAAAAAGTGCAGGAACGCCGTTCCCACGCGTTCCTGCAGGACTCGAGCCCTGTAATAATCCACACATGAGCCAAAGCTTAATGCTGGAACAAGACTTGTTTAATGGCAAGAAAAGGCATTCAATTTATACAGCATCAAACTCCTCCTCTGAGCCAGCGAGATAATTGAGTTTTGGAAACATACTAAACTCAATTATCTGCTGGCCAGAAAAAGTTTACAATTTTTTTCAGAAATACCATATAAATGCTTTATGGGAGCAACATACTAAAAATTCAGACAAATCCGTTCGGTGGCTTTCGAATGGCACCGTGTGGAAGCTTGACCGGTCTGCCACGAGGTTGAATCCGAAAAGGAGTTCCATAGAATTGGTAGCAAGAACCGGTCTCCGTTCGCGTGAATTCATACGAAAACCGCCATAGATGGAGTAAAGCTGATTCATGCAGAATGCTCCTGCTGTTCGTCTGATTCAAACTCCCGAACGCTGTTTGTTTTCATGTACTGGGAATTCGTACGTAGGGGACTTCCATATAGACCGGGTTTCGTGCGAGTGCCATGCCCAAAACAGTTCCAGGCACTCGACAACCAAGTCCCGCTGGCCGCGTTCGGGAGACAAGATGGCCGCCGTCCATTGTTCTTACCACGTGCATTCGTTTGCACGAAATGGCGGCCTCCTAGGAGCATTCAATTAGCCTGTGGTTTTCGTATGGTTACACAGTGTTCCACGTTCTGATTAGTACCCAGGGTGGACTCCGTTCGGTAAAACAAATGATTTACCGAACAACTAAAAATAAAACGAATAACCAAGAGAATTAAGTAGCAGGGAGTGGAAATAACCGAACGGTTACTGGGAAATCCTTCACAGTGGTTATGTAGGGACCAGTCCGAGGACCTTGGGTGTCTAATGGTGCGAGGGTCGAACAAAAGACAACTGTGGGTGTCCAGAAATAGGCAGTCTGCCTCTTGGGAGGAGAGGTCATGTGAAAACCCCTGTGGAGAGGGGACACCTGTGGAAGACCCAGCCACATATTTGGAGTCATGTGGGGGGCAGGTCGTTCCAGCCGTCCCCGTCTTCAGATGCGAAGTCATCCACTTTCCACTCATCTAGGATATCTAGAGCATGAGGGTAGTCATCATCCTCCCCGGGGAAGAGTACTAGGGGAGGGGGTTCAGGCCTTGCCACCCATTTTGTGCGTTTTGCTGGTTCCTTCCCTTTAGGTCTGGCCGAGGTCGGTGCGCCTGTCCTGTGGCATTTAGGTATGGGAGGTGCGTCCTTAATGGACCTCTCAGAACCCTCTGCAACCTCTCACTGCATTGGGGATGTGCCGGAGGGTATAGTGAATACCTCCGGAGGAGGTTGGGTTAACATTTTAGATAGGGCTTTCTCCACCGATGCTGCCACTGCAGCGTTACTCATGGACTGGAAGTCCTGGGTCTGTGGTGGTGTGTCACTCATCCTGGTGTCCTGTGGAGGAGAGGACATAGATTAGCATCCTTGCAGACAGACTAGTCTGATGGGATTCCCCTGCTAGTACAATCGGGGTATGCCCAGAGGCGTTGCACCAGCTACTAACTACAGGTGAGAGTGACCCAATTATAGTGTGAGAGTTCCTCTCTCAGTGCTGGTCACAATGAGCGGCTAATATGTCAGGGAATGAGACCCTGAATTGGTGGGAGGTGTTAGAAGCCTCCAGTAGTGCAGGGGTTAACCCTGTGTGTCCCCTGTGGGGAGGTACCAGATAAACAGATTATTTTGTACACAGCAATAGTGGGGTTCCCAATAAGGGTTGTGGTACCTGATAATGCACTGGTCCCTTAGTGAGAAATACTCACCCGGATAGTACTGCAGAGTTCATCCCTGCATCTGACATTGTTAAAAGCAGACAGTAAAAGCAGTTGAAGAATCCATGTAAAGTCCACAGTTGTGTTTACAGGTGGGATAGGCTAAAACAGTGGCAATCACGTCCTTGCTTGTTAGTAGGATAGGTGAATTCCTGGCAGTGCATTAAGGGTACCTAAAGGCAGTTGCAGGGTACACAGGTCGGTCAGGTGAGTAAAAAATGCTGTCCGACCGCCTGAAATGAGATGGGTAAAAAAGGCTGCCGTGAGTATCGCGGGCCCTGTGATCCAAAATGGCCGCCGCACTCGAGGACAATACCACCAGTATCCCAGTTACCCCGTCACCCAGCCTCCCCCCCGCCACACGGTATAAAGCCTATCAAGGAAAACGGAGCCGGCAAAACAACACACCCGCGAGCGGGAGAGTAGGCCGCGAGCGGAGTACCTGGCTACCCAAGGAGACAGGCTGGGCAGAGGAGGTAGAGGCAGGGCTCATGAGCAGAGATTGGGGGAAAAGCAATGAACAATCTAGGTTTGAAACAGAAACAGTGAGACAGATAACAGTCTAATTCAGTATAGGCAATAGAAATTATGAAGTAATACTCTGATATTTACTCTGGGAGGAGCAAAGAAAGAGGAAGTGGAAGGCATCACAGAGATATATAGTAATGACTCTTGTTTCTGAATGGTTTAAAGGTTTTGATTGATCTGTGCTGCTGGAGTAAAGTAAAGTAAAGGAAAGAAAAACGTTACCTGCGCTTTCTCCTTAATCCCTATGTATATTTAGACAAATGGAGGTCATTTAGTTGCTCCAATGGCCATTGGAGGGAATGCCCGCCTGCCAACGTCAAGGCAGATCCCCCTAAGCGGGTCCTAACACTGACCCTTCAGCCTGCTTCCTTGAGCTTCTGGCAAAGATATCTCTAATGAGACAGAAAGGGGTATTTTTTAAATACACCCCTATACTTATTAACCCTTAATAGGGAACACATGGGATGGGTAGCAGCATTGTAACCAGGCTGTGTGATGCAAAGCAAATACAAATACAAAAAGAGAAGTCCTGCGCTTAAGCAGCAAGGACTACAACACACATCAACCCCAATATATAGTAAAAACCAAAGAAAAGAAAAACGTTACCTGCGCTTTCTCCTTAATCCCTATGTATATTTAGACAAATGGAGGTCATTTAGTTGCTCCAATGGCCATTGGAGAGAATGCCCGCCTGCCAACGTCAAGGCAGACCCCCCTAAGCGGGTCCTAACACTGACCCTTCAGCCTGCTTCCTTGAGCTTCTGGCAAAGATATCTCTAATGAGACAGAAAGGGGTATTTTTTAAATACACCCCTATACTTATTAACCCTTAATAGGGAACACATGGGATGGGTAGCAGCATTGTAACCAGGCTGTGTGATGCAAAGTAAATACAAATACAAAAAGAGAAGTCCTGCGCTTAAGCAGCAAGGACTACAACACACATCAGCCCCAATATATAGTAAAAACCAAACAAAAGAAAAACGTTACCTGTGCTTTCTCCTTAATCTCTATGTATATTTAGACAAATGGAGGTCATTTAGTTGCTCCAATGGCCATGACGTTGGCAGGCGGGCATTCCCTCCAATGGCCATTGGAGCAACTAAATGACCTCCATTTGTCTAAATATACATAGGGATTAAGGAGAAAGCGCAGGTAACGTTTTTCTTTTCTTTGGTTTTTACTATATATTGGGGCTGATGTGTGTTGTAGTCCTTGCTGCTTAAGCGCAGGACTTCTCTTTTTGTATTTGTATTTACTTTGCATCACACAGCCTGGTTACAATGCTGCTACCCATCCCATGTGTTCCCTATTAAGGGTTAATAAGTATAGGGGTGTATTTAAAAAATACCCCTTTCTGTCTCATTAGAGATATCTTTGCCAGAAGCTCAAGGAAGCAGGCTGAAGGGTCAGTGTTAGGACCCGCTTAGGGGGGTCTGCCTTGACGTTGGCAGGCGGGCATTCCCTCCAATGGCCATTGGAGCAACTAAATGACCTCCATTTGTCTAAATAAATATATAGGGATTAAGGAGAAAGCGCAGGTAACGTTTTTCTTTTCTTTGGTTTTTACTATATATTGGGGCTGATGTGTGTTGTAGTCCTTGCTGCTTAAGCGCAGGACTTCTCTTTTTGTATTTGTATTTACTTTGCATCACACAGCCTGGTTACAATGCTGCTACCCATCCCATGTGTTCCCTATTAAGGGTTAATAAGTATAGGGGTGTATTTAAAAAATACCCCTTTCTGTCTCATTAGAGATATCTTTGCCAGAAGCTCAAGGAAGCAGGCTGAAGGGTCAGTGTTAGGACCCGCTTAGGGGGGTCTGCCTTGACGTTGGCAGGCGGGCATTCCCTCCAATGGCCATTGGAGCAACTAAATGACCTCCATTTGTCTAAATATACATAGGGATTAAGGAGAAAGCGCAGGTAACGTTTTTCTTTTCTTTGGTTTTTACTATATATTGGGGTTGATGTGTGTTGTAGTCCTTGCTGCTTAAGCGCAGGACTTCTCTTTTTGTATTTGTATTTACTTTGCATCACACAGCCTGGTTACAATGCTGCTACCCATCCCATGTGTTCCCTATTAAGGGTTAATAAGTATAGGGGTGTATTTAAAAAATACCCCTTTCTGTCTCATTAGAGATATCTTTGCCAGAAGCTCAAGGAAGCAGGCTGAAGGGTCAGTGTTAGGACCCGCTTAGGGGGGTCTGCCTTGACGTTGGCAGGCGGGCATTCCCTCCAATGGCCATTGGAGCAACTAAATGACCTCCATTTGTCTAAATATACATAGGGATTAAGGAGAAAGCGCAGGTAACGTTTTTCTTTTCTTTGGTTTTTACTATATATTGGGGCTGATGTGTGTTGTAGTCCTTGCTGCTTAAGCGCAGGACTTCTCTTTTTGTAAAGTAAAGGAAGTTTATGCAAATATGAAGCCTCCTGTCATGTGGCAAAATTACAGCATGTTTTTCCAGAATTATGCACACTGTATACCTATGCCAGAAAAAAACCATATGCAGGAAATGGTGAATTACTCTCAGACGTCGGCCATGATAGAAAATATTGCTGATTTTTATTTTTTGACTTACACTTAAATCATTTCTGTCAGCTACATAGTTTTTTATGCCAACTAGTAAATTAACCCAATTATATTTTAAGTATTATAATGCAATTTTAATTTGCTGACTGAGCGATAATATATATGCTAGGTGTGTAGGTCAAATCTGTCCTTTTAAGAATCAACCATAATGGAACTAATAGAACCGCAGTCAGTATATACGATTTGCCTGCCTGACTACCACTTGCTTCTAGCTATCTTTTTTTTTCCAGTGACGGTTTGAAACCTTATTATATTTAATTGAAAAGACAAAATTCCTTCATAAAATACAAATGCATAAAACTGGTGCCATAGGTTCCAGATCACATGTGCAATGGTCTCCGTGATCTCTGGTGGAATGCATCAGAGGCCGTGTGTGCTTTCGACATAGGCAAGGCCAAGCATATGGACACCCATCACATCTTCATCACTTCTTGCACCCAGCATATTTTGTGAAGGGACTTATAAGTGTAACCCACAACCCCGATGTGCATTCCACCAAGCGATTGCCATTTGCTCCCCTGGCCTCCCAGAACTAAGCCAACACAGTAAAGGAGGAGACTATATTTAAAAGAAGAAAAACTACCACAACTAGATGACATTGTCTTAAATTGGAGGGGCAGAGGTTTAAAAGTAAGTATTATTTTACTGAGAGGGTAGTGGATGCATAGAACAGCCTTCCAGCTAAACTGGTAGAGGTTAATACAGTGAAGGAGTTTAAGCATGCTTGGGATAGGCATAAGGCTATCCTAGCTATAAGATAAGTCCAGGGACCTAATGAGAGTATTTAGAAAATTGTGCAGACCAGATCGGCCGAACGGTTCTTATCTGCTGTCACATTCTATGTTTCTATGCTTCTGAGACGCCGGCAGCCCTTGAATAACAAACACACGGAATCTCAGAAAAGCTTTAGTAAGTGAAGTAAATAGTAAAGTATCACTAATCCAAATGAAAAGAAAATAAATAAAAAATAATACTAGACAATCAAAAATCCACACTAAATAGTCATACATACAGGTTTGGTAACTTTAACAGTGGTTACACTGTTGCTGTAACTTTTCATATTAACATGTCTCAAATGTTATCAATTCAATCCATTATCCCACGGGTACATTTACTAAAACCCTACTATAAAGTATCACTTAATTTTACAATCAAACCCAATCTCCTCTCTATATTTAACCCTCTCTTCCCACTTAGAATTAAGTAAATTAGAGTTCAAATGATTTGCTAGCCCCACTGAACATGAAAGGGTGAACAAAGACTATTCTGAGCCCTTGGGATGATCTTATCAAGGTCTCCAGTCGGCATCTTTGCCACTGTATTCCATGGGAATGGGCTAAAACAGAGCAATTGAGTGAATAGGGTACTGTCTCAATACCAGCCAATTTCAACAGCTTTTTATTCAATGGTGTAATGAAGCACGGGATATTGCTTCAAACCTACAAGTGCCTAGACTCACGTTTAACCCATAAGAATTGGATCAAAGAATGTTTTTCCTGAAGCTTTACAATTTTACCTAAAGACAGTGTTTATTAACAGTATCGCCACGATAATTTAATAAGTAATAAGACATCACAGTTGAAGCCAAATGATGAGCACAGCCAAAAATCATCCCGAATTCATTATGAAAAATATAACTAGCATGATACCGCATGAATAAAAGTAACGAAATACAATTCTGCAGGTAATCATGCAGCTTCTACACCATGAATTTCACATCTCGTTAAAGACTATTCTTCATCCAGATGAATCTGCAGTCTTATTTTAGAACAAATTAACCACCCATTAGATGACTCATACAGACAGCAGCCTGAAGTCACATGGTGATACCTGATTATCACGATCGTTTGTTAGACATCAGAGCTGAACAGGTTAACATGGCCTATGGATGCTGGGAGAGATAGTTTTAAGCTCTTCTCCATAGACATAATTTATATGAGAGCTGTTTTGCTTGGCTGAGTTTGCATAATGGGAAGGCATCCCACACAGAGTTCCAGAGAGCATTAATGAAGGAGGGCAATGGAGGGTGGGAGATTTACAGTCATTATGCTTAACCCTTTCTAGAGCCAGTTCGGTGGACATGCATGTTTGTAGCAGAGCTTCATAATGCAGAGGTAAATAAAACCAATAAAAAAAACATATGATTTCTTTCCACTTAAAGGAACACTCTAAGCACTAAACAACAACAGCTTTATAAAGCGGTTTTGGTGTATAGATCATGTCCCTATAATCTCACTGCTCGGTTTGCTGCTATTTGATAGGTAAAGGACCACTCCACTTCATAAAGCACTTCAACTCGCAGACGTGTTTTATTGGTGAGGCGTTTCCTATTTTTACCCCAGTTTATAAAATTCTATGAAATCAGCTTTTTGTATCATTAAGTTATGGAACACCCCCCTCCCCCCCCCTCCCCCTGCAGTCAATTGCTTCCTACTTCTGTTAGCTCCCCAGAGCTTATGGAATTGGCATACTCACTCAACTTGAGTGTGCCTGCCACTGCTTGCATACCCCTTCTCAGACCTCAAATCAGAATTCTGTGTAGTGTGAGCATGTGCAGAGCTTGCAATTTCCAAAGCAAAGCAGTGGCAGAGAAGCACACTGCAAAGCAAATCATTTGTCCCTTACTAGCTATAAAATAAAAAAAATAAATCATGAAATCAGTAAAACAATCCTAAGTCTGTTGAATTTGATGAACTTTTACTTGCCCCCTGTCAGGATCGGGACAGGGATCCAACACGCAGAGTACAAAGAGTGGAAAGGTACGTATACCGGGCCTTAGAATGGCCGGACTAACGTACCGAGAGTAAAGAATAGTCAGAGGCAAGCCGAGGTCGAGGGAACGAGAAGACAGATAAGCGAGAGACAAGCCGGGTCAAGGGATAACAGAGAAACAGGGTAGTACAACGAGCCGAGTCAAAACCAATAGAGCAAACTAGAATACCAGAGCACTGAGTGACTAGACAAGCTAGAACCACGACAGGGCAATGAGCTGAAGTAAGGAGTAAGCTTAAATACCCTGGCTCTGGATGGAAATCACGCCTCTGACAAGTACCGATTGGATATCGGACACTTGAGTGACAGATTGCTCGTGCTAGCGTCATGACGTCACGTATTGAGCGTCCTGCTAGAAAAGGACGTGGATTCCTCGCGGCCGGTGTTTAAGTGACTGGATGAACCGCGAGGAACGGAGGAAACAGCTCGCCTGGACGGATACACCACCAAGTCTCTACCTCCCTTAGAGGTAGAGGCCTCAGGTACCCTGACAGTACCCCCCCTCTCAGATACGCCCACCGGGCGGAATGAACCGGGGCGAGATGGGAAGCGAAGGTGAAATGCTCTGCGAAGGCGAGAAGCATGGACGTCCTCCTGAGGTACCCAACTCCTCTCCTCAGGACCATAACCCTTCCAGTTGACCAGATATTGCAACTTTCCCCTTGAAATTCTGGAGTCAATGATGGAGTTGACCTCGTACTCCTCCCGACCCTCCACCTGAACAGGACGAGGCGAGGAGACTTTAGAGGAGAATTTGTTGCAAATGAGGGGTTTCAACAAGGAGACATGAAAAGAGTTAGGAATGCGTAAGGCAGGTGGCAGAGCAAGGCGATACGCAACCGGATTGATACGAGTGAGAACCCTGTAAGGACCTATGTAACGAGGAGCAAATTTCATGGACGGAACTTTTAGGCGAATATTCTTAGTACTCAACCATACCCTATCCCCAGGAACAAAAACAGGAGCCGCTCTTCTATGTTTGTCAGCGTGTTTCTTGAACAGCGAGGAACTATGTAATAGAATTTGTCGAGTCTGGTCCCATAATTTCTTCAGGTTGGCGACATGATCATCAACCGACGGTATCCCCTGAGAAGAGGAAACCGAAGGAAAAATCGAAGGATGAAAGCCATAGTTCATGAAGAAAGGGCTAGAGCGAGTTGAATCGCAAACAAGGTTATTGTGTGCGAACTCCGCCCAAGGAATCAGACCGACCCAATCGTCCTGGTGTTCGGAAACAAAGCAACGCAGATACTGTTCGATCTTTTGATTAGTACGTTCAGCAGCTCCGTTAGACTGAGGGTGATAGGCAGAGGAAAAGTTCAATTTGATGCCCATTTGAGAACAAAAGGATCTCCAGAAACGTGAGACAAATTGAGAACCTCTATCAGAAACAATCTCTGAAGGAATCCCATGTAGACGAAAAACTTCTCTCGCAAAAATCTCCGCCAATTCAGGAGAAGTCGGAAGTTTGGGTAGTGGCACGAAATGGGCCATCTTGGTAAATCTATCCACCACCGTGAGGATAACAGTCTGTCTTTTGGAAGCAGGCAAATCAACGATAAAGTCAATGGACAAACAGGACCAAGGTTTCTCAGGAATGTCCAAGGGGTGTAACAGGCCACATGGGGATGCATGAGATAGTTTAGTCTTGGCACAAGTCTCACAAGCTGCAACGAACTCCTCAATATCCTTACGAAGTGAAGGCCACCAGAAATCCTTGGATATCAGAGAGTACGTTTTGCGAATACCAGGATGACCAGCTATTTTACTCTCATGAAAACATTGTAAGAGCTCCAGTTGAAGTTCAGGAGGAACAAAGTTTCTTCCCTCAGGAGTGTTTCCGGGAGCTAGATGTTGTGATTTCAAGATCTGGTCAAGTAGCGGGGAATGAATTTTGAGACTGGTATTAGCAATAATATTGCATTTGGGTACAATGGAAGACAAAAGTGGTTCAACTGAAGCAGAGGGTTCATATTGGCGAGATAGCGCATCGGCTTTAGAATTCTTAGACCCAGGTCTGTAAGTCAGAACGTAATTGAAATGGGTAAGAAACAACGACCAACGAGCCTGCCTGGAGGACAGACGCTTGGCCTCTCCGATATAGGACAAGTTTTTGTGGTCTGTCAGGATGGTAACAGGATGTAATGTACCTTCCAATAAATGTCTCCATTCTTTCAAAGCCTTGATAACCGCTAGTAATTCTCTGTCACCAATGTCATACCTGCTTTCAGTACCGGTCAATTTTTTAGAGAAAAATCCACATGGATGTAATGGTTTATCAACACCCAACCTTTGAGATAGGACAGCACCTAAACCAGTCTCTGATGCGTCTACCTCGAGCAAAAATGGCAGAGAAGTGTCAGGGTGAACTAAAATTGGAGCGGAAGCGAAAAGCTCCTTGAGAGTCTTGAACGCAAGGAGAGCTTCAGTAGTCCAATTCTTAGTGTCAGCCCCCTGTTTGGTCATGTTAGTGATGGGTGCAATAATGGAAGAATAGCCCTTAATAAAGCGCCTATAATAATTGGAAAAACCAATAAATCTCTGTATGGCTTTAAGACCTGTGGGTAAAGGCCACTCTAGAATGGATTGGAGCTTATCCGGATCCATCTTAAATCCCTCCCCAGAGATCACATAGCCGAGAAAGGTTACCTGGGTTTGATCAAAGCTACATTTCTCCAACTTGCAGTACAAGCCATGCTGGAGAAGCTTGTGCAAAACCCTCCTGACTTGTTTGTGATGAATCTCAATGTCACTAGAATGAATGAGTATATCATCTAGGTATACAATGACGCACTCTTGCTGAAATTCCCTAAGAACCTCATTAATTAGATCTTGGAATACTGCTGGCGCATTGCATAACCCAAAAGGCATGACAGTATATTCATAGTGGCCATATCGAGTATTGAATGCCGTCATCCACTCATGTCCCTGCTGGATTCTCACCAAGTTATATGCCCCTCTGAGGTCCAACTTGGTGAAAATTGTAGAGCCCTTCAAACGATCGAAGAGTTCGGTGATCAAGGGAATCGGGTAGGCATTTTTAATGGTTATCTTATTCAAGCCTCGATAATCAATACAAGGTCTCAAAGAACCATCTTTCTTTTTAACAAAAAAAAATCCAGCCCCGGCAGGAGAGGAGGACCTCCTGATGAATCCCTTGTCTAAATTTTCGTGAATATATTCCTCTAGGACTGAGTTCTCCTTTATAGATAATGGGTATACATGACCTCTGGGAGGCATGGTACCAGGAAGTAGGTTAATTTTGCAATCAAAGGACCTGTGTGGAGGTAAGGTATCGGCTTTCTTTTTGTCAAATACTGCCTTTAAATCTAGATACTGAGACGGAATTTGTGTCTCTGTAGGATTGTCAGAGGTATTCGATGTATTAGTTAATCCAAGAGGTAAGACCTTCCGCAAGCATTTTTCTTGACAATTCTCTCCCCACGAAACTATCTCCCCTGATTCCCAATTAATAATAGGGTTGTGTCTCCTCAGCCAGGAGTACCCCAGAACTATGGGAATAGACGGAGAAGAAATGAGCATCAAGGATATATCCTCTTTATGCAGGATGCCAACAGTCAAGTTAATCGGTATGGTTTCATGAAAAATAACAGGCTCAAGTAACGGTCTACCATCGATGGCCTCAACAGCCAGAGGTGTCTCTTTTAACTGGGATGGAATAGCATGCTTGGCAGCAAAACCCTGATCTATAAAGCTCTCAGCAGCTCCAGAATCGATTAGTGCCATAGTCTTAACTACTCCCTTCTCCCACTTTAAAGAAACGGGTAACACAAGCCTGAGCTCCTTGTAGTTGTGAATAGAGGACAAAGTAGAAACACCCAAGGCCTGTCCTCTAGAGGAACTTAGGTGCGAGCGTTTCCCGAACGATTGGGACAATTTAGGCGTAAATGACCCCTGACTCCACAATACATACATAAACCCTCCCTTCTCCTGTACTGTCTCTCCCTTTCAGTGAGATGAGTACTGCCTATCTGCATAGGTTCAGGAATACGTAAGTCTTCGAACTCAGAGATTTGAAAGGTAGGCGCTAGTTTAAAGGAGGGTCTACGGGTCCTATCTCGAGTGTTCTGCCTCTCTCTTAAGCGTTCATCAATACGAGATATAAAAGAAATTAAATCCTCCAAATTTTCAGGGAGTTCTCTAGTAGCGACCTCGTCAAGAATTACATCTGATAACCCATTCAGAAACACATCTATATAAGCCTGTTCGTTCCACTTAACTTCTGCCGCCAAGGATCTGAACTCTAGTGCATAATCCACAAGTGTTCGATTGTCCTGTTTAAGGCGCAACATTAATCTAGCTGCATTGACCTTTCTGCCAGGAGGGTCAAAAGTTCTTCTAAACGCAGCTACAAAGGCATTATAATTATAGACGAGTGGATTATCATTCTCCCATAAAGGATTGGCCCATCTCAAAGCTTTTTCAATGAGCAGAGTAATAATAAATCCAACCTTTGCTCTATCTGTAGGATAAGAGCGGGGTTGTAATTCGAAATGGATGCTAATCTGGTTTAGAAAGCCACGACACTTCTCCGGTGACCCGCCATAACGTACTGGTGGGGTAATACGGGAAGAAGCACCTACAGTGGCTACCTCTAGACCTGAGACTGCAGGAGGGATAGAAGGAGTACGTGTCTCCTCAGGTGGATTACTAGCACGAGACAAAAGTGCCTGTAGTGCCAAAGCCATCTGATCCATCCTATGTTCCATGGCGTCAAACCTGGGATCCGAAGAACCAAGCTGACTGTTTGTACCTGCAGGATCCATTGGCCCTGTCGTAATGTCAGGATCGGGACAGGGATCCAACACGCAGAGTACAAAGAGTGGAAAGGTACGTATACCGGGCCTTAGAATGGCCGGACTAACGTACCGAGAGTAAAGAATAGTCAGAGGCAAGCCGAGGTCGAGGGAACGAGAAGACAGATAAGCGAGAGACAAGCCGGGTCAAGGGATAACAGAGAAACAGGGTAGTACAACGAGCCGAGTCAAAACCAATAGAGCAAACTAGAATACCAGAGCACTGAGTGACTAGACAAGCTAGAACCACGACAGGGCAATGAGCTGAAGTAAGGAGTAAGCTTAAATACCCTGGCTCTGGATGGAAATCACGCCTCTGACAAGTACCGATTGGATATCGGACACTTGAGTGACAGATTGCTCGTGCTAGCGTCATGACGTCACGTATTGAGCGTCCTGCTAGAAAAGGACGTGGATTCCTCGCGGCCGGTGTTTAAGTGACTGGATGAACCGCGAGGAACGGAGGAAACAGCTCGCCTGGACGGATACACCACCAAGTCTCTACCTCCCTTAGAGGTAGAGGCCTCAGGTACCCTGACACCCCCTTCTTCCTTCCTTGCCGCATAATTTGCACTTTGCAAGTTGGTCCTCATGAGGTACTCAAAGTTCTCCAACACTTTGCTTTGTTAGAGTGATATATTAGACCCTTTGCCTTGTAGCAGATAAAAATTAGGGTGGATTTCCATCCATGACTGTGATAGATGTCCCCACACTATACACTAGCACTTGGTCGATTAATGTTAATGGAAATGTCAATGTCCTCTGTAGTAATGAAGTTGATGATGGTTGGATTAGAGATGGTGCGATTACAAGTGGTGCTGGTAATGGTAACATTGACAGTGGGTTAGCTACTTGTACCAGTGGTAACAGGTGCAGCTGATATCACAACTTGTTGAATTGGCCATAATGGACATTCTGCTAATCCCACTATCCTGAGGCTGAATACTGCTAATAGTGATAGTGTCAACTGAGGGAGCAACGATGGAGGTGTCAGCAATCCTCATGGCCAAGATGTTCAAACTCTCAGAAGCCATTGCCCTACTGATGATGGATGATCAAGACCCCTTCCCCTTCCCTCCCTCAATTTCATTTTGGGATTAGTACATTCAATCCATTATCCCACGGGTACATTTCCTAAAACCCTACTATAAAGTATCACTTGATTTTACAATCAAACCCAATCTCCTCTCTATATTTAACCCTCTCTTCCCACTTAGAATTAAGTAAATTAGAGTTGATGATGGTGAGTTTGTTTTTCCTATTGAATTACATTAGAAATATGAATGATTGTGCATTGTGTAAGCTAACACAACTTTATTCAGAAAAAAAAAATAGGTGTTTGCATTGCAAAATGCGTTGGTGCTCAGTGGATTTACTACTGTAACATTATTGTGTTCAGCATTAAGAAATGCTTCACATTCAGCACACACTTGCACAGCACACACTGTGCTGAACACACTCAGAAAAAAAATAGGATTCTCTTTATCTAAACAGTAAGGAAAGAAAAGAATAAAAAAAAAAACTTTTAACAACTGTATATTGATAATCTAGTATCAAACTAGAATCAATGACAAAATGGCAATCTCCAATCTCCCACTCAAATTTTTAAGTTCCCCTGGCAGTATCTATCTAGGCCCCAGGGAGAGTGCGCAGCTTAGCGGACAGGGGCACATGTATGAGTGTGGGATGGATGATGCATGATGGCTATATGCTACATGTGGGAGCGTGAGATGTGAGGAAGTGGGTGGTGACAGATCAGACTGACCTCAGTGCCTCCTCCTGTTGCTGGGCTTGCTGGATTGTCAGCCTGTGTGTGTCCTGGATCCTGGATGTCTGCCCTCAGGGCTGGTAATGGTGCTGGTGCTGCTGCTGCAGACGGTGGCCTCCTCCTTCCCCAGCAGCCTGAAGGTGAGGTTCCCCTCCCCAGCGGTCTGGCTCTCCCTGGGCACCTTCCCTGTGTCACCCTTCATGTGCACCCTCCCTGTGTCACAATTCATGGCACCCTCCATGTGCACCCTCCCTGTGTCTCCCTCCATGGGCACCCTTCATGGGCACCCACCATCCGACTCGGCTGAGCCCCAGCTCTCCTCCTCGGGCCCGGTACAGGATCTGCAGCCCGGGCCCGAGGCTTCAACTGGGCCGCGTGCCTGGACCACGTGGCGGCGGCATCTGCTGTGGACCGTGCCCCCCCTGGAGGTAGTGGGGGGGCGGAAGCTCGGCAATCGACCCGGGCGGCGTGTGGTGAGTCCTCCCCTCTCGACCGGCAGTGGTGAGTAGGGCCCCTGCGGGGCGCGCGGGGTGGCTCTCGGCCACTGTCGCTGGGTGGGGAGGGGTCCTGGATCCCCCTCAGGGGCAATTCTTGTGTGTGCTCCCTGCCCCTCCCTCCCCCTCCACTCTATTATTGTGTCCCCCCTTTTTTCATTGTTGTTCCCACCCCTCCCTATTATTGTGTCCCCCCCTCTATTATTGTGTTTCTCCTCTTTCTTTATTGTCCCCCCCTCCTCCTTGCTGACCTTCTTTGCCCCTCCCCCCCTTACCTGTCTCGGCAGCCTCCTGTCCTGGGGTGTTGGCTCTTCCTCTCTCCACTGCTGCTTCAGGCTTTGGGTGCAGTTGCCGAATCCGTCCAGCAGGTGGCGTCTGAAGCTCCAGTTGCCATGGGAACTGCGCTGCAGGTGATGGACTCCTCTTTTCCTGCTGCTGTCTCTTCTATGGTGCCAACAGCAGTTCCTGGGGTGCCGTCAGGTGAGTCATGTTTTCCTGCGCTGGCTGGGGCGCCTACGCTAGGCGGCATGGGCGTAGGAACCCCAAAAAATCTGGGGGGGATAGCATTTTTACTCGCCGGGTATATTCTTATTCCGTAAACTAGGAGTTGTTTATCCCATTGTACAGCGCTACGGAATTTGCAGTCGCTATATAAATGATTAAATAATAACATTAAAGGGTCACTACAGGGAAGGGGTTTTACTTACCCGGATACAGCGCCGGGATCCTCCTGATTAGAACCACCCCTACCCTTCCCATGAATATTAGAACCACCCCTACCCCTTCCATGCACAAAAGAACCCCACCTACCCCTTCCACGCATATTAACCCCCAACCCCTTCCATGTATATTAGTACCCCCTAACCCCTTCCAATAATTTTTCTACCTCCCCCCTCCTCCCATCCATATTAGTAGCCCCCCTAAACCCTTCCAATTATTTTTCTACCTACCCCCCTCTCCCCCTATCCTTATTAGTAGCCCCCCTAACCCTTTCCAATTATTTTTCTGCCATGTTAACTAACGCCAGTGCTGGAGTGCCGCCGTGTTTACATTAAAAGGCCTGCAGGGACAGGCTATAGACACCAGAACCACTACATTAAGCTGCAGTGGTTCTGGGGACTATATAGTTTCTTTAATGTGAGGTAAATTAGAGATTAGTGCCACGAATAATATGCTAGATTGCCTACTTACAACCAGATGAGGATGATGATGGGCTCTAGCTGCAGTCTGGCTCCAGTGGTCTGGTGTAGAACAGGCTCTCTGAAGGCTGTTTGTAACTGTAGTCACAAAAACCAATGTTCTGGGAGAACGGGAAGCAGCTCCATTTTTTGGGGGCCCTTTACACAGCTCAAGGTCTGGGTCCCAGGGTCCAACTTCATGTTCCACCAATGAGTTTGTTCCCAGGGGGTGGAGTGTGTAGGGGATGTCCTGATATGTGTGTAAGGAATGCATTGTGTGTTTCTGTGTATGTACGGGATGCAGTGTGTGCGTCTGTAAGGGGTGCATTGAGTGTGTGTACGGGGTGCATTGTGTGTTTCTGTGTGTGTGTGATGGATGTCAATCTCTCTTTCTCCCTCCCTCGTCACTCTCTTTTTTCTCCCCCTCCCTCCCTCCCTCCCTCGCTCCCTCCCTCGTCACTCTCTTTTTTCTCCCCCTCCCTCCCTCGTCACTCTCTTTTTTCTCCCCTCCCTCCCTCCCTCCCTCCCTCGTCACTCTCTTTTTTCTCCCCCTCCCTCCCTCCCTTGTCACTCTCTTTTTTCTCCCCCTCCCTCCCTCCCTCCCTTGTCACTCTCTTTTTTCTCCCCCTCCCTCCCTTGTCACTCTCTTTTTTCTCCCCCTCCCTCCCTCCCTTGTCACTCTCTTTTTTCTCCCCCTCCCTCCCTCCCTTGTCACTCTCTTTTTACTCCCCCTCCCTCCCTTGTCACTCTTTTTTTTCTCCCCCTCCATCCTTCCCTTGTCACTCTCTTTTTTCTCCCCCTCCCTCCCTTGTCACTATTTTGTCTCCCCCTCCCTCCCTCCCTCCCTCCCTCCCTTGTCACTCTCTTTTGTCTCCCCCTTCCTCCCTCCCTCCCTTGTCACTCTTTTGTCTCCCCCTCCCTCCCTCGTCACTCTCTTTTGTCTCACCCTCCCTCCCTTGTCACTCTTTTGTCTCCCCCTCCCTCCCTCCCTTGTCACTCTCTTTTGTCTCCCCCTTCCTCCCTCCCTCCCTTGTCACTCTCTTTTGTCTCCCCCTCCCTCCCTCGTCACTCTCTTTTGTCTCCCCCTCCCTCCCTCCCTTGTCACTCTTTTTTGTCTCCCCCTCCCTCCCTCACTTGTCACTCTTTTTTGTCTCCCCCTCCCTCCCTCCCTCCCTCCCTTGTCACTCTCTTTTTTCTCCCCCTCCCTCCCTCCCTCCCTTGTCACTCTCTTTTTACTCCCCCTCCCTCCCTCCCTTGTCACTCTTTTTTTCTCCCCCTCCATCCCTCCCTTGTCACTCTTTTTTCTCCCCCTCCCTCCCTTGTCACTCTTTTGTCTCCCCCTCCCTCCCTCCCTCCCTCGTCACTCTATTTTGTCTCCCCCTTCCTCCCTCCCTCCCTCGTCACTCTCTTTTGTCTCCCCCTCCCTCCCTCGTCACTCTCTTTTGTCTCCCCCTCCCTCCCTCCCTCCCTTGTCACTCTCTTTTGTCTCCCCCTCCCTCCCTCCCTTGTCACTCTCTTTTGTCTCCCCCTCCCTCCCTTGTCACTCTCTTTTGTCTCCCCCTCCCTCCCTTGTCACTCTCTTTTGTCTCCCCCTTCCTCCCTCCCTTGTCACTCTCTTTTGTCTCCCCCTTCCTCCCTACCTCGTCACTCTCTTTTGTCTCCCCCTTCCTCCCTCCCTCCCTCATCACTCTTTTGTCTCCCCCTCCCTCCCTCCCTTGTCACTCTCTTTTTTCTCCCCCTCCCTCCCTCCCTCGTCACTCTCTTTTGTCTCCCCCTCCCTCCCTCCCTTGTCACTCTTTTTTGTCTCCCCCTCCCTCCCTCCCTTGTCACTCTTTTTTGTCTCCCCCTCCCTCCCTCCCTTGTCACTCTCTTTTTTCTCCCCCTCCCTCCCTCCCTTGTCACTCTCTTTTTACTCCCCCTTCCTCCCTCCCTTGTCACTCTTTTTTTCTCCCCCTCCATCCCTCCCTTGTCACTCTTTTGTCTCCCCCTCCCTCCCTCCCTCCCTCGTCACTCTATTTTGTCTCCCCCTTCCTCCCTCCCTCCCTCGTCACTCTCTTTTGTCTCCCCCTCCCTCCCTCCCTTGTCACTCTCTTTTGTCTCCCCCTCCCTCCCTCCCTTGTCACTCTCTTTTGTCTCCCCCTCCCTCCCTCCCTTGTCACTCTCTTTTGTCTCCCCCTCCCTCCCTCCCTTGTCACTCTCTTTTCTCTCCCCCTCCCTCCCTTGTCACTCTCTTTTTTCTCCACCTCCCTCCCTTGTCACTCTCTTTTGTCTCCCCCTTCCTCCCTCCCTCGTCACTCTCTTTTGTCTCCCCCTTCCTCCCTCCCTCCCTCGTCACTCTCTTTTGTCTCCCCCTCCCTCCCTCCCTCGTCACTCTCTTTTGTCTCCCCCTCCCTCCCTCCCTTGTCACTCTTTTTTGTCTCCCCCTCCCTCCCTCCCTCATCACTCTCTTTTGTCTCCCCCTCCCTCCCTTGTCACTCTCTTTTTTCTCCCCCTCCCTCCCTCATCACTCTCTTTTTTCTCCCCTCCCTCCCTTGTCACTCTTTTTTCTCCCCCTCCCTCCCTTGTCACTCTCTTTTTTCTCCCCCTCCTTCCCTTGTCACTCTCTTTTTTCTCCCCCTCCCTCCCTTGTCACTCTCTTTTTTCTCCCCCTCCCTCCCTTGTCACTCTCTTTTTTTCTCCCCCTCCCTCCCTTATCACTCTCTTTTTTTCTCCCCCTCCCTCCCTTATCACTCTCTTTTTTTCTCCCCCTCCCTCCCTTATCACTCTCTTTTTTTCTCCCCCTCCCTCCCTTATCACTCTCTTTTTTCTCCCCCTCCCTCCCTTGTCACTCTCTTTTTTCTCCCCCTCCCTCCCTTGTCACTCTTTTTTCTCCCCCTCCCTCCCTTGTCACTCTTTTTTCTCCCCCTCCCTCCCTTGTCACTCTTTTTTCTCCCCCTCCCTCCTTTGTCACTCTTTTTTCTCCCCCTCCCTCCTTTGTCACTCTCGTTTCTCCCCCTCCCTCCCTTGTCACTCTCTTTTTTCTCCCCCTCCCTCCCTTGTCACTCTCTTTTTTCTCCCCCTCCCTCCCTTGTCACTCTCTTTTTTCTCCCCCTCCCTCCCTTGTCACTCTCTTTTTTTCTCCCCCTCCCTCCCTTGTCACTCTCTTTTTTTCTCCCCCTCCTTCCCTTGTCACTCTCTTTTTTCTCCCCCTCCCTCTCTTGTCACTCTCTTTTTTCTCCCCCTCCCTCCCTTGTCATTCTCTTCCTCCCCCCTCCCCTACCTCTGTTGTAGCGTGTACAGGGAGATTTTGTTTCCTGTACCCGGCCAGACTAAAAGGAAGTGCACACTCAGTATAACACTCAGTGTGCACTTCCGGTTAGTCCGGCCAGGTACAGGAGACAGATGCTCCCTGTACCCGCGGACCATACAGGACTCGGCCACGCTACAGTGAGGGAGTGACAGGAGGGAGCGCTGAGCGCTTCCCTCGTGGCAGCCCCTCTCCTCATGCTGCGCCCGGGCGGTGCGCCCTCATGGATGCACCAGCCCGGGCAAAGCTGCAGCCGCCTGAGGCTCTCTGCAGAGCGCTCGGTCGGCTGCAGCATGAGGGGGGCCGGCGGAGCTGGGGGGGATTTCCCCATAACCTGTCCCCCCCGCATGATTTGCTGGGGGGATGCGCCCCCCCTCCATCCCCCCCGGTTCCTATGCCCATGTGTAGGGGGCTAATGGCTGCAGTTACTTGTGTCAGCCAATAGACTGACACATAGTAACACTGATCACACTGACAGGCTATGGCAACCTGTCAGTGTGATCAGACTGCAGCCTGACTGTGCAGATCGCGGTCACTGACCACAGGGGGACTGCCTGGGGGGCCAGGCATGTCCCCGACCGCGATCTACTGCAGGAGAATGCAGCCGGCTCCATTTGTCGGCTGACACATGGTAAATACCAATCGTAGTGACAGACTGTCACTGCGATCAGAAGCTGCAGACTGCGGACCCTGGGCACAGGGGGGCTGCCTGGGGGGCCAGGCATGCCCCCCGACCGCGATCTGCAGCGGCCATTTGCCGCCGGCCACGTGGGGGGTAAGACCGCCCAGGGTGTTCTATGACACCCTGCGGCGTTTCGAGCCGGCCAATTAAGGACGGCATAGAACGCCCTGCGGTCTTAAGGGGTTAATAAAATATTTTTTAAACACTCAGTGGACACCTCAAATCACCCACAAACTTATACAAAATACAAAAAAAGTAATCGGAAAGCAGTGGGAGGCTATTGAGCAAATGCTGCAATGCTCCAATCAGTATCTCCTCTAGGAGAGGCATTGAATCAATTCTTCTCTATCAGGAACATTCAGTGCCTCCATGCAGATCATGGAGACATTGAACATCAGCAACAATGACCCAGGAAGCACCCCTTGTGGCCTCTGAGTGACTGCCACTGAAGGTGTTCCTAGGCAGCAATGTAAACACTGCCTTTTCTGTAGCTGTTCTGATCACTATAGTGTCCCTTTAAACACTAATACACTAACACTAATATCCTTATTAAATTAGAAATATATATTCAAATAATCTATTCATTGCAAACCTTTGTTCATTTTAAATACCAGACTAATAAAAATAACAATAAAAAAAAGTACAACAAATGTATAAAAAATATGAGATCTACTAAAACATATACACTATACAATGTCATTGTGAAAGGAAAAAAAAGTATTTTAAAATTATGTGAAAAAAATATTTTAAAAAATGAAATATAAAATACCGAATTATCTTATAAAAAAAATGACACAGCTAGGTGCAAATCTGATCAAATTACCACATATTTGTAGAAAAAAAATAATTTTGGAACTTAAAATAATTATTGCATAAAATTAATTGAATACCTTGTAAAATAAAATCAATTTGAACAATATTTGTGGTATATTTGTGATTCTTTTTCAAAAGAATTCTGCAGCTTTACAGCCTTTTTCATACAAGGAGTTTACATCTGCTGTTATTAATAGAAAGTTAGGTTCACAATTTATGATATTAAGAACCTGTATAATATTAAGAGTTTCTTTTAAATAACTTGTGTTGCAGGCACCAAGCAACATATTCCGTTAGTGTACGGGAGATAGACTCTATCCCAGAGACCATGGGACCATGTTGGTCTTTATGTACCTTGAGTAGGTGATAGAATACATATATTTTGGGGATTTTTATGTTTAAATAACTATGTTAATTTTCATTTACAATGTAATTTTCTTTTCCTTTTTGGAAAAATTGACCAAACTGTTTTATCATCTCTTTGGTCAAATCACTTGTTAGTTTCCTATATGTATTTAAATCTCCTACTAGCCTAAAGTCTCCCTGTATATATTTATTGGTATCCATTATCATTATCCCTCCTCCTTTGTCTGTTGGTTTTATTACTTTTTGTTTATCTTTTTGTAGTTCACCCAGTGCCTTCCATTCTTCTTTATTCAAGTTCATCTGATTATAGTTAACATTTAAAATGTCTTTATTTATTGCATTACTGACTTCTTAAATGTTGCCATGTCACCTGAGATCAAATTATTGCAACAAAAGGTAGATTTGTCGTTTATAGTCGTATGAACATAATCTGGCTGTGGAGGCTGATTAGGAGTCATATAATCAATTCTTTTTAAAAAGTATGTCAAGACATAACTAACTTTTGTACTTGAAAATGTTTAAAACTCTCTTTTGGGCCTCAGATAAAGGCATATCTGTTAAATTCAAGATTCTTCTCTAATTTTTTACACTTTTTATTTTGTCAGTAGTAGTAATGATGCAATACATGTAGGGAAACACACCGATGATGCAATTGTGCATTCAGGCTGATTTGCCACTAATTAAAAAAAACAAAAAACATTTTTCAAGTTATAACAAGATTAACGACATGCCTATCATGATGCGATCAGAAGAAACATACAGATACTCATAAAGACTCTGAAAAAGTTGTTTAGTAGGTACCTATGCATTCATTTCTAAGACAAACCTATAAATGTATGCGGATGAGTGAAATAATAAACAGTTTATAACTGTAAGAGAGACACATTAGCTAAACAAGGAGCAATACACTGTCATTTCTATGTTGAAACACAGAGTGATATGTCTGTGAGGAACCCAGACAAACAGAGGCACATAGTGTTACGGCAGGGGGGCATAATTTATTATTGCACTATGGAATATTGTTCTTTAATGTAATTTGTGTAGTGGGTTAAGGACCTGCCTGGCAGAGATGGTATTGTCAATGTCAAAAGGGGTTAATTGAATTGTATGGAGGTCAAACGCGGTTAGATCTGACCACCGAAGTCAGATGACAGAAGGGGTAGTTTGAATGACATAGGGATGTGAAAAGGATTTTACCAAATGGATGAGAATGAATCAAGGCTCTGCAAGGTGTGAGGTTCTACACTTGGAAAAAGTCTGAATAGCTCTCCATTTGGTATGTACCTTGTAATTGATGAGGCCATCTCTTTTGATATGTTAATGGCCATTAGCCTTGTTCCAGTATCATATCTAAACGAAGGAAAAAACATTCATATTTACCCAACAGAAGAATAATTAAACCTCATTTTATTATATTTGGAATGAGACAAGCCCAATCTTTTAATTTAGCACAACATAAACCGTGTGGCAGGGATTGTGATATCTGCTATATTGTGTCAACAGTAAGTAATGTGACATGTCTTTGGATTGGGAAATTAATAACGAATTCATAGATGCAATTATTATTTCTGTGGCAGGTACATAAGAGAAGATAGAGCCAAATGTTTCCATTTGGATTGAGGTTGGTCTGGAACAAAGGAGGTGGCCACTTATTATTTCTATAGGTACGCGTCAACTCCACCCCTGGGCAAGACTTGATAATCCACAGGGTATATATCCAATTTGGAGCGGTGTTGGTGTACTTGCTTGGGGCCTAATCTAATTTTGATTGAGTCACCATCATCCTTCCTTGCCAGAGACCCCCTGGGCAGACGTTTTACTTTGAAAAGTGAGTAATTAGGACTGTTATTTTATCCTTTTTGTTTTTATCTGTTGTTGGTGTAAATCATTTGTTTTTCACCTATATTTTTGTATGCACTGTGACTATGTTTTGCTCATAATAAACATTCCTTTATTAAGTTCTGCCTTTGTCTGGTTAAAAATTGCGTTACCTGAAGAGACTAATTAGTATTTTACAATTACATAGATATTGTGCTAAGTAATATTTGGTTGGTTTTTATTATTGATGTACCTGGGGGGACCAAGGCACACCCTTTTTAAATTGTCTTGGTGGTGTCAGCATTAAAATAATAATAGTGATATTATTATGTTTAAGTGTGGGTGGTGTTAATTGTGATTTTGTCATTATTTCCGGTCAACTGCAGACAAATAGTGAACTTCAACCCCTTCACCACCACAACTACATCACACACACTCTTGAAGTACGGTGCGTTTGTGACACATAGCAAGCACTTATATGGAGGTAAAGTATAAATTGGAACTTAAAACCCACACTACATGTGTTAAGATAGATGCTGGTTTTCAGCAGATATCAATGTTTGGCCTCCGGCCCCCATGGTTAAAACAAGTTTCAGTGATCCAGAACTGAACACTCCACTAGCCTCAAGCCTTGTAAGAGCCCATACGCTGTTCCCAGTGATGCGACTGCTCATGACACCTTAAACCATGTCCCGGTAGAATGCAGAAGTAGCTTGATATTGATTATGTTGATTTCCTCCAGGGGTGTGGGATATTCACCGGGGTCTGTCCTCTCATGGCTCTCAACCAAGAAGTGCTGTAGTGGATAGTGGTCACCTTGTTGTCCAGTAAAGCATCAGGAGGTCGGGAGTTTCTCCCCTGTTGAGACCAAGGCATACAGCGCATATTCCATCTCTTTTAAGGCTGCAAGGTAGGCCTTGGTGTACCAGAGAGCCAGTAGGGTCTCAATTTTACCCATAGAGAGAGTCAAATGCCAGTGCGCAGGTGCTGGAATTACCTCACTGGCAGAGGGTGGAACTGGAACCTCCACTGCCTATATGTGCTCCTGCAGAATTATCAGCTGTTCCTTGCCAACCGCACCCACAGGTATGCAGATTTGGACCACCGATCTTGCAGTGAAATGCCTCTGTATGTATCTCTGGGACTTGCAGAGTGTCGCACTCTTAGATTTGCTTGGTGAGGAGTTGGTAAGTTATTAAAATCTTGGGATTTCGCCTGAAGCTCCATCTTAGTGAGACCACTCAGTATGGCAGTCAGACCCTGACCCCCATCCCTGTTTTTTTTTTCTATGTGCCAAGAACAGCACTGAGAATCCAGAGCCAAGACAAACATGCTCAAGCTTGCAAGAGTTGCTGCAACTGAAATTCTGGCACATGGTGGCTCAGAAAATGGAATTTAAGCCAACCACCCGAATAGCCCAAATTGAGCTGTACTGAAGTTCCAAGTCTAGTGGTAAGCATAATAGCTGGGGATTCAACAAACAAAACCCTTATGCATTTCTTTACACATTTCATAAGCATTTCATGCCAAAAGGACTTCCTCAGAAGTATGCCGTTCAGTAGAATTCTTGTTCCTTTGCTTTTTCGCTTGTTGCTCCATTCAATTTATAAAACAATTTTTACATTATTATAAACGTGTATTTAAATGGTACATAGAGCAGGAAGTCACTTACAATCATAGAGTTATTTACATATCAGTTTTTCAGTAGGGCTTCACATTCATTGGTTAATTGTTAATTAGGTAAGGGTATTTTTTCCCTTTTTGTCTTTTATGTTTGAGGTATTTGAGGAAGTACTACTGGCACAAAACATATAAGACACCTGTTTGTTGGTCTCTCCCTAGCTGCCCTTGTCATGCATGAAGATCTAACACAGATATAATGTTTTACATACTAATTAAGATAGTTGACTTTCTCAGCTGAAGTATCTGGGACATGGGTCTCCTCAAAGAGTTTTGAACCATTGCATGAAATGTTGAGGTTTTGTCTTTGTATACCACTTATGTTATAGTGATATAGTGACAGGCCATGTTTTAGATGCATACTACTAAAGAGTAGTTATATAACGACAGGTAACAATGTGTAGCTGTCTCCCAGGTGTCTTTTATACAGGTAACGAACTGAGACTAGAAGCACTATCTTAAAGGGAACGTTCCTAATCTCAGCTCGTTACCTGTATAAAAAACACCTGTCCACAGAAGCAATCAGATTTAAAACTCTCCACCCATGGCCAAGACCAAAGAGCTGTCCAAGGATGTCAGGGACAAGATTGTAAACCTATACAAAGCTGGAATGGTCTACAAGACCATCGCCAAGAAGCTTGGTGAGAAGGTGACAACAGTTGGTGCGATTATTCGCAAATGGAAGAAACAGACAATAACTGTCAGTCTCCCTCGCTCTGGTGCTCCATGCAAGATCTCACCTCGTGGAGTTTCAATGATCATGAAAATGGTGAGGAACCAGCCCAGAACTACATGGGAGGATCTTGTTAATGATCTAAAGGCAACTGGAACCATAGTCACCAAGAAAACAATTGGTAATACACTACGCTGTGAAGGACTGAAATCCTGCAGCGCCCGCAAGGTCCCCCTGCTCAAGAAAGTACATGTACAGTCCAGTCTGAAGTTTGCCAATGAACATCTGAATGATTCAGAGGAGACCTGGGTGAAAGTGTCGTGGTCAGATGAGACCAATATCGAGCTCTTTGGCATCAACTCAACTCGCCGTGTTTGGAGGAGGAGGAATGCTGCCTATGAACCCTAAGAACACCATCACGGCATCAAACATGGAGGTGGAAACATTATTTGGGGGTGTTTTTCTGCTAAGGGGACAGGACAACTGCACCGCATCAAAGGAACGATGGACAGGGCCATGTACTGTCAAATCTTGGATGAGAACCTTCTTCCCTCGGTCTGGGTATTAAAAATTGGTTATGGATGGGTATTCCAGCATGACAATGACACAAAACACAGCCAAGGCAACAAAGTAGTGGCTCAAGAAGAAGCACATTAAGGTCCTGGAGTGGCCTAGCCAGACTCCAGACCTTATCCCATAGAAAATCTGTGGAGGGAGCTGAACATTCGAGTTGCAAAATGTCAGCATCGAAACCTTAATGACTGCAAAGAGGAGTGGGACAAATTCCCTCCTGAGATGTGTGCAAACCTGGTGGCCAACTACAAGAAACATCTGATTTCTGTGATTACCAACAAGGGTTTTGCCACCAAGTACTAAGTCGAAGGGGTCAAATACTTATTTCACTCAATGACATGCAAATCAATTTATAACTTTTTTGACATGCGTTTTTCTGGATTTTTTTTGTTATTCGGTCTCTCACTGTTACAAAACACCTACCATTAAAATTATAGACTGATCATTTCTTTGTCAGTGGACACATGTTCAAAATCAGCAGGGGATCAGATACTTTTTGTCCTCACTGTAAGCTCTTACATGTGTGAGGAAAACAGTCCAATAGTCTAGTAGCAATTATGCAATAGGTTAGAACATATTGATTTTAGGGAAAATAAACAATTTCTCATTTGCAACATAGCAGGTTAATAATTCAAAGCACTCACAGGTAGAGGAATCCTCCTTCTACATCAGTTTTATACAGAGGCTTAACAAACAAGATAACCACCAAATTAAAGAGCCACAAGAATGATTTTATTGAAACAAGTCAAAACTAATATCAGTAGTTCCACAGTTGCAGTACAAAATCAGCAGGGTGGACTGAGAGTTCATTAGAGCAAGCCATTTTTTTTTATAACCAAAGGTTCCATATACAAACTGCAAAAGTGTCAGGAGAGGAGAAGAATCCACAGGAAGAAAGCCAGTTCTTGTAAATCAAAGAAATTAAATAACACAGCAGAAATACGTCCTTTACATTAAGTAAAAGCTGTTTACAGTTGATCCGTTTGTTACTAGCAAAATTTTAACATGAAAGAGTGGACTCTCGGATGTTCTCTGCAAGTGCCCAGACAAGAAGCAGCTGTTAAGAAATCAGAGTTAAATACTAACAGTGAACTAAGTATTCAAATTCCGATATACTATATGGACATGTGAAAAAACGATTATAAATAGGATGGCACAAATGAGAGAAGGATCTTAGTACATGCAGCAACCAACAAAAACAAATCCTGGTAAAACGATTTGAACATAAAATAACTTACAGTGGTGATGGTGCGCAAAAAAAAAAAAATATATATATATATAAATTCGTATTCACTATGGACCTCTTATAGAGAGTGAAAGTAACCCTGTGTACATAAAATGAGGTGTTTACAGAGTGGAAATATAAATAATTGAAAAACAAACAGTGGTTGTGGTGAAACAAAGCACAATCTGTAGGTATACTTGCAAACTTGGAAATCACTCTGACACCTATTAAGGAGACAAAAACAGAAAAAGAGCTCCTAGTGCAGCATAGTAATTAACTTATAAATATATAGAATAAAGCAAACAGAGGTGCCTTTTAGGTGTTACACTCACAAGATTGGAGTGGTAAAAGCACCACTCGTTGCTATAGCACTCAGCAAGGATCAGCCCCTAGAGTGCGTGGGATCCGTGGAAAGGAAGCTTGCAATCCGGATCTCAGGTAAGTATACTTTATTAATTTAAATTTAAAAACAGCAAAACTTGTTGTGGAGGTAGTTAGTCCGCTCACCAGCCTCAGGAAACCGCAAAGAAAGTTCCATATACTCATGTAATGTAAAAAAATCTTCCGGCTGCTATCCTGGCTGCTGTTGCTGACTGTCTCCAAATCACTTCCTGGTTCCGGGTCCGTAATGCATTTCGCCCAACCCACAGGGCTTTGTCAAACGGCTGAGCCCGGCTGAGCCGTTTGACAAAGCCCTGTGGGTGGGGCGAAATGCATTACGGACCCGGAACCAGGAAGTGATTTGGAGACAGTCAGCAACAGCAGCCAGGATAGCAGCCGGAAGATTTTTTTACATTACATGAGTATATGGAACTTTCTTTGCGGTTTCCTGAGGCTGGTGAGCGGACTAACTACCTCCACAACAAGTTTTGCTGTTTTTAAATTTAAATTAATAAAGTATACTTACCTGAGATCCGGATTGCAAGCTTCCTTTCCACGGATCCCACGCACTCTAGGGGCTGATCCTCCCTGAGTGCTATAGCAACGAGTGGTGCTTTTACCACTCCAATCTTGTGAGTGTAACACCTAAAAGGCACCTCTGTTTGCTTTATTCTATATATTTATAAGTTAATTACTATGCTGCACTAGGAGCTCTTTTTCTGTTTTTGTCTCCTTAATAGGTGTCAGAGTGATTTCCAAGTTTGCAAGTATACCTACAGATTGTGCTTTGTTTCACCACAACCACTGTTTGTTTTTCAATTATTTATATTTCCACTCTGTAAACACCTCATTTTATGTACACAGGGTTACTTTCACTCTCTATAAGAGGTCCATAGTGAATACGAATTTATATATATATTTTTTTTTTTTTTTGCGCACCATCACCACTATATGGACATGTGACCATTACACATACAGGGACTTTCATGCCATCGCATACACATAATCCACCCTACCTGCAGCAACACATGTAATGCAGAAGTTGCACATCCATATTATCAAGGGAATTCCCATGCAATTTTGGATGGGAATTAGAGGGCAACACGACTCACGTTCAAGGTAATATGTTTGTTAGGTTTTCTCGTTTCTTTGTTACTAAAACACCAAGTGTAAAAAATTAGTGCATGTTGATATCTTCAGAATGACACAAGATAGAAATGCCATAATTAATCAGCATCTAGCATTAGAAATGTCACATGTTTCAGCGCAGGAGTCATCCAAAGAGCAATAAGCAGAGACAAATTCAAACACACAGGACACAGAAATAGCACATCAATTAGCAGAATTCTCCCAATAGAAGCAAGGCATTGATGCAGATACTGTGGTTCCTGCTGGATAACACTACAAAATTATCTCTTTCTACGACTATTAAGATAAAAAATGTTTTGCATGAAAGATAAACAATTCAACTTCTCTACTATATGCATGTTCATTACTTTCTGAGCTCATTTCTCTGATACAACCCCTGTATCCTGTGGTGCAGCCGCAAACCTGAGAATTACCTGAGTTCAAGTCCCAAGTAGAAAAGTCCTCACCAGACTTCCACTGTTACTAACACTAGGCTGATATAGGTGCTGAATGATTGGTGGGGATGTGCTGTAAGATGTAAATGTGGATCCTCTACTAGTCAATAATGGTTTAACTTCTAGAAGTGCTTTAGTTTCATACATACTACCCATATGTAGATATTTGTATGCACTTATGGCATAAAACCATTAGAATGGTTCTTACACATGTATTTTATCGCCAAACACTGTCCAGGGAGGCAGGTGCGCCACACTCACTCACCGGACGCTGATTTCAGCAAAGACTCCACATGGATAGTGGCATGCTGGGAGTGAGAGGCGCACAGCACTTACTTCCTAATGCAGCCGCTTCATGTGGGTTGCAGCAGTGGTGTATCCCCCGCCCACCACCCCACTCCACCCCACCCTTCCCCGCCTTCTTAATACACACACACATTCACCGACAGATACGCATACACTAGCTAACAGACAGACACACACACTAACAGATCACACACACTCACTAACAGACACACACAGACACACACTAACAGACACACACACACTCACTAACAGACACACACACACACTAACAGACACACACTCACTCACATTAACACACTCACTTTTTATTTATTTTTTTAATTTATCCCCCCCAGCCGTCCATATGACATCATATTCCGGCTCCCGGCATCACTCTGCGGCGCGCGAGGGAGCTGAGCAGAGCGCTCAGAAGAAAGTGCTCCCTCGCCAGCGCCCACCGACCGGATTGTTAGCCGCAAGGCTAACAAGACATTTGCCCTGGGCATTTGGGGGCGGCTTTTTTTGCCGCCCCCTGCAAAGTGCCGCCCAAGGCAAATGCCTTGTTTGCCTCGCGGCTAGTACGTCCCTGTGTTGCAGTCATACTTGTCTTCCATCCTGCCTCCTCTCAGAAGGGTGCTCTGCATTACGCCCCATCCTGGTGTTCCCCACACTGTTCCAGGTTCCCCCCCAGGCAGGGCCAGATTAAGAGTCCAGTGGGCCTGGTGCTAACAATTATGATGGGCCTTATTACAGAATATTATCGACCAAAAACACTACAACACTCCCAAACATCATGTATCTGATGGAGATGGTGCTAGAGGGAAAGAAAACAACAGCAGTTTTTAAGAAAACACATACTCTATGCTAATCTCTCTCTAATTTAAGTTTTCATCTTTCAAGTAAGTCCATAACCCCTAACAGCAGTGTCCAGTGAAGCAGGAAGTCAATGGGCAGGGTAAAAGGGTGTGCCACTGACGCAAATCACGTAACCTGCCAAAAGGGGCGAACATGCCCAAAAAATTGGGCATGTCTGCCCAAAGAATTGGAAGGCCAGCCTGGCATGAATACATGTCAGGCTGCCTATCAATCATGCAAGCTGGTCAACTAAGGGCATACTATGCAGACAGCACCCTGAGCTTGGCATAAATGCGTCTAATGATGCTCAATGCTTTCTAAGGACTGTCCCCCAGAATTTGCTGGTCCACTTGCCTCTTTACCTTCTTACTAGAAGGCAGAAACTCCTGGTATATAGTCTGGGACAAATAAAGGTTGTATATAGTGAGTGTAGAAGAAAGGGAACATCACACAGTGTTAGAGAGACCAAAGTCAGCATTACCTAAACTAATTTCATTGTCAGCCAGTCCACACAAGTTTTGTTTCCATACATCCCTCTTAAGTTTCCATTCTTAAGCAAGAGTATGTGAAAAGTAGTTAGGGTTGCCTCCTTTCTTGAAAAAAAATACCGGCCTTACTAATTTGCATAATAAATTATTAATGGGTGACATCACATGATGTAAATCACAAGGAGTGACATAAGAGAAAACTACTTACAGTTTGATTCTGCTGTATAGATGGATTTCTCCCAGTGTCTGCCTGTCCCCCCAGTGTCTCAAGTCTCCCACGGTCTCAGTGTCCCTATGTATCAGTGTCCCCATCTCTCCCAGTGCCCTCATGACTCAGTGTCCCCATGTGTCGATTACCCCAAGTCTCACAATGTCCCTATGTATCACAGTGTCTCAGTGCCCCATGTCTCCCAGGGTCCCCTAGTGTCGTGTTCCCAGGTCTCACAGTGACCCTATGTATCACAGTGTCCCTATGTCCTCTTATGTCTCCATGTCGCCCAGTGTCCCTATGTCTCCCTGTGCCCCCATTATTCCCATGTCTCTCAGTGTTTCCTATTGTCTATGTCCCCATGTCTCCCAGTGTACCCTAGTGTATGTGTCCCCATGTCTCCCAGGGTACCCATGTCACTAGGAACACAGAGACATGGGGACACTGTGAGGCATGTGGACACTGAGACAGGGGACAATGGGAGACCTGGGGAAACAGCCAGGTGGAAACCCTAAGAGTAGTGTGTAAAATAAAAAAAGCTGGAACTCCATCAGCCCCTATGTTAATCCAGCCATGCCCCCAGGAACCAGCTCAGACAACAGGGGAGCATCATGTAGAGCAACAGGATGGGAAGGAGATTGAGCATAGCATGATGCTCATAATGGGAGTGTGGATGCCATTCAAATTTATATTTCCCTAGATCCCTCCCTCTGGGATGGTTCCCCCTCTCTCCACTATTTAAACACAGTCCACGCAAGACTTATTGCGATGTCTTGTGAGCTCCCTTGTCAGGGTATTTATATCGGCAGACATGTTGTGCTATGATAGAAATTAAAGTGTATATTGCCTAAATCATTCTGAACAGAGCAGACTCCATTTTGTTATCTTCAAGCTAACAAAAGACACAAGATTCTATCCTTTCTGTAAAACTAACCACTTTGCCAGAGCTAAAGGAATGCTTAGTATATACAAACCTGTTGATAAGAAATGAGAACGGGGGATGGACAGACTGTCTAAATGCTAATGGAATATAATTAATTCTAAACTCAGACATTTGTGACAGAGAAGATTAAATAATTAAATTTTACTTTCGATATTGTATAACGTCCCATTGTGAGTTAGAGGTCATGCTTAGTTTACGAACTGTCATATTAGAAATTATAACAGAATTGCCAGACACAGAGTCTGAAGAAAGCCCAAAGAAACTCTTTGAACTGACAGAAAACTTAAATTATAAATAACCATAAAGATAAGGTAAATGACGTCAAAATAGCCACCAGGAAAAGTTAACTCTTTCCTGGATAGGAATGTTTAGTGGGACCAGACTGGCCTCTATAGACCAAATACTTAAATTGCTATCTGGAAGGTAACCACACCTCCAGTTTTCTATTGGTCTATCACCTAGTGAATTTTCCCTTTAAAAAGTTAAGACAAAGGGTAAGAGAGAGGTATGCAAAAAAAGGAAGCAAAGAGGTGAGCAGTCGGGGGCAATGCAGAGAAATCCATGACAGATATCCACTCCAGGGCACTCAGAATTTCTTACACACCAATCACACATCCATTCAGTTCCTGAGACTACCTACTAATCTGATGAAAATATCTACTCAACTGGTAATTATACTGGTTTCATTTAATTAATCTAAATTAATTAAAATTTTCTAATAGCATGATATATGACTGGATAAATCACGATCAGATTTCGATATTTAGAAATCTTAGTTACTAAAGAATATATAGTTATAATATCCCAATCTGCAGATGGGAAAAGAATAATTATGTATTTATGTGATTTATCACATGTTAGCATATCGTGATATTTATCCAGGTGTACTGATTTGCTCTAAAATAAGATAAAATATCTGTCTAGGCAAGTTAAAATTCTGCTTATAGAACATGGTAGATTACTCTTATTGGATGGTTCCAGGAAATGACTAATAAGCTGGTTTAAATGTTATTTTATTTAAAATTACATGAGAATAGATCTTAATTACCTAGGAGGTCTAGCCAGCATTGAAAGGGTTATTCTAATTGTTAGTTAAAGTTTTATGGCCTTCAGCTGCAAGCTCTGTGTGTGTAAGTTTCACTTTCGTTTCTCTGTGAAGTACCGTCATAAATCTTCTCTTGACAGCTAATGTTGTAGATTCTATACTGTGTTAGCCATTAGAATGTTTTGCCATTTGTATTGCATACTCATGTTATACTGAATATTCATTGATTATTATCAAGCATGTTACATATTATTATTATTTAATTTGTCACAATAAATTGTATCTATTTTTATAACAATTTGTGATTTTATTTATATGGAATACATTTCACTTACACGATAACGATCTTTGGGATCTGAGAATTGAAATAGTGGGCAATTCTCAACTGTTTACTATTATTATCCCATAAATATCCCCACACCCTACAGGTTACAATTCTCCATTGTCAGTCTGTACTATCTAAGGACTTTAAACCTGTCTCCTGATCCTAAACTTCTGCTGCCTGGCTTTGACCTTTGCCTGCCTGACCCTGCCTCTGGATTATCCAGCTAAGGACTTTAAACCTGTTTCCTGATCCTGAGCCGCTGTTGCCTGGCTTTGGCCTTTGCTTGCCTGACCTTATTTCTGAATTGTCCTGCCTGTTTAGTGCATTCTCAGTTTCAGAGACTTTTTGTTCTCTCTGCATACTGAGTCCATTCACACTAAACTGTTACATACATATTTAAACAGGAGAGAATCAAATGTGTCTTAGGGGGAGAGATGAAAATAGTGTGGAGAAACTGGATGGCTATACCTATATGTTGCTCTGTTCTTGACCTCCAAAACTTAGCTTACACATTGTCCCTGTATGCATAGGCGTGCGCACGGGGTGTGCCGGGTGTGCCTGGGCACACCCTAATCCCCACACGCCGCACATGTATCGAGGCCGGCAGGGAAGATCAAAAAATCTCCCCTGCCGGCTCAAGCTTACCAATTAGCCCCGAGAGAGGCTCTGAAGAACTCCGTTCCGTTTGGATACGGAGCAAACGGCCTCCAGGCTGCACGCAGGGCAGCCCTCTCGCGATCTCCGATATTTTCAGAGCGTTGCCGTGGTAACCCACGGCAACGCTCTGAAACTCCAGCTCTCGCGAGAGGAAGGTATGGTCTGTACCCTGCGGAGGTACAGACCACATCACTACTAGCCCACTGGATCAGCAGCATGCTCCCTATCCCACCTGCAAAATAATAAGGTAACAAGGGGAAAGGGGAGTAAATGTGTAGAGTTATTTTATTTTAAATAATGAAACAATCAAAATGTATTATTTATAACTATCCAGCCCTTCTTTACTAATAAACTATACCCTATATACACCCTGCACCTACACACCACACACACTATACACCCCCTGCACCTACACACTATACCCCCTGCACCTACACACTATACACACCCTGCACCTACACACTATACCCCCTGCACCTACACACTATACCCCCTGCACCTACACACTATACACACCCTGCACCTACACACTATACCCCCTGCACCTACACACTATACACACCCTGCACCTACACACTATACACCCCCTGCACCTACACACTATACACCCCCTGCACCAACACACTATACCCCCTGCACCTACACACTATACCCCCTGCACCCACACACTATACACCCCCTGCACCCACACATTATACACCCCCTGCACCTACACACTATACCCCCTGCACCCACACACTATACCCCCTGCACCTACCCACTATACCCCCTATACCTACACACACTATACCCCTACACCTAAACACTATACCCCCTATACATACACATTACACCCCCTGCACCTACACACTATACCCCCTATACATACACACTACACCACCTGCACCTACACACACTATATACACACTACACACTATACCCCTATATACACACACTACACCCTCTGTACTCACACACACTCTATACCCCCTATACACTGCACGCAATCACTACACACACTCTATATTCCCTATAAACACATGTATTACACCTCCTGCATACACACATACAAAAGCACTATACATTCTATACCCCTATAAACACCCTACCACTGCATTCATACTATGCCGATATACACCTCCTGTGCACCAACTGTACCCTTATGCATACACAACTCCCCTAAACACACACTACACCCCCTATTATTACCGCACCAATACACACATGTGCACAACACCGATATGCATACACACAATGCAACCCCTTGCAAATCCTATAGCCAGCAGTTCCGCTGGGTTCCTCTCGCGAGGTCGGAGCGTTGCCTGCAGTCTAGAGTTCACTCACACTAGGGATCAGGCATGGCAGCACAGACACACACAGCAGTATATATATATATATATATATATATATATATATATATATATGTGTGTGTGTGTGTGTGTATATATGTATACACATACATACACACACATATATACGCGGCGTGTGTGTTTGTGCTTTAGGGTGCACACCCTACATACACACACATATATACGCGGCGTGTGTGTTTGTGCTTTAGGGTGCACACCCTAATGCAATAGGCTGCGCACGCCTATGCCTGTATGTGTTCTAGAGTTAAAGACTCATGTGTAAGGCTCAATCTACATGTTTAGCTTATGAAAGTTGCTATTCTGTATGCCTGTAAGTGAGCTGACAGACAGAGATAGAGGGGGTTATGTATAAAAAGTGTTCTCTTACATGTACATACTGTTTTTCTAAGATTGCACCATTTTCTTAAGTAAAAAACAGTTACTCAAAACTTTACACAGTACTGCCTTTTTTGTGATTTTCCTGCTGTGCTTCAAAATAATGGCCACAACAGTTTTATTCCATTTTGGATTTTTGTAGATCCTTTTTCTTTCACTAATGGTTACCATAGATTACATTTACAAAAATAAGACAAAACTAGTCTTGCAATGAAAAGAGAGGTGCATTCAAAATATTTATTTAACATTAAACAAAAAGGAAGATTGTGAAAGCTGTGTACAAAAAACTGCCACTCTAAACAGTGGTGGAAAAATGTGTTGTTTTTTTTTTTTATTACATTGGGAGTGATACATTTATGAAGCAAATAAAAATAAAAATCTACAAAAATGAATCAAGAAAATGGAAAAGGTACAAATAGAACATTTCTAAGTACAAATTAGGGAACAAATATGAGCAATTGGGTAAAGCTCCAAAAAGATTCCATAAAAATCAGATAATTTTTGTACATAGCTCATATCCTTCTGTACTGAGAGGCTGATGTTCAGCCAAAGGATTAACTATCAAAACAGAAAAAATAAAACAGCTATAGCCAGTTACAGAACATGGCAGGGCACAAAGTACTTACCTGGGACAGCAGTTATCACACTGCTTGCACCACATGGAGACTCTCTAATGGCTAACATGACAGTTATTGCAGGTATCAAACACTGTAGCCAACATTAGTGCATGTGCAGTAATTAATTATTGTTAAAGTAATGAAATTAATTGTCAACCTACAAACCTCTCTGACCCTCTAACAAGTTCCCTTTTATGGTTCATTGTTAGCCATTTAGGGCATTTATAGTGTTCTTTGTCTATTGTTTCTGACCCGGCTTGTATGACTATTTGCTGTGGTTTATTTTGACCATGGCATGTTTCTGGTATCTGAGGGGATAGGGGATTTCTCGTGTTTCTTCTCACCTGAGGTTTTCTCATCAATCCAGCTGCTGTAAAGACTGGTTATATGCCTTGCTATCCAGCAGTTTTATCATTCCTTCTTTAGGCGTTTGCATTAGTTAGTATTAGCATAGTACGTTACAATATATATATCTGATACAATCTGTTCCAGGTGCTGAGCAGCAGATATGTAGGTATGGAATAATTGCTATATAGCTGAAAGTAAATTTCATATTTAAAGGCCAAATAGCTAAACTGAAAGCAAACACTGATCAGCCACAATATTATATCATGTAGGTCCCCTTTGTGCTGCCAACACAGCTCTAATGCATCCAGGCATGGACTCCACAAGATCTTTGAATGTGTCCTGTGGTATCTGCAGAAGATCCTTTAGGTCCTGCAAGTGGCGAGGTGGGGGCTCCATGAATCGGATTTGTTGCTCCAACACATCCCGCTGTCAGGATCGGGACAGGGATCCAACACGCAAAGTACAAACAGGAGGAGTAACGTACAGTAACGTAACCATAACGTACAGGAGGAGTAATACGGGAAGAAGCACCTACTGTGGCTACCTCTAGACCTGAACTTACAGGGGAGATGGATGTAGTACGCATCTCTTCTGGTTGATTATTAGAACGAGATAATAAAGCCTGCAGCGCTAGAGCCATCTGATCCATTCTATGATCCATGGCCTCAAATCTAGAGTCGGAAGAACCAACCTGAGTGTTTGTACCTGCAGGATCCATTGGCCCTGTCGTAATGTCAGGATCGGGACAGGGATCCAACACGCAAAGTACAAACAGGAGGTAGGTACGTATACCGGACCTTAGAATGGCCGGACTAACGTAAGGAGTAAGCAAAGAATGGTCTAGAGACAAGCCGAGGTCGAGGGAACGAGAGAGCAGATAAGCGAGAGACAAGCCGAGTCAAAGGGTAATAGAGGTAAGCAGGATAGAACAAACAAGCCGGGTCAAAACCAAAGAGACAAAAAGATAACAAGAGCACTGAGTGACTAGACAAGCTAGAACCACGACAGGGCAATGACCAAATGCATAAAGCCCTACTTTATACCCTGGTTCTAGATAGGTAATCACGCCCCCGACGAGTCCTGATTCATGGTCGGGACTTGATTGACAGGTCGGAACGGATTGTCGTCATGACGTCGGCTACTGAGCGCCGCGTCATAAAAGGAAGCGGATCCCTCGCGGCCGGCGAGTAAACGGCCGAGAGAACTGCGAGGAACGAGTGAGTCAACCCCTCTGAGAGGATGAACGTCTAAGTATCTCACCTCCTCTGAGGTAGAGACAACAGGTACCCTGACAGTACCCCCCCTCTCAGAAACGCCCACCGGGCGGAAGGAACCGGGGCGAGATGGAAAACGAGAGTGAAAAGCCCTGCAGAGGCGAGGAGCATGCACATCCTCCTGAGGTACCCAAGTCCTCTCCTCAGGACCATATCCCTTCCAGTCAACAAGATATTGTAACCTCCCCCGAGAGATTCGAGAATCGAGGATGGAGTTGATCTCATACTCCTCCTGACCCTCAACCTGAACAGCGCGAGGAAACATGGAAGGAGTTAGGAATGCGTAAGGCAGATGGAAGGGCCAGACGATACGCAACTGGGTTAATTCGAGTCAGAACCCTGTAAGGGCCAATGTAACGAGGGGCGAATTTCATAGAAGGAACCTTCAAGCGAATGTTTCTGGTACTCAGCCATACCCTATCACCTGGAACAAAAACCGGAGCCGCCCTTCTACGCTTATCAGCGTGTTTCTTGAACAACGCGGAATTATGCAGGAGAATTTGTCGAGTTTGATCCCACAACTTCCTCAGATTGGCAACATGAACATCAACCGACGGTACCCCTTGGGAAGGAGAAACCGAGGGAAGAATGGAAGGATGAAAGCCATAATTCATGAAAAAGGGGCTAGAACGAGTAGAATCACAAACGAGATTGTTGTGTGCAAACTCCGCCCAAGGAATCAGACCGACCCAATCGTCCTGGTGTTCGGAAACAAAACAACGCAAATATTGTTCAATCTTCTGGTTGGTGCGTTCAGCCGCTCCGTTAGACTGGGGATGATAGGCAGAAGAGAAATTCAATTGATGCCCAGTTGAGAACAGAAGGATTTCCAAAAACGGGAAACAAATTGGGAACCTCTATCAGAAACAATTTCGGAGGGTATCCCATGTAAACGAAAAATCTCTCTCGCGAATATCTCAGCCAATTCGGGAGAAGATGGCAGTTTAGGTAAGGGCACGAAATGAGCCATCTTAGTAAACCTGTCAACCACCGTGAGGATAACAGTCTGTTTTTTAGAAACAGGCAAATCGACAATGAAGTCCATAGCCAGACAGGACCACGGTCTCTCGGGAATTTCCAAGGGATGCAAAAGCCCACATGGAAGCGTATGAGGTTGTTTAGTCTTCATACAGACCTCACATGCTCCGACGAAATCCCTAATATCCTTACGTAGTGAAGGCCACCAGAAATCTTTGGAAATCAAGGCACACGTCTTTCGAATGCCAGGATGCCCAGCCACCTTACTGTTGTGAAAGCACTGTAACAGTTCCAGTTGGAGTTCAGGAGGAACGAAATACCTTGCCCCAGGACCCTGTCTAGGAGCCAGATGCTGTAACTTCATGATCTCGGCAAGCAACGGAGAATGAATCCTGAGACTCGTGTTGGCGATAATATTGCACTTGGGAACTATAGAAGACAAAACCGCCTCAGATATAGTAGAAGGTTCATGTTGGCGAGACAAAGCATCGGCTTTAGAGTTCTTAGAACCAGGTCTATAAGTGAGCACGTAATTGAAATGAGTGAGGAACAAGGACCAACGAGCTTGCCTGGCGGACAAGCGCTTGGCCTCCCCAATATAGGACAAGTTCTTGTGATCCGTCAAAATAGTAACAGGATGCAAGGTCCCCTCCAATAAATGTCTCCACTCCTTTAAAGCCATGATGACCGCTAGTAGTTCCCTGTCACCAATGTCATATCTGCTTTCAGGCCCAGATAATTTCTTGGAAAAAAAACCACATGGATGTAACGGTTTATCCACACCTAACCTTTGAGACAAGATAGCGCCTAAACCTGTCTCAGAGGCATCTACCTCGAGTAGAAACGGCAACGTCGTATCAGGGTGAACTAAAATTGGTGCAGAAGCAAAAAGTTCCTTGAGTGTCTTGAAAGCAACGAGAGCTTCAGTAGACCAAGTCTTAGTGTCAACCCCCTGTCTGGTCATATTGGTAATAGGAGCAATAATAGAAGAGTATCCTTTAATGAAACGCCTATAATAATTGGAGAATCCAATAAACCTCTGAATGGCTTTGAGACCCCTGGGTAATGGCCAATCTAAAATAGACTGGAGTTTATCCGGATCCATTTTAAACCCGTCCCCAGAAATCACGTAACCAAGAAAGTTTATCTGAGATTGGTCAAAACTAAATTTCTCCAATTTGCAGTACAACCCATGTTGTAGAAGTTTGCGCAATACCCTTCTGACTTGTCTGTGGTGGGTCTCAATTTCTCTAGAGTGTATTGGTATATCATCCAAATATACAATAACGCAATCCTGTTGAAATTCCCTAAGAACTTCATTGATCAGGTCCTGAAATACTGCCGGTGCATTACAGAGCCCAAAAGGCATTACCGTGTACTCATAGTGCCCATATCGGGTATTGAACGCTGTTTTCCACTCGTCTCCCTGCTGAATTCTCACCAAGTTATACGCCCCTCTGAGATCTAACTTGGTGAAAATCTTGGAGCCTTTTAGACGATCAAAGAGCTCAGTAATCAAAGGAATCGGGTAGGCATTCCTAATCGTTATTTTATTCAAGCCTCGATAATCAATGCAAGGCCTTAACGTACCATCCTTCTTATTCACAAAAAAAAAACCGCCCCGGCAGGAGAGGAGGATCTCCTAATGAATCCTTTGTCTAGGTTCTCACGAATATACACCTCTAAGACTAGGTTCTCCTTAGTGGATAAAGGGTATACCGTACCCCTCGGAGGCATGGTCCCAGGCAGGAGTCTGATCTTGCAGTCAAAGGACCTGTGTGGAGGTAAAGTGTCAGCATTCTTTTTGTCAAAGACTGCCTTTAAATCCAGGTACAGAGGCGGTATTTGTACGTCTGTAGACTGGGTAGAGTTAGCTGGTGCGTTAACTACGCAAACCGGTGAGACTTTCTGTAAGCACCTGCTCTGGCAACCCTGACCCCATGAGGTTATCTCCCCTAGTTCCCAATCAATAATAGGGTTATGTTTCTTTAACCATGGATACCCCAGGACTATAGGAACAGAAGGAGACAAAATAAGCATAAGAGATATACCTTCCTCGTGTAGGATACCAACAGTTAAGTTAACAGGTATGGTCTCACGAAAAATAACAGGTTCAGATAATGGTCTACCATCTATGGCCTCAAGGGCCAAAGGTGTATCCCTTAGCTGGGATGGAATAGAGTGTTTAGTAACAAAAACTTGGTCAATAAAGCTCTCAGCAGCTCCGGAATCTACCAACGCCATAGTTTTTAGTACTCCCTTCTCCAAAGCTAAAGAAACAGGTAGCAGAAGCCTGTGATCTTTATAATTATGTATAGAGGACAAAATAGAAACACCCAAGGCCTGTCCTCTAGAGAAACTTAGGTGCGAGCGTTTCCCGGGCGATTAGGACAATTTAGGCGTAGGTGCCCTCTTACTCCACAATACATACACAACCCCTCCCTTCTCCTGTACTGTCTCTCTTCTTCTGAGAGGCGAGTATTGCCTATCTGCATAGGTTCTGGCGAAGCTGAGGTTGTGGATACAGGACTTTGAAATGAGGGAGCTAGTTTAAAGGAAGGTCTACGGGTTCTATCTCGAGTGTTCTGCCTCTCTCTTAAACGTTCATCAATACGAGAAATAAAAGAAATTAAATCCTCCAAATTTTCAGGAAGCTCTCTTGTAGCAACCTCGTCTAGAATTTCATCTGATAATCCGTTTAAAAATACATCTAAATAAGCCTGTTCATTCCACTTAACTTCTGCCGCCAAGGACCTGAACTCTAGTGCATAATCCACAAGGGTTCGGTTATCTTGTCTAAGGCGCAACAATAATCTAGCTGCATTGACCTTTCTACCTGGAGGGTCAAAAGTTCTTCTAAAAGCAGCGACAAAGGCATTATAATTATAGACTAACGGGTTATCATTCTCCCACAATGGATTGGCCCATCTCAGAGCCTTATCAATGAGTAGTGTGATAATGAATCCAACCTTCGCCCTATCTGTAGGGTAGGAGCGGGGTTGTAATTCGAAATGAATACCTATCTGGTTTAAAAAACCACGACACTTATCCGGAGAGCCACCATAACGTACAGGAGGAGTAATACGGGAAGAAGCACCTACTGTGGCTACCTCTAGACCTGAACTTACAGGGGAGATGGATGTAGTACGCATCTCTTCTGGTTGATTATTAGAACGAGATAATAAAGCCTGCAGCGCTAGAGCCATCTGATCCATTCTATGATCCATGGCCTCAAATCTAGAGTCGGAAGAACCAACCTGAGTGTTTGTACCTGCAGGATCCATTGGCCCTGTCGTAATGTCAGGATCGGGACAGGGATCCAACACGCAAAGTACAAACAGGAGGTAGGTACGTATACCGGACCTTAGAATGGCCGGACTAACGTAAGGAGTAAGCAAAGAATGGTCTAGAGACAAGCCGAGGTCGAGGGAACGAGAGAGCAGATAAGCGAGAGACAAGCCGAGTCAAAGGGTAATAGAGGTAAGCAGGATAGAACAAACAAGCCGGGTCAAAACCAAAGAGACAAAAAGATAACAAGAGCACTGAGTGACTAGACAAGCTAGAACCACGACAGGGAAATGACCAAATGCATAAAGCCCTACTTTATACCCTGGTTCTAGATAGGTAATCACGCCCCCGACGAGTCCTGATTCGTGGTCGGGACTTGATTGACAGGTCGGAACGGATTGTCGTCATGACGTCGGCTACTGAGCGCCGCGTCATAAAAGGAAGCGGATCCCTCGCGGCCGGCGTGTAAACGGCCGCGAGAACTGCGAGGAACGAGTGAGTCAACCCCTCTGAGAGGATGAACGTCTAAGTATCTCACCTCCTCTGAGGTAGAGACAACAGGTACCCTGACACCCGCAGATGCTCAATCAAGCACCTTGAACTTCTTGCCATGTTCTTCGAGTCATTCCTGAACAATTTTTGCAGTGTGGCAAGGTGCATTATCCTGCTGAAAGTGGCCACTGACATCCGGAAACAACATTGCAATGAAGGGATGTATGTAGTGTGCAACAATTTCTAGGTGAGTGGTACATGTCAAGGTAACATTTACATTAATGCCACAACCCAAGGTTTCATAGATAAACACTGTGCAGAGCATAAAATTGCCTCCGCTGGCTCATCTTCTTCCCATAGTGCCTCCTGCTGACATGTCTTTCTCAGGTAAATGACACACATGGACTGGGCCATCCACTTGATCCAATAGAAATCGTGATTCATCATACGAGTCAACCTTCTTCCATTGCTCCATGGTATAGTTCTCATATACACGTCCCCATTAAAGGCAGTTTTGTGGTGGACAGGGGTCATCATGGGCACTCTGAGCGGTCTGTGGCTACGCAGCCCCATACACAGCAAACTGCAATGCAAATGTGTTCTGACACCTTTCTATAATGACCATCCTTAAGTGTATCAGTAATTTGAGCTACAGTAGCTCTTCTGTGTGATCTTACCAGATTGACTAGCCTTCACTCCCCACGTTAATCAATGAACCTTGAGCACCCATGATCCCGATGCTGGTTCACTGGTTGTCCTTCCTTGCACCACTTTTGATAGGTACTAACCACTCCATACCGGATACACCCCACAAGGCTTGCTGTACTCGTATAGCCATCACTATTTTGTCCTTGTCAAAGTCATTCAGATCTTTTTGCTTGCCCATTTATCCTGCTTTCCACTGACTGTTCACTTCCTGCCTAATATATTCGAGTCCTTGACAGGTGCCATTGTAACGACACAATCAATGTTATTCACTACACCAGTCAATGGTTTTAATGTTGTGACTTATCATTGAAGCTTATTAGAAGATTTTGTTTTCTCAATTCTGCTATTTGACATTCACTTTCAAGTTCCTAAAGTACACAGTTTACTGAATAAACCGGAGTTATTTTGTTTGTGTGTTTTTAAGGAGGACCTATAGTACCTACAGGTGAGATGTAAAGCTGGCTGCATGCAGAGTGTCAATCAGCATGTGTTTTGGTTTCTTTGCAGTCTTAGAGGTTGTTTACAGTAGTATATGTTCACAGGCGGCTGAAATACAAAGGTTCTTTTAAGGCTCTGCACTGAAGAATCAATTATAGTAAAGTCCAGGTAAAATTAGATATAGAGATAGTAAAAATAAACCACCTTAATCTGTGTAGTCTTTCAAATAGATTACCGTAGTTGTTTTTTTCTCCCCCAAAACCATGTGCATGGAACACTATAGCCATGCAACAGAGACAAATCAGCAATTACATTTGCAGAGAGACTGTCTTTATATTGCTCTTCATTCCAAACAGCACTGACACTGTCAATAACAGAATGATCGGCCAGGCAGATTTAATTCAGATGTCTCTGAGGACGTGCCACATAGGCACAAAACGCATTATCATTTTACCTACTATTCTATCCCCTCCCGTGCATTGCCTGTTTGCATATATACATCTTCTGGATTTTATATACAACTCTGATGGAATAAACCTAAGACTTTGATTATCACGACCGAATCTGGAATTTTGTCCTGGAATATAGGACCCAGGGTTCATTGGAGTGTAGATGCCTTTTGTGGGTGGGAAACTGCTGTTTGGGACTCTTATGGTGAAAAAGAATTGCTTCATTATTCCTACATCTTGCTATTGCTGTCAGTCTCTGAACTGAGTTTTTCTTTTTATACATCATTCAAAGCCCCTAAACAACAAGCCAAAGTGGCAAAAATCAGTGCTATGATCACATGATAGAAGAGACCCTGTGCTCCATTGACACCAGCATCAAGTGAAAGAGGATCTGGCCTAAGCTTATTGCTTTGAGTTAACTTTAATTGGTGAACATGAATAAAGATCAGCTATGCTTATAAAATGTTTTAATTGCAAAATTCCAGGGCCATAACAACTACAGCCCACCATAATGAGCCCTATTTAACAGGCAAATGTGTCTACCCCCATTAGGGACACTCATGGAATGGATCACATCTTCCTTGACCCACTGGGTGGTGGTATTGATGGTAAACAAAACCAGGTAGGTGCCTGATGAATGCCATCCTACCCCTTTTATCTCCAACTAAAATGTGGATGAAGGGAAGTTCAATAGATCACTGATACCCAGCACCCTTGCATAAAAAATTATATAAAACTAACCATTGGCCACCCATCACTTAATAACTTGGCCATCAATCAAATGGAAAACCCATTTCATCCAGAATAACTTGCTGGACATATGGCGAGTCTTTCATGTAAAAGAAAACAAATTTACATATCTTTCTAGAGCACATCATTCGCTATCCAGAATTCATCTGGTCTTGGGAGAGAATAGATTAACCCTGCAATGTAACCATAGCAGCTTCTCAGAAACTGCTATGTTTACAGCTGCAGGGTTAAAACCTGGGGGACCTGGCACCCAGACCACTTCACTGAGCTGAGGTGGTCTGGGTGACTATAGTGTCACTTTAAAGAAAATAAAACAGAAGGAATGTCTTACTCAATGATATGGTGCACTTTTTTTTGTATTAATAATTTTTATTTCATTATAATTTATAAACACATATACTTTACAAACATACATATGCAATTAATATTAAAAGACCCCGCCAATCAAATTTACATCGAAATCATGAATAGGTCTAAAGACCAATATCACAAACATGACACACACTGACATAACAATGTACCAGTCATCTTAGAATGTATCCCTTAAAGAAAAAACATATCTATCATCTTAGAGGAAGCTCATTCAGTTATACCTTAGAGGAAGAAACCAAAAGAGTATATTATATATACTAATTAATTGAATTAAGAAGGTTTTAATTATAAAATATGAATTATATCTTACTTCCGCTATCATGTTCACTCAAGATCAATCAGTTTATCTATCCATTCAGCTATCCAGGGCTCGAGTCCTGCAGGAACGCGTGGGAACGGCGTTCCTGCACTTTTTTCACAGGAGGAACGCCGTTCCCCCTGCAGGCACTCAGGGGGCTGGAAAAATGCCACCCTCAAATGCCCTGTGTTACCCCTGTCATGGGGGGGGGCGGGGGGGGCACCTGAGAGCCGCCCGCCTCACTGCAGCCCCACTGGACCCCAGGGACCCATCCATGCCAGCTTTCCTAAAAGGTAGGGAGGCTGGGTGGGTGGGCAATGTTAATTTTAATACTTTGTATATATGTATGTCTGTGTGTATGTCTGTTAGTGTATGTGTATGTATGTCTGTTAGTGTATGTGTGTATGTCTGTTAGTGTATGTCTGTTAGTCTATGTATGTGTGTGTATAAAAGATATATAGAATTTCTCACACACTCATGGATAGTGTCCACATACAGTGCTGTATAAATCTCAATTCGAAAAGTGATTGTGATAAAAAGTGAAATGACTTCCCTTAGCAATATAGGATATGCCCGAAGATTTCCTCCTATCTTCAATTCAACATGTGTATGGTATAGGGCTATTCCAAGCAAGGGAAATAAGAAATATATGGCATAGTGCAATACTGTATATATTATAATTGGATATATGAGCAAGTGACAAATGCTCACTCACACTTTGACATCCCAAGAAGTGCCTTCAGAAATATACTTGGTGTGTCTTCTTTGCTTCAAATACTTGGTAAATGTGAGTCTCACATAAAAAACAAAGTGCAAAAAAATAGATTGGATGACTGTATGAGTAAAGAGTAAAAAAAGCATTTATTACTTACATCAAAGTAAATAAAAGCAGGTAAATCAGTCCAACGCGTTTCTTCCCTGTTAGGGACTTCCTCAGGGACAATCTTTAACAAAGATGATGAATAAAAATACATACAAACCTAGTTACAAACATCCCCTAATATATACCACCCCCAATCAGTCCCAATGATGGTTCTGCAGATGATTCCACTTCTCTTTAGCTGTTTTCCATTCAAATTTGAGTTACTTCCGGGTTTCGTGTATCCTGTGCGGTCACGTGACTTCCGTGATGACGTCATGCGTTCCAGCTATGCGTTCCACCTTCATTTCGGCTGTCACTCATAATGACAGGCTGAGATGTTGAAAAAAAGTCCAAAAAAGACTGTTTCTGAATAGAAATACAAATGGGGGGAGTGTACAAAAGGGAATGGCAAAGAGGTTACACGAAACACGAAAGTAACTCAAATTTGAATGTAAAACAGCTAAAAAGAAGTGGAATCATCTGCAGAACCATCATTGGGACTGATTGGGGTGGTATATATTAGGGGATGTTTGTAACTAGGTTTGTATGTATTTTTATTCATCATCTTTGTTAAAGATTGTCCCTGAGGAAGTCCCTAACAGGGAAGAAACGCGTTGGACTGATTTACCTGCTTTTATTTACTTTGATGTAAGTAATAAATGCTTTTTTTACTCTTTACTCATACAGTCATCCAATCTATTTTTTTGCACTTTGTTTTTTATGTGAGACTCACATTTACCAAGTATTTGAAGCAAAGAAGACACACCAAGTATATTTCTGAAGGCACTTCTTGGGATGTCAAAGTGTGAGTGAGCATTTGTCACTTGCTCATATATCCAATTATAATATATACAGTATGTGTGTGTATGTCTGTTAGTGTATGTCTGTTAGTGTATGTGTATGTATGTCTGTTAGTGTATGTGTGTGTATGTTAGTGTATGTGTGTGTGTATGTCTGTTAGTCTATGTATGTGTGTGCATGTCTGCTAGTTTATGTCTGTTAGTGTATGTATGTATATCTGTTAGTGTATGTGTGTGTGTGTGTCTGTTAGTGTATGTATGTGTGTGTATGTCTGTTAGTCTATGTATGTGTGTGTATGTCTGTTAGTGTATGTGTGTGTTTGTGTCAGTGTGTGTGTGTATGAGTGTATTTACGTCTGTTAGCGTATGTACGTGTGTGTGTGTATGAGTGTATGTGCTTCTGTTAGTGTATGCATGTGTATGTTTGCGTGTATGTGCTTCTGTTAATGTATGCACATGTGTGTGCGTATGAGTGTATGTGCTTCTGTTAGTGTATGCACATGTGTGTGTATGTGCTTCTGTTAGCGCATGTTTGCGTGTATGTGCTTCTGTTAGTGTATGTTTGTAAGTGTCTGTCAAATCAGTGAGAGTCTGTTTGTCATTTAGTGTGTGTGTGACTATTAGTGTGTGTCTGTCAGTGTGTTTGTGTGTGTCTCTCTGTCAATGAATGAGTGTGTGTCAGTGAATGTGTGTGTCAAATCAGTGACGTCTGTGTGTTTGTCACTGAGTGCGTGTGTTACTGTCAGTGTGTATCTGCCAGTGTGGGTGTCTGTCAGAGAGTGTGCTTAGAGGGACACTATAGGCACCCAGACAACTTCAGCTCATTGAAGTGGTCTGGGTGCAGTGTCCCAGTCCCCTTAAACCTGCAAGTGTAATTATTGCGGTTTCTCAGAAACTGCAATAATTACCTTGAGGGTTAACTCCACCTCTAGTGGCTGTCTACCAGACAGCCACTAGAGGGACTTTCTGGTGGTTAGGTGACCAAAAGTCGCCTAACTGATGCTGGACGTCCTCACCCTGTGCATGAGGACATCCAGCATCTGCTAAATACCCATAGGATTTTAACCCCATCAGTGTCGAGTGGGGTAGGGGAGGACATGAGGGAGGGGGGCACTATAGGGAATTATAGTTGCAGGAAAACAGCTTTGTTTTCCAGGCACTATAGTATTTCTTTAAAAGGAGCTGGAAAAGGTGGAGTCTAAAGAGGAAGGGGTGGGTTCTTAATCAGGAAGTGGTGCGCCGTTGACAGGAAAGGGTTGGTAAATTTAGATTAGGGGGTGCTCAGGTATAGTCATGACTAGGGCAGCACAAAATTAAAATACACCACTGTGTGAGTGTCTGAGTATGTGTGTGCGTCTGTGAGTGTATGTGTGTGCACGCGTTTATATATGCATACGAGTGGTTGTTTTTTTTTGTTTTTTTGGGGGGTGGAGGGAGGAGTTCCCACACTTTTTTCCCCAGGACTTGACCCCTGCAGCTATCCAACTACTGTTCTGCTCAGCCTTTTTATTAATCCACTTAAGGCCCTGTTCCATTTTACACTGGAATACAATTTGCTTTTTTAAAATTGGCCAACTAACAGAAACATCCAGTTTCCAGTATCTGGCCAATAGTAGTTTTGTGGCCGAAAAAAAGTGAGTTAGCATTAAAGCTTGTCTAGGGTGTAAATCCGGCCAGTCAAGATGTAATACTGCTATTTCAATTATTTTGTCTATTTTAAATTTCCCTAGGGCCTGAAGTTTTTCATAAGTTATATTCCATAATTTAGCTGCTACTTCACATTTCCACCACATATGTATATAGTCTACCTCAACTTTGTCACATCTCCAACATTTGGTATATTTATTATGAGAGAACTTGGAAAAAAAATTTGGATCCAGATTCCAAAAATGTATCACTTTATATTGATTCTCCACTATATTCAAACAATGTATGTCTCGACTAAATCTCCTTATTGCCGCCAGCCAATCATTCTCATACATATGAATCTGTAAGAGTTCAGCCCATTTATTCATATACTTATTTTTCACACCTGCTGTTAGGCATGATATTAAAGCATATGATTTGGCCATTACCTTGGGAGTTATATGTTCGCAAAATATCTTATTTAGAATAGTCATTAATTGAACCTCTCCTTTCAAAACAGAATTTTGTAAAAAGCCCTTTATCCTAAGATAAGAAAACACATCTTTACAAGGCAAATCATATTCAGAATTCAAGTTTGGGAAGGTTTTCATCATCCCATCTTTATATAGATCTGAGACCTTCTCAATACCACAGCTCTTCCAAATAGTTAATGATAGGTCTTGTATATTATTTTCCAGAACCTTAATACTAAGGCTATTAATAATTTTTTTCTTTCCTCCCATCTTGTTCTTAATCAAAGTCCAAAACTTTCCAAGATGCCCAATAATAAAACAATTCTCACCTATTTCCCTCCAATTCGGATAATGAATATTCCATTATAGGCAGGAGAGATCTTTTATCTGAGTTTGTTTGCTCTCAATATGATACCAACATTCATCTACGGCCTCTGGAATTTGCATTAAATAAATGTGACTAATCATATTTGCATAATAATAATTTTTCAGTATAGGCATACCCAAACCCCTCTCCTTTACTTTATATACCATATGTCGATTATTTATTCGCGTTTTTTTCCCATGCCAGATAAATTTAGAAATACTCGTCTGTGCCATATTTAACCAACTGTCCGATATTTGAATGGGAAGGTGTCTAAATATGTATAACCATTTAGGAATAATATAGGCCTTTATCACGTTAATCCTACCAATCCATGATATAAACATAGTATTCCATCCTTTAAGTGTATAATTCATCTCTTTCAATACGGCCATAAAATTTATTTCCATTATGTTATCAACATCCAGTGAAATTTTAATTTCCAAATAATTAAATTCAATGTCTGTCCACAAAAAAATCATAATTTTGCTGCATAACTGCTTTAGATGACTCATCTAGATTAATACCCATGATCACAGTTTTATCTGTGTTTAATTTGTAATTAGAGAGTATTGAGTAAGCATTAATCACTTCCATTAATGCAGGCAGGGATTTATGAGGATCCGTAAGTGCCACCAATATGCCATCCGCATACATACTAATCTTTATTTCCCCCTTAGAAATAGGATATCCCTGTATACTATTATGTTCTCTTATCTTAATTGCTAATATTTCTATTGTTAAGATGTATAGCAAAGGTGACAATGGGCATCCTTGTCTGGTCCCATTACCAAGGGGAAACCAGTCAGCACAAATATGTTGTCCAATAGTTCTGGCTATAGGGGAACTATATAAAGCTTTAACTGCCCTGCACAGCTGTTCTCCAAAGCCGTATAATTTTAGAATCTGCATCAAAAAGCCCCACTCAACCCGATCAAAAGCTTTTTCTGCATCTAAGGCAAGGATAACTAATTTTTTATGTTCTTTTTTAGCCAAATCTAACATATCAATTATTTTCCTGATATTATTTACTGAACTACGTCCAGGGACGAATCCCACTTGGTCTTTAAAAACAACTAATTCGGAGAGCAACGGAGCGGTCGCATATCTCGGAGCTCCGGCTCTTACTTACCTAAACGAGGCTTTTTATGGTGGATCCCGGAGCCCAAAGACCCCACAAACTGCTATACAGCTGGCAGTCACACTATGGGTCGCAAGACGAAAAAAGCAAAAGCGGACAGAAGCTCCCAAGGGAGAGATATAGGACACATGCTGAGGAACTCGCAGCAGGCCACATGGTCAAAAATGGCGCTGGCCAACGACCTCACCTCCTACTCCTCGGAGGAGTTCGCATCAGACCTCCTGGATGGAACACCCTCTGGGCCCATGCCAGACCGCAAAATGGTACCGCAGAGAGCTGGGGACCCGGTCACTGCAGACCAACTCAAAATGATGCTGGCGGAACTCCGCAAAGACCCAGCAACTGACATGGCCTGCTATAAAGAGGCTATTGAAGGGGCCGCATTGAAAATCTCACACTTAGAAACCTGCTCGACTAACCATGAAGCTAGAATCAGCAAGGTGGAACAGCAGGTAGCAGATCTGGCACAGCAGCAACTAACCAAAACAAATAGGCTGGACGCCATTAAAGATCATAGACGGTGCTACAACTTAAAAGTCAGGGGGATCCCTGACTCGGTCGACATCACTGACTTACCCCACTACATACGCCGTTTCATCGGAGGCTTGCTCCTACCAAAGCAGGCGAAAGCCCTAAAACTAGATGGTCTGTTCCGGCTACCAAAGCCAACTAGAGCGCCGGCAACGGCAACGGCCGATTTGGTCCTCAGATTCCAGACCCTCTCGGACAAAGCCACACTTCTAGTGGCTCTGCGAGGGAAAACTCCTATACCGTTCGAGGGCTCCTCAATCACAGTCTTCCCAGACCTCACCAGGAGTACCCTCACATGGCAGAAATCTCTACAACCCCTCCTGCAACACCTCCGTGCCAACGAAATTCCCTACAGATGGGGAACACCGCGAGTGGTCATATTCACACATAACGGGACTACCCTCAGAGCACAGGGATACCAGGAATTAGAAGCACACCTGAAATCAGCGGGTGTTTGGTGTGCCCCACTGCCGACGGGAACAGGACTGTCCAGGCTAAACCCAGCTACCGTTCCGGAATTTACCCCAAGAAGGAAACAGCAGGCCTCACCTAACAGACCACCAACCTGAGTGAACGGAGGCTGAACCACCCAAGAGGACTTTGTAAGCCGCTATTATTTTACACTGTATCCACCACAGTTAAAAAAAAAAAAAAAAATATATATATATATATATATATGCTTTACTTTTAAAAGTTTAAAAACATGCTTCATGTTAAATGTAAATAAGTTATTGGTTCCCATGATTGTATCCTTAATTGACCTGTCAAGCCTAACAGCCTGTATGTGACCACCCAAGCAGTTGCTCAAACAAATGCTGCAAATACATAACATTGGCACTCAGTATAGGCTGCTACACATACTACACCGCCTAGTAACCACTATTGCTCACCAATCCACACCCCCCCCCCACCTCCTTCCGGGCAACCACTTTTAATGTACTACACACACAGGGGAAGGAGGTAGAACCCAAATATGGATCTTACCAAGCTGACTCACACTTAACACACCCACAAGGGTCTCACTAGTTGATTTTTCTTAATACTGTCTTGTATAATGTACTTATAAAACACAAAATGTGCTATGTTAACAGATGCCGACAACTGTACACTAAATGTTGAAAATTAAGCTAGCGATAGCTGTTGGGGCATTGCTTGCATATTTGTACCTTACATGCACGACTAAATAAAGAATAAAAAAAAAAAAAATACTTCGACAACTTTTTTGAGTCTAGCATGATGGATGAAAAAATCTTTGTGTCTGTATCAATTAAAGATATCGGCCTATAGTTTTTTACATATGAAGGATCTTTATTCTGTTTGGGGATAGGAAGAATACTAGCCGCAAGAAATTCCGCAGGATATTTGGCCAGCCTAATAAAGTTATTGAAAGCTAAAGTCAATTCCGTTCCGATTTTATTCTTGAAAGTTTTATAAAAGGATTTCCTAAACCTATCGGGTCCTGGGGCTTTTTTTTTTTCTTAAGAGCGTCAATAGCTTCTGCGACCTCTGACTCCTCAAGGGCTCTATCACTTCCTGTTGTTTTTTATTAATAGTAGGTATATTAAGACCCTTAATAAAATCTGTCAAATTCCCTAATTTAGTATTATCCGCACTATTATATAAAGCTTTATAATAATCATTGAATATCCGACCTATATCATTAGGAGCTCTACATATCTTATCTTTGTGTATTATTTTATCAATCCGGCATACAGCTTGCCGTTTCTTTAGTTTATTGGTCAGCATTCTGTCTATACGATTTATTTTCATATACCATTTTTGTTCTAATTTCTCAAGATTATTAGATATTCGATTCATATTTAGTACGTTGAGATTATTCTTAATTGTTCGAATTTGTTCTGCCTTTTCTTTAGTTGGGAATTCTTTATTAATTTTTTCTAACTTATATAAAGAAATGTACATATCTGCTGAGTTATTCCTCTTTTCTTATTCTCATATGCTCCTAACTTAATAAAATGGCCCCTTATAACAGCCGTATATGCTAGCCACCTACTCCCAGGTGCCGAGTCTTTGTTTTCTAAGAAATAGAAATCTGTCATTTTGGCAATATAATCTTTATTATAGTCACTTCTCAAAAGTGATTCATTCAATCTCCATTGTCTAAAAGTTTGTTTCTGGTTATGATGTACTTCCCATACTACCGCGTTATGATCTGACCATATTATTGATTTAATTAATACCTTTTTAATGGTACCAACCAATGAAATATTACCTAACAACATATCTATTCTAGCATATGAGCAATGTCTGTAAGAAAAATGCGTAAAATCATATTCCTGGAGATGAAAAATTCTCCAAACATCGTATAAAGCAGCCTTTTTCAAGACAGTGGAAAGGGCTTTCGCCTTACGTTGTAATGCTGTATCAATTTTGACCCCTTTTTTCGTTCTTTTATCCCATTCCGTGTCCAAGACACAGTTAAAGTCTCCAGCCAGTATCACCTTACCTCTTTATCTACTACTTCCCTCACAAAAGCCACTTGACCCAAGTTAGGAGCATAAATGTTGGCTAGAGTATAGATCTCATTATTTAATTTTCAAATCAATATAATGTATCCAGCCATTGGGTCAATTTCCTGATACAAGAGTTCCCATGCTTTATCTTTCCCAATCCAGATAGCTACTCCATTCTTTTTTCCTTCCTTCGAAGATGCTTTAATCACAAAAGCGGTTTGCTTCCCCATATAATATTCCTTATTAGATTCCACCCATTGGGTCTCTTGTATAAAGCAAACCTGTATTCTTTCCTCTTTAAGCATCTCTATTAAAGCCTTTCTTTTTTGCGGACTGTTGAGACCCTGGGTGTTTATCGTGAGCATCCTAACCATAGTTTAATTCATCTTTTTTCATTTTTCCTTCGATAACTGGTTTAGACAAAACAACACTTACAAACAAGAGCCTACCAAACTCTTTATAAAACCCAAACCCACAGTCCTTAATCCTCCCATAAGGACTATCAACATGCAAATCCTGCAAGTTCTCAAAGAGTACTGAAACTACAAACCGTAGCTACTCTTAACTAGGTGGACCAATCTAGCTTATCTCAAATGAGTTATTATTCTTAAAATGGCATATATATATAGTGATAATATATACATAGAGCTCATTGTCCCCCCTTTTTTTTCCTTCTTTCCCCTCATTTCTCTTAACCTTAGGATGTTTCTCTTATATATATATAAGAGAAACATCCTAAGGTTAAGAGAAATGAGGGGAAAGAAGGGAAAAAAAAAGGGGGACAATGAGCTCTATGTATATATTATCAATAGTGGAGAGAGAATCTTCTATCCTTTTTTCCATATACTATAACTTAGCGTTATTTCCACATACGGCATACTTCACATCCATGTATATATTCAAAAATTAGCTAAATTATTATATTTCAATTACTTATTCTATAAAACCTAATAGACCAAATAAGTGATCAGTGCCCTAATTATTGATGCAATTTAACCACCATTGCTCTTAATAATTCAATCTATGAATACACCCTCTTATTAATTACTTACACTCCTATACATTATTCAAGTGATTACTAATCGTTTATCATATATTAATAAATGATCATACCCAGTTATATTTCCACGTAAATTTCCCAAATTCAAATTATCACAATAGCCATATATATATTCAAAAATTACTGTATTTCTATTACATATTTTATAAGACCTGAAAAGACAGATTAGTAATTAGTGCCCAATTCCATAATGCGATTTATCCACCATTACTATTTGCAATTCAATATTAGAAGCACAACCACAGTGTTATTTACCAATACTCCTATACCCTATTTAGGTATTTACTTAACCCTGATTATATCCAACTTCATCATTTATCATGCAGAAGTAAAAAATCCACACACCTTGTATTACCGCATGAACCCCCCAGAATCAGAAAATTATTATCTAAATTACCATATTTCTATTATTTGATCTATAAATCGCAATATAACCATTTAGTTAGTCGATGCCTACTTCATTTATACCATTTAACCAGCATTACTATTTATAATTCGATACTACAGGAGCCAGCAAAACTTAATTACTTATTTCTTTTACCCCCCATTAAGTGTTTATCACTCTCTAGTGCATCGCTATAACCCATTATCAAACCTTAATGAGTATAAAAAAAATAAAACTCAACGTATCCCCTTTCTTTTCTTCTATCTCCTCCCCTCCCCTCCCCTCTTCCGCCTCTCCCCAACACTCTAAATCATTTTAGATAATTCTTTTGAAGCCATATAGCAGCCTTTTGGGGCTCATCCAGTGAAATTATATATTTTCCTCTCATCACTATTAATTTGACTGTGTAACCCCATTTATATATTATCAGATTTTTCCTAAGGATATTAGTAATAGTTCCAAAGGCTTTCCTGCTTTGCCTGGTTTGCCAGGACACGTCTTGAAATAATTTCAAATTCATATATAAGTACTGATCCTTATTTTCTGAATTAGTTCTATGCTTATTTAGAACTTGATCTTTGTACCAAAATTGATGAAAGCATACAATTACATCTCTAGAAACAGTCTCTGGCAATCCCTTGGGCCTAGGGAGGCGATGATATCTGTCCAATATTTTTGTAGTTGGCTCCATCTTCAGCCCTAACTCTTCAAAAAATTTTAGCAAGTACTCCCCTAATTTCCCATCAGAAATTTGTTCACTAATGCCTCTGATACGCAAGTTATTCCGTCGACTGCGATCTTCTAAGTCAGATAGTTTTTGTTCCATCCCATTAAGTTTCTTATCAAGCAGTTCAAATTGGGATTTTAACTCCGCCTGCATATAATCCACTGCACCTAATTTTTCATCCATATTCATTATTTTCTGATTTAGCATAGCAATTTCTTCCTTAATTTCTTGTACATTTGATTGTATTACTGAGGTCAATTTATCACATAGATGCTATTGGCTCTTATCCAGTATATCAGAGAATGCTTCTTGAAACTCTTTACTCATGGTTGCCTTTATTTCTCCCTCTTCCCCTTGGGTAAATGACATTCCCTCCTCACCATCTTTTTTCCCAGGAGATTGGGCCGCAAAAAAAATTAGATAGCCGTCTTGGATCTTTTATTATCTTTTTTTTAGGGATTTGTTTTCAAGGTTTTTCTTAGAGGTCATTTTTAAAAGACCAGCTTACCCCTATCACCAGCCAGTAAAGTGAATATTCTTACTCTATGGCAGTATGTCTCACTATATGGCAGTTTGTTTCAATAACTTTCTATGCCAATAATATAATTGATTTGATTTTTAGCCAGCCCTTACCACCAGGACCTTCTATCGCAGATATGGTGCACTTTTAAAGCTGTAGCTAGAGGATATCTGTTAAAACTTGAAAAAAAAATCAAAATCAAAAAAGAAAAAGAAAAAGGAGCCTTGAGGGAAGAGCTATATATAGAATATTACAAGTTATCTAGAAATAGTAAAAAAATAATAATAATAATCTAATCAGTAAAACGATAAAACAATTAAATGTACTTAAAGATAAAATCATAAAATAGAAATGGAACAAATTAATAAAAATTTTGAAAAAAATGAAAACAAATTTCTACCATGATAACAATAAAAAAAAAATGAAATGGTTAACTAAAAAGTTGAAAAGGAAAGTAGGGAAAAAATAGAATAACATGCATCAAAAAAGATCAGACAAATTATAGAAACCCAGAAAATATAGCAACATTTTTTGAAACTTATTATGAAGACCTATACAACATATCAAAACAGCGGGACAACAAATATCTGAATATTTAAAATATATAGAATTACCTAAAATAACATTGTAACAAAAGAATAATATGAATGTTTCCTTTACTAAAGCAGAATTTAATCAGGTTATTGAAAAACTAGAAAATGTTAAAACTCCTCGCTCAGACAGTCTGACTAATGCTTTTAATGAGAGTGTGGAAAATGGTTTTGGTCCAAAAGAAATGCTATTTGCTAATATACTGCCGATTCTAAAAAAGGACAAGGACCCTCAAGAACTTAAGAATTACTGCCTGATTTCCCTAATAAATGTAGATTCCAAACTGTTTTCGGCAATTCTGGCAGAAAGGATAAAAATAATTCTCCCTAGCCGGGTTCATGAAGACCATATTGGTTTTGTTCCCACTAGACAGGCAAGTGCTAATTCAAGATGTCTGATTAATATATTGGATTGGAGAGAGACATCGGGGAATCCCCTTATGACCCTGTCATTGGATGCAAAAAAGGCCTCGGATGGGGATATATGTTTTTATAGTGCTATGGGTTTTTGTGGATGGATGAGGGCAGCAATTAATACCATATAGAAACAACCACTTGCCAGGGTGGTGGGAATGGATTTATGCTCTGATTTTTTTCTAGGCAATGGCACCCGCCAGGGTTGCCCTCTTTCACCAATAGTATATATATTACCCATGGAGGCTCTAGCAGTTTGAATAAGGTCTAATCCAGGCATTAGGGGGGATTCCAACAGCCTCTGGAGAGTTGAAGTTGTGTATGTATGCTGATGACACTATAGTGATCCTGACTGATCCAAGTGTATCCATTGCTCATTTAATGGATGAGATAATGCAATTTAGTGAAATGTCTAATTATAAGATATAGATAAATCTGTGGCATTGTTAAAAAAAAACTGTGAGGCCGAAATAAAAAAAACAAATATTGGATACATGTGGCTTTAAATAAGCTAAAAGGAGTTTTGAATATTTAGGTGTAATGCTATCGGATAAAACAAATAGAATTGTAGAAGATAATGTTTTGAAATTGATCAGATCAACAAATCTAACTCTAAAAAATGTTGATTTGGGGGGCAGAGCTTGAACGGCCTTAGCGAACGGACAACAGCAAAGGGAGCTCCGAGCCTTACACGGAGAAAAAGCCTGAAATACCCCCTCCTTTGTGCCCCAACTGGCAAGCAAACACCCCAAGACCTCATGGGGAGAAAGGGGAAGAAAACAATACCACACAAGCCCATCTCGGGACTTACGATAGGGGAGATGTGGAGGCAAGCACGTGGAGCCTCCGAATCCAACATGGCGGCTCTGCATGGCGGGTCCTCGGATTTCTTCGAGGACATATACGAGGAGGAGGGATACTCACAGCCTCTTCAACCACCACAGAAGGCAAAACAAAGTGGCATGGGAACAGACACAGAGCTGATCACTACAGCGGTCCTGAAGGCGTTATTAGCGGAACTGAAACGCAGCATCCACGAGGATGTCACAGCGCTCCGCGCAGACTTGAAAGGCCTGACAGGACGCATCTCAAAACTAGAGGGCTCCTCACAATCCCAGGCCCAGAGTTTCACTGCACTGCAACACACCGTACAAGCCCTGCAACAGCAGAACCAGCAATATGAATAACGCCTCGCGGCGATTGAGGACGCCAGGCGAGCTTCAAACATCAAGATCAGGGGAGTCCGAGAGGACATCCCGGAGGCCGAACTGCCTAAACTTATGGGGCGCCTAATACCAGCAGTGCTACCACAAAGACAGACCACAACAATCACCCCAGCGGAGGTCTTTAGAGTCCCTAAATCAAAAAGCGCACCAGACACGGCCACGAGGGATGTCATTCTGACCCTCTGCAACAACAGAGAGAAAGTGGCGATTTTGTCTTCCCTCCGGGGCAGAACCCCCTTTCGCTTTGAAAATATGGACCTTTCATTTTACACAGACCTGTCCTCTGGCACCCTAGCCTGGCGCAGATCGCTCAGACCAATCACCTCAACGCTCCGAGCCCACAGGATTGACTACCGCTGGCAGTCCTCTAGGGCACTGACGGTCCAGCGAGGGTCCAACATGCTTACCCTTCAGGACATTCGAGACGCACCGGCCTTCCTGCAGGCCCTGGACCTGCCTCAAGACTCGCTGCCCCAAGCGGAAATGGCCACCAACGACAACGGCTCCCCAAACCGCACCCATGTTTGGGACCCAGACCGGATCGCCCCATTCATCCCCCAAAGCTGTACGCCGGACACATATGCAACAATTACGTCCTAAAGGCACAGAGACACCCCCCAACGGAGTCTAGGACCTGCCGCTTGGCCCCGGTAAGGACAAGGTACACATCACCCTAACACCCTGACCGCTGCCGGTCTACCTCTAGCCGGGAACGGTACAGACAAGCAGGACACCAGAGACCCAATGAAACAGACCACAGACCCCTAACACCAACGAAAAATCCCCCGATCCCGGGCAACACTGTGTCCTCGCCCCAACGAGACTAGGTGGGCGGACGCATGTCGAGACTCTGGAGACTTTTGGGCACTCACCACAACTCTTTTAATTTTAATTTTTTACTTTTAACTTTCTGGTTCTTATCCTGCAACCCATCAGCTAGGATTAGCCTGTATGCATGCTTAATTCGTTCCTGTAGGCATCGAGAACCAAACCTCGCATAATCACATGACCCGAACATGACTATGTATCTATGTACCAATATACGGCTGATTAACTTGAGTACCCTCGTTTGCCCCCATTCACTACCATTGTGGCTCTCATGACCTACACTTGTTTATATTGATGCCCCGGTCAGTAGTTTGCATGTCTACAGTTTATAGCAGGTACACTTACTGTAAAGTTGAACTTAGTCTCAGATTAGAGCACTAGCTCTCCACCAGGCACAGCCTCAGGGGCCGCAGCATGGCATGTACTGTTGAATGAGGGGTCTTGGTTTAGTTTATCGTATTTTCGTTAATGCTTAAAAATGTAAACGTATGCCAATAGCCTCTGTTTATGCTTTACTGATGACACAACTACACTCCACACTACTGGCAGCAACGTTTACTCAACCAACATACATACTGACATTAAGGCATAAGCTCATTATTTTTGATGCACCTGAATATAACTGAGCCTGTCCCTAGTTGAAAACCCACATCTTACCTACCAGACGCAACAACTCAGCGTACAAAGGTGACAGTCGAGACAGTTAACTGCAGTGAACGCTTGGTAGCATTATTTCTTTATATTATCTTTATATTCCCTTTATATTATCTTATGTGTACAGCATGTCCTCATCCCCCTATTACCAAGCATGCGACAAAGGACACTGCTTAGCAGGTTCATATTACCCGCGATTTACGGCAGTACCTGCTCAACCATAAATGCGTTAAGCCCACGCTGCCATCAGTACAAATCCTAGACTAATCAAACATTAACAATCACAGACAGGCACAACTCATATATTGTTATTCTTTAAAGTACATAACCTGTGTAAATTTTTTTTGCAAGCATGTTTAATATAAAAACTGTGCAGTACTAACTCATGCCATATATTGTTTGACCTCGAATTGCTGGTATCTGCTGTTGTGCCAATACCGGCACACATGTACCTTCTATGCACAACAAAAATAAAGAATTAAAAAAAATAAAAATAAATGTTGATTCAATCAATGTTCCAAGCTATTCTGCCAAAACAGTTAAAAAATTGGAAACTGAGTGTAACATCAGTATTGATGTCTGTGTTTGGGGTGAAATATTAGTTAGAACAAAGAAAAATGTTCATAATACAATATTGATTGAAACATTTTATAAAGTATGCAATAAGTGGTACGTAGTCCAACAAGACTAAATTCAATAGATCCTAGTGTTTCAAATTTGCGTTGGAGATGTATGAAGGCTGTTGGAAGTTATCTACACACATGGTGGAGTTGTCCAAAAATTAAAAAATGATGGGATAATCTATAAAACTTTATATGATTTCAATAAGATTAAAATCGATAAAACTCAGACGACAGCCTTATTACATTTGGGTTGGCCGAATTTAGCAACATCTCAATATTACTTGGCCACTCACAGTGTTTTGGCTGTGAAAATTCTCTTGGCAAGAAATTAGAAACAACCTATAGAAATCAGCTATACTCAATAGGTAAAACAACGGACGATACAATTAAAGATGGAACTGGGAATATGCTGGAGAAATAATGCTTCGGTTAGGAACAAAATGTTAAGAGAAAAATGTTTGGAAACTGTATTGACATTTATGTAAAGTCTGAGTAAAATATGCACTTTAGAAATGTAATTATCTAATGTATATAAAAAACAGATAAGTATCTCTTCATCCTAGCTCAGTCACTTTTCCTCTCAGGTAGAATGTATTATGTATGAATATTGTCAATGAATTTATTTGTCAAAAGTCTTGTGTCTTGCATGTTTTGTATTATTCTTATAAGATGAAAAAAATCTGAATAAAGACTATTTAAAACATTTAGGTGGTGGATTGTCCCCCCTTAGTCTCCAAGAAGGGGTTAAAACTCACCTTATTTCCAGTACCGCAGGGGCCCACCAGCACTGGCCCTGCCTCGATCTGCCTCCTGGGTGACATCATCAGAATGTACAATTTTTAGCCAATCCAATGCTTTCCTATTGGGAAAGTAATGGATTGGCTGAAATCGGCAAGGAGGTGGGATTAGGGTGGGGCCAAACACAGTTTTGGACAATCAGCACCTCCTCATAGAGATACATTGAAGGTCCAATTTGTAGCTCAAATTGCTGAAAAATTTTATGCTGTCCTGGATAGAAAGGTGTCAGAACACAGTAGCTGCAGACCGGTTTGCCCACGATGACCCCTGCCCACCATCGAAAGCACCTTCAATGGGGATGTGAACATTAGGACTGGCCCATAGAGTAATGGAAGAAGGTTTCTTTGTCTGATGAATCAGAATTTCTTTTAGATCTGGTGGCTGACTGAGTGCCTTGTTCACCTATGAAAGTACGTCCTGGGATCTTGGGCTATGGTAACATCTGAATGTGCCTTTCCTGGTTAAAAACGTTGTTATTATTATTATATATGATTTCATTATAAGTGTATTTTGAGATATACGTGTATATATATATTTAATTATGTTATAATATGTTACATATATAAGTATAATATATATATATTTTATATATTTTTTTACTTTTTAGCAGCCTGGGGAACTGCCTGACAGCTCAGACAGTCCCCCTGCTGGCAGCTCCATAGACTCCTATTGCGGCCATGTGATCACATGGCCCTGGAGGGCTGGGGTGGCTGGACCTGCTGCAGGGGGACTACTTGGGTCTCCGGCAGTCTCTCCCCCCGACCGTGATGGCCGTGGATCACCGGTCCAGGTAAGTACAGGGCTCCTATTTATTAGATACATCTGCAGGCCTTTTTGTCAAACGTACCTAGTATGTCCACAGTCGTTAAGGGGATATGTATTTATAATGTCATTCTAAATGTATTTTGATTTAAATATATATGTATATTAATATCAAAATACAGTTAGAACAAATTTAAGCTGGTATATACATTTTTTTAAATATATTTATTGATTATATATATATATATAATTATATATTTATATACACACAATTAACATTATTATAAGTGTATTTTAATAATAATAATAATATATATATATAATTATATAGATTAATATTAAAATACACTTTTAATAATGATTTATGTATGTGTATATAAAAGTACTTCGATCATATATATATATATATATACACAACATTTATGATCTAAGTACTTTTATATACACATACATAAATCATACTTTTTTTACTTTTTAAAATTTTTATTTAAGTTTTAAAAACTTTGTAAAACTTTTCTGCAGGCATTAGGGGGACTGCATGAGAGCTCAGGAAGGCCCCCTGCAGGCACTGCACAAGCTGGCTATTCCAGCCATGTGATCGCATGGACCCAGCGATCACATGGTACGGGAGGGCCGGATTGGGCAGTGGGGGTCGCCTGAGATCCCAGGCAGACCCCAGGATTGCGATAGCCGGCGGGGGATCACCAGCGATCAGGTAAGTGGCTATTTGCTATCCGATGTACCAGGTACGTCCGAGGTCGTTAACAACTATTTTTTGTCGGAGGTCGGGAAGGGGTTAAACACAGTAGAACAAAATAAAACGGAAGGGCTGCACCACAGGTAAACACTAATTGGCACTTATTTGGCACAAAAGCAGAAATAGGTCAAAAATGAAAAAGTCAGTGCTTGATAGGTAGATAATATGGAAGACAAAAGACAGGTATAGGTGATAGTGTAGCTTATTGAGTACAGTCTTTAGACTGTAGACAACCCAAGGTATTCAATATGGGGTATGTCCAGTCTTTTTAGTAGCCACTTAGTCACAAATACTGGCCAAAGTTAACGTTCATATTTGTTTGTGTGTGAAAAAAGTAAAAAACTAAATTGAATGCTAATTTTGGCCAGTGTTTGTGACTAAGTGGCTACTAAAAAAGACTGGACATACCCTATTTGCAATACCTTGGGTTGTCTTCTTTTGCAAATGGTATGCCATCATGGGGGTAATTCTCATTCCTTGGCTACCATTCGGTCCCAAAGGCAACATAATCAACCTGGCAATTTTCAATGTAAAAATATTTGACCCTGTAACTTTCAAAAACGCTATAAAACCTGTACATTGGGGGTACTGTTATACTCTGAGACTTTGCTGAACACAAATATTAGTGTTTCAAAACAGTAAAACATATCACAACAATGTCATCAGTGAAGGTGCCATTTGTTTGAAAAATGCAAAAAAAGAGTCACTTTCACTGACAATATCATCGCTGTGATATGTTTTACTGTTTTGACACACTAATATTTGTGTTCAGGGAAGTCTCCCGAGTAAAACAGTACCCCCATGTACAGGTTTTAGGGTGTCAAAGAAAGTTACAAGGATAAATAGAGTGTTCGCAAATTAAATTCTCTGGACGTTCGACCTGGGTTGTCAGGCAGGTCCCTCAAATTGCAATCAATAAAAGTAATTATGTAAAAATATTACATAAATACGCACATAGAATCTAAATATATATGCATATTTATAAATTTGAAGTCTACATGTATATTTATGAAATTATTCCTGTAATTTTGTATATGGATATATATATCATATTATTTTGATTTATTTATATATATATATATATATATATATATATGTATATATAATTTCATTCTAAGTGTATTTTTATATAAATATATATATATTAATATCAAAATACAGTTAGAATAAAATTTCATATATATAATTTAAAAAAATATATTTTATTTTAATTTACTTATTTGTATTTTATAATTGTATATATATATATATATATATATATATATTTATACACACACAATATATATCATTATTATATATTCCATATATACACATGTGGAATTTAATTATAAGTGTATTTTATATTAATATGTGTATATATTAATATAAAAATACACTTAGTATGACATTATATATATATATATATATATATACACATATATGATATATAGACATATATTATATAAAATATAATATATGTATATGTATAATATATGTCTATATATCATATATATATATATATATATATACACATATATAATTATATTTTAATTAACATTTTTTTTTTATTTTACACTTGCAGGGAGACTAATTTGCCACGGGGAGACTCTAACCCCTTGTGGTCTAAATGCAGACTTTGATCTGTTAAATTTTTTATAAATATCAGTAGTTTTATATTTATCCATTTTAATATCCGAATACTCTACTTTTATATTATTATTTATTCCTGTTTATTGTTTTTATGTAAATTATTTCCTGTATTAATATAGTCATTGTCTCTATCTGCACTACCCCCCCAATGGAGCTGTAATCTCTCCTTGCCCTTCCCAATACGGCCGCCATCATTTGCAGCTACTTGATCTTCCACCTAATAGGAACCTTGTCAAAAAAAGACCTCCCCAACATGGCCACCACTATTTTCGGCCACTATTTGACCTTCACAATATGGCTGCCACAATTTGCCTCTTGCCCTTCACAATATGGCCGACGGCATCCACATTGGCTGTGTAATCATTTACTACATATCCCCTGTAGCATTGCGACCAATTACACATCCACGTCACGTGACCAGCTTTCCAATGCTATATTCACTTAATGTAACCCTCATTTTGTATAACATTTATGATATTTAACCTATGTACTACACTAAGAATACAATTTAATACCTTTATGCACTTTTAAAATATTTTTAAATATGTTGAATTCTGATTGGATAATGCTAATTTTGGCGCCAATTTTAAACACAGTTATTCCTGCTTTTGTGCAAAATACGTTATACTCTTAGTGTTAACCTGTGGTGCAGCCCTTCCCTTTTCTTTTGTTCTTCTTGTACTCTGCAAAGGGTTTTGAGGGATTCCTTTTGCTGGGGCAGCTGCCTACCCAATAATCCTGTTTTAATTAGCGCTGACCTTCTGTTTTGTATTTTGTTTTAAACACAGTAGACCCTCTTTCTATTAGGAGCAATTAATTGCGACACGGGTGCTTATGAATTTCCAAAGTGCGGAAGTCCTGAAGCACCGACGTTCCGAATTAATGAAGTTCGGTAGTTCAGAAGTGCTGAAGCTCCGAAGTGCCAAAGTGATTCGGATTTCTGAAAAGTGGCAAAACAAGAGAGAGGGAGGGAAAATTACGTAAATGATGACAGGAACCTTGACTAATAAGCTAATTCCTTCTGTGCAATGTAATGCTTGCTTGCCCAATCCGGTTTCACTATTCCCTGTCCGATGAAATTAGCAAATTTTTGTGATTGAGGTTAGAGCACAGCCAATTAATGGTGATTTTGTCACTGACACTTGGCCAACGAAGGCACACAGAGTCATTGAGGTGGGATAGTATATAAATCAGGCTGTCAGGGTGTTGGCTTGCATTCATGTGACCAGTAGATATCCTAATACTGATCCTCCTCTTTCATTCTCCCTTCAAATTAGTGGAATCCACATAAGTCCATCCTTGCAAGTGCGCTGTCTTGGCATCATCCTTGATTCTGGCCTCACCTTTGAGCGACACATCCAGTATGTTGCCAAATACTGTAGATTCCATCTTAAAACATAGCCCGCATCCGCGTCTTTCTTATGCAGGATGCTACCAAGGAGCTTGTCCATGCTCTAGTTCCTGCATGGATTATTGTAACTCTCTCCTAATTGGTCTTCCCAAAAGCCGTATTGCCCCACTACAGTCTGTAATGAATGCTGCCGCCAGACTGATTTTCCTTTCTAGTCGGTCCTCACATTGGCTTCCTGTATCCTAAAGGAGTCAATTCAAAGTGCTAACCAATACCTATAAAGCACTGAATAATTATAGCCCCTCATATCTCTTCACAGATCCATAGGTATGCCCCTTCTCAGTCTCTTTGCTCTGCCTGTGACGTTCTCCTGTCCGTTGCTCGCACCCGTACAGCCAACTCATACTTGCAGGACTTCTCGCGTGCGGCTCCCTTCCTATGGAATAGCCTGCCTACCGCAATTAGACTCTCCCCTAGTCTTCAATCATTTAAGAAGTGCCTTAAAACCCATCTCTTTAGGAAAGCTTATGGCCTCCCAAGGTAACCTCTACCTTACATAACTGTATCTTGCTCTCTCCTAAAGGGCAGCACTCTACTCTCTCCTCCAGCTCTGCTTCACTCCCACCTTATTTGATTGCTATTTCCTGTCTTAATGTGTTTTATACACACTTCCTATTGACTGTAAGCTCGTTTGAGCAGGGTCCTCTTCAACCTATCGTTCCTATAAGTTTTCTTGTAATTGTCCTATTTATAGTTAAATCCCCCCTCTCATAATATTGTAAAGCACTACGGAATCTGTTGGCACTATATAAATGGCAATAAATAATAATAATGTGCAATTTGTTTTGTTCCGAATGTACATTCGTACGAATTTCATGCCATTCGGAAATTCGGATGCTTACGAATGTCCGAAATGCCAAAGTTCCGAAGCGCCGAAGTTCGACAGTTCCGAAGTGCCGAACCAAACTGAATGCCATTCATCCGAATTGCCGAAGCAGACAATTTTTGTTACTTACCAGAATTTCCAAGTCGAACCAAATTGTTTGCCCATGCACATCCCTAGCATCTGTTGGTTTCTATTATTTTTCAGTTTTGTTTTTTTAATTTGGCTTTGAAGATCATCTAATTTCAGAGATAATGAAATATATCTGTCTAGGAATTGATGGGCATAAAGAAGGCTTAACTGAGGTGATGGAGCGGGACATCCAGTATTGCAGAAGGGAAATAACAACCTTTAGAAGGGCAGGTATATCAAGATCAAATTGGAGGCAAGCGTATGATAACATTTTTGATGAAAAGCCTCAGGGAAGTTATGGAGATAGGAATTTGATGATAATATTTCACGTCCAATTACATTACTTCTGATTTAGACAATTTGATTGAGAAACCAGCCACATTTTAAAATAAAAAGTTACTTAGGGAAATGCAAACTGAAGACTGTAAGACATTTTGTATATGGATTACACAGAGTAAAATTAAAGTTCATTCAAGAGAGAACATTTTCTCTAGACCACTGGTAGCCAGAGTATAGTATCTCAAATACAGACACTGGAAGAATGTCTCAGATCGAAATTGAAATACTGCCCCATTTAGAGTAGGCCTCTGTTATCTTTTTGTTTGAGATAAGAAAGTTTACAACTGGAAGAAGGCCCCATATATTTTATTATGTCAACCAAAAGAATGTAGACATCTATTTTTTTATTTTTTTTAAATTAAGAGAATGTTATTCTGAAATGTTAGCCTGAACAAAATCTCCTTTGTCAAGTTGGCTTGCAAAAGCAATCCATTCAGAGAAGGTGTAAACCTGACAGTATACAGAATTCAACCCTACCCCAGTGCGAGATTTGGGGTTTTGCCTGAGAAGAATCTTCAAAACTTCTAACTAGAAATGGGATTACTTAATGCTGTGTTGCGCCTCCTCATTCTCTTTTATTCTATTATAACATATTAGCTATGTGGCTTCAAAAAAGTACCAGAGAACTTTCAAAATAAAAGAGAAATTATAGGGGAGTGAGACCTGGGTAGATCTGGCTTAGCCTTACAGAATCCAGGTACCATCTCAAAATATATGGATATCAATTCCCTTTAATAGTCATACAAATTGATAAACTATGACAACTGTCAAATATTTTCCTCCAGGATTCCTCTTCAGTTGTAAAAAAAAAATATGTAAAATTAAAAACATACTTTAACCCCTTAAGGACACATGACATGTGTGACATGTCATGATTCCCTTTTATTCCAGAAGTTTGGTCCTTAAGGGGTTAAAGAAGATGGTTATCTTCTCCACATAGCTTTTAAAATAATTATACTTCAACATGAAAACAGAAAAAACTCAATGAAAAGTATGAAATATACAAGATACATATTTTTCTATTTCTTTATTAAATAATTGATTGTTTTTGTGAGAAGCTGCATGTAATCAGTATATTAAAAGGTGAGGCCAGGTAGTGTAAATAGGTTTATATCCCATTATTCTACCTGTTCTAAATTATTATGCAAATTCTATTTAAGTGTCACAAAGATTAAATATTTTGTTTTTCAGTTTAACTCATGGATGGCATTGTGTCTCAGGGCTCTTTTGATCACTGAAAACAATCTCAGACACCTGTGATAATTAGATTGCCAGGTGAGCCCAATTTAAGGAAAAACTACTAAAGGAGGATGTTCCACATTATTAAGCAGAGCACCATTTTCATGCAATATGGGGAAGAAAAAGGATCTCTCTGCTGCCGAAAAGAGTGAAATAGTGCAATGCCTTGGACGAGGTATGAAAACATTAGATATTTCACGAAAACTTAAGCGTGATCATCGCACTATTAAGAGATTTGTGGCTGATTCAGAGCACAGATGGGTTCGGGCAGATAAAGGCACATTGAGGAAGATTTCTGCCAGATCCATGCATTGGATCAAGAGAGCAGCTGCTAAAACAGCATTACATAGCAGCAAACAGATATTTGAAGCTGCTGGTGCCTCTGGAGTCCCACAGACATCAAGTTGTAGAGTCCTCCAGAGTCTTGCAACTGTGCATAAACCTTCTATTTGGCCACCACTAACCAATGCTCACAAGCAGAAATGGCTGCATTGGGCAGAAAAAATCATGAAGACTAATTTTCAAACAGTTCTGTTCACTGATGAGTGCCGTGCAACCCTGGATGGTCCAGATGTATGGAGTAGTGGATGGTTGGTGGATGGCCACCCTGTTTCAACAAGGCTGCGACGTCAGCAAGGCGGTGGTGGAGTCATATTTTAGGCCGGAATCATGGGAAGAGAGCTGGTCGGCCCCTTTAGGGTCCCCGAAGGTGTAAAGATGACCTCTGCAAAGTATGTGGAGTTTCTGACTGACCACTTTCTTCCCTGGTACAGAAGGAAGAACTATTCTTTCCGTAATAAAATCATCTTCATGCATGACAATGCACCATCTCATGCTGCAAAGAATACCTCTGCATCAATGGCTGCTATGGGGATAGAAGGAGAGAAAATCATGGTGTGGCCTCCATCCTCCCCTGACCTCAATCCTATTGAGAACCTTTGGAGCATCCTCAAGCAAAAGATCTATGAGGGTGGGAGGCAGTTTACATCCAAACAGCAGCTCTGGGAGGCTATTCTGACATCTTGCAAACAAATTCAAGCAGAAACTGTCCAAAAACTCACAAGTTCAATGGATGCAAGACTTGTGAAGCTGCTATCAAATAAGGAGTCCTATGTTAAAATATAACGTGACCTGTTAAAATGTTTAAAAAGTTAAAATGTTGTTATAAGTTTGATTGAAATAGCTTTTGATTTTAGTAAATATGCTGCAAACACAACAAATGACAATTTTCAGTTCTTTACAACCTATAAAGTGTTTTGAAACTTACTGTGCATAATAATTTGGAACAGTGCATTGTAAGTTTTTTTATGTTTAAAAAAAACTGTTATCATTAGGAGGTTTGTTCAATAAAATTTGAATTGTACTCTTAATAGTTGATAACATGAGAATTATGCTGACTGTTATTTACATCAATTATTTAGGTAAATGAGAAAAATATAATTTGCATAATAATTTGGAACAGGGTGTAATAGTCTGCCCTTAGTACATGGTTTAACATTTATCACTAAAAGGTGCTGGTTTGTTATGAAAAGTTACTCTCCCCAGATTTTCTATGGCTCCTACAAGGATACTTGCATCTGGCTCAGTTTTGACTATTCCTTTGTGGAACCTCCTATATTAACCATACAGACCAAGGCTACTTGTTTAGTCTTCTTTCAGGTGACCAATTTTAGGTGCTCAACAGCATAGTCCTGAGTTCTGACTAACAGTCATGTGACTTTGGCTAGTACGATTCAAAGCCTCCAACCACAATCACAATAGCATTCATTTTACTTTCTTACAAACAAGTGAACCCTGACTATATATACTTATTAGCTGCTCTGCCTGTGTCACGCTTTGGGGTTATGGAACCTAGAAAGCAGTACTTAAAAAATAAGCAACAAAAGTCCAAGGCAAACAAAGTCCAATAAGGGGCAAGGCAAGAGCAGGGTCAGGTAATCCAAAGTCAAAATCTAGGCAGCAAGGTTCATAAACGATAATCAAAGCAAGGTCAAGTAAATCCAGGAGAACAGGTAACATACAGCAAAGTAGCGGGGTAGGTTAGCACAGAACAAGATAGTCTCCTTAACACCCTATTGGTGCTACAGAGCTTAGAATTAACTTTAAATGAAGTCCCAGCCGTCTCTACAGGTGAGTATCGGCATGGGATGATCGTGCACGCCCGCTAAGTGTCTACCATCACCTAGGAGCGTCCCACCCTGAGTATTTGCACATGCGCACATCCGTGGCGAGGAATCGCCACTGGAGCAGCGACAGGATGTAGGTAAGGCGTGACAGCCTGGTCTTTGCCTGTGTCTTCCTCCACAAGTACATGTACGACAAATTTCAACATATATAATACCATAACCTAGGGCTAAGAAGCCTTTGTCACTCCAGATGTTGGGGACTACATTTCCTCTTATGCTCCGCCAGCATTATGACTGCAAGACCATTGTGGGAAATGTAGTACACAACATAGAGAGTCCCAAAAGGTTGCCTATCCCTGACATAATACGACCCATTCCAGGCCTGCTACACTTGTATAGGTGGTAGAACCAGTGGTGTATTTAGCGCGAGACTGACAAGGCATTTGCCTTGGGCGGCACTTTCAGGGGGCTGCAAAAAAAGCCGCCTTGGCAAATGCCTTGCCAGCCTCTTGTCCTGAGGGGCTCAGGAGCTAGTCAGGTGGCCACCTCTAGGCCTCCCCGAAGCTGGCATGGGCTGATGTGGGAGGCAGCCGGCGAGGAAGCACTCTGAGCTCTTTACTGCTCAGCTCCCTTGCACGCACCGCAGTAATGCCGGAGCCGGAATATGACGTCACTCCGGCTCCGGCATCACTAAGAGGCGCGCAAGGGAGCTGAACAAGAGGATCACTGCTCCCTCGCTGCCTCCACTATGAGCCTGCCTGCCCTAGTGTGTGTGTGTCTGTTGGTGAGTGTTAGTGTGTATGTTAGTGAGAGTGTGTGTGTCTGTTAGTGAGAGTGTGTGTGTGTCAAAGAGTGTGCGTCAGTGAGAGTGTGTATGTCTGTTAATGAATGTGTATGTCTGTCACAGAGTGTGTATCTGTCAGTCAATGTGTAGGTCTGTTAGCGAATGTGTGTCTCTGACACTGAGTGTATGTGTCTGTCACTGAGTGTGTATGTGTGTTTGTCAGTGTGTGTCTGTCAGTGAGTGAGTGTGCATCTGTCAGTAAATGTGTGTATGTGTCTTGTCGGTGAGTGTGTATGTATCTGTCAGTGAATGCATGTGTCAGTTAAATCTGTCGGTGAATGTGAGTGTGCATGTTTCAGTGAAAGTGTATGTTGGTTAAACAGTGTGTGTGACAATGACTGCATCTGTCAGTGAGTGTATGTCAGTGTATGCATCAGTGAAGGAGTGTGTCTGTTAGGCAAAGAAGGAGTGTGTCTGTTAGGCACCCTCAGGGCACTATAGTGCCAGGAAAACAAGTATGTTTTCCTGGCGTGTTGGTTTTTAACAGGAACTGAAATTTAAAGGGGGGTGCCTGAGTTTTGTCATGCCTAGGGCAGCACAAAACTAGAATACACCACTGGGTAGAACTTATCTATCCAAGACTAGATCACAATTAATAGCAGGCCCCTGGCTGCACCCCTGTGCAGCAGTATAGGAAACAAATATATGCGGGTCTCTGTATTTGTTTGGTTATGCTTTGGAGTATCTGGGAATGTGTATCTTAGTGTGTGTGTGAGAGAGAGAGAGTGTGAGTGTGTGTGTTCATAAGAAGTGGAGGGGATGGTGAGTACAACACCCAGATATTCTTGTAGTGAAGATGAAATGGGTCAGATTCCCCCCACAGTCATATTCTGGTTTAGATTCACTGCCAC